>NW_023416335.1:41202746-41817746 GCF_014108235.1 Myotis myotis
ATTATTACATACCAAAAATAGTGTAACTATGTGCGGTGATGGATGTTAACTAGACTTGTTGTGGTGATCATTTTGCAATATATACAAATATTGAATCATTATTTCATACACCTGAAAACTAACATAATGTTATATCAGTTATATATCAATTTAAAAACATTTTTTTGTCAAGGGAATCAGAGCCCTATTGCCTTAGAGTTTTCATTTTATCTGTGGTAATAAGTTTTCCACTCTCTTTTAAAACTTATTTTAAAGGAGTTGATGATGTATTCCTTTTACCATTAACTTTTTGTCTTTTGGTTCTTGGATATATTTGTTGTGTTAATATTTGGTGATTTAGAAAGAAACACAAAATATTACTTCATGAACTTCTTAATGGGAGGGCTGTTTATTACTAATGTTTTTCTCCCATGGCCTACCACCATGCCAGACCCCTAGTTGGTGCTCAAAAAAATGTTGGTTTTTGAATATATAATGAAAAAACTCTGATAGGCCTTAAGAAGCTTGAAAGCACTCCTTAGGACTAAAGACTATCCAAACTGGAAATTACTGTGAGCACTTTGAGGAGGTGCTGTGACAAGCCCCTCACCATTTGATTCCTGCATTTCTTTATTGCTTCATCTTGACCTTGTCTCTCTCCAATCTATGCTCTACCATGTCTTGACCTCTTTTATTCCTTGAATTCACCAAATTATCATTTGTTTTGGACCTTTGGACCTGTCTTTCCATTACCTGGAAACTCTCCTTCCCTCTTTTATTAACTAATTCTTACTCCTTCTTGAGGTCAAAAGTGAAATATTACTTTGACCAGCAAGACTCCTCCATTTCCTCCATGAGATTAAAAACTTACCCTTGTCTTTCCTCACCCTCATCAACTTTGCTATATCTGATCCTTTCTCATCTCCCTTCCCCCTTTAGCCTCGAAGAGCAACAACTGTGTCTCCTTCATGTACGCCCAGCACCTATCTCGGAGTCTGACACACAGTATGGGCTCACGTATTTGTTGGATGACTTTGACAGTACACAGGCATTAGGTGAATAACTCCCAAATTTGTATATTTCTTTTTTTCATCCTTTAACTAGAATTTCGCTGATAATAAACTGGGGGTAGGAGGGGGTCCCAGAAAAAGAGACAAGTGTACGTGATTTAAACAGAACACATTTAGAGAGAGAAGGAAGAAAAGAACTTGGCAGTTCAGGAAGTGCATGGCCAACAGGAAGTTGCCACAATTCCACCAAAACCTGACCCTTTTATCTGTGAAGGAATATTGTCTCTGATATGTGGAGTTTCTGTGGGCAAGGCTGTAAGTAGAAACTGAACTTGGAAGAAAACCAGAAGGGAAACACATATCATGTCTGTATAAATGGTTGCTACTCTGTAACCTAAACGAGCCACTTTAATTGGGACATCACACAAGTCACAGAATTAAAATCTTTCATCCAATTTTAGGATTAGAAGGGACATTGGATGTCACCAAGTCCCATCCTTTGACTTCTGCAGGATCCCCTCTTCAGACATCTGATAAGAACTCACTGGCCCTCAGTTCCCCACTTCACTAACTAACAAGGCAGCCGATTCCGTATTTGGAGAGTTCCAATTGCTGGAAAATTCCCTTTAGCTCCGTGCCTTGTATGTGGAAGTGGATTATTGAATTAGATAAACAAACACAGAAACATTTACAATTAGGACAGTAGACATTATTTCAAAGTTATGTCGTGCTGTTTTTTTGATAAAAGATTGTGGGAAATTGTCTTAAATGTTTGAAATAGAGTCTCTAGCCTTCACATTGTACCAGATACATGTTCTCTGCCATCTTTATTACCTGGACAAGTAAAATATAACAGTAAGCAATAAATTCTTTCTTGATATATAATCAGAGCCAATTACCAAATATTTACCAAATGACTGAGAAATTATCATAAACATTTATTGAGTATCTTGAATCTTGAGATCAAACTTTCGGATGGGGCCTCCTGTGCTCATTGCAAAAATGACAGTCCCCGTCCACATTCCCACAGGAGAGCAAGGGAGCAGGGCGCAGTGTAATGGAAGGGAGATAGCAGGTTCTTTTCCAGTTCTGCCTCTGCTACTAACTACCTGTGTGATGTTAGGCAAGTCATTAGACTCTGCTGCATCTAAGGTTCCTCCTCTGTAAACTGAGTTGATTAAACCAGGTGACCTGTAAGGTACAGTAGCACTCTAACCCTCTGTGGTTCTAGGACTTTGGACTTTCCTCCTAAAGACTAAAGCCTCATGAGCGAAATTAACCCTCAGGCAGTTGGGTAATTGATCATTAGCAAGGGTCTAACTCCTACTAAATGTGGATAATTATGTTAAAGTGATTATTGTAAATCTACGTACATATCCTCCCCTAAACCAGCAGAAACTTGAGTTGATAAATAGGTGGCTATGGCACTCAGATCATAATCCCTCCAAGGTGCATCATTCCTCCCTTCAAAGTTGGCTAAAACTCCCTGAGGTCAGCTGAATCTGGACTTTTTAAATGCTTCTATTTTTAAACCACAGTAATTGGACTGTAGAGTCCTAGTGGGGTATATACCAAGGAAACAAAGAAAATAAGCCAAAACAATCCAAAAACTGCAAAGAAATCTCAAATGGTTTTCAGTAAATTACTGAAATTATTAGCATGATTTTTAGATTGATATTATAATATTTTCTGACAGTAAAATACAGTTATTATAAAACAACTAGAGGCCCAGTGCACGAATTCATGCACCAGTGGGGTCCCTTGGCCTGGCCATTGGGATCAGGCTGAAACCAGCTCTCCGACATCCTCTGAGGGAACCCGGATTGTGAGAGGGCACAGGCCAGGCCAGCTGTGGGCAAACTACGGCCCACGGGCCGGATCTGGCCCGTTTGAAATGAATAAAACTATTGAAAAAAAAGACCATACCCTTTTATGTAATGATGTTTACTTTGAATTTTTATTAGTTCACACAAACACTCCATCCATGCTTTTGTTCCGGCCCTCCGGTCCAGTTTAAGAACCCATTGTGGCCCTCGAGTCAAAAAGTTTGCCCACCCCTGGGCCAGGCCAAGGGACCTCACTGGTGCACAATTGAGGCTGGGGAGGAACACGGGAGGTTGGTCAGCTGGGAAGGGACCGCAGGACTCCAGGGCATGTCTGGCCCATCTTGCTCAGTCCTGATCGGCCGGATGCCAGCAGCAAGCTCACCCACCATTCGGAAATTCTTCCCCCTGGTGGTCAATGCATGTCATAGCAAGTGGTTGAGTGACCTTAGCATATCATTAGCATATTATGTTTTGATTGGTTGAATGGCCAACCATAAAAACTGGACACTTAGCATATTAGGCTTTTATTATATAGGGTAATATATTTAGTACCAAAGGAAGTTAAGTATATATTTTTATTAGGAACCAAGTTTTTAGTGCAAGAAAAAAAAAGAAGATATAAATATCAAATCAAAGAGGTTAAATAGAAAACGGTATCCTAAGTTTGAATTAGAAATATTAATAAGCATACACATGTGTGTTCTATAAAAAAAAAATCTTTCTAGCTATATCTGTTGAAAAGGTCTAGATACCTGACAAACTCATGGCAATGAGCACCCTTGGCACCCAGACTTTGTGTTCTAAATGATGTTTCCCACTAAAAGGAACAGAGCTTCTTAGAGAAGTGGTTGATTCAAGGTCAGGGATGAGCCTGGAACATCTTGTTATACCAGCAAGCAAGGAATCTATCAAAGACCACAAGGTCATATCCAAAAGACTTAGGAACCAAGTTGAAGAACCCATGGGCCAGAGATTACATAATTTCAGCTACAAAAAGTATAACTGTAAAGCAACAAAAAGTATAACTGTAAAAATATATGAGCTCATACATTTTTAAAGCACACATCTCTCTGAAGGAAGCTAGGAATCCAACCATTATTCTGAAAATTGGGAAATAAAGAGAAAGGCAAAATAATCGTTCAATTATTTTTTCTGCAGAGCCATTCAGAAGTCTTTGAAGGGTAACCAAATAATTTATGAAGTAAGTTTCTTCTTTTAGAAAAATTTGAGCTAATAAATGTAGAAGCAGTAATATAATTAGAATATCATTATTTTGTAACCTCTAATGAAATAATAAATCAAAGCAAATGGTTTTCCGTGGCTGCTAAAGGATTAGGTGAAACACTGAAAGGGAATTTTATGATGAATGAACCATGCTGTGACACCTGAGCCCACCAGTGATTCTTAATATGGAACAAAAAGACAACCAGGCTGTGTTGTGATGCAATGAGAGCACACGACACTGCCTATGCAGTATTCCTGCAACAGCGACAACAACAAAATTAAACCTGAATGTCATCAAATATGCCTCTAGACATAAATATCAGCTAATAGGAACTATATCCCCATAGGGATATGATCAATAAAACAGACTATGGGACATTCTACAGGTTTACAGAAGTTATTGTTCTTCAACAAACTGCATATAAAAGAAAGAGGGGTAACCTATAGATTTAAAAAAAATTAAGAGCCCTAGCTGGTTTGGCTCAGTGGATAGAGTGTCAGCCTGTGGACTGAAGGGTCCCAGGTTCGATTCCAGTCAAGGCCACATGCCTGGGTTGCAGGCTTGATCCCCAGTAGGGGGTGTGCAGGAGGCAGCCAATCAATGATTCTCTCTCATCATTGATGTTTCTAACTATCTCTCCCTCTCCCTTCCTGCCCTAAAATCAATAAAAATATATTTTTTAAAAAATATTTAAGAGACTTATCAGCAAAATGCAATGTAGGGGACTTATTTGGATCCTGATTTGAACAAACCAACTATTAAAAAAAGTAAGATAATCGAGGATATTTGCCTAGATATTGGATAAGGTATAGAAATATTGTTGATATTTTTGGGTACAATAATTATGTGGTTATGCTTTTAAAAGTTTATTTTCAAGATATATACTAAAATATTTATGGATAAAATAATTTTGATACCTGGGACTTGCTTCAAAATAATTCAGCAAGGGTGGGAGTAGGGCTGAGGAGTGGAGAGGGTATAGAGCAGAGGTTCTCAACCTGTGGCTCGCGACCCCTTTGGGGGTGGAACTACCTTTTCACAGGGGTCGCCTAAATGCATCCTGTATATCAGATATTTACATTACGATTCATAACAGTAGCAAAATTACAGTTATGAAGTAGCAACAAAAATAATTTTATGGTTGGGGGTCACCACAACGTGAGGAACTGTATTAAAGGGTTGTGGCATTAGGAAGGTTGAAAACCATTGGTATAGAGGAAACAAAAGTAGTCAATGTGTTGGTAATTGTGAAAGAATAGAGGATCAGAACATGGGGGTTCATTACACTGTTTATTTTTTGCATACTAGTTATATACATTTTTTATAAGTAAATCCCTTTTTTCCAAATACCAATCTTTACATTGGACTTATATTTTTAAGGCACCAATCAAAATCTTTTTCTTTTTTGTGTTACAAACATATATTAATTTGCTTCCTATACTCTATGATTTTAACTTTCCTCCTCTATCTCATGAAGAATGTTCCCATTCATTTTAAGTAATATTTACTTACCTATAGTGATTTTTTTAATTATTGAAATGCATATTTTACAGTAAGAGCTCCAATTATTTCTCATTGCCTTGGGATAAAATGCAGGTATTGGCTACTTTGACCATCAAAGATCACCATAATCAAGCTCCACTCTACATGTCAGACAGGCTCTTAAAAACAAAACAAAACAGAGGGATCTCTTCCCAACCCATTTTATAAGGCCAGTAGTACCCTGATACCAAAAGCAGACAATGACATCACACAAAAAAGAAAACTACAGATCAGTATCCCTGTTCAATGGACACAAAAATCCTCAGCAAAATACTAACAAACTGAATTTAGAAACATATAAAAAAGAATTATACACTTAAAAATAGTTAAAATGAGCAGACATATGTTGTAGCAATATCTTTACTGACACAACTCCTAGGACAATGGAGACTAAGGAGAAAATAAACAAATGGGACTACACCAAAATAAAAAGCTTCTGCACAGCAAGAGAAACCATCAACAAAACAACAAGAAAGCCCACTGCATGGGAGAACATATTTGCCAATGTGACATCCGATAAGGGTTTAAACTCCAAAATTTACAGAGAACTCATACAACTTAATGAAAGGAACATAAACGATCCAATCATAAAATGGGCAAAGGACCGAAATGGACACTTTTCGAAAGAGGACATACAGAAGGCCGAGACACATATGAAAACATGCTCAAAGTCACTAATCATCCGAGAGATGCAAATCAAAACAACAATGAGGTACCATCTCACACCTGTCAGAATGGCTATCATCAACAATTCAACAAACGACAAGTGCTGGAGAGGATGTGGAGAAAAAGGAACACTTGTGCACTGCTGGTGGGAATGCAGACTGGTGCAGCCACTATGGAAGACAGTATGGAGTTTCCTCAAAAAACTAAAAATGGAACTCCCATTGACCCAGTAATCCCACTTCTAGGACTATATCCCAAGAAACCAGAAACACCAATCAGAATGGACATATGCACCCCTATTCATAGCAGCACAATCCACAGTAGCTAATATTTGGAAACAACATAAGTGCCCATCAGTAGATGAGTGGATTAAAAATCTGTGGTACATCCACACAATGGAATACTATGCCGCTATAAAAAAGAAGGGACTTTTACAATTTGCAACAGCATGGATGGAACTGGAGAACATTATGCTAAGTGAAGTGAGCCAGTTGGAGAAAGACAAATATTGCATGATCTCACTCATATGTGGGATATAATGATCAACACAAACTGATGAACAAAAATAGATCCAGAGACAAATGGCATGGGATGTGGGGGGGTTAGAGAGTAACCAAAGGGACTTGTATGCATGCATATTAGCATAACCAATGGACACAGACACTGGGGCGGTGGGGGCTTGCCCAGGGTGGGAATGGCTGGGGTGAGAGTGGGGTCAATTAGGGGAAAAAGTAGACATATATAAAATTTTAGACAATAAAAAATTAGTTAAAATGGCCAATCTTATGTGATATATATTGTTACCACAATAAAAATACTATTAAAATAAATAAATGAAAAGAATTCTATATCATGACCAAGTGGGATTTATCTCAGGGATGTAAGGTTGGTTTAGCATTGGTAAATAAATTAATGTAATATATTAGATCAATAGAATGAAAACAAAAATCACATGATCATCTCAGTAGAAGCAGAAAAAGCAGTTGACAAAAACCCAAGTTCATAGACCTCAGATTAAGAACACCTGTTCTAAAGTATCGCTCCACATAAGGAGATGACAAACAATAAAGAAGAAAGAGCCTACAACTAGAAGATGGATGGATCTCAGGGATTGGCGCTGGAAAAGAATGTTTTCTTGTATCTACTGGGAAAAATAGTCTTGAATTTCCCTTGATCATGAACAATGGCAGCATCAATAACTTATCCAAGATCTAAGAGGAGTATAGAGTGTAAGATCTTAAAGATTCAGAAGTGTGTGTATTCCTTCTTTGCTGTAGGTATAATTATTCACCTGCTAAGTGGTCAATAAGTATTTTTGTACTATAATTTAAAAGCATTTGAATGTCTTGGAGGTTTAGGGCAAGTGCTCTAGACTTAGACTTACATTAGTGGCATAATTATAGACAAATTATTTAACATTTACTTTTGTTTGTTTTGTTTTATCTCTAAAATAAGGATTTCAACACCATAAGATGAGAATTTTAAAAGATAATTCAATGCCTGGGCCATGGAAGTATTCCTCATCATGAACACCATGCAAGACTGTCACACATGGGTCTGTATTGGGACTATTATGTTTGTCACTAAGTTAGACAGGTGTTAGGCTAAAGGACTTCACAATACCAAGTTAAACAATATTCTTGTTTAAGGACTAGAATGGTTGCTTTAATAACCTTGAATACTGAAGAAAAATTTGGTCAGAGAATGAAAATGTAATTCAGACAACTTCAGCAATTGTGCATTTAAAGTAAACACAGAAGTGGCACAAAGAAAAGACAGCAGGAAGGGGGGTAAGAGATCAACCGAAGGACTTGTATGCATGCATATAAGCATAACCAATGGACATAAGACACTGGAGGGTAGGGGAGGCCAGGGGATTGTCAAGGGCGGGGGGAAAATAGGACACATATGTAATACCCTTTGTAATACTTTAAGCAATAAAACAATTTAAAAAAGAAAAGAAAAGAAAAGAAAAGACAGCACTGTTGCCCTGACCAGTTTTCTCAGTGGTGAGAGCATCAGCCCTCGGACCAAAGGGTTGTAGGTTCAATTCCCAGTCAAAGGCAGATACCTCAGTTGCAGGTTTGATCCAGTCAGGGTGTGGGAAGCAACCAATCAACGTATCTCTCTCAAGTTGATGTGTTTCCCTGCCCCCCCCTCTCTCTTCTCTCCCTTCCATCTCTCTAAAAATCAAAAGGAGCCGAAACCGGTTTGGCTCAGTGGATAGAGCGTCAGCCTGCGGACTGAAAGGTCCCAGGTTCGATTCTGGTCAAGGGCATGTACCTGGGTTGCGGGCATATTCCCGGTAGGAGATGTGCAGGAGGCAGCTGATCGATGTTTCTGTCTCATCGATGTTTCTAACTCTCTATCTCTCTCCCTTCCTCTCTGTAAAAAAATCAATAAAATATATTTTAAAAAATAAATAAATAAAATAAAATAAAAAATAAAATAAAAAAAAAATAAAAATCAAAAGGAAAAATATCCTCGTATGAGCATTAAGAAAAAAAGAGACAGCATTGGCTGGATGTTACCAAAAAAGAGGGTTTTGCAGGCAAGTCATTGTGCTGTATTTTGGGGTCATGGCCAAAGGATGATTGTGTTCATATAGGGGCAGTGTTTGAACTTACTTCAGTTCTGGCTAACTGCTATAACTAATGGCATATCATTAAATCTGTGTCAATGACTTCAAAAACTGCTTAAAGATATAATTATGAGTCAAGTGTACAAACACAGAAGCTTTCACAGGCAAAACAACTGAGGGAGAAGGCCACATGGGTTATTACAGAGAGAAGAGGGCCTGTCATTGGGGCATGCCCTGTCAAAAAGCATTTACATTCAAAATGTTTCGGAAGCACTAACTAGCCAAACAGAAAGGTGGCAAAGGCCTCAGTCCTAGAAAGCAGCTTACTATCTCTGATTAATGAAACAAGCATAAATTAGGTATTCCTCCTTTGTATCCCTGAACCCGTAGATTGAGACTGTCTTTTTCCTTCCAATCAGAAAAATACCTTGCAGGAACTAAACTACTAAAAGCTTTGAAGCGCAGCGCAACCTCACAGAATATTTAGAGTTGCTTATCTTTCCCCCATTTCTGGTTGCTTCCAGATCCTTGACAATTTCTCTCTCTCTCTCTCTCTCTCTCTCTCTCTCTCTCTCTCTCTCTCTCTCTCTCTTCCTAAAACTCAACTACTATTTAGAAAAAAATAGTTTTTGACCACCATTTTTTTCTTTATTTCTGAGCATTTAATGCTTCTAACACTTCGGTGTGTTCTGGCTTAAAAGCTGATTCCTCTGCCAAGCAATCACCAGGCCCTGATCCTCCCTCTCCGCCTCCCCCCCCCCCCTTCCCTTGTTTCCATCTTCTGAGTGACTCCCAACCACCTCTGCAAAGGGGCGGCTATGATAGAACCATGTCCGGCCCTTGGTGCTACTGATATGCTCATTCCGGACCTCTTTGTTTCCTCTGAAAGAAAAGCCTTTGCCTTCATGAAAGTTATTTACTTCTGAAAAATATCTAGAGAATAATCAAAGAAAATCAATTATGGTGTTAATAAATTTAAATGTATTTACAGGATGAAAGGACAAAACGAATGTGAGTATAGAGACTGTAATCTGAAAATAACTCAGTCATGTAGTATCACATAGTCATTTTAAGAAAGGTAAAATCATGACTCTTATCTATACTAATAAAAGCCTCAGTGGCCCTTGGGCCCTTGCACCCTCATGTCATCACAAGATGGCCGTCACAAGATGGCCGGCAGGGCAGGGCAGTTGGGGGCAATTGGGCCGGCAGGGGAGGGCAGTTGGGAGCGATCAGGGCTGCAGGGGAGCAGTTAATCAGGCTGGCAGGCAGGCAAGTGGTTAGGAGCCAGCAGTCTCAGATTGTGAGTAGGCCCACAGGGATCGGGCCTAAACCAGCAGTTGGACATCCCCCCGAGGGGTCCCAGATTGGAGAGGGTGCAGGCTGGGTTGAGGGACACCCCCCCCCCCAGTGCATGAATTTTGTGCACCAGGCCTCTAGTACAAATATAAAATTACCATCATTAATCCATATGATATGCTCATTTATTTATTATTTTTTATTTATTTATTTATTATTATTATTTATTATTATTTATTATTATTAATTCATGATGGGATCAGTAAGATAGTAAAAATGGTTTTTATATTTTTCCCCTGAGACTATAAAATTCTTCTCCATTGCCATGAGCAGGAATCATTTGCACTGCTATGAACAGGAATCACTTGGACCCCTATCAGTTTTCTACAGGTTAACTTCCACCTTAACAGACTTGTAAAATACCTAATGAGAGACAAAGGTGTTCACCTCTATTGGATAAAACAATCCAGTAAAGGGTCATAATCTGGAATTGCACTAAAAAGATATTCTCTCAACTCTCTTGACCTTTCAGCAGCTTTCACTAGAGAAAAGACTTATCCCATCAGTTGTAATCATTTTATTAACTCCTCTCCATCTCATCTCAATCCCTATCCCTTGCTTCTTCCCTTAAATCACAAGAAACCCTAGGCTTGGGTAAATGTTTTCCATATATGTTATGGACTATGTGAAAATGTTGGAAAGCTTGTAACCATTTAACAAAGATGTGGAGAAAAAAGGCCCAACTTAGTAACAGAGTTTAATGACTGCATGTAAAGCGTCTTATAAGAATGGGTTCTGAATCTCACAGAAGCACACTGAGTTCAAGCATTTGCATTGTGGCGGGGATGGTTATTTTTTATTTAAAAAGCAGATTAATCTTCAAGAATTTGGTTTGGAAAACTGAAGCTGTTTTATTTTCAAGTTCCTCCCCCCCGCCCCCCCCCCCCCCCGGAATAATTCAGATCTCCAAGGTAACTCTGGGCTTCACGAGCCATTAATAGTCCCGGAAAATAGACTACTAATGATAATGACAGTGTAGGAGAGTGGAAAGAACATTGAGTGAGGTAGAATTCTGGAGATCTGACCATAAAACAATAGAAGTAAAATAATTTGGGGATGAAAGTAAATGGGATCAATAATGAAGTAAAAAATAAAGTGATTTTTAGCATAAATCAAGGCTTTGAGAAGTGTCTGTCTGTCCTTCATATAACCCCATTATGAGGGATAGAAATCAAAGACTTGTGGAATGGTGAGAAATAGAGATACTAGAGTTTTTTTTAACTGAAATTCTTCACTCAAGGTCATATTGTTACTTGAAAAGAGAAGAGAATCCAAAATATCAAGAAAGGAGAGTATGATGGAATGGAGGCCACTGTGTAAGTGTTCTAATGATGATATATTGCTTTGATAGCTCCAATTCTTCACTTCTCATAAAAAATCCCTTTGCATATGTAATACTTTCAACAATAAAGATTAATTTTAAAAATCCCTTTGCCACCTGACTTTGCAGTTCCTCCCATCAAAATGAGGAATGTATTTCCCTATCCCGCAACACTGAGTCCAGCCATATGAATGACTTACTTTGGCCAAAGGAATGTCAAAAGATGTGATTAGGTTTGTTCGGCTCTATTTCTGCCATGAAAATAATATGTCTATGCTAGCCTACTGGTTTGAAGAGGTGAGCAGGTAGAGAAGAGTTATTCTAGCCAATCCCACCTGAGCTGAGCCAACTCCCATTAGATCCCCAGTTCCATCAGAGAGATCCCTAGCTGAGATCAGCAGAGCCACCCAACTTAACCCAGATTAGATTGGCTAAGCTGCACGGGTGTGAGAAATGAAGTTATTGTTACACAGCAATTTTTCTGACAATGGCTAACTCATATGCCAATCCATTTTCATCAGACACTTCTGAGATGAGAGATCTCTGTGGATACCCCTGCTTAACAGCTGAGTCTGGTTTGGAGTTTAAGCTTCCTATGGGGTTATTAGGAGAAAAAAAAGGGTCAGAGACCATAACCACAAATCTGAGTTGCCTTTTCTGTTTGGAAGGAATTCTTATTCGTAAGCCATTCAAATAGTAGCCTAGTGGCATCCCCAAGGAAACTGAGGACTAAAACTTATGTCTGATAACAGGGAGGAACCAAGGTAATATCTAGCTGCAGAGTATTTGAAACTACTGTGAAGGACTAAAGAAAGGAACAAACAGTCCAGAGTGTGGCTCAGTGGTTGAGCGTTGACCTACAAACCAGGAGGTTACGGTTCCATTCCTGGTCAGGGCACATGCCCGGGTTGCAGGCTCGATCCCCAGTGTGGGCTGCAAGAGGCAGCAATCAGTGATTCTCTCCCATCACTGATGTTTCTATCTTTACCTCTCCCTTCCTCTCTGAAATCAATTTAAAATTTTTTTAAAAAAATAGAATGGAACAAACAGATCCACTGTAGGAAATCCCCCTATACCAGTATGTGATTCACCAAGTAAAGGTCAAACAGAAAACCAAGACTCCTGCCAGTTATCAAGAATGTGCCTAGCACAGAGCCCAGGAGCCTTTGTTTTGGTTTTCCTGAGCTACACACCTGACGTCTTAAACAAAGAGGCTCCATTTTTATCTAAACCTAACCCTGCAAAGTAGAAAATGGTTGTTTAATTAGGAGAAGATTTTATAGGTTTGTGAACCTGTAAGGATTTAATTTAACTCAACAAATATTTCTTAACAATATCCTACACATAGAAGATACTCAATGAATATGTGTTGGATGGATGGATGGATGGATGGATGGATGGATGGATGGATGGGTGGATGGTGGGTGGATGCATAATCAAATGTCCGTGAGCAGAGATTTTACCTTTGCTTCTTGGAATTCCTTAGAGCAAAGTATAGAAGAGCAGAGATTAGAAATGGGTTGCAAGATTTGTGGAGACAACAAACAGACATATAAAAGATAAGAAAGAAGAACTGGCAGAAGCTAAAAATAAGTTGCATTTTGGAAAGCAAGGAATGAGGGTTGAGATGGCTAGATGATCTACTTGGTGTACAGATAGCAAATGTAGTTTTACATTTAAAGGATATGAAATTAAAGTTTAACCCCAAGTGACATGCAATTTTATTGCTCCTGACTTCACATTAAGTGAAAGTCTCTTCCAGTTTGTGTGTACTTGTCTCTACTTGGCCTAATGTAGTTATTTTTCTTGTGTGAGATAGCATTTGCTTTCGTTATCATCCAGAGACTTTTGCTAAGTCATCCCGAAGTCTAACTTGACTTGCACGACATGCTGTTTTGTAATTAAATTAAAATCACAGGATGTTTTGGATTAGAGGAATCTTCCTTCAACCATATCCGAGGTCAGTAAGAGAGTGTGACCGTCTGGAATAGAATTCCCTCATCCAAAACATCCGGAACATTTCACTGGGTTAATTTGCAACTTACTGGGAGATTTTTGGTCCACTTTTCTAAAGATTTTCTGTCTCTTTCCATTTCTCTTTTCAATTTAGGTCAATATTCAACTCTTTTATTAAAAATAATATGAAAAGTATTACTGAGTTGAAAGAATAAAGAAAATGGCAGATAAAATGCAAGGAAAGGAAGAAAGGTAATGAGTGAATAAATAAGTTCATTCATGAATAAAGAATTTATTCATGAATAAATAAGTGCATTCATCCAATAAATGAACTTACAGAGTCCTTGTTTGTAGCATGCACTGAGCTAGGTAAGTACTGTGCAATGTGGAGAAAATTGTAAGTAATCCACTGCTTCTGTTCTCCAGAAGTTTAGAATTTTACTTTTTTTATTAAAAAGTCACTGCTGGACAAATGAAATTAAATTTATATTGGCACTTTAATCAAAAAAATTTCACAAACAAATGACCATGAAAAATTTCCTTGCATCTTTAAAAAGATGGTGAACATTCTGTGTGGAAAAAGCCTAACCAGACCCCACTGCTCCACTGGATAGGATGTGCTTGTTTTGGTTGGATTGAATCCTGTGGCCACTGGCCAGCAGGCTACAGGAAGAGAAATTCTAAAATATATTTTTCCATTAGAGGCTGAAGGAAATAATCCTTGGTACAATATATCAGGTCAACTTTGTTTCTCTGAGCATTGTCATGATCCTATGTAGCTTTAGAAGAAATTCTCTTTAGCAAAAACAATTTGTCAAGTAGAACCAAATGTTGACTAGCTCTGAAACATACTGAGAAAATTTTCATTTAATCCATCTATACCCCAACCGTGGCTCCTTTGTTTGACAAACTGTAGTTCTTCATTCTTCAATGAAACAAAGTATGGGAAGAGTCAGAAATGCCATGATAGAGTGCTACTAAAAAGATTATGAAGATAAGGAAGATGAGCAGGAAGGATGGTTATTACACATATAGCATTTGAGGGCTGTTCCCCCCTGCTCCTGTGTCTTAGTTTGGACTGCTATTACAAGGTACCACAGACTGGGTGGCTTATAAACAACAGAAATGTGTTTCTTACAGTTCTGAATGCTGAAGACTGAGATTAGGGTGACAGCATGGTTGGGTTCTGGTGAGGACCCTCTTCTGGGTTGCAGACTTCTCATTGTATCCCCACACAGTGGAAAGAGCAAGAGAGCTCTCTGGGCGCTCTCTGGGGTTTCTTTTTTTTCCTTCCTTCCTTCCTTCCTCCCTCCTCCCTCCCTCCCTCCCTCCCTCCCTTCCTTCCTCCCTCCCTCCCTCCCTCCCTCCCTTCCTTCCTCCCTCCCTCCCTCCCTCCCTCCTTCCTTCCTCCCTCCCTCCCTCCCTCCCTCCCTCCCTCCCTTCCTTCCTCCCTCCCTCCCTCCCTCCCTCCCTCCCTCCCTCCCTCCCTCCTTCCCTCCCTCCCTCTCTCCCTTCCTTCCTCCCTCCCTCCCTCCCTCCCTCCCTCCCTTCCTCCCTCCCTCCCTCCCTCCCTCCCTCCCTCCCTCCCTCCCTTCCTTCCTTCCTTCCTTCCTTCCTTCCTTCCTCTTTCCTTCCTTCCTTCCTTCCTCCCTCCCTCCCTTCCTTCCTTCCTTCCTTCCTTCCTTCCTCCCTCCCTCCCTCCCTCCCTTCCTCCCTCCCTCCCTCCCTCCCTCCCTCCCTCCCTCACTTCCTTCCTTCCTTCCTTCCTTCCTTCCTTCCTTCCTTCCTTCCTTCCTTCCTCCCTCCCTCCCTCCCTTCCTTCCTTCCTCCTTCCTTCCTTCCTTCCTTCCTTCTTTCCTTCCTTCCTTCCTTCCTTCCTCCCTTCCTCCCTCCCTCCCTCCCTCCCTCCCTCCCTCCCTCCCTTCCTTCCTTCCTTCCTTCCTTCCTTTTTTTTTTTTGTTGTTATTGTTAATCCTCACCAATATTTTTCCATTGATTTTTTTAAGAGAATGGAAAGGAGGGGGAGAGATAGAGAGAAACATTGATATGAAAGAGACACATTGATTGGTTGTGTCCTGCATGCGCCCTGACCAGGGCTGGGGAATCAAACCCGCAACCAGTATGTGCCCTTGACCAGAATTGAACCCTGGATCCTTCAGTCCACAGGCCAACACTCTATCCACTGAGCCAAACCGGCTAGGGCTGGGGTTTCTTTTATAAAGACACTAATCACCTCCCAAAGGCCCCACCTCCAATGCCATCACATTGGAGCTTAAGGTTTCAACATATAAATTTGGGGAGGGACACAAACATTCAGTCCATCATACTCCCTCTCATTTCCTCCTATTTCCACTAGAACCCAAGCTCCATGAGGACTTTGTTTCCCTTGTTTTCTGCTGTGTCTCCAGTGCCTAAAATGAACAATATATAGTAGGGGCTCCATTATAATCCATAGAACAAAAAAATTAATAAATGAATGCTTCTCCTGCACTGTATAAAGGAAATGTTGAATCCACTGCTAAAGACCAAAGAAAGAGAACTTCCTTGCATCATCAGTGATTCTTGTAATACCTGATTTTCCTATAATATACTCCATCCATTAATCCATTCATCCATCTACCCATCCATCCATCCATCCATCCATCCAGAAATTTGTGTTAAATCTGCTGATTTCCTGGTACTCTGCTACATATTGGAATTATAAAGATGGAAAAGATAAGGTATGAGCTCATAAAGAGAGTGCAATCTTAGTTCTAAGAGGATTCTGAGGACAGGCAAGAAGAGAAAGGAACTGATGCATCCCAAATGTGAAAAATAGAACTAGCATGGGTTCTGGATAGAGAGGAATTATGGAAAACAATAGTAAGTTAGGTGAATTGTGACTGAACACAGGTAAACTGTATGTCACAGAAAAATACAGAGGTCTAATTACATACCCTCACTTCCAGGAGTCCAGGACCATGAGTAAGACTGAGGTCCAAGCTATAAGATGCTAATATGTAACAGGGAAAATGAAAAAAAAAATGTGCAGATGACAGTAAGACACAAAATAGTGTGAGGAAGGAGCCATTAAAAACAGTCTGATAACCTATGAAGTGTATGCAAAGGAAGAAACATGTTTTCTCTCCCTTCCACTTTGTCATATCATATCTGATATGTATAAGATGCTATGGGGAAAACAAAGGCAATTAGGGGTTGGAGCCTGTCCTCCGAGACCTATGGTGTAGCAGGGGAGATAGGCCATAGTCATCCATAACCAGTGGTGTGCTGAGGCTGACTTGGCCTGGCTCAACCAACTCTCAAGAGCCCATTGCTTAATTTTCAGGAATTCTGCAAGCCAGTTTGTAAAAAAGTATGTAAATTGACAATTGAAATAAATTATATTGAAAACAAAGGTAAAAAGTACACAAACTCATCACTTCCTAATTACTGCCTATGTTCTTGAGGTTTTTAGGTCTATTACATCTGTATAATTGTGTGCTATGTACTTGTTTAGCTTCCTAAATGCTCATCAGTGACATCATGTTGGTTGCTTGAAATTGCCACGGTTGAAGTATTTACATTTATACCACAGAAATGTGAAAATGTTACAAATAAAGACATAGTTGTTGCTTTTTATTTTCTACATTTAAGAAAATTATGGATAAATGTTAAAAATGCAAATTAAATCTAAAAGTGTGTCATGTCTGAAGCCATTACATTGTAGGTAGCAAAAAAAAAATTTGAGAAAATATCCCTCTAATATTCAAAATAATTCTCCAATACAGCAAGAAGTTATTCATGTTTTTACTACCAAATGATATACCAACATGCTTTCACATGACTTGCAATATATCAAATATAGTTATATATTTAACAATCATGTGGGAATTATACTTGTTGACTAATTGCAACTAATGGTTGGCTAGGGATGCAAAAATTCAGCAAAAGTTAATAAAAAACATTCTGTGAGAACCAATTGATTACATGAAATTCATAAGGAATATTGTACATTTTATTATTATTTGTAAATTATGTGCTATGAAGTCTTTATTCAGTAAAATTTATTATAAATGTATTTACATGTGTATACATATCCTATCCTAGTGGTCGGCAAACTCATTAGTTAAGAGCCAAATATCAACAATACAACTATTAAAATTTCTTTTGAGAGCCAAATTTTTTAAACTTAAACTATATAAGTAGGTACATTGTTATTAACTTAATTAGGGTACTCCTAAAGCTTATGAAGAGCCACACTCCAGGGGCCAAAGAGCCGCATGTGGCTCGCGAGCCGCAGTTTGCCAACCACGGTCCTATCCTATATAATAAAAGCCCAGGGACCGAACAGCGGAATGACCAGAACAACTGGTTGACCAGTCACTATGACATGCACTTACCACCAGGGGGCAGACGCTCAACACAGGAGCTGCCCCTTGGTGGTCAGTGCACTCCCATAGTAGGAGTGCTGCTCCGCTGACAGGATGAGTGGCGCTCCCACAGCGGGCTGATCACCACAGGCCACGCCCCCACTAGTGCATGAATCCTGTGCACCGGGCCTCTAATATATATATATATATATATATATATATATATATATATATATATATATATATGTATCTCTATCTTTATATTTATACACACACTTCTTTTAAGGCACTAGTTGTTAGATTTCACCAATACATCACTATCCAAAACTAAAAAACAGGATGGAAAGTAATAAATGCCATAGGAGAGTTGCATGGGGTTATGAAAGCAGGTTCCCTAGGAAATGGGGAGAGCTACCATATGCTTGACAGAGGAGATGAGAACCAGTGGAGGCAGAAGAAATCAAGATACCCATTTCCTTGGAGGCCTTTCACTTTGCCTGTCCAACTCATCCCTGGGAGGAGAAGGGAAGTGCCGTCCTAATAAGGAGGCCACTGCCCACCTGAGGCTGTCACTGTGGTCTATTTCCTGGAAACCAAAATGGGACACAAGCTCTGAGAACCACAAAAGGATGTGTAGGAGATGGAATGAGCTCAGGACTCACCAAAGCTTCTAGAAACAGAAATATTCAACTTCTGAGGCTCCCTGTCTAGGCAGTGTAGAGCAAACTATAGAGAGAACGGGAAAGTCGCACTAGCATAAAAAGTCAACTAGTCAGGGACTTCTGTAAAAGAGCACTTTTTCTTTCTTTTTTTTTTTTTAACTGAAACTTGCTGGCTTGGGAATGGGAAATAGAATCAGGCCCCAAAATAACTTTGGCATTTAAAAATCACATATTGCATATGGAGCTGGACAGCACCTTCGTGCTCATATTTTGAAGATTCACAAATTTTCATAGGAGTCAAGTTTTCTGAAAGCAACTAGGACTCTAACACCCCCCACACTTCTTTCTTTAACCTCATGTACTCACATGCCACCCCTGTCTAGTACCATCTCCACTGAACCTCTAAGATGAGGTCAAAGTGTAGAAAGGACAACACTTTCCTTCCCACCCTGAAATCAATCCCATAAAATACAAGTCCTGCCTGTATTCTCTTTAAATTGTGCCATAAATGTAAAGATAAAAGCATTTGTTGCCCTAGCTGCTTTGGCTCAGGGGATAGAGCGTCGGCCTGTGAACTGAAGAGTTCCAGGTTCCATTCCAGTCAAGGGCACATGCCGGGTTGTGGGCTCGATCCCCAGGAGGGGGCGTGCAGAAGGCAGCTGAGCAATGATTCTCTCTCATCATTGATGTTTCTAACTCTCTCTCCCTCTCCCATAAAAGGATTGATTTTGCAACCTAGCCTCAGTATTTCCCTTCTCTAACCCTGGATCAATGTGACATCAACTTTATATGCATCCTGACTTGGACATCCTGGTATATTTTGAGGAAAGCATCTACCATAGGTGAATTAAAATTCTAGGGACCCTTGGGACAAGTCCATCTGCAGTTAACATAGGGAGGGAGGGAGAGGAGGAGACAGGGTGGATGCAGGATGTCAGAGGCCAGGGATGTCCAATGGTGGAATATGACCTTGAGGGAGAAATGATGGCACTGAAATTCTTTTTGTTTTCCCTTTTTTAAATTAAATTTATTGGGGATGACAATTCTAAGTAGGAAGAACTTAGGCATAGCAATGCTGTTTGGAGAGCTATGCCTGCCTTTTTTAGAAGCTATATTTGCATAGAAAACATAGTTTTACTCTTCTTGTTTGTTTATTTAGAGGAAAGGCTGATGGAGTTTGAAGGTGGAGTGGTGCTGGTGGTGGGACTTGAGCCAATACATAGCCCTGTAGAGAAGAGTCTGAGTTTCCCCTGAAGATAATAGGAGGTAAGAGATCATTAGAAGTTCAGAGATATTTAGGGCAGGGGCCCAAGAAAAGTCTCAAGTCCTGCCTGTATTCTCTTTAAATTGTGCCATAAATGTAAAGATAAAAGCATTTGTTGCCCTAGCTGGTTTGGCTCAGGGGATAGAGCATCGGCCTGTGGACTGAAGAGTCCCAGGTTCCATTCCAGTCAAGGGCACATGCCGGGTTGTGGGCTCGATCCCCAGGAGGGGGCGTGCAGAAGGCAGCTGAGCAATGATTCTCTCATCGTTGATGTTTCTAACTCTCCCTCCCTCTTTCTTCCTCTCTGAAATCAATAAATATGTATATATATTTTTAAAAGCAAGCATTTGTTCTCATCGGCTGGTGTAGGGTAAAGCATAATTTTTACACATGGAAAAAAAAGAAAATAAAAAAGTATGAGATATACGAGGGGTTAAAAAATATGTTGATTAAGGGAAGAATCAAGATTTATGAACAGGAAGCGAAGACCTGCCAATTACGTTCATAATAAGAGGTAAATACAAATATTTTAAGATGCTAAGAAAGTACAGTTGAGTTGTGGGGTCTGTGTGGTCAGGGAATAGGGTGACAATGAGAAAATCCTGACAGGGAAAAAATTTAAGAAGGAAATAACTTATTGTTAGAAAATGACTTCCACTCCTTATCTCAACCATTTGAGTTAAAATAAAGTAAGAAGCATGAAAGAACAACTATTTCCAAAGCCAGCGCCCTCAGACATGTTTTGTAATATAGATAACCCCAACGGGAGCAGGCTATCTCGAGAAGGTGATGGTTCATAATTTAGTCGGCTTTCAGTGAATGGTACTTTGTGTTTACCTTGCACTTTTTGCCGAGTTGCTCATAACATGCAGAAACTTGCTTCCTCACAGACGTGGCCACGTAGTCCAGCCACTATTCAGAATCCAGCAGATGAGGAGCTGAGGGGTTGGTTTTTCTGCTGACTGTGGTCATGCATGGCTGGATGATTTATGGACAGGACCAACAGCCACAGCCATATCTCAGAGTCATTAACTACCAAGAGAAGGACTTGGCACAGAACCACTCAGAGGAAAAAATCCACAGAGAGCGAGTCTGTTTGGACAATCAGAACAATCAGAGCCACTTTGATTACATCCTGACTTCTCCACTGCTCCTTTTAAATACAGGCTGTCTCCTACGACCCAAAGGGAATGTTGTGAATGATGCTTGAGACTGTTCATAATGTTAACATCTGAATGAATAGATCAGATGTGATCTTGGAATGAAGACAGACAAGACCAGGAAAAAGGTCACGGGAATGTCTCAAATTTCAAAAGGGTTCATTTCAGAACTCGCCATTGGTAAGCTTGGTAGCAGACCCCTGGTAAATTCTAGAATAGATCATTAAAGAGATGGCTTTAGAGCTCATAGTAAAGAAAGAAGCTCACGATAAGAGCCAGCACGATCCACTAAGAGCAAGAAATGCCACCTCACACACTTTCTTTTTTTATGAGTTTACTAGGATGCTTTTCAATTTCTATTACACTATGCTGTTAGCCAGGAGAGAGAGAAACATGAGCCTGGCAACCATCTGGATAGACTCAGTAATGGCACCAAGGATGGTAAACCTGTAGAAGGTGTCCATGTCCTGTGGTCCTGTCCTGCCTCCTATTCATTCAATTCAACATTCACAGGCTCAACATACAACGATAGAGCATGGATTTTAGGCAGGGCACTCTTCCTGGCAAGGAATAGAAAGAAATTGCTCAAACCCTGTCATCAAGGGGCTTCTCATCTACTCGTGGGAAAGGACAAATACACAAATAACCGCAACACAAGCCAGAGCGACAGAATCACAATTAGAAAGGCACCAAGTGCCACACAGGATAGATAAAGATA
The DNA here is from genome assembly GCF_014108235.1 of Myotis myotis. Lineage (NCBI taxonomy): Eukaryota > Metazoa > Chordata > Mammalia > Chiroptera > Vespertilionidae > Myotis > Myotis myotis. The sequence goes on from NW_023416335.1 coordinate 41,224,365, forward strand.
AAGGTTTCTTCCAGTTAGAAGTTAAAAGGCTCTGCATGGGAGATGGCATTTGAGGTAGAGTTTGAAGAAAGAGAGAGATGGAAATGATGAAGAAAGACATTTGCCCCGAATGGCCTGAGCAGAAGCACAGACTAGAGAAAAGGCTAAGCACCTAGTCCAGTTTGATTGAAGCAGGGGGACTAGAAAGGAAAGTCAAGACTGTTGTGACATATTCCTCTTGCTGAGGATTAGCCAGGGGGAGTCCTTAATGAGCAGGTGATCATGTGTTTGGTTCAAGAGTCCCAGAATCTTGCCATGGCCACCACTTTAGCCATGAAATTGGGCGCGTTGTGGACTTCTCCAAGTTCTAGTTGCCTAAGCAACTATAATCTGAAATGGGCATGATTGTAGTGCCTAACTCAGAGGGTCACTCTGGAGGTTAAATGAGACTATGTCAAGTGGGAACTGGCACAGAGTAAATGCTCTCTAAATGCCGCTAAGTAAAGCCCAGAGTTAAACTGGGTGAAGCTTTGCCTTTGCAAGTTTTATCTAGCAGTGTTGGATAGCCTCGATTAGAACAAGTCAAAGTGCAGAAAATCTCTTTCTAATATTTGACCCCAACTTAGATCAGCAGGAAGAGCCTGGAGGCTGAGCCAGAAACAATGCAAACCTCCTGGCAAGGAGGATGGGAAAGTGGGGCAGGCAGATGCTACAGGATTTGGAAGTAGACCAGGTGTGGGGTCAGCAGTTTGGAAAAAGCCTGGGTAAGGGATGTCTCACCTCTCTAGGAAGAATTCCACATGTACCACAGGGCATATGCTGAAGTTTAGATGATGCTAAACTAAGATATTAGCTATACAAAGGTGGCCATGTCAGGATTCACAGCAGTCTTGAAAAGTTAGAATTGTGGGTTGGAGCAAACAACCACAATAATAGCTTACTCATATATTAACTCATTTAACATTTTCTATAAGGAAGATACTATTATTATTCTCATTTTACAGATGAGGAAACTGAAACGCAGAGAATTTAAGTAACTATACCAAGGTCACACAGCTAGTAATTGTAAACATGGGATTTAAATAGGAAGTGGGGCTTCAAGGTCTGTGCTCTAGAAAGAAGGAAGGAAAAGAGGGAGGGAGAGAGGTGGGATGGATGAGAGAAGGCAACTGATCATCATAGCATATACACAATGTGACCGATTCACCCAAGGAAATACTTAGGAAGCTGGAAGATCTGGACGGAGGTAAGATGATTTAAAGTGTGTCTTAGTAGGAAAAGATGATGGGGTGATGGAAGGTTATTTCTAGGCACTCCATGGCCTATGAGAGGCATTTGAGGATGAGTCCAGAAGCTAAATTTTCTTTGCTGACCCTTGCCCCGGTTGAGTTACTTCTTACTATGGTTCTGGCGAGCAACAATCTTCAACTGTTTCTGTTCAGTGATTCTACAATTCTGTCTGTGAAATCTTGGTCTCTAAGTCTGTCTTTGGACTCTAATAACTATAGTGTGTGGTATGTGTAAGGTGTCTGCATGGTAAGTAGTGTGTGTGTGTGTGTGTGTGTGTATGTGTGTGTGTGTGTGTGTGTGTGTTTGGGTTTGGAGCCTACATGGTTGTGTATGGATGGGTCTTTGGGTGTCAATGTGTGTGGTGCTTATATGACAAATGTGAGTCTGCTTCTGTGTATGTGTGTGTATGTGTGTGTGGTTGTTTGGCAAGTGGTTGTATGTAGGTATATGTGCAGCCTGCATGGTGAATTTGAGTCATGTGTGTGTTTGTGTGTGTGTGTGTGTGTAGGTGTGTGATGAGTAGAGGTTTCTCTATGACTTGAGTTTGTATGAAAGTATAGGTAGTGTAGAACCAGCTGTGTCTGTGTGTGTGTGTGTGTGTGTCCATGTGGTATGAGCACTCTAGTGAAAATTTGTTTTATAATTCTAGATGGAATTAGAGAAAAACCTGAATGGCTCACCACCCTGGAAAAAGGTAGGCTACCTCCATCACTCCCAATAAGGATTACTGAAAGCCCAGGAAGCAGGAGCATAAGAGTTTGACAAAGGAGAGGCTGTAGTATTGCATTCTCAAGGACCCGCGAGGGCCCCCTACAAGACAGCGTTGGTGCTGCAGCTGGAACAGGAAGTTCCTTCCCACAGGGTCTATCTTCTCTCCCTCCCAAAACCAGCCCAGTACTGACTTGAATCTGGGCTAGAGAGAGTAATTAGGATAACATGGGTATTTTCCCAGATGATACAAATGGATTGCAGATCATTCTATAATAGTATCTACTGGCTCAATCTGTGTAGCTCCATCTCCTAACCAGGCCCATGACTGACCTCATTTCTATTTGTCAACTAGGCAGTGGATGTGATTTCTGCTTCACCCTTCCCACCCCCCTTTTTCCCCCCTCCAAATTGTCACAGCTTGGAGACATGCTCCAACTGCTCTTCCCAAGGCCCAGGGTGGGAGAAGAGCATGTTCTGGTGAGGGCGAGAGCCAGGGAGGCAGAGGAAATGGCTTAGCCAAGCTGAGAGTCAAAACGGGCAATTGGGTCAGGACTGAGCAGCCAGGCAGGCTGGTATTAGGTGGTAGGCCAGTCATAAAACAGATCGACTGCCTGGAACCCAGACATCAGTTGCCAGAACAAAGTGACAGGTCTGAGGTCCAGGAGAGTGGGCATCAGCTGATCTCCAGGAAGTAGGAGGCTGAACAATGTGGGAAGAGCACAGCGCCGTGCACAGGCCCAAGAAGGATCTCAACCGCTACAACAGAGAGAATCAGTCTAGTGGGGACATTTCTAGGAGTCTTATGGATTAGACGAAATCCCCAGATATAACCGGTTCAAGTATCCAGAGGAAGCCAATGAAAGTAAATGAGAACCTTTGGCTGTAGTAAGATAGGGAGAAAAGAGCTTTCCACTTCCCCCTGCCCACCTTGCCAAAAGTCCACAGTTTGTGTTCTAGAGAAAATCAGTGTTCCGATAGGATGACTGGTCTGATTATTATGCATGCACTATATTGGTGCATATAAATAAAAACACTGATCCAAAGAAATTCAGTTAAAGACAGGACTTGTCTTCTTGTATGCCCCTAGCCCCTATCACTCAGCTCTGAGCTTGGATTTAGAAAGAGTCATTCCTTCCTCCAGCAAGGGTTAGGTGTCAGACCCCTTGGGTTTGCTTAGGACCCTTTGAAATATCAGATTGAGAATTATATATTTATTATATAAATTCTAACGTATGGTAAAATATTGTTTTAAATAAAATAGCACTAATATAACACATGTATTATAACATTTACTACCTAAACTCATGTTTCCTTCTGAGCTGTGCACATCTCCAGGGCAGACACAGGTCTTTTGTTGCCATGTTCCCAAGTGCCCAGCAGTTGTCAAAAATATTTAAGATGCCCTAGCTGGTTTGGCTCAGTGGATAGAGCGTCGGCCTGAGGACTGAAGAGTCCCTGATTAGATTCTGGTCAAGGGCACATGCCCAGGTTGGGGACTCGATCCCAGTAGGGGGCCTGCAGGAGGTAGCCAATCAATGATTCTCTCATCATTGATGTTTCTATCTCTCTCTCCTTCTCCCTTCATCTTTGAAATAAATTAAAATATATTTTAAAAATATTTAAGCCAATATTCAAATCAGGAGTTTCAATTTTTAAATATTTCTCTTTGTTTTTACATGTTCACAGAATCTCAGATCTCTCAAATTAGAAGTGGCTTTAGAGATTAGCTAGTCTGTCTTCCCAGCCAACGCAGGACTAATTTCTACCACCTTTTAGCAGAGGGTCATCAGCCTCCTCTGGATGCTTCTAGCCAGGTCTTTATGAGACAGTCTGTTCCACTGTTGGGCAACGCTAATAGAAATTTCTTATTCACAGCGCCTCTACATCTGATTGCCTAGTAACATTTACCAGTGTTCCTACTTGTCTTCTTTCCTCTGCCCCTGTCCCTGCCACCATATTTTTCTCCTCTTTTCCAGGTGAAACAATTTCCCATGTGAAGTTATTTCAAATCCTTCTAGTTATCCACTTCTAGAATCAGTAGATGTGGTCTATGTCCCTGTCCCTTAAAATGAGACACCCAACACTAGCACTATGCAATCTGACTACAGAGTGTGGCAAGGACAAGGGTGGCTATTATCCTCTAATTCTGGTGTTCTAACACTATTAATGGCACTTAAGATTGCATTAATAATCTTTATAACTGCTACATTGTCCCTTGGCTTTTATTAAACATCTAAAAAGCACATTTATTTAAAAAGTAAATTCAATCAAACCATGCCCTCTCACTCTATATAGCTGATTTTTTTAAAAAGTCAAACATTAAGTTTAGAATCTGATCACCTGAAATTGTGATATCTATTGGAAAATATTGTACTAGGAGGAGGGACTGGAACTTCTGTTGGGACCTGCTTTTCAACCAGCAGGTCCCCTCGATAGAGCTTAATGGTCTCCTTGCAAGTTCCCTTTTTCTATGTTATCTATGGCTCAATTTTTTTAAAATGTTTTTTTAGCCTCATTTGAGGATATATTTTTTTAAATTAATGAGAGAGAGAGAGAGAGAGAGAGAGAGAGAGAGAGAGAGAGAGATTGGTTGCCTCCTGTATGCACCCCAACTGGGAATCAAACCCATAACTTAGTTATGTGCCCTGACTGGGAGTCAAACCTGCAACCTTTTGGTGTAAGGGATGACATCCCAACCAACTGAGCCATCCAGCCAGGGCATGCAGCTCGATTTTTAACATCCTCCTATACATTTTATGTTTCAGTCATTTTAATATGTTGCGGTTCCCTGATCACTTGGCCCCCTTCTGCTTTGAGGCCAGACATCACTCTAAATGCTCTACACAAATTGATTCACTTAATCCTCACCACCACCCTCTGAAATAGATAATATTATTCCCATTTATGGGGGTAGGGGGCTCATATATTAAGCATTTTGCCCACAGTCATGCAGTTAATAAGTTGTACAGCTGGATGAGTCTCATAGCCTGAAACGCCCTCCCTTTCTCCTTGGCAAACTTCTACCCATCTTTCAAGACGCTTCCAGCGCTAGTTCCTCTGGGAAGTCTGCCTACCCATTGAACTTAGCCAGCAGATAGCACTTCTCATTCTGGGCTAGTTGTTAGCTAACTGATTGTCTTCCTCCAAGCAGCACATCCACTGAGGGTAGGCACGGTCCCGCTCCTCACCCCAGAACCTATATTGTGTGCCAGGAATCTAATGAATGCTTTGATGAAGGGACTCATTAGTGAATAAGGGAATAAACTACTTACAGATTTCCTTGGCAGTTATAATATGGCATTAGAGCAAATTTCCAAATAATCAATTTTCCCTGCAATGCATACTGAAATCTGGCCAAAGCGAAGCTGTAGACCAGCCATCTCCTAAATATCAGCTCAATTATCTCGAGTTCACTGAAGAGCAGTATAGCTTTCTGAAGTGCTCTGGAATTATCTAAAGATGCACAGGGGCAGGAATTTTTAAATTGCTAATCCCAACATTCTGTTTGGTCAGAAGATGTCCTTTGAGTTTCTAGCTGCTTAGGTTGGGAGTTAGTCTAAGAGTGAGTAATGGAACCTGTGCAGAGGAGAGTCGGTGAAGCCTGCTTGTTGCATATACGGTCAGATGGGCAACATGCAGAGAGAGAAGCACTGAACCCTGTGGGGAAAATCTGAACCTTTTCTACACAAAATGTTCACCAGGAGAAAGCAAATACTGAAGATCAGATAAGCACATGGAACCCTGAAGAGAAGGGGCAATAGCAAAGTGCCTGCCCTGCTGACCCACCAGTGCCAACAACACTAAAGGATCTAGTACTCACACGGGACAAACATATTTTCTTATTTTCTGCATCCTCAGTGCTCTGACATCTAGGACCTCCATGATGACAGGAGGGAAAACTGTCCTGCCAAGGGGAGCCAATTCTTAGAGATAACAAAAAAGTGCACCTTTCATAAGCAAAGCAACAAATTCAAAGCCCACACCCCCAGCTACTTCTTTTGTCAAGCTTTCATGCATCTTCAATATTCCTCTGCCCTACTCAGACCGGGCCTAGGTACTAGACAACTTGACACAGCTCCTACACCCAGAGCCTGCTGAATTATTCAAAGTAGCCAATCCCACTGCAGCCAGTTTGGATCAGTGGATAGAGTGCCAGCCTGTGGACTGAAGGGTCCCGGGTTCAATTCCAGTCAAGGGCAGGCTCAATCCCCGTAGGGGGCATGAAGGAGGCAGCTGATCAATGATTCTCTCTCATCATTGATGTTTCTATCTCTCCCTCTCCCTTCCTCTCTGAAATCAATAAAAATATACATTAAGAACAAAAACAAAACAAAAAACCCACCCAAAAACAAAGTAGCCAATCCAAACCTGCTTAGGCCGGTAACCCTGCCTTTCTCATTCCTTCCCATGAAAAGCACAATAAAGTCTCTTGCCCATGCTTTTCTCTGCAGTAGTTCCTGGTCCTGGGTTTATCCAGTTCGATGCTAGAGACCACAAAGATGGAATCCATTCCCAAGAAGACCAGGACTAAACACCAAATGTACAGTGTTCCCCTTATGGCTGGGGATAAATTCCAAGTGGATGCCTAAAGCTGCAGATAGTACCAAAGTGTGTTTTTCCTATATATACATACCTATGATAAAGTTTAAGTTACAAATTAGACACAGTATGAGATGAACAACAATAACTAATAATAAAATAGAATAATTATAACATTATACTGTAATAAAGTTATGTGAATGTGGTCTCTCTCAAAATATCTTTTTCTTGTGATGATGTGAGATGATACAATGCTGACGTGAAATGAAATGTGAATGACATAGTCTTAGGCTACTACTGACCTGACAGTATGTCAGAAGGAGGATCAAAACTAGCACGAATTTCTTTATCCTTCTTCACAATTTCACAGGTAGATTTGTTGGTACTGTAGATCTTAGTAACCTCACCACAGGATTTTTTTTTTTCCTGTCCTTATTAAGTAGAGAACTTTCACCTTTTCCCTTAAAGAAAGCACTTTACAGCTCCTCTTTAGCATATCTGAATTGCCAGCATCACTACTCTTGCACTTTGGGGTCATTAGTAAGTAGAATAAGGGTCACTTGAACTCAAGCACTATGATACCTTGACAGTCCGTCTGGTAACCAAGAGGGTGACTAAGTGACTAACAGGCACAGAGCGTCTACAGCTTGGAGACGCTGGACAGAGGCATGATGCACGTCTGGGCTGGAGAGAGTGGACTCGTGAGATTTCATCATGTTACCCAGAAGGGCGTGCGATTTAAAACGTATGAGTTTATTTCTGGAATTTTCCAGTTAATATTTTTTGAACACAGTTGACCAAAGGTAACTGCAACTTCCGCAGGTAAGTGTGTGTGTGTGTTGGGGGGGAGGAGGGGGAGGGGAGGGATTACTATATATATAAAAAATACTATGATGTAACTCAGTGAACAATTTCTTCTTCCTTTTGTTCAATCCACAAGCCTTTATTGAGTGCCTACTAGGAGTCTGACACAGTGGTGGGTCCCAAGGATACAGGATAGATGAGGTCCTGGTCTTTAAGAGGGAGCTGTTAATGGAGCCAAGCTGTCCTGAATATCTCTGATCTTCCACAAAAGAACCTCCCTGCAGCATACTGACAGGATTCCAAGTCCACTCACAGGCAGTTTTGGCTCCAGCACCGCCGTCACCGCCACAAGGCATGGGCACATTTCAGCATTGTGCATGCCAATTCCTTGGCACAAAGACTATTTTAAAGGCTCATCCTGTCCAGATTCTACTGCGTCATTGAGTGTGTCAATAAACATATAAAATTATGCCATGTTTGGTTGGGACAAGGATATGTTGATGTTCTTTAGGCTCATTTTTGGGGTGATAATGCCAAAGACCAAACTTGAAGTTTTCAACATGCTTTTATTTTATTTTTTTTCTTTGCTTTTCTCTACATGCTTTTAAATAACTGCATGCATCTGGAACACAACAGGAGAATAAATCTAAAATTAAAATTCATTTTAGGCTTAGTTATTGAAATCAAGTTTCAGAAAGCAGAGTCAGAATCTTAGCAAATAGAAGCCTCTCCTGAGATTAAAGGTAAATGTCTTCCAAAGATGTAGCTATGTATTAAAGGTATTAGTTTTGAAATATTTTTGAAGCTACCAAATTACTAAAGGTAATTTCCTTCATTGACACCATCGTTTTCATTTATTCATTACTGTTGTTTGAAATTTATGACTGTTAGTTAATCATGAACTAAGGCACACATTTCAACTAGCAAGAAATCTAAAATCATGGTATCAGATGGCTCCTAGCCATTCCCTGTATGTCAATAAATACCCACAGAGAGCCCCTTTTTCTCTAGCAAATGCCATTCTTTTTATCCCCATTCTTATGGCATGACGGATAAGGGGATGGGGAGAGGTGAAAGAGTTGCCAGGCCAGGAGAGAAGGTTTATCCTATAGGCAGCCAGCATCATTTGAATGTCAGCTTCCAGAATAGCATTTGGTTTCATTCCACTGAAATCCTGGCACCTTTACTTGGGTCATAGAGTCATTTAAGGTCACTTAAACCTATCTCCACCCAGATATGGGTAAGATTCTGAACAGTCGGGAACACAGGAAGCCAGCCAGCCAAGATAATAGATAAGGGGAGAAAAAGGACTAATCTTATGAGCAATTACCTTAGAAGAGCCTTTTACAGCTATAATTCTTTGGTGAACTTCTACTGCCAGATGGTGAGGCACTGTGATGCTCTTGAATTGAACTTTAGGTTGAAAGATACTTTAAGGAGCTCTTGGAGTCCAGCTCTCTCAATTTATGGAGGAGGAAATTTATGAATGAGATGCAGAGAGTTTCATTGCCAGAGTCAAGGTCTCACAGCAGTTAAATGAAAGAGTCAGAACCTGAGGTGCCACCTGCTGAATTGCACCCCAGTGATCTTCCTTTTTGTCGCCTGAGTACATGTCCTAAATTACTCCTCAATTCATGACACTCCAGCCTCCTCCAGGAATGCAATTTTGCCCTCATGATGAACTATCTGTCTGACTCATGATTTTGTTCTCTCAGTAATGTTTCAAATATAATCCAGAGCTCTATGTGCCAGGAGCACAGGAGAGCACAACAGACCAGGCCCCTGTCCTCCAGGTGACCACAACTGAGCTTTAATTTCTAATTATAGCAATGCCTTCTGGATCCAGCGTTCCCTGCCAGAAATCACTGCTTCTCTCCCTATGAGAAATGCTTTACTCTCATGTCCATGAAAACATGCCTATTAACAATGACATGAGAGAAAAAACACAACAAGCCCTAGCTGGTTTGGCTCAGTGGATTGAGCATCGGCCCTGGGACTGAAGGGTCCTGGGTTCGATTCTGTTTAAGAGACGTACCTCGGTTGCAGGCTCAATCTTTGACCCTAGTTAGGGCACCTGCAGAAGGCAACCAATGGATGTGTTTCTCTCAGATCAATGTTTCTCTCTCTCTGTCCCTTCCTCTTCCTTCCACTCTCTAAATCAGCGATTCTCAACCTGTGGGCCACGACCCCTTTGGGGGTCGAATGACCCTTTCACAGGGGTTGCCTAAGACCATCGGAGAACACATATATAATTACATATTGTTTTTGTGATTAATCACTATGCTTTAATTATGTTCAATTTGTAACAATGAAATTGGGGGTCACCACAACATGAGGAACTGTATTAAAGGGTCACGGCATTAGGAAGGTTGAGAACCACTGCTCTAAATCTATGGAAAAATATCCTCAGGCGAGGATTTAAACACACACACACACACACACACACACACACACACACACACACACCAAAATGAGAGATGCAGCTGTTAAAGAGAAAACCACAGGCCCAAAATGGAGTCACTTCTGCCAAAGCCCATGACAGCAAACCTAGACTTAATACCTAACTAACTGCATAACCTTCTCCAGGAATGCGGTATTAATGGTTCAGTCTGGAATTCTATGGTCAGTACCAATGAAGCAATCCATCACATGGAGCCTCTCTCTCCCTTCCAAAAGAAACTGAGGCAGTCTGCCTGACAAGATCCCACCTCAAAAAAGGGTAACCTTGCCTGAAATAATCCTTGCTTTTCTTTTGCTAATAACTATTTTGTCTCGCCCAGCTTCTGCCTATAAAAACTTTCCATATTGTACAAATTTTCAGGGCTTCTCTTTACTTGCTGGATGGGATGCTACCTGATTCATGACCCACTCAATATAGTCAATTACATCTTCAAATTTCCTCAATTGAATTTTGTTCTTTAACACAGCCTAGAGTGGTTATTGCATCTAAAGAGAGTGAGTGCTCTTGAAATTGAGTCAAGAAGCTCTGCCTCCCCCCCCACCCCCAAAAAAGAGAAGCTTCTCAGCTGCAGTGAGGACTGAATTTCAAGTCTCCCTACACTGCTTTCCTGAAATTGATTCCACAGAACTGCAGTTGGAGGGGGCCTGTGTTTTTCGCAATTACTGTGAATGCCCCTTGTCCAAAGAGGTGCTGGCTTACATCAAATCTTTAAAGTTTAAAGGGTGTAGTCACTATTAACCTAAATGAGTCCCTAAAAAACTGTGGTTATAACAGGGCACCTAAGAGGTTTAGCAAAAAGAAGATATGAAGCTGGTAATGAATTTATGTAACCACCAAAGGAAACACACACACACACACACACACACACACACACACAAAACACTCCATAAACCTAGCAGTTTAGAGGAGACTTAATCTGACCTAAGTTTAAGAAGATTCATCTCAAATTGACAAAGGAGGATTAAATCGCTCATTATTTTATGAGGTGATATAACCATTTGCACGCCTTATTGGCTTCTGAGATCTTTTCTCAATTTGGAATCATTATGATGTTTGACAGCCTGTTGGCATAAAAAGCTTTCCCAACACCCCCATTGCTATGTTTTCAAATAGGAATAAAGGAAATGCAACCAACCAGCCCTGTCAGCAATGATTCTCTGTGAATAGGAAATCCAAATTTGTGAGTTCCCATTTCCTTTGGAAATATGATTCAGTGTTCCTGATGCTGAAAATAGATTTCTGTAGTAACTATCTTTTATAAAGATTTCAGTCCAGGGTGAAGATAGTGGAGAGATTATGTCAAATAAAATTTAGCATATTCTAATCAAAGCTTTGTCAGTGGATGAGATTTTTCGATTTATCTCTTACGTGCAGGGTACACAGCAGGTATAGAATACGTTATTTTTACTATCAAGAAGCAAAATTAGGGGGGTAAAATTTTAAGAGCGGAAGATTATGTGGACCACTACATAGTAACAAAATTTCTACCTCCATGTTTTCTAAGATGTATTTGGGGAAGGAGCTGTTGAAGTGGCACAGAAATCTACCATGTCCTTTAGCCCACTTTGGAGCTAAGGTTGGATGTCTATTTTTCACAATACCTGGTTTTTGTTAGGGAATAAAAATGAAGGGCAATAAGGCAAAACACTTTCTTTCTTTCTTTTTTTAAAAAGGTGAACCCAGTAAAGAACAAAGATAAAGGCTTACCCACATAACATATGTTTGACCCGCTGGCCAGGGTGGGAAAGAGCCATGAGGGGACCATAGAGAAAGAGCCATCACAGGAGGTTTACAGAATGACAACAGTGTCTCCACACACTGTTCTCCTTTTAAAATTACCCTTGTACCGATTGTGAAATATCCCAAAGTAAGTGTAGACATTGGGACAAGAGAGACACCGTTGAATCCTAAAATGGGTGCTTAGGAAAGTCCATGTGTTTTGACAGCCTAACTGGTGTCCAAGCTAGAACATTTTCATTGACTGTCACCAGAAATCTCCTGGCTTTCACTAAGCTTCTCTCTGTATCCTTTGGCACATACTGTGGACTAATGACCTGCATGCTTGACACAAAAATCCCCATAAAACATTATGCTCTAGTAACTTCCTAGTTAAATTTTTATTTCATTTTATCTACTGGGGCCAAGGTACAGTTTTGACATTGGCTTGTGAAAAGTCTATATTTTATAAAATATCAGGGGCAATTTTTAACATAATAATACACCCGCAACTTGTGGCAGATTTGTAAACGTATCAAATGGGCAGAAAACAGAGGCAGATAGTGGTTCTTATAATGACATAAAAGCAAATAACTGTTTCCCTGAGATATAAAGTGCTTTTTTAAAATTCCCTCTTTAAAATACATACACTTGTAATAGAATTTCTAATATGCATAGCCATGAAAACTTGCCTACATATTTTAAAAATAAAACCAAGTAACAAAAAGGTAAAGCTCATGGGCCTTGTCCTTCACTTAGCTACTTTTAAATTCTTCTTGTTCTGCTATTTTATCACTAAACATGGAAAACCCTCTGAAAACAATTGTTTTCTCACTTCACACTGTTCGTCTTGTCATATGCTTCTATCATGTTGAATATATATGTGCATATACATACGTATGTATGTATTTTCATGTTCCGGTGGCATGAGAAAGCATAGGATAAGTACGATTTATTATATGAATGATTCCTCCACAAGACACATTGAAACTAGCTTTTAAAACAAGACAGTCACTTCACCCTTTCCTATGAGTCTATCCTTTGCACTAGGTATTTCTAAAAGATCCAGAAAGTCATTCTTTACTTTTCTTTGCCATATACAATGCATGATTTAATTCTTTCAGCCAACATTCCTATACCCCATCCGTCTTGGGCAAATCATGGCACTTTAATGAAGCACTCAGTCTGTACAGAGTTAACAGCTGTCTGTATACAGCTAGTTCAGTATAGTGAAAAGTGACATTGTACTTCAACCGCAAACAACGTTATTATATTTACCTTGTACTTGGAAGATAGTAAAGTGCGGCCGGCACTGGAAAGAACCCAACGCGTTACCTGCGCAGTTCATCCACAGCCCCTGGTAAACCCAAGTGGCGGTTATCACCGATGATGCTCGGGTGGTTACTCTCCACTCATTGGACGTGGTGGCAGCAACGAGAGCTCCAAACCCACCAACACCACATACCAGAGCCGAGATCTGTGCCCTGAACATGTCGCTCAGGCTTCTCCGGTGACACTGTCCAGGCAGAACGCTGGTGGTCTAGGCATGCAGCGGACAGAACGCACTGGGACAAGTGTTACAGCAAGTTGGTAACAGAAACCTACCACCGTATGTCATACTTGGGTGGCCCGGGCAAGTACCAGAATTTAGGATAAAGTCTGATGTACTGATGGCACTTTAAAGATAGCCTTAAGATGATCTTTCTAATTTGCTACATGGATATTTTACTAAGATTTTGTAGATAGATTTTAAAGGTTTTGATTTCACAGATTTTTATTTCCTGGCACCATAGTTAATGCTTAATTTTCTGTTATCCTGAAGCTTAACGAACCATGCAACTACCAGATATTACAAAGTACAAATTATACAGTAACAGTTAAGCCTTTTTTGACCAACTGCTGTCGTCTTATATGCTTCTGAATCTTTATGTAAATGGAATCATTGTGGGTGTTCTCCTGTAACCTATCTTTTCCATACAATATCACGTTTGTGCGACTTATCTCTGTTCGGGAATATAACTATTGGTCATTAAATACTAGTATAACAGCCGCATATAATATCTTACTAAGTGAATCTATTACGATTTATCCATTTTCCTGGAGATGAACCTTTATGTTGCGCCCCCCTCCCCCCCATAGCAATTGATACAGCTATAAACATTCTCATAAGTTTCTCCTTGTGTATATGTACAAGAGTTCCTCTAAGGTATGTCCTAGAAACAGAATTGCTAGGATGTAGGGAATACCTTCAACTTTATAGATCATCCTAAACTGCTTTACTAAGTAGTCATAAGAGTTTACCTCCCGCCCTGATCGGTTTGGCTCAGTGGATAGAGCGTCGGCCTGGGGACTGAAGGGTCCCGGGTTCGATTCCGGTCAAGGGCATGTACCTTGGTTGCGGGCACATCCTCAGTAGGGTTATAACAGGGCACCTAAGAGGATTAGCAAAAAGAAGATATGAAGCTGGTAATGAATTTATGTAACCAGAGAAGCAGCTGATCAATGTTTCTCTCTCATCGATGTTTCTAACTCTCTATCCCTCTCCCTTCCTCTCTATAAAAAATCAATAAAATATATTTAAAAAAAAAAAAAGAGTTTACCTCCCACTATCCATGGGTGAGTCCTCATTTCCCTATACCACAGTACTTGGTACTGTGGTGTCGTCAGAATTTTTTTTTGGCCACTCTAATCCTAAAAGTATCCCATTATGATTATTGACTTGTATTTTTCTGATGATTAATGAGGTTGAGCATCTTTTCATGTGTTTATTGGCTCATTGTGTTTTTGCCTACAAAGACATTTGAAGTGTTTGCTCATTTTATCCATTGAGTTGCTTGACTTTTTATGATTTGAATGAGTCATCTATGCATTCTTGAGAGTAATCATTTGTTGATTATATGTGTTGCAAATATTTTCCTCTACCTTGTGGTTTGTCTTTATGCAGCCATTTGATAAAGTGTCTTAGTTTTAATGTAGTCGAATTTATCAAGCTTTCACTAACTAATTTGTGCTTTTGGGATCTAGATTAAGAAATTCTCCCTCAGATATAAAAAATACATTGCCCTTTACTCCTACTTCAAGGTTTTAGCTTAAGTTATAAATCATCTAGAATTATTTTTTGTGTGTTTTATGATTTGGTATCTATTTCATTTTTTAATATGGGGACCCAATTTTTAAAATCATTACTGAATATCCCTTGTCTCCTTATTAATCTGCAATGTTACCTCTGTCATATCAGGTATCAATATTTGCATGGTCTGTTTTTGGATTCTCTCCTCTGTTCTATCTACTTGCTTCTCTGTTCTCATGCCAATACAAACTTCTTAATTACTCTAATTTTATAAATATATCTTGAGATCTTGTTGGTGTCTCTTACCATGTTCTTGTTTTTTCAAGTATCTGGGAAATTTTTTAAAGCTATTTGCTGCTCTTTATGTATTTTAGAACTAGAGTCCCGGTGCATGGATTCGTGCACCGGTGGGTCCTTTGGCCTGGCCTGTGCCCTCTTGCAATCTGGGACCCCTCGGGCAATGTCGGAGAGCCAGTTTCAGCCTGATCCCTGCAGGCCAGGCCAACAGACCCCACCGGTGCACGATCGGGGCCAAGGAGAGACCTGGGAGGGCTCCAGGAAGTGTCTGGCCCATCTTGCCCAGTCCCGATCAGCTGGACCCCAACAGCAAGCTAACCTACCAGTCAGAGTGTCTGCCCTATGGTGGTCAGTGTATGTCATTGCAGCTGGTCAAACGGTTGAACAAACAGTCAGACACTTAGCATATTAGGCTTTTATTATATAGGATAAGCTTATCAAGTTACACACATGCATATTTATTGGGATGTCTGTTGGAATTGTATCTATTGATCAATTTGGAGAAAGTAAATAACTTTATAAAAGTAAGTCTTCTTGTTCATGAGAATCATATATCTCTTCATTATTTAACCATTTTTAATGTTTTTCACTAAAGTTATATACTTTAATACATAAAGGTCTTGTTATGTTTTTGTTAGATTTATTCTTAAATATACAACTTATTCTAACATCTATTTTATCTAACATATCATTTCCCTCATTTTTCTTATATGTAGTTTTTCTATTCTTAAATTTCTCTGAGTTGAGTATTTTTCACATTCCAATTTTTCACTCTACTAAATTGGAAGTTATACATTATTTGTATTGCTTAATGGTTGTTCTAAAATTTTTAATGTATATTTGACTTATATAAAATTAATCATTGTCTTTACTCCCCTAAATAATACAAGAACCTTAAGGCATTTTAACATTAATAACTCTTCTCCTGCTCTATGTTATTATGTTATTCCTGTTGTTTGATTTTTTTAGCCCACAAATTGGATTTTTAGCTCCACAAATGTTAGCCCCACACTTATTATTATTACTATACAATGTAATCATTTACCTTTTTTTTGTTTTGCTTTTCCATTTTGTGTCTCAAACCTTCCTTGTGAGTTTTTCTTCTTCTTAAAGTCTATCCTTGAGAAGTTTCTTTTACAAAAAAATCCTCATCCAATGATATTTTTATTGATTTGAGAGAGAGAGAAAGGGAGGGGGAGAGAGAGAAACATCAATGTGTGAAAGAAATATCAGTTGGTTACTTGTATGTGACCTGACCCAGGATCCAACCCAAAACATAGGTTTGTGCCCTGACCGGAAATTGAACCCGGTACCTTTGGTGTACTGGATGACACTCAACCAACTGAGCCACCCAGTCAGATAAAGAAGTTTCTTAAGTGAGGGACTGATGGTAGTTATCTCTCTTCCTTTTTTGTTTTTCAGATAATATATTTATTCTGTGCTTGCTTTTGGTGGATACTTTTGGTAGGTATTCAGTTATAAGTAGACAATTACTTTGGCTGTATAATTTCATTTTCATCTGACTTCCTTCATTGCCACTGAGAAATCAAGAGTCTGATTTGCCATTTCTTTTTAGATTAATCTGTGTTTTCTCTTTGGCTGGTTTTAAGATTCTTTTTTGTCCCCGTTTTGGCAATTTCACTGTGCTTTTCTAAGTGTGGATTTTTATTTTTATTTGTACTCTTTTTTTGGATTTACTGGAGTTCTTAAAATGGATGATTCATAGCTATCATCCCTTTCGAGAAACTATTAGTTCCCTCCTTTCCATATCTTACCCTTGTCCCTATCCTTTCTTTATCTCCTGTAACTCTGATGAGATCAATTTTTAGTGTGTCCTACCTTTCTTTGCTATTTTTTATTTCTTAATCTCTCCTTGCTGCATTGTTGGAATTTTTTCAGCTGTAGGCTACAATTTATTAATTATCTCCCCAGTTATGTACAGTCTGCTATTAACCCATCCAGAGTTTCCAACTTCTATTACTATCTTTTTTAATTTCTATAGGCGACATTTTGCTCTTTACAAATCTGCTTTCTTCCTTTTTTCTAATCTCTTGCTCGTTAGGCATAACTCAAATGCCCATTTTATTTTTTAATATGTTTTTATTGATTTCAGAGAGGAAGGGAGAGAGGATAGAGAGATACATCAATGATGAGAGAGAATCATTGATCAGCTGCCTTCTGCATGCCCCCTACTGGGGATCAAGCCCACAACCTAAACATGTGCCCTTGACAGGGAATCAAACCTGACCTCCTGGTTCATAGGTGAACACTCAACCAACTGAATCACACCTGCCAGGGCAGCCTGTTTTATTTTTTAAGTATTTTTTTAGTTTTGTTTTCTGTATCTCATTATTCTCTGATCTGTAGCATTTGCAGGTTGGATTGATCTTTTTCTCCCTACTGACTCTCACTCGGGGAGGGGAGGGGGCCGCGTTTAAAACGTGGTTATGATTGTTCTAGGAGAGAAACCAAGATGGCGGCATAGGTTAACGCCGGAGATCGCTGCCTCAAACAACCACTTCAGAGATATAACTAAAGGACAGAACGGACATCACCCAGAACCACAGGAAGGCTGGCTGAGTGGAAATTCTACAACTAGGAGGAAAGAGAATATCATACCCAAACTCAGAGGAGGCGCAGTGCTGAAGTGAAATACTCAGATCCCCGGGGACCCGCCCCGCCCAAGCCCTGCACAGAACCATTTGCCGGATAGCCTCAGGCAAACGCTAGATTAGCACCGCCCTAGAGATCCAGCACAGAAGCCCTCCCACTACAGACACAGCAGACTCTCATAGCCAGTTAGCCTGGAGGTCAAATCACCCCGGTATTGCCGACATCAATCAAGGCTTAAAGGCAACAAGACTGCGGACAAAGATCACTAGGGGGTGCACCAAGAAAGCATAAAAAATGCGGAGACAAAGAAACAGGACAAAGCTGTCAATGGAGGATATTGAGTTCAGAACCACACTTTTAAGGTCTCTTAAGAACTGTCTAGAAGCTGCCGATAAACTTAGTAAGGCCCTCGAAAAGACTGGTGAGACCGCCGATAAATGTAGTGAGATCCTCAAGAAATCTAATGAGACCCTCGATGTTGTGATAAAGAACCAACTAGAAATTAAGCATACACTGACTGAAATAAAGAATATTATACAGACACCCAACAGCAGACCAGAGGAGCGCAAGAATCAAGTCAAAGATTTGAAATGCGAAGAAGCAAAAAACACCCAACTGGAAAAGCAAAATGAAAAAAGAATCCGAAAATATGAAGATAGTGTAAGGAGCCTCTGGGACAGCTTCAAGCGCACCAACATCAGAATTATAGGGGTGCCAGAGGATGAGAGAGAGCAAGATATTGAAAACCTATTTAAAGAAATAATGACAGAAAACTTCCCCCACCTGGTGAAAGAAATAGACCTACAGGTCCAGGAAGCGCAGAGAACCCCAAACAAAAGGAATCCAAAGAGGACCACACCAAGACACATCATAATTAAAATGCCAAGAGCAAAAGACAAAGAGAGAATCTTAAAAGCAGCAAGAGAAAGAAACCCAGTTACCTACAAGGGAATACCCATATGACTGTCAGCTGATTTCTCAACAGAAACTTTGCAGGCCAGAAGGGAATGGCAAGAAATATTCAAAGTGATGAATACCAAGAACCTACAACCAAGATTACTTTATCCAGCAAAGCTATCATTCAGAACGGAAGGTCAGATAAAGAGCTTCACAGATAAGGAAAAGCTAAAGGAGTTCATCACCACCAAACCAGTATTATATGAAATGCTGAAAGGTATCCTTTAAGAAGAGGAAGAAGAAAAAAAAAGGTAAAGATACAAATTATGAACAACAAATATGCATCTATCAACAAGTGAATCTAAGAATCAAGTGAATAAATAATCTGGTGATCATAATAGAATCAGGGACATAGAAAGGGAATGGACTGACTATTCTTGGGGGGAAAAGGGGTGTGGGAGATGCGGGAAGAGACTGGACAAAAATCGTGCACCTATGGAAGAGGACAGTGGGTGGGGAGTGAGGGCGGAGGGTGGGGCGGGAGCTGGGAGGAGGGGAGTTATGGGGGGAAAAAAAAGAGGAACAAATGTAATAATCTGAACAATAAAGATTTAATTAAAAAAAATAAAATAAAATAAAACGTGGTTATGTGCTCATGTTCCTTGAAACTTTCTTTGTGAAAATGTTTTGTGGCCTGAGTTGAATATGTGTTCCACCAGATAGAATTTATATTTACTTCTGCCTGTTGTTTAAGAGACCTATCAACCCAGGAAATGTTTAAATTCTCAGCCTTTTCTAGACATCCAGTTCGTATGAATTCTGGCCCTACACCTGGATCGATGTCAGTTTGAGGTTAGGGATTCTCAGTGACTTTCTTTTGTCCTTCCATTCAAATCCAAGGTTTGGATGAAACATTGCTTTACCATTACCCAGGGGGATAGTGATGATGGTGGGGGTGGTGAAGCAGCACTTTTTAATTTTTCCCAGGGCAATCATTGATTTGAAATGGCAACTACTTTTTGCAGGATTCTGCGATCCAGCCTAAAATCTGCCCATGGCCCACTGAGAATTAAACTCTACATGACCCGGGATCCTTCAGGGAGTCACTGGCATCCGAGCTGGCTTCCCGTTCTATGCTTGTGCTTTCTCCTTTTGAGCCTCAAAAGATTTCCTTATTTTCTTACCAGCTTGGATATACATTAAAAAAAATTTTTTTCATTTTTCTTTGCTAAGCCCTTCACCCTTCTCACCCAGCCCCCAACTCCCTCCCCTCTGGCAGCCGTCAGTCTGTTCTCTGTATCCATGAGTCTGTCTCCACTTTCTTTGTTTAGTTTGTTCATTAGATTCCACATGTAAGTGATATCATATGGTGCTTGTCTTCCTCTTATTGGCTTATATCACTTAGCATAATGCTCTCCAGGTCCATCCAGGTGTCACAAAAAGTAAGATTTCCTTCTTTTTTACAGCTGAGTAGCAGTATTCCATTGTGTAAATAAATGTGCCACCGCTTTTTTATCTATTCATCTACTAATGGGCACTTGGGCTGCTTCCAAATCTTGGCTATTGTAAATAATGCTGTAATGAACATTGGGTGAGTTGTATGCCTGAAACCTATATAATTTTATAAAACAATGTCACCCCAAGAAATTCAATTGAAAGCCAAAAATACTTTTTTCAAATATTGCTATTATTATTATTCCTAGGAAAATGCAGATCTGCCATTAGGGTGACCAGTCTTTTTGGTTTACCCCACTGTCTAGGTTTTAACATTAAATGCCCTGCTCCTGTGAATTCCCTCACCACAGGGGAAAAAAATATCTCACGTTTTTAGCTTTGGTTGCATTGGGGGATGGTAGAGAAAAATGGCTGAATTCCTACTTTTCATAATCAAACGATAATCTCCGGTCACAGGCCCAGCAAGTTTCCTGTTTCTACCCTAACTTCCCCTCATCGTCCCACCTGCCTGCACACTGGAGACAAGTGTGCACATTGCCCTGAAGAGGGCTGGGTCTGGTGTTTCTGCACCGTTCAGCAGTTACCAGCAGAGGGCACACTCCAAGTCACCCTGCTCACAGTCTGTATGCAAATTTCCCTCCCCTGAGCCACTAAGAGTTTCTGCCTCCCTTGAAGCTTTAGTACATTGCTCTTTCAAGCTAAGATGTGTGTGTCCCTTTTCTTCTCACTGCCCTCCTCTCTCTTGCTGTCTCTTTCCTCCCTTCCATCTTTACCTCCCTGTCCTTTTCTTGCTTCCATTTCTGATTTTAGGTGCCGGTTGGGTTAATCATACACTTCAGTTCATGATGTAACATCCTCTTTGCACTGTGTGAAGCTGCTCTCCTGTTTAATTTATTTTTTTTACCCCTATTCTCCATTTATGTTTTCCTCTCTTCCATAAACAAACACAGTGGTGCCTTCTTTTGTTCTGTATTCTTTTAAAAACTGTACGTGTTCACTTGCTGTGCAGGTTATAAAAATTATGTATAATATAACTTGTCCTGGTAATATATCTTACTGCTGCTTTTTCTTGACCTTACACTTTTTAAAATATATTTTTTATTTTTTTTTTCAGAGAGGAAGGGAGAGGGAGAGAGGGATAGAAACATCAGTGATGAGAGAGAATCATTGATCGGCTGCCTTCTGCACGCCCCCCAGGGACTGAGGCCGCAACCCGGGCACGTGCTCTGAACGGAATCAAACTGTGACCTCTTGAGCTATGCCAGCTGGACGACGCTACACTTTTAAGACTCTTCTGTGTTGCTCAGAAGACATCTAATAATTCTAATTCATTGCTTCTAGCAGTCACAGAGCAGCCCATGGTGAGCATCCACTACAATGTCCCATGGGTGAGTGTGCCTCCCACTCCCCCAGCCCAGCAACACTCCATGAATAGCTAGTGTTTGCTGTCTTATGGAATGTGAGAATTCCTTTGAGTGCACACCCAGGAAAAGAGTTACTGGCTCATAGGTTCCGCACGCCCAGTGCTCAGTTTGCCAAAGTGCTGCCATATTGCTCCTGACAATGGCAGCACTGATCTATGCTCCCCCAACCCAGCACAGGGATTTCTACCTATCCTGACAGCCCTGCCAACACTGAGCATCATGCAACTTCCAAATCTTCACCAGACTAATAAGTGTAAAGTCATATCATTGCTTTAATTTGCATTTATCTGAGATTTTGAATTGGAGCATCTCTTTACATGCTTTTTAACCTTTTAGTTTTTCTTCTTCTAACTTAGGCCATTTTTTGGTGATGGAAGGAGACTTGACTTGGGGTGGAAAACACACAATACAATATACAGATGATGTATTGTAGAATTGTATACTGAAACCTATAATTTTATTAACTAATGACACTCCAATAAGTTCAATTAAATAATAAATAAATTTGCCCATTTTTCATTTGGAATTCATTATTGATTTTCAGGCATTCCTTGAATATTCTAGATATTAGCCCCTTGTCAGTTTTAGGCATTTCAAATATCTTCTCCCAACCTGGCATCTGTTGGTTTGTTTAGGGTGTTCTTTGTGAAACAAACATATTTAATTTTAATGTAATCAAATCCGCCAATGTTCTGTGCTTTTCAAGTTCTGTTTAAGAAATCTTTCATTACTGTAGGAACACCAAGATGTCTTCATATATATATATATACACACATAATTTTATTTTTTTTACAATTCATAATCCCTTTTCACAATTGTGAAAGCCAGTAATCGTCACAGTGAAGAAACTCAAGTTCAATATCCCCACAGTGCTCCTTGGTGGCCCAAATGTCCCTGTCCTCCTTTTAAAAAGTTGATTTTGCTATTCGTGGGCCAGAGGTGGATTTGTCATGAGGCACAAGAAGCTTAAGCGTCAAAGCCTTGCATTTGCACACACTCGCGGGTTCCTGAGGATTGCCAGCCAGGAGTCCCAGCATGTTTGAGTCAGGGAAAGAAAGGCAGGCTGCCGTCAGCTAGCATTTCTAAGTAGCACATCTGGTAAACTGCATAAAGAGATCTCACAAGGAAGGACCCCGATCTCTATTTTGTTGTGAGTTCTTTTCTCATTTTAAATAAATAGTTACTTTCACCCCAATTTTTTAATTTCTCCAAGAAAGCCTTTAAATCTGTATAAAGTTTGACTCAACCCTGAATGGACCTTTATTTCCCTACATACATTTTAGAATAAGCATGTCAAACTCCCAGACCGTGGGCCACATGTAGCCCACAACGAATATTTTTGCAGCCCAGCCAATATAATGGTAGGTAAGAAATGTTTTAATAAAAATTTCATAACCTAATTTTTACAATATTCTGTTATACATAATCTACATATATAAAAGCTTAAGCAACCATTATGACTGGCCGACCAAACGACCAGACAACCGGTTGCTATGACAATGCACTGACCACCAGTGGGCAGATGCTCAATGCAGGAGCTGCCCCCTGGTCATCAGTGCGCTCCCACAACCAACCTCCTACAGCCAGCCAACCTCCTGCGGCCCCTCCCCCCAGCTAGCTGGACCAGGTCAGCTCCGATTAGCCCCGATCACTGGCCAGGCTGAGGGACCTCACCCATACACGAATTCATGCACCAGGCCTCTAGTTATTAATAACGAACTACAACGTTCGCTAATGACTGATTACTATAATCATGTTGCATTCATTTACCTTACGCACCTTACACACAGGCACACCATTTCTCTCCACTAATACTAGTAGTGAATATTTTAGCAGCCAAGTGCCACATCATTAGTCTTGGACTGACTTGTTTGGTGTGCACAACAGGAAATATTTCACTTTTGTAATACAAGAAAAATAGGTTTATTTGTGTTACGCTTATTAATTTGTGCAGTTATTTAGTGTCTGGTTACATTAATGTTCGAGAAAAAATATTAATTTTTATTAAAATGTCCTATTATTTTATGTTACCAATTACTCACTTATTTCAGCCCTTCGTATTCAGCATGTCTCTATCGAAATAAACCTACGTTTCTATGAAAATTGAAGCTTTTGTCTTTTTGTGGCCCACATACACTCCAATCTTGTTCATTTGGCCCGTGTTAACCTTTGAGTTTGACATGCTTGTTTTAGAGTAAGTTTATCAATTCTTCACATCGTAGTGTAATAAAATTTTAGTGTTTTTAGGCATCCATGAGATAAAGAAAGGAGACTATGCAAATGGAAAGAAAGCAAATCTCTAGACATAGGCTTTCATTTATAAGTCTTGAATTACCTTTAAAAATTATTCTCTTGCCCTAGCTGGTTTGGCTCAGTGGATAGAGCTTCAGCCTACGGACTGAAGGGTCCTGGGTTTGATTCCAGTCAAGGGTACATGCCTGGGTTGCTGGCTCCATCCCCAGTAGGGGGCGTACAGGAGGCAGCCGGTTAATGATTCTCTCTCATCATTGATGTTTCTATCTCTCTCTCCCTCTCCCTTCCTTTCTGCAATCAATAAAAATATTTTTAAATTATTCTCTTGATTATAATCAGACTTCGGTAAAAATGAATCTCTTAAACCCTTTTTGGTAAGGAATCACAGACATCAAATATTCTTTTTTAATTGACTATTGGGTAACATTGGTTCACAAAACCATACAGCTTTCAAGTATACAATTCGATAAAACATCTGCACGCTGCATCTGCGCCCATCACCCCTTGCAAAGTCTGTTTGAGAAACAGTGAGTTGTTGACACTGGATAAATGAGGCGGGTAAAGAGGTATTTTCCATGTTCCTACAACTCCCTTAGGGAAAATAGGCATTAATGATACGATATTACTTATTCAGTGTCACTGAAAGTTATCTAAACACAGGAGGAGGTATTGCTATCCCGCGTCTATTTCTCTGATATTATACTAATGTAACCACAGCCATGATTACAGTTTTACTGCAGGAAATTATAAAATGGATTGCTTTGCCAAATGTGTTTTCACTTTGGCACACTCATTTTAAAGTGGCTTTCAAAGCAAATATAATGAACTCGTTATAGGCAGTAAATTGAATAGAGGTCTCCTAAAACAATCAGTGCTGGGAAAAATTAACAAAGCAACCCAATCCAGGATTGTAGTGGGATTTTTTAAAAATGCTGTTGACTTACTTGTCACTTATTCAACAAATAATATGATGCATGATACTACGCACATAGAAAAAGTTCAGATTTATGATTTGGACTGGATTTTCCAGAAAGCCATTGTGTACACCCAGTTCTACGCCTACTTTGAAATTGGTCAGTTGCCACCATGAGTAGTGAATCAAATTGCTTGATTTGACTTTTACCCTGGATGGAAAGATGCATGTCTTTCTACTTATGAGCAAACAAAATTAGGAGTAGTTGTTCCAAGCACACTTGTTTGCCATAAAGTCAGGCAAGAGCCTTCATTAGGTCCAGGTAAGTGTGAGCTGTGCTGGTTCTCTTGATGTTTGATGTTGCCCAAATCTGCCCTGAAACTCAGTACAGAGACCCTTTGAGTACACTCCTCCCGAGCATCCCCAGGAGGGTGGATGGGAGCCTGGAGCTAAGCTGACACTTCAGACTTCCATCCCCAAACCGGAGTATTAACATAATCACTCTCAACTGCAGGGGAGGCAGAACCTTACACAGCAACCAGCCTCATCTTCAGCTCCTAACTGAGCTGCCACACGGACAGGGTCAAACACAGCTGGGAGGAGTACATAAAACAACCAGAAACACTCCAACCTGGTCCTTGTGCTCATGCCATGCACGGTTCCTTCTTATTGTGAAATACAGCACACACAGGAGGGTGCCTAAAGCATAACATACCACAGACCTGTGAGTGGGGAACATGCTTACGAGGGAATGCCGGCTGTCCTCACAGAACTACTTTGCTCTAAACCTCGTTATTGGCCTGCCCATTTGTATTTAGCATTTGCCTCCTAATTCCAAGTCTATTTCCAAATTGTCCTTTTTCATGGACATCCGTTATCTGGCCCAGGTGTCTGACTCCTTGGTTCTCTATATGGGTGTGGGATCAACTTTTTTTTCTAGTACACTTCAGACCTTTTTCCTTCTTTATTGTCATTGGTTAGCACATCATTGGACCTTATTTGTTTCAGGCCGACTCCCCAACTCACCCCAATAGGACAGAAGCCTAGAGAGATGACTCCAGAACCATATGTGGTGCCTACATCTACCTGTGCAGGTGGACAGACGATGTGAGTTATGGTGCATATTGGTGTCAGGTTGACAGCTCACAGAAAACCGCCCTTGCTTTCCTTGAGAAACTGGCTGACTTCTTTAGGAAGATTACAGATCTTTCAAAGCACATGTTTACGCGAGTTCAATATTTCGTACCGCACTCAACAGCTCCTTCTGAAAGGAAGCCTATCTCTGGATTACTTGTCAGAAACCTCATCCTCTCTCCACATATCTTTCTGTATTAATATGGATTTCAGTAAATACTAGACGGGATTTTTGATGATAATTTCGTAACCATATCATCCTTTGGTGCTGGAATTGCCTTTTTAAAAATTACTTTGTAGTGATTGAAAGCTCAACCTCTCTCTTTCAAAAACCACCTAACAGCTTTCTGGACTCCCCACACGGATGGCTGAGCTGAGAAGCGCTGGATATTTAACTGGTGAGGCTCCTGTGTTGGCTGGGCACCTGGCACACACAGCGAGTCCAGGGTGAGCGCTGCAGGCACCCGCAGGAACTATGTGAAATGTACCAGGGGAACAGGTGCTGCCCATCAACAACTGGATAGGATGTCTATTACAGCCTGGGAGACGTTGTGATTTTTAAAGTGCTACCTCGGGCCATAACCGGTTTGGCTCAGTGGATAGAGCATTGGCCTGCGGACCGAAGGGTCCCAGGTTCAGTTCCGGTCAAGGGCATGTACCTTGGTTGCAGGCACATCCCCAGTAGGAGGTGTGCAGGAGGCGGCTGATCGATGTTTCTCTCTCATTGATGTTTCTAACTCTCTATCTCTCTCCCTTCCTCTCTGTAAAAAAGCAATAAAATATATATTAAACTGCTACTTTGGAAGCCCAGAACATTTTTCTTTTATAAAACTTGCCAAATGTGAAGCAGAACCCATATAAGCCCAGGCTGTGATTTTTTTAATTGATTTCAGAGAGGAAGGAAGAGGAAGAGAGAGATAGAGACATCAATGATGAGACAGCATCATTGATCGGCTGCTTTCTGCACGCTCCACACTGGGGATCGAGCCTGAAAACCGGGCATGTGCCCTGACCGGGAATGGAGCCATAACCTCCTGGTTCACAGGTCGACTCTCCACCACTGAGCCACACCAGCCAGGCTAGGTTGTGATTTTTTACTTTTCTGGATTTGCAACCTAACTATGGCCTTTTCCTTACCCTTCTCTTCCTGTAGGTGGCTCCTCCCCAACTCCCTTCTCTCCTTCCCCCCAAGCCCAAGAGGGGGCTGATCTCACCTGCAGGTTAGTGTGGATTTAGGTCTGTGCGTGCACCTCTCAGGGATGAATGTTTTTCAGCTCAGGGACTATAGGTTTAAAGCTGCAGCCCACTTACCTCCATCACTTAAAAGTTTTGCTAAGTACATGCAGCTTCAAGATAGCCCCCTAGCATCTTTTCCAACAAATTATCTCTTAGTCCATCCTACATAGAAATTCTGGTGCCCCAATAACTTAGCCTTAGGTACTTGTGTAAAAAATAGGGTGTGCTGTTAGCCTCTAAGAGCATCGCTGAGGCAAGAGACCCTAGGGGCCGTGGAACAGAAAGATTCAAGATCCAAAAGGTACACAGACATAGGACAGGGTGTAAGGAGAATAGAAGGATCACACTGCCTGAATCATGAGAAGTTCTCTGTCTCTCTCCCTTATCAGCCTCCTGGCAGCACGATGTATGGACCAGTGTTGCAATTCAAGCGAGGGGGAACCAACAGCAGGCAAACACACCACCTGTTCTATCAGAGAGACACAGGGTCATGAACACCTGGTCACAGCTGCAGCTTGCCAGGAGTCTGCTGAGCAACTCTATGCTTTCTCTCCCTTTTCTTGGGCAGAGCACACGATAGCACTTATGAGTCGCATGCATCCTGCTTGTTTTTCTTGTCTTCTTAGCAAAATTGACTATTGCCAAATGATGCAGCAAGCGTGCATTATAATACTCGACAGGCGGGCTTTGGTCTCCATCAAAGAAATTCCCAGCATTCACAATCAGGTAGCAGAGGTTTGGGGAGAAAAAAGGGCCTTCATATTGTCCTGAATTCATCCCAGGCAGGAGTGTCAATCATAACTACCACTGAGGAGTCACAGAACACTATCAGATGTGCAAGTAAGGATGAGCAATATGTAAGTAGGTTTTGACATTACATTTGACATTTATTGATTGAATTAAATCAATTAAATCAGGAGGTCTGTTTTCATAATGCTATATACTTCTGAAAAGTGCTGCAATCACAATACTTCATTCACTCATGGTTGTACTTCTGTGTCTTGAATAATACTGAAAAAGAGACATCTGTGCTACATTAATAATATATGCTCCTTGTGCCCAGCCAGTGTGGCTCAGTGGTTGAGCGTCGATGTGCAAAGGCAGCCAATCAATGATCCTCCCTCATCACTGATGTTTCTATATCTCTCCCTCTCCCTTCCTCTCTAAAATCAATAAAAATATTTTTAAAAAAATGAATAAATAAAATTCTCCTTGCAATTCCTTCCTGTTCCTGCGATCCTTCCCTTTTCTATTTCTATTGACATTGGCCTGTGCACTTCTTCTTCCTGCCACTAGTCAGTTAAAATAGAAACATGAACTTATTTAAGCAGAGGTGAATGAATGTTACTCTGTTTAAACAAAAGCAAACCAAACAAAACAAGAGAGCTCTGTTGTCATCCAAAATAAAGCACTGGGGTGTCCCAAATGTCATGCCTACCCCTACCATTGCCTAATTTGGCCACGAGATGGCACCCTGCACCAGTAAGACACTGTGGCTGCCTCAGAGACAGGCTGGTCTGCAAACTTGTGTTGGCTGCAGGTAGGTCAGGTGGAGGGGTGGTGACTCTGAGAAGGGAGGTGAACATGATGATGAATCCAAGGAAGTGAGTAAAGGCTGAGAACAGAGAGGTAATGTGGAGTAGTGGTTAAGAACATAGACTTTGGGGTTGAATAGCTTACTTTCCAGCCCCAGCTCTACCTCCTTCCCAGCCCTGTACTCTTTACCTTTCCTATTGAGAAAGTAAGAGGACTTGCTCAAGGTAGGTTTTTTATTTTAAAATTATTATTTCAAAGAGGAATGGGAAAAAAAGAGAGAGATAGAAACATCAATAATGAGAGAGAATCATTGATCCTGCATGCCTCACACTGGAAATCCATCCTGCAACCGGGCATGTGCCCTGACCAGGAATCAAACCATGACTTCCTGGTCGACGCTCAACCACTGAGCCACGCCAGCCAGGCATGGATAGATCTTTTGATAGGAAATAAATGGAATGATACCGTTCAGCACCAAGCACAGCACCCTGAACTCACTAAGCACACAGTTCTCACTGGGGGCCTAGAACGTGGTAGAAACTCAAGACTATATTGTATTTGTTGGTGGGAACCACCAGTGAGACTTGATGTACACCAAAGACTTAAACTCAGTTAGCTCTATTAATTCTCATTTTGTGTAAAAGGGAAATGAAAGCCTAATCCATCAAACTGATTTATCTATAGCCAGTTCATAAAGCCCCTGAAATGTCTCTCTCTCTCTCCCTCTCTCTCTCCCTCTCTCTCTTTCCCCTTCTCTCTCCCCATCTGTCAGCAACACTGTCAACAACACTGCTGGAGAAAATATTGCCAAGATGAGGTTCTCGTTCCCCAGGAGCAACCCCAAATTGCTGAAGGCTGGGTTTTGCTCCCCTCTCCCCTGTCAACATGCCACACTGATTAATCTTATTAAAGAGAATGGGAAGTTGCTTGAGGGGCAAAGTTTCAGGTTATCAGCTTAATGATTTATTTATTATGAAGAAGAGGAAGGACAAGAAAGTTCATGAGTCATGCCTGGCACAGCACCACTTCTCTTCCTTGGTTTTTTTGTTATATATATATAGATAGATATAGATATAGATAGACATATATATATATCTATATCTATCTATCTATCTATATATATATTGATTTCAGAGAGGAAGGGAGAGGGAGAGAGAGAGAAACATCAATGATGAGAGAAAATCATTGATTGATTGGCTGCCTCCTGCATGCCCCCTACTGGGGATTGAGCCCACAACCTGAGCATGTGCCCTTGACCGGAATCAAACCCAGACCCTTGAGTCCACAGGCCAACGCTCTATCCACTGAGCCAAACCATCTAGGGCTCTATCTAGTTTTTATTTCTTTACATATGTACACAACAGCAAAGAAATGATTGGCTCCGCAGCAGGGCTCATTCATAGATTCCTTTCTCATTTTGTCATTCATTTAAAAATATTTTTGTTTACCCTTCACAATTGAACAGTAGTGTGGGCTGTAATAATAATCAGAAGTACAGACTCATAAGGAAAACTAATCCTATATAATAAAGAGGTAATCTGCAAATTAACCCTCACACCCTCACAAGATGGCTGCCTATGACCAGGCTGGTATGGGGGTTAGTGAGGAATGACCAAACGACTGAACAGCAGGCTGCATGGGGTGAGCAGGTTGATGGGGAGGCCATGAGAAACAAGCAGACCAGCGTGTGGGGGGGGGGGGGGGCAGTAAGAGAATACCAGGCCAGCAGGGGGTGCAGTTAGGGGCAACCAGGCCAGTGGGAGGGGTGCAGTTGGGGGAGACCAGACCAGCAGGGGGGCAGTTGAGGTCGATTAGGCTGGCGGGGGGGGGGAGGGGTGACTAGGCCAGTGGGGGGTCAGTTGAAGGCAACCAGCTGGCAAGGGGGGGCAGTAAGAGGTGACCAGGCTTGCAGGGGGCGGGGCAGTTGGGGGCAACCTGGCTGGCAGCAGGGAGAAGTTAGGGGTGACCAGGCCAGCAGGCAGGTGAGTGATTAGGAGCCAGCAGCCCAGGATTGTGAGAGGGATGTCCGAGGGGTCCCAGATCGGAGAGGGTGCAGGCTGGGCAGAGGGGACCCCCCCCTTCCTGTGCACAAATTTCGTGCACCAGGCCTCTAATTGTAGCTATAAGTTGCTTGACATTCTGAGATGTCATTCATTTTGAATGAAGGCTGTGATTTAGGAATATTACATTCCTTCAAAAATAAAAAGTACCTAATTTTATACTTCAAGATACTTACTCAACTGTAAGTACTGCAGTGCTGACTAGGGCAGTGATGGCAAACCTATGACATGCGTGTCAGAGGTGACACGCGAACTCATTTTTTTGGTTGATTTTTCTTTGTTAAATGGCATTTAAATATCCTATCTAATAAAAGAGAAACATGGTAATTAGCGTACGACTGCTACCCTTCCCATTGGCTAATCAGGGGGATATGCAAATTAACTGCCAGCCAAGATGGCGGCTGGTAGCCAGGAAGTTTGAAACTAACATGAGGCTTGCTTGCTTCAGTGACAGAGGAAACCAAAGTTCCCTGCCTGCCTTGCCGGCCTCTGAGCCTGCAGTTTGAAACATTGTAACAAATATAGAAGCTAAACAAAACCCCAGAAACCTGCTTTCAGCGAGCAGGGATCTCAGAGCTGGAGTTATACATTGTTTCGATTATAGAACCCAAACAAACCAGATACCTGCTTTCAGCAGCAGCAGAGGCCTCAGAGCTGGAGCCAGAGCTAAAGCTGGCCCAGAATAAAAAAGAAAAAAAGAAAAAAAGGAGCAGTTGGGAGCTTCAGCCCTCAGCCCCTCACCCAGACTGGCCAGGCACCCCAGTGGGGACCCCCACCCTGAAGGGTGTGTGACCAGCTGCAAACAGCCATCATCCCCTCACCCAGGCTGGCCAGGCACCCCAGTGGGGACCCCCACCCTGATCCAGGACACCCTTCAGGGCAAACCAGCCAGCCCCACCCATGCACCAGGCCTCTATCCTATATAGTAAAAGGGTAATATGCCTCCCAGCACCGGGATCAGCGGGGCCTCGAGGCCTCCCGGCACCGGGATCAGCGTGACAGGGGGCAGCGCCCAAACCCCCTGATCGCCCTGCGGCTCTGTGTGTGACAGGGGGTGGGGCCACAACCTCCCTATCCGCCCTGCTCTGTTTGTGACAGGGGAAGGCTCCCCAACCTCCTGATCAGCCCTGCTCTGTGCCTGATACAGGGGAGCTCCCCAACCCCCTGATCGCCCTGCAGCTCTGTGTGTGACAGAGTACGGCACCCCAACCCCCTGATCGGCCCTGCTCTGTGGGTGACAGGGTGCGGGGCCCCAACCCTCCCACCCCAGCCCCCCCACAGGCCCTGCTCTGTGTATGATGGGGTAGAGCCATAACCTCCTCATCGGCCCTGCCCTGAGTGTGACAGTGGCAGCGCCCCAACCCCCTGATCGGCCCTGCTCTGTGGGTGATAGAGGGCAGCGCCCCAACCCCCTGATCCTCCCTGCTCTGTGTGTGACAGGGGGCGGTGCCCCAACTCCCCTATCGGCCCTACTCTGTGAGTGACAGGGGGGAGCTCCTCAACCCCCTGATGGGCTCTGCTCTGTTCATGACAGGGGGGAGCTCCCCAACCCCCTGAT
This sequence comes from Myotis myotis, assembly GCF_014108235.1. Classification (NCBI taxonomy): domain Eukaryota; kingdom Metazoa; phylum Chordata; class Mammalia; order Chiroptera; family Vespertilionidae; genus Myotis; species Myotis myotis. The sequence goes on from NW_023416335.1 coordinate 41,256,311, forward strand.
CGACCCTGCTCTGTGCGTGACAGGGTAAGGAGTCCCAACCCCCCTGATGGGCCCTGCTCTGTGCGTGACAGGAGGTGGCGCCGCAACCTCCCCATCGACCCTGCCTTGAGTGTGACAGGGGGTGGTGCCCCAACCCCCCAGTCGGCCCTACCCTGAGTGTGACTGAGGGTGGCATCGCAATCTCCCAATCTGCCCTGCTCTGAGCCCGACCAGGGGCTGCACCTAGGGATTGGGCCTGCCCTTTGCCACCCGGGAGCAGGCCTAAGCCAGCAGGGAGTTATCTCCCGAGGGATCCCAGACTGCGAGAGGGCACAGGCCAGGCTGAGGGACCCCCCTCCTCCCCCCTAGTGCACAAATTTTTGTGCACTGGGCCTCTAGTATAAAATAAATATCAAAAATATAAATCTTTGTTTTACTATGGTTGCAAAGATCAAAAAATTTTTATATGTGACACGGCACCAGAGTTAAGTTAGGGTTTTTCAAAATGCTGACACACTGAGCTCAAAAGGTTCGCCATCACTGGACTAGGGTGCTTGACACTCTTTGTCTGGTGGAGGCAACAGAAAAGTGGTATCAAATTACAGTAATTTATGTAGGAAGAAAAAGAAATGGGTCCCTCCTAATGCACTACCATCTCCAAGGGCATTCTGGGTTTTGTTTGAGGATTACCTGAAGGTCAGAGTACAAGTGGATGGCAAGAACTCTATTCTCTAGTCTGCCCTTGGGCCTGGATTGCCCCCCACCCCCAGATCACCTGGGAAAGCCCTGAACTACTACTTCCTCTTCCTTCCAGTCCAGTGCACCCAAAATTCCCCCTCTTAAAGAGTTTGTCCAATGAAAACCATACCTGTAATAGATGCTGTGTCTATGTGTCTTTCTGGGTGTATGTGTGTTCAAAATATGTTTTAAAGGAGCTTAAGTAGGAATTGTTGAATGAAGCACAACTCTATTTAATCCTTCCTTCAGATTCAAAATTGTAAGCTCTTCAAATTCTGGCCAAAACAAATCTCTTGGGATTTTTAAGACCCTCTATAACTGATAGTCACACAAGCCTTCTTTTTTTTTTTTTAAACATTTCTTCTTAAAAAAAAAAAAAATATATATATATATATATATATATATATATATATATATATATATATATATTATTGATTTCATAGAAGAAGGGAAAGGGAGAGAGAAATAGAAACATCAACGATGAGAGAGAATCATTAATTGGCTGCCTCCTACAGGACCCCTAGCGGGGATTGAGCCTTCAACCCAGGGCTTGGGCCCTTACTGGAATCCAACCGTGACCTCCTGGTTCATAGGTTGACACTCAACCACTGAGCCATGCCAGCTGGGCAAGCAAGCCCTTTTTGAGGAGTCTGATGTAGTTCTGTAGCCTGACGATGTGGTGTCAATAGAGAGAGATAAAAAAAATCAAGTAATTGCTTGATGGTAGAAACTTGGGTTTGGCACTGGATGAAGGAAGACAGTGTCAACAACAATTACAATGTTTTAGGATTGCATGTGAGCATGTTGCAGTGCCACCTCCTTATAAGAGGAAGAAAGGCAGAGAATACATTTTGGAGGAGAGATCAAAGATGAAATGTGGACCTAAGAAGTCTGAAATGCCTGTGCTATGTCCCAGGGGACAGATCATATGTTCAACTGGATATAAATGTGCAGAGCTCAGGGTGCTAGGGGCAAAAATAGAATACTGGGGACTAGCTATAGTTATAAGAAATATAAATCATGCTCTGTTAACAGTGATTGTTTTTTTCTGATTAAAGAAAGCACATTCTAACTGGGCTGGGTGTTGTGTGCCCCCTGGGACCTGGGAGTCAACCTAGGAACTGGACAATTCTCATTCAAGAATTGCCTATTAGCACGAAAAGATAACGATTTTGTTGCCCAAACAATGGAGTCCCACCCGCATTGCCTATAACCTGTAACCATTATACCCATTCTTATTCCTTTTTAAATATGCTATTTGTTCCAGGGTAGACACCCAAACAACTGAGTCACAATGACCAACCAGGCCACATTCTTATTCCTTTTGCCACTTCCCCAAGCCTACAATACCCATTTTGCACACCCATTCTTATTCTTTCTGCCTACTTCCCCATGTAGTCTTCCTCCTACCCAATATAAGAAGCTGGCTTATGGGGAATTGCAAAGCAGACTTTTGTGGATGACCAGCAGCTCTCCCATACTTCCGGCATTATTGGAATAGATGCTCATTTAAGCTTCAACCCTGTCTCTGCTTAATTAGCTCAAGTAATGACAAGCAGCCCAGACCCATTGGTTGTCCAGTTCAAGGACTTCCTTCTGAAGAGACTGACCAGTGCTGAAGGGAAAACTAGGAGAGGGCCATGTTAAGGAAGCTAGGAGAGGAGTGTTTCAGCAGATCCTGTAGGCTATGGCATTAAATGCCATGAAGAGTCCAACATATGAGGACTAGAAAATGTCTACTGGATTTAAAATATGGAGGTTCCTGGTGATCTTTTCATATGTGGGTTTTGGGATATTGTAGGGGTAGAAGGCAAACTGAGATATGTTGATATTGAATGACTAAAAGTTGAAGAAGTACCAAGAGTAAGTGTAGACAATTTTTTTTTAAATGCTGTTCTGGGAAAAGAAACAGACATCAGGCAGTGACCAAAAGGCATAGTGTGTTTAAGAGTTTTGTTCTGTTTTGTTTTAAATTGAAATATAATTGATATACAACATTATATTAGCTTCAGAAGTATAACATTTATATATATTGCAAAATGATCACAATAAGTCTAGTTAACATCATCATCATATGTAGTTAAATTTTTTTCCTTGTGATGAGAACTTTTAAGATCTACTCTCTTCCAACTTTCAAATACACAATACAATATTATTAATTATAGTCACCATGTTGGACATTATGTCCCCAGGACTCATTTTATAACTGGAAGTACCTTTGACCACCTTCACCCTTTTTGTCCACTCTCCTGCCCCACCTCTAACAACTACCAAATTTATTTTCTGTATCTATGAGTTTAGTCTTTGGTGTGTTTTTTTAAACATTCCATATATAAGTGAGATCATACAGTATTTGTCTTAATCTGCTTGACTTATTTCACTTAGTATAATACCCTCAAGGTTTTAAAATGAGAAAAACCTCTGCATGTTTTTGTGCTGACAGAATGATTCAGTAAAACGGAAAAATTTGATGATGCAGAAAAGAGATTGGGCAAAACTATAGAAGCCAAACTTGGAAAAGCCTTGAAGGGATAAGATTCATCTTGGGAGTATTTGTGTGTGTCTTTGTCAGGCAATCGGGGGAAGGGATGTGCACAATTTAAGGGTTTTTTTTTGTGCTAGAGAAGATTAAGCTGTCAAAGAAATCACACAAGGTCAGGGTTAGCGAGATGCCTCCTACTCTCAACACCTCCTCCTCCACCCCCTCCCTAACACACACAGTCTCACTACAAAGTTAGAAAGAAACAAGCTTTGGATAAAGATATTTATTAGGCCAACAGTCATTAACAAAGAAGGCACAAAACAATTCATGCAAACCAGTTCTGTAAGCTCAATCCACTCCTAGGTCTCTGTTCTTGTAGGTTTGGTAGGTTTATTATTTTTTTATTTTTTTAGAGAGGGAGGAAGAGAGAGAGACGGTGAGAGAGAGAGAGAAACATCAATCGGTTGCCTCCTGCGTGCTCCCCAACCGCATCCTAGTTTTGTGCCCTGACCAGGAACTGAACCTGCCACCTTTTGGTGAGGGGACAGTGCTCCAGCCACTGAGCAACATCAGCCAGGACCATGAGTTTCATCCAAAAGACTCTCTGTCACAGCTGAGGTTCTATATCCATTGTTTTTAAAACCAAAACATTTTGGTGCCAGTGCCTAAATTATGTAGCATATGCTAATGAGTTGACATTAAAGAAGGATTATGCCTTGAAAAGAACATAGCATGTCCATTAATCTGAGGTTTCAGCATTCTCCAAAAGCGAGACTAATGACTTGTGAGGGCTGGGCTGGGGCCCAAGTCTTTGTGTGACGTGCAGGTGGCATCCTGGAGGGACCAGCGCCTCCGTGGACCCAGCTCCAGCTGCACAACTCACAGAACTGTCTTCACCAGTTCCTACGTAGACGTGCCCGGCATAAATCAAAGAACAAAAGCTCACATTCAGCCCACCCTTCTGGAGCTCCATGATAACACCTCAGTGGGATATCTTCCCCAAAGTATATTTGGTATGTTTTTAGGTAAATGTTAAACGATACAGAACCTCATTGTTCCATAATATCATTACTCATAACTGTGAGGAACATTTGACCCCAGTGGTAGATATCAGAAGAAATTTCGAGAGATCGTTAGGATCTCCAGAGAGTTACTGAAAAGTTTTGCCAAATCCTGTTGTTGTTTTTTTTTAAAAAAAATTGATTAATTGCCCTAGCTGGTTTGGCTCAGTGGATAGAGTGTCGGCCCGGGGACTGAAGAGTCCTGGGTTCAATTCTGGTCAAGGGCACATACCTTGGTTGCAGGCTAGATCCCCAGCCCTGGTCACAGGGCGTGTAGAAGTCAACCAATCAACTAATCAACAAATGACAAGTGCTGGCCAGGATGTGGAGAAAAGGGAACCCTAGTACACTGCTGGTAGGAATGCAGACTGGTGAAGCCATTATGGAAAATAATATGGAGTTTCCTCAAAAAGTTAAAAATGGAACTGCCATTTGACCCAGTGATCCCACTTCTAGAAATATATCCAAAGAATCCTGAAACACCAATCAGAAAGAATATGTGCACCCTTATGTTCATAACAGTGTTATTTATAATAGCTAAGATCTGGAAACAAGCCAAGTGCCCATTAATAGATGAATGAATAAAATAAAAGAACTGCTACATTTACACAATAGGGTACTACTGTGTAAATGTAAAAAAGTTGTAAAAAAGAAGGATCTATTGCCCTTTGAAACAGCATGGAGGGACCTGAAGAGGATTATGCTAAGTGAAATAAGCCAGTCAGAGAAAGACAAATATCACATGATCTCACTTATATGTGGAATCTAATAAACACAATAAACTGATAAATGAAATAGAACAAGCCCATCTGGTGGGCTCAGTGGTTGAGCGTGGACCTGTGAACCAGAAAGTCACAGTTCGATTCCCAGTCAGGACACATGGCCAAGTTGCAGGCTCAATCCCCAGTGTGGGGTGTGCAGAAGGCAGCTGATTAATGATTCTCTCTCATCATTAAAGTTTCTCTCTCTCTCTCCCTCTCCCTTCCTCTCTGAAATCGATAAAAATATATTTTTAAAATAATCTATAATAATAAAAGCATAATATGCAAATCTACAGAACAACTGAACAGCAGAATGACCGTCCAAAATGTCGTCCACACTATGACACACACTGGCACCAGGCCAGCCAAGGCGGGTGATGCGATTGGTTGGGGGGTCCATCATCATCCCATGATTATCCTGCAGAGGGGGGCCCAGGCCACCCTCTGTGGGAGGATTGGTGGGGAGGCTCCACAATCGATGCCCCAAAGAGGGAGGCCCAGGCTACCTGGTGCTGCGGTGGGTGGGCAGGCCTCACCCTGAGGGGTGATTGATCTGGTGACCCTGCAATCCATCACCCCACAGAGGGAAGCCCAGACCAACCAAGCCACACCCACACCTGTCACCCGCAGAGGGAGGCAACTGGTGGCAGGGATGGGGGGGTGGGGGGTGGGGGGGGCGGCACTGCACAGATGGCAAGCAGTGGCAGCGGTGGGGGCAGGGCCAGCTGCTGGCAGCTGGGGGAAGGAAAGCCCCTATAGACCCTGATCACCGGCCAGGCCTAGGACCCTACCTGAGGGGTCCCGGAATACGAGAGGGCACAAGCCTCCAGTAATAAAATAAAATTGAATGAGAGGCATGGAAACTTGAAACAGACTGACAAATCTCAGAGGGAAGGGGGATGGGTGGAGAGATTAACCAAAGAACTTACTGTATATTTCCATGTATAAGACGCTATTTTTTCCTAAAATCATTAGACTGAAAATCGAGGGGCGTCTTATACATGGATGTCAGTCCAGCCAAGGAGGAGCTGGACAGGTGCATAGCTGCCCATACCTTGTCAAACAGGCTTCCTCCAATCTCCAGCCTTATTGTTACTGACGTCAGCTGATGCCATAATTGGAGGTGGAGGGGGAGAGTGCACAGATGCAACAGGGACCAGAGCATTCTGAGCCCATAAAGATGTCAAAAAATAAAAAGATAGATACCGGTAAGTGATTGTCTTACTCAGCAAAATTCAAACTGAATGTAATCGGCTATGCAAAAGAACATGGAACTAGAGCTGCAGAGAGACCATTTGGACGTCCTCCCACTGATTATATGATCAGACAGTGGAGAAAACAGGAAGAACAACTCCTTAAGATGCCAAAAAAGAAGAAGGCCTTAAGAGGGAAACCAGCAAAATGTTTAAAATATTGACTTCTTAATTTTGTGTTGGAAAAGTGGGGGGTGTCTTATACATGGGGGCATCTTATATATATATGCATATATGCATTGCCAATGAACACAGATAACAGGATGGTGAAGGCCTGAGGTGGGGCAGGAACTGGGTGGTGGGGGGCAAAGGGGAGAAAAATAGGGGGGACACCTGTAATATTATCAACAATAAAAATAATAAAAAATTAATTAATTAGAAATTTTAAAAGACACACAGGAAGACACTGACCAGGCGAAGAGGAAGACATGGACTGAGGTGATGCATCTAGAAGTCTAGGAATACAGGGGGTTACCAGAAACTAGAAAAGGGAAGGAAAGATCTCTCTGAGAGGCTTCAGAGGGAGCAAACCCTGCTGACACCTCAATTTCTGACTTCTAGCCTCCAGAACTGTGAGAAAACAAATTTCTATTGTTTTCAGCCATCCAAGTTTTGGCACTTTTATGGCAGGCACTAGGAAATTAATGCAACTTTCATGCATCAGCAGAGACATGGTTCTCTTGCTTTCTGTGGTTCTCCTAAACCTTTTGATCAGCAGGACATACAGAGGGACTCATGGAGAGAGAGACAATGGGAAGTCTCAGAAATGGAAATTCTCCAGGTGATGGACAGATCCATGCCAATGTAAACATAGGCAACACTGGCGATGTGGTAGTGACTCTGGCAGGGCTTTGGGGCCCCGAGGCTGTACCCACTTCCAGTAGGCCACTTGATTGTGTATCTTGGCACCTGCATGTGTCTCTCTCTCCACCACAACTCCAGAGGGATCCCCATGCCTGCCATACCCAGGGCTGGGCTCCTTGACTGTGAGATGGCATGTTCCCAGCCACACTTAGCATGAAAGCTTAAGCTGACAGGCACACCAGTAAGATAATTATACTGAAGTTTTAAAAAGTGAATTGTTGATATGACTGGGGAGGCAGATGTGTGTGTGTGTGTCTGTGTGTGTGTGTGTGTGTGTGTGTGTGTGTGTGTGTGTGTGTTTGATGGCTTGAGAAGAAAAGGCCTGAGGTCGTTCTTTTAGGGAGTGAAAAAGTGAACTTACTTGTGAAGCACAGGAAAATTTCTGGCTCCTTAAAATCCATTTAAAATTTGTGATAACATCTCAAAAGAAAATCAGTCTGCCCAGGTGGGTGGATTCTTCATTAATGCCCAGCTGTGGGCAGGAGGAGGAGGGGCTGCCACTCTCTAGGGTTGGGTTTTTTCCAGATGATACAGCTGAGAGAAAGAGAGAACGCCGCAGGTGTTTACCAGGGAATGATTATAATTCCAGGCTGTGGAATCTGGACAGACACTGGAGACCAAAGATGATGGGATCCATGGATGTGGGTCTCAATGAGGCCAAAACGTTATTCTCATGGGCATCTTGGACCTAAGAAGCAGAAAGGATAGGGGACGGGTTTGGAGAAGACAATTCTGAATTCGAGATTTTGGAGGTGACACATTTTCTGGTGATGACAAGATCCAGGCTTTGGCACTGGGATTGTGTGGCTGCAATAAAAGGAGTAGAGGAAATGGTTCATGTCGATGAGATTGTTAAGGAAGGGAGAGGGTGTCCTGCAAATGCTGAGAATAATTGGAGTGGAGAAACAGAGTCAGGAGTTTCCTCTTCAGTGGCTAGGGGGCAGTGAGTAGGAAGTTACTTGAGAGCAAAAAGTGGAAGAGAGAAAGCAGTAGTCTGAGCATCAGGACACAACAGCTGAGATCATTCAACAAGGAGCAAAAGGAGAAAGGTCTGGACCTGGGAGAAGGCACAGAACCCAGCTTAGGATCTAAGGTGAATAGTTTGTGCAAAAATAAAGAGAATCTCTACAGAGAATTATGGGGGAAGTACCTGTTGGGGAAAGGAGGTGGGGATTCTGTGGGGGAAAAGGTGGGATTGTATGGACGTCCCCTGGATACAGAGCAGATGTTCCAAGGAATTCAATGGATGAGAATGAGGAATTGGATCACATCAGAGGATGTACAGGGCAGTTTGGGGATGACATTTACAAAATCCAGGATGTGAGTCCTGACATTTCTAGCTCAATTGTTCAAAACATTTTTCTAGATGGCAGAGAATATACCGAATGGTGGGAAGAAAAGTTGTGAGCCCCTGTTCTGTTCATTCAAATCACTATTGCATCTAGATAGTTTCCAGTCCTGAGCTTATTCAGTTCAATGCTAGGAGACCCACAAAGCTGGATTCCATGCCTAAGAAGACCAGCATTGACCATAAATATATATCACAGAAAATATTAAAGCACTGTGCTTTTAAGAGTTCTGTGCCTTCCCCCCCGCCCCCCCTTTTATAAAGACTTTTTTTCCTTTCTCTTTCAGGTCAGGAAAGCTTGCCAAGCCACAAAACAAAAATCAGGTGATTAAGAACTGGTGTTATTAACAAGGCTCTTCTGTTTCCATTCATAATAAGAGAGCTTCCAGTTTCCCTATGGAAAAGAGGTCTCAATTTCTATGATAAAACCAGAACATGGAAAGGATGGAATTAAATGAAGTCCCCTTTGGCCTTTGGCCTTTGCCCAAGTTGGCTCCAGGAGAGTTTGTCACGGTAGAGAGACATCTCTTTGAGAACTCAGGTTAGACAAAATGCCACTCAGGGCAGCTCCCTGGGGAAGCAGAACAAATGAATTAAAAACTTTCCCTAGAGGTCACAGGGGAACATGTCAAGGACATTGTTGGCAAGTGCAGCAAAATACCTCCCAGACCTAGAATGGAGAAAAGAGACTCTCCCTGCAGACCTGGTCAAGGGCGGGGCCTAACTTGGAGGAGGCATTGCTGCATATGCATTTATGACCATAAGGAATTCTTCACTCACCTCCCCCGGAGCAGGACTGAGGCCAAGAGAAGGCTTGCCGTGTCTACATAACCAGCCCCTGATTTTTGAGTGAGCTCACAACTGAGAGATAAGAAAGATGATGAAAGAGTCTGAATGAGTATCCTCTAGCGGCTCACAGCCAATCCTCCCCCTGCCCTGACCTCCATCATCTCAACCCTTCTACTCTTGTTTGCCCTGGTAACTGCCCTCAAACTTTCTCCATAAATCCATTTTGGTTTCCCAGAGTTCTATCTCAGAGCTGAACTCTTTCTTAACACATTGCGGGCAGATCATGAGCATTCTCATGTTTTCACATTACAGAGTGTTTTACATAAATGGTAAAGGTATGCCTTAAAATTAAATACCCATTGCATTTTGAAGTTATTTATTACATGTTCTTACAAGCTAATATATTTTTAAAGTATGGTACTTTGTAAAACGTTCTTTGTACTCCTTCAATAGAAACTTACCTGGCCATTGGATAAAGCTAGCAATAAAACTACTGGTGCACAATGTGTTAAGTTGACTTATATGTTGTTTAAAAGGATATCGCTTGATAACTGAGTGGATTTATCACAAGGGCAAGGAGAGGGGCTGAGGATGGACATGGCATGCGGGTCTGACGAACTGATTTGTAACTTCTCTCAGCTTTTAAAAATTTATTAACTGTCTCCCAGCTTTTAAACTGGGGTATGGGATATATAACATGCAGCAAAGGCAAACATCATAGCATTTGCACCAGAACCAGGTCCCCTACAATTGTGACAGGTAGGAAAAATTGCCTTTGGTGGTTACAACCTCCATTTGATAGCCCCTCCCACCACTCCAGGCCTTTGGTATATTCACACCTCTCTTCAAAATTATTATAATATTTTTATTGATTTCAGAGAGGAATGGGGGAGAGAGAGATAAAAACATCAATGATGAGAGAAAATCATCAATGGGCTGCCTCCTGCATACCCCCAGCTGGGGATGGAGCCCACAACCAGGGCATGTGCCCTTAATTGAAACCAAATCTGGGACCCTTCAGTCCCTCTATCCACTGAGCCAAACCAGGTAGGACGATTATTATTTTTTAAAGTTTTTTTTAAAATTGATTTTTATTGAGAGAGAGGAAGGGAGACAAACAATGCATGCCCCCTACTGGGGATCAAGCCTGCAACCTGGGCATGTGCCTTGACCGGGGAATCAAACCATGGCCTCCAGGTTCATAGGTCAATGCTTACCCACTGAGCCATGCCGGCCAGCTTCAAAATTATTTTTAATTTCCAACTTCAGATGTTGATGGAAAGCTATATGACTGGGCTATTGCAAAATAGTGACAGAAAAAGGAGTGGTATCAAGATAAGATTGAAGCTATTTACCCAATGTTTCAAAGGGAAGAAATAAATTGTTTTAGTAACTGCCATCATGTAAAATTCCAAAGTACATTACTAAGGCACTGATGGTTTGTGAAGATTTAGAAAAAGAAGCAGTGATCATTGGGACTTCTTGGGTTGAATAAATACAGAAATATAATGCCAAATTAAATGTGTTTGCTTAGAAAAGTTGATGGATTGGATGAAAACTGTAGAGAGATCCTTTATTAAGATTTTAGTAGGCACCTGACAAAGTTTCTCAATCTATTCTTGAGAACACAGTACTGAATGTATATATTCCTCCTAGAGCCTCCACCCAAGTCAGCCCCAGGATGACTGGGTAGAAGATCATGTTAGGGTGATTATCAAATGTGATAATGGTACTGTGATTATTTTTTTAAATGTCTTTATCTCTTAGAGATGTATGCTGGAGTATCTTTGGGTGAAATTACTTGTATCTGTTAAATACTGGAGGCACCCCAGCAAAAGTGGAAAGTTTAAGGAAACAAGATGGGCAAAATTTTAGTAATTGTTAAAGCTTGTTTCATGGAGGTTTGGTGTACTAGTTTTTCTATTTTTAGGTATGCTTAAAAATGTCGATAATAAAAGTTTAAACACAAACTTCCCACAATAGGATATGAACAAATGTTTGTTGAATAGAAAAGAATAAGTTGAATAAATTCCCAAAGCTTTAGCATCTATACTAATAAAAGCCTAGGTGGCGTCATGCCCTCATGTTATCACAAGACGGCTGGCACAAGATGACTTTCACAAGATGGCTGCCACAAGATGCCACCAGGCTGGCAGGGGAGGGCAGTTGGGGACAATCAGTTGGTAGGCAGAAGTGGTTAGGAGCCAGGGATCCCAGATTGGAGAGGGTGAATTTCATGCACTGGGTCTCTAGTTGTAATATAATTGTGTTCCCATCCACATTTCTAAAATATTGTACAACTTTATTGACCTTTTTTGCTTCTTGAATGCTACATCTTCTTTTTGGATTCCTTTTATTTTTTATTTTTTTGTTTTTTGCCAATGTATATTTGGAAGTATGTTCTGGGAATGCTAAGCCATCTCTGAATTAAAGAATTTCAAAGTCCTTGTGCTATTCAGGAGGAAGATAGAGATATTCAATAATAGTGGTGATAATGGTCATCTTTATCTAGTTCCTGACTTTATTTATTTTTTATCCTCACCCAAGGATATTTTTCCATTGATTTCTAGAAAGAGTGAAAGAAAGAGAGAAATAATGATTAAGAACTTTCCCCAGAGAAACATCGATTGGTGACAGCTGATTCTCATAGCCACTTGGCCTGGAGGTCAAATCCTCCCAGGTATTAGCTACAACAATCAAGGCTTAACTACAAGACTGCGCACAAAGACCACTAGGGGGTGCACCAAGAAAGCATAACAAAATGCGGAGACAAAGAAACAGGACAAAATTGTCAATGGAAGATATAGAGTTCAGAACCACACTTTTAAGGTCTCTCAAGAACTGTTTAGAAGCTGCCGATAAACTTAATGAGATCTACAAGAAAACTAATGAGACTCTCGATGTTATATTGGGGAACCAACTAGAAATTAAGCATACACGGACTGAAATAACGAATATTATACAGACTCCCGACAGCAGACCAGAGGAGCGCAAGAATCAAGTCAATGATTTGAAATGCGAGGAAGCAAAAAACACCCAACCGGAAAAGCAAAATGAAAAAAGAATCCAAAAATGTGAGGATAGTGTAAGGAACCTCTGGGACAGCTTCAAGCCTACCAACATCAGAATTATAGGGGTGCCAGAAGATGAGAGAGAGCAAGATATTGAAAACCTATTTGAAGAAATAATGACAGAAAACTTCCCCCACCTGGTGAAAGAAATGGACTTACAGGTGCAAGAAGCGCGGAGAACCCCAAACAAAAGGAATCCAAAGAGGACCACACCAAGACACATCATAATTAAAATGCCAAGAGCAAAAGATAAAGAGAGAATCTTAAAAACAGCAAGAGAAAGAAACTCAGTTACCTACAAGGGAATACCCATATGACTGTCAGCTGATTTCTCAACAGAAACTTTGCAGGCCAGAAGGGAGTGGCAAGAAATATTCAAAGTGATGAATACCAAGAACCTACAACCAAGATTACTTTATCCAGCAAAGCTATCATTCAGAATTGAAGGTCAGATAAAGAGCTTCACAGATAAGGAAAAGCTAAAGGAGTTCATCACCACCAAACCAGGATTATATGAAATGCTGAAAGGTATCCTTTAAGAAGAGGAAGAGGAAGAAAAAGGTAAAGATACAAATTATGAACAACAAATATGCATCTATCAACAAGTGAATCTAAGAATCAAGTGAATAAATAATCTGATGAACAGAAAAAAAAAAAAAAGAAAAAAGAAACATCGATTGGTTCCCTCCTGCATATGTCCCGACCAGGGCCTGGGCCGGGGAGGAGCCTGCAACCAAGGTATGTGATCTTTACCAGAATCAAACCCAGGACCCTTAGGTCCACAGGCCAACACTCTATCCACTGAGCCAAACCAGTTAGGGCTCTAGTTGCTGATTTTGAAAAGACATTTTCTAATTCATAACTAAAAGATGATGATATTTGATATATGTTTCCTGTAGGTTCTCTTTAATAGATTAAGGGATTTCCCCCTCTAATTATAGTTTACATTTTTGGGTGGAGTGAGGAGACTTAATTGTGCATTGGTATTGAATATTACCAAATGATATTATAATCTATTGATATAACCATGTAGATTTTCTCTTTATAGTTGTTAAATGATAAGTTGTATTTTCTGCCATTAAACCATCTTTGGATTGTTAAAGTAAACTTACTGTGCATTATTAAAATATACTGCTGTTTTTCATTGTATTAAGTTGTTTTATAGTATTCTACTATGATTTTTTACACAGCCTATTTTAATCTTAAATTTAAAATTTTTTGCCTTCTCACTCTTTCTCAGTTTTTTCCCCCCTTTGAATAATTTTTCCAGACCTTTACCCATGCTATTATCTGTTTCAAAGAACCTGCTTTGGTTTCCCACTATATGTCTTTGGGAGTTATTCTTTTCTATTTATTTTTCATTTTACTGCATCATGGTAAAAGAAAAAAAAAAATAAGGTTTATATATTATATCAAGTCCTTTAATTCTTTTGTGGCCTAGTAAACTCATTAAAATGTTTCATGAACAGCCCAGCAGTGGCTCAGAGGTTGAGGGGGTCGCTGGTTCGATTCCTGGTCAGGGCACATGCCTGGGCTCCATCCCCAGTAGCGGGTGTGCAGGAGGCAGCCAGTCAATGATTCTCTCTCATCATTGATGTTTCTCTCTTTTTCCCTCTCCCTTCTTCTCTGAAATCAATAAAAAAATATTTTTAAAAAATGTTTCATGAACACTTTGGGGGGCACAGAGTTCTCTATAACTATTAGATCAAGCTTGCTATTTTTTTTTTAACTAGACAACAGAAACCTATTTTCTTTTTTTTTTTTTAAATATATTTTATTGATTTTCCACAGAGAGGAAGGGAAAGAGATAGAGAGTTAGAAACATCAATGAGAGAGAAACATCGATCAGCTGCCTCCTGCACATCCCCCACTGGGGACGTGCCTGCAACCCAGGTACATGCCCCTGACCAGAATCGAACCTGGGACCTTTCAGTCCGCAGGCCGACGCTCTATCCACTGAGCCAAACCGGTTTTGGCAGAAACCTATTTTCTGATAGTTCTAGAGGCTGGAAGTTCAAGTGAGGGTGCCAGCATGGTTGCTTTCTGGTGAGTATTCTTTTTGGCTTGCAGAGGGCTGCCTTCTCACTATGTGCTTACATGACCTTTCCTTAGCGTATGCTCCCAGAAAGAGAGATAGCTCTGGTCTCTCTCTTCTTTTAAGGATGCTAATCCTATCAGATCAAGGCCTTACCCCTATGACCTCATTTCACTGTAGGTTCTTTTTAATAGATTAAGGCTCTGCCTCCAAATACAGTCATATTGAGGGTTAGTGCTTCAACATAAGAATTTGAGAGAACACAAACATTGTCCATGACATTTAATATTGCTATTTCAACTTTAATTGGGGAAATGTTTTCTTTATTTGGGGAAATGTATATCATTTACTTTCACTTTAAACCTTTGATGTTTAAAGTGGATTTCTTACAAATAGCATATATTTAGATGCTGTTTCTTGTTCAATCTGAAAATCTCCTAGGACTGATGAATATAATAATACCACACATATGTTACATATATGATAAGTAGAGAACATTAAACTTATATTTTAGTCTTTTTTTATTTTTGCCCTATTTGAGATGGAGGCTCCTATTTTTCTTCAATTATGGACAATGCTCAATTTCTCTCTAAGAATTACCATTTACCTACTCTCCTCTAGTTTAAGACATTTCAATGCATATGCCTCATCCTCTAGAACAGCACTTCAACCTGGTATTTTCAGTAAATAAAGCCTGGTTTCCTCGGATATGGAGAAGAGAGTGATTATACTTGTAATGGTGACATAGTGACCTTTGTTGTTTCACAAGTTTTCTATTTGTCCAAATCCATACAAACTTCCCCATTCCAATTCTCAGAGTCCCAGTCCTTCTCAGCTGATGCCCTAAGCTTCAGATCAGGAAGCTGGAGAGGCTACTAAATCAGTTTCTCTTGAGATTCTGTAGCCCAAGCCATCCAAATGGGGGTCTGAATCAGTCCTGGCTCCAAGAGATCAGTGAGGGTTTTTAGGTCCCCATGAAAGTATTCACATCTTTAAGGCTCTTTGGTACAGTGAGAAGTAGCCATCCAACCTCATGGTCATTGCACCATTGTTCCCAACAGAAATGTTAAATGCGGTAACCACTCCGTGTCTCAAAGCTTTATTTTCAAAAAGCACTTCAGCCTTGGCCAGTTAGGCTCAATGGATAGAGCATTGGCCTATGGACTGAAGGGTCCCAGGTTCGATTCCTGTCAAGGGCACATGCCGGGTTGCAGGCTCCGTCCTCAGTATGGGGCCTGAAGGAGGCAGCTGATGAATGATTCTCTCTCTCTCTCTCTCTCTCTCTCTCTCTCTCTCTCTCTCTCTCTCTCTCTTTTTAAGAGGGCATGTACCTTGGTTGCAGGCTCCTCCCCGGCCTGGGCCTTTGTCCCGGCTGATGTAGGAGCCAAACAATTGATGTGTTTCATTGTTTCTCTTTGTCTTTCCCTCTCTCTTCCACTCTCCCTAAAAACCAATGGAAAAAAGCTCCTCATCTGAGGCAATCACAGGCCATAAATTAAACTTCAGTTTTGCCACTGCATGTCGTAGACCACCGTGTCCTATTTTTATCAGCCATGAGTTTATCACTGAATTCCAGCCCCATCTCAGATTCCCATCTTGAGTGTTTGTGTGTGAGTGTGAGTGTGTGTGCCTGTGTGTGTGATACAATTCCTGGTACCAAATACTGCAACAGTCACTATCCAGTCCAGAAAAACATGACTCTATTTTCAGAGCCATTCTGCTGCACAGAGGGAGACTGAGGGAGACCCAGGATTTTACACTGCAATGCAGGGTAGAGGGAAGTGTATGTGATGATTCCCCAAGAACAAGGGGGCACGCTGCATTTTGTTGTGAATGGGGAATGTGGGTACTCAAGTGTTCCATTGAAAAAACGAAAGTGAAATAACTGTGTTTGTACTTGTACTTGATGAAGGAGGTCATACTGATGGGCTTACATGATCTGCCTCCTAAACTTGGAGCAGGGGGGAGTAGGGTAGGGGATGTTGATGGCTCCTTCATGTAAATTAATACTGCTCTTTCTGTCTCTTCCAGCCTTTGGTACTTGACATATGTTTATCTTCCTATGAATTTAACTTGTCACTCCAGTGGAATTTCGAGCTCTGAAGACAACAACCAGGAATTATTTCTGGATGTGTAACCTTATATCTGTAACCTTAAAGTTCAGTAGACAAGGAAAAGGTAAAGACATTCATCCCATTGCTCATCCCTTTGAACTCAGAGAACTGAAAGGATACGTTTTTAAAAATTAAGTCACAGAACTCACGAAGTAGCAAATGATTAACAAAGAGCAAGTCTAAAATGGATTATTAATGTTAAACTAATTGGGAATGTTTGGGAAACAGAAGACTCAATTCTTGTCTATTTTTGTATCTGCTCAGTTTCCAATTAATATTGCACAGTGGGTCTTCATGTACTCAGTTGCTATTTGCTAAGCCAAAACACAGGCAAGTTTCATAATTGAAGTACTGCAATAACAGAAGCAATAAAATGTTAAATATTAGCCTTGGAGGTGAGCAGGTAGGGGATCAGAATCAATTAGTTTAAAAAGTACAGAGTAATGATTTAATTATTTGGGGAAGAATACAGATTTTAAATTCAAGCTTCAGTACATTTTGTTCTCAAAGCAATGCAACTGAGCAGATTTGTGTCAGTAGCTAGAGATGGGAGAAAATGAAACCAAAAACATCAAGTGACTGGCCCAAGGTTAAGCCTGGTAGCTGGAAAAGCTGCCCCGGCGATATCTGTATCTCTCCAATCCTAGTGTGCTCCCAACCAGAGCATCTCTGAACCAGCAAGTCAAGTCACTTCTTATTTTCTTGCCCTCGTCTGCACAGTTATCGAGGCTTCAGAATACACAGCTGCCAAAGTTTTTTTCTGGCCATGTGGGACCCCATGTGATGTTACCTGTACCAATGGGAACATTTTGATGGATAAATTCAATCACATGTGCTTTCTGGGGCTGGTGGGGGGGAGTACGGAAGATTTTCTGCTTCTGAAACTCTAAGAGAGGGAGAATGAGCCCACATGAGCAATCTTATTTTTATTTTTTTAATGCTCACCCAAGGACAGGTTTACTGATTTTTAGAAAGAAGGGAAGGAAGAGGGAGAGAGAAACACTGATCGGTTGCCTCCTGTACACACCCCAACCTGGGATCGAACCAGCAACCCAGGCATGTGCCCTGACTGAGAATCTAACCTGCAACCTTTTTGGTGCATGGGCTGATGCTCAACCAACTGAGCCAACTGGACAGCGCCAATCTTATTTTTTATTAAGGAATCAACCCTAAATAATAAAGAAAGATGATTAGTTGGGGAAACTGTTTTACCATTTACCTTTTGTGCCCCGACCTGGAATCGAACCATGACCTCCTGGTTCATAGGTGAACACTCAACCACTGAGCCATGTCGACCGGGCAACCATTTACCTTTTGGTCTCGCTTATTTCTATCCAGATCCCTAGCAATCCTAAGAAATTACTTTAACATTAGAGAAATAGGTGTTGTTGGAGGCTATTCTAAAAATAGGGTTCTGGAGAGATTCATCTAATTTTTGCCTATTATTGCCTTTGCATAATATTTAATTATCAGAAATACACCTTTGACAGATTTCTGCTTCCAAAGTATCCAGGGACTGGATTTACCCTCCCACTTAAGATAAGAACAACAAATCAGATACTGGACAGCAGGCAATGAAGGGCACTGACTCCTGAGAAACAGAAAACCATCCAGCTTACTGCTTTGAAACTTGATGATTAAGGCAAAATGCATTTGTTGGCCGTTCTGTTATAATTCACTGCTGGTTCAACAAAGAGAAAAATGGGATTGTTTTGAGTACAGAGTGTCCCCATCTTTGCCTCCATGATGCCAAACCACCTTTGTGAAGATTCCAGAGGAGAAATCAGTTGTTTCCTATCCCAGAAAACTAAAAACGGCAAAGCTAAAGCAACTATCCTACAATCCAAACTAGGGTGAGTATTAAAATAGCTATTAAGCCTGATCTGTGTGAACCAGGAGGTCACGGTTAAATTCCCCATTAGGGCACATGTCCAGGTTGCAGGCTCAATCCCCGATCATACTGTATGATACACAGATTCTGAAGCCAGATTTCTGTATTCAAATCCTAGCTCTCCCTTTTACATGACAAATTTCCTTAAACCTTCTGTGCTTTCTTTTTTTATCTGAAAAGTGAGTATAATATTCTAGTAAGTTGGTGTAGTGGAGCATAGGACCTGGAGTCAGGAATTCACTTCAATATAAATGCTGGTTTTGCCACCTACAAGTCATAAAAGTTTGGGGGAATTTGTTTAAGTTCTTTGTTGTTGCGGTCCAGCCCCAGCAGGTCCAGGGGTTCCCAAAGGTGTGGACAGAGTCGGCGAAGAAGGAATGACACGGAGGCAGTGTTCATTGATCAGCATAGCCAGGTTCTCTCTTTATTCTCCTGTTACATCTGTATCTATACCAGTTGATTTTAATCCTATCCATTCTATTCCAAAGGTTAGGGCTTTTGTTATCTCCATTCCAAGGTCACTACTCTACTGTTCTGTTAAGCTACAAGGAAGTAACTGAAAGAGATTATCCTAAGTAAAGATTATGTAGCTTAAGTGTGATTGTTCATAGTTAAGGTGATTAACTACCCGCCTGGCACTTAGTTAGGGGGTTTTACTGACTTATTCTCCTTCTTAGTTCTGTTAATCCCTAACTCCAGGGGAAAATCCCCACCTGAGGAAACAACCTTTTTGGGGGAGGTGGCCCTGGATTATACACATAGCGCTAAGAGGGGGAGCAAACATATGCCATATATTCCAGGTCCCTTGAAACATATGCTGTGCAGATGTTTCTTCCCTGCAGCGACTTTGTCAAGCAGCAAGGGTGGACTGGCTTCCGGCACTTTGTGCCTTAATATTTTTGTCTGTATGATGGAAACAATCATAGTAATTACCTCAAAGGTTTGGGAGCTATATTTATAACATGAGCTAATTTTTGTTAAGCACTTAGATCATTACCTGAGATAAAGTGAGTGAGCCACTAGTACAGTCATATGCTACATAACAACGTTTTGGTCAACAACAGACTGCATCTACAATAGTGGTCCCATAAGATTATAATGGAGCTGAAAAATTTCTATCACCTAGTGATGATGTAGCCCTGGTCAGGTCTTAGCACAACACAGTATTGTTTTGTGCTATTCTCAGTCTATTCATAGCAATGCTCTTGGCTAGAAATTCCTGCGGGACTCACCTGATTCCTAGTGAGCTTCCCACAGACATCTCTCCTTTCTAAACCAATTGTATGCCTTAGCCAGTTTGGCTCAGTGGATAGAGTGTGGACTGAAGGGTCCCGGGTTTGATTCCGGTCAAGGTCAGCTAATGCAGTTGCAGGCTCAATCCCAGGCCTTGGTCAGGGCCCGTGTGGGAGGCACCAATCAATGTGTCTCTCTCATAATGATGTTTCTCTCTCTCAGTCTCTCCCCCTCCCTTCCACTCTCTCTAAATATCATGGGAAAATATCCTCAGGTGAGGATTAACAAAAAATAAACCAATAGTACGACTGGACCAACCCTTGTGGTTCTTATTACAATTACCCTTGAGGGATAATCATTAGGAAATGTTGAAGGAAAAAAAGAGTTTACTCCTTATAGGCCCTAAAGTATACAAAGCATGTCGGGGGACACACAGTGAAGTCTTAGAGAGGAAGGTATGGAGGGGGGAGACAGGGAAACGGGGAGAAGGAGAGAGAACAGGCCTGGACCTGGCATTCTGCTTTAATTGGGGTCTAGGTTTGGGGCCTATGGTTTTCAGGCTTACTCCTTATTGGTGAATTTAAAACATAAGTGGGAACTTAAAGCGTAGGAAGAGAGAGAGAGAAAAAAGCAAGTAGCCAATGGTCAGTTATGAAATCAAACAAGATCTCTAAAGCAAAGGAGCCTCAGTGGGGGAGATGGTCTGGCTCTTCATCTGGTCCTGGCTGTGAGATAGCCATCACTGATGCAGGCACCTCTTTGAAAGGATGCCTCCTCCAGAAAAGGATTACATTAAACTAAAAGTTCTTGCACATCGTCCTGCCAATGTGGCTCGGTGGTTGAGCGTTGACCTATGAACCAGGAGGTCACAGTTTGATTCCCAGTCAGGACACATGCCTGGGTTGTGGCTGGATCCCCAGTGGGGTGCATGCACAAGGCAGCTGATCAGTGATTCTCTCTCATCATTGATGTTTCTATCTTTCCCTTCCTTTCCCTTCCTCTCTGAAATCAATAAAAATATATATTTTTAAAAAATATTTTGCAGCCCTAGCTGGTTTGGCTCAATGGATAGAGTGTTGGCCTGCAGACTGAAGGGTCCCAGGTTCGATTCCGGTCAAGGGCATGTACCTTGGTTGCGGGCACATCCCCAGTGGGGAGTATGCAGGAAGCAGCTGATTGATGTTTCTAACTCTCTATCTCTCTCCCTTCCTCTCTGTAAAAAAATCAATAAAATATATTAAAAAAAAAAAAAAGATTTGCCAAGGGGAAATAAACAAACTACTTACTTCATTAAGTTAAGGGAGAAGGGAAAAACGTGTCAAAGAAGACTGCTGTAGAATCTCAGTTATTAGGAGACCAGTTCAGAAGTTGAGAGGGGGCAGATGATGGTGGTGGTGGTGGGTGGTGCTTTGTCAAGAATTGCCTCCAGTTTGGTGGTAAGATGCCTACAACAGCGAAGGGAATGTCCAATATTCTCCTCGTAGTATGAATTGTTGAGTCCAAAATAAATATAGCTATACCTTCTTGCAAGTTAACCACACGGTCTTGTCCCCACAGCTGGGATTCTTATGTGTGTCCTGGAGTTTAGGGATAATCAAATGCCCAATGCCAGGATCTACTTTGGAAGCATGTTCCTTGCTCACTTCCCGGAGCTGTTCCTCCAGTACCAAAAGCTGGGGTCACTGCTGTCGCCGAACTGTGGATGCCAAACTAAGAGAGAGAAAAGAGTAGAAGCACACTTAGCTGTTTTTCTAGCCACGTTGGCTTAGGATTATGGTAGGTGATGGAAACCTGGTAACAGTCTCTGGCCCCGTCCCACTTGTAAGGTCAATGGAACCCTACCTTCTCCAAGCTTCAGTGGGTTTTGCTGAGCAGCATCACACGTGCTCATGAGTGGCCTTGGACCTCTCCCTGTGGTGAAGGAGTCAGCTGCTGCCTCTCAGGGGTGTTGGGTTGAGGTCTAGCCTGTCGCCAAGGGGGGATAAACAAACTAGGAAGACAGCAGTTCCAGGAGAAACTCACTCAGGGTTTGAGAGAACCGTCCTTCTGTCGGGGCATTAGCACTCTGCCGAAGTCACTCAGGAGGTGGTTGGCTGGTGCTTTCAGGCAGTGCAGCACTTCACTTTCCAGGTCAATATAACCTCCCAGGAACCAGACAGAGGTACTAACGGCTGGGCTGGTGACCAGGTGCATTACATGACCCTACCAGGCGACATTCCACATCCCCCTCTTGATCCACACAAAGTTTGTGCACCTAGATTCTCTCTCTCAGAACAGCAAACTTCCCCATGCACAGGAAATATTTGTCCCTTGGTGCCTTAGCTCTGGGACCAGGGATCAGTCTCTCCCACTGTCTTCTCTATACTTTAGGCCTCTCCCACCACCTCCACCGTCTCCTTCTGGACATTCTAGGATTTGACTCAATTCTCAGGTGGGGCCCTTATTGCAACCAATATTCCCATAAACCCCTCCACATACTCCCTCAAATTGCCTTCTTGTAAAGTCTTGGCACTTGTGGGGCTGTCCTGAAGGGGTGGTAAAAAGGCAAAGACCCCACAAGACTTGGAAGGCAGATCTTTGAATCTTCCTAAGGGAGGATTGTACAGGGTCTTTTCCAAACAACAGGAGGAATCAGGTTTCACTCGTGTGGCCCTAATTGGTGAATTATGCCTCAAAATTAGATTTTAAAGTGTTACTGTTTATTTTTTTCTTTTGTTGATTATACACTTTTTTACTGGCAGATCAGATAAACAAGTATATAAAAGAAATATTTAAACTATTCTTTTGGCAAAGGATAAATTGTGCAGATTAAATGTCTCAATTTAACCTTAAGTAATGGTTTGGAATCATACAAATTTTTAAGAAGAAAAATAAAGACTATCTAAACAGATTTTCTTAGTTTATAACACACTTCCAGAATAACTCTCAGAAAAAAAATTCAAAAATACTCTACTTTAAAAATGTCAATACTATATGGCTTTATGAAATAACTTCTAAAATTATATATTTTTATTTAAAAAGGATCCCAAGTTTTAAATAAACTGCTAGCAATAACAATTTCTTCACTTAAAAGTGCATATTTGAGGGTGTGACATACTTTTTTGAACAAATAATTTTTACAAATTTTTAACACATGAAAAAAAAATAAATCACAAAATATTTTTAAGGGGGAAAAGTTTTCACCAAAACTCATCTTTATATAGATTGCAATAGATGACGCTTTTCCTTTTTCTTCTTTTTATAGCATCAGAATTCTCAATGAGGTGCTTTGGCAGTTTTAAGATATATCATAGTCTCCACCAAGAGCAGACCCTTAGTCCTTAGTCCAACGTTAATCCCAGCATTGAGGATCTCTCCTTGGCCCCTTTAAGTGACCACTCAGTCCTATGTTCAGGTGTTAAAGAATTCGCAGTTCATGAAATCTGCAAAATAGTCTTGCCTATATCTTAGCATGTTTCTACTTCACATCCTCACTTATATATTTGATACTGAGCCATGGTTTGTTTCCTTTGAATGGTTGTGGCTTTCTGTTGATACTTTATAGAAAATAGTGATTTGAAACTATAAATGCACTATAAATCAATAAGTCCTGATCACTTACCCCCAAAAAATCCTCTTTCATCAAAATGTTTTTGCTAAGTCATCCTTACCTCTGAATTTTCAAAGAGAAACACAATGTAGATCTTGCTGGGGTAGCTTCTTTTCTGAAATTTCTGACTTAGCTTGGTTCCAAATTCCAAGCACAGTGAGTTCCAGGGCAAATATAGACTCTTGTAGCTCAGACAGTGAGTACTTGGCTCAGATTAAAGTAACTATTCAGATCCCAATGTGTTAGCACAGGTCACAGTGCCTTTCAATCCATGCCCCTCCCTCATCATCAAAATTTTGATGCCTATAATGTAAAGTCAGTCCCTCTTTGCTGTCTCAATTTAATTTGAAATGCAAGTTAATGAATGTGTCAAAATATGCTGACTACTACTGTGGGATATAGAAAAACTCCAGTAGGAACTGGCTTTAAGATTTCCTATGAGTCTGTAAAAAAATGTCCTAATGATCTGACCAGAAAGTGAAGTAGGGGCACTGGTCTCAGGTGGGATTTCTGGGACCAGAGTTAACACATTGCGTACCGCTCACGAGTTTTCTCGTGTTTCACGCGCCGTCTGTTAAGCTTCTAGGTGGGCAGGAGTTGATTTCAGCAGCAGCGCCTAGATCCAAGGATGCGATGAAAGGCAAAAACTGGAAGAAAACTGAAATAAAAGAAGGGACAGACAGCACAACCCAAGGCATCAGTCAAAGGGGCCAGAAGAAAGGAAGAAAGTTTAGATTCAGTGTGAGGTCAAAAATGGTCAGAATCAGGCTCAAATAAGAGAGTTCAGAGTGGAGGCTGAGGTCAGGGCCAACAGAGATCCCCTGGGCCACTGGAAAGCATCCTGGGTAACTGTTCATGCCTTGCCTTTCACTGTTCTCATGGTATTGAGAACTGACCAAGACAGTTTGTTTGTGCACTGCTATTATATTCTTTTTGGTATATTCTGCAGCTGCCAAAAGTTAAGAAGTAGAAAAAGGCTAACTATACCCCCACAGCGTTGCTATTGAATCCCAGCTGATTTCAGATGGAATTCTGTCAGAATCACTTATTAGGCAAACATTTATGAGCAAGCAAGCATAAAAGCAGTCCACGTAACCGTGGTTTGCAGGATGCTGCCTAAAATATGGTAGCCTCCTTATACAGGTTGAATACCACCGATTCTCCAATGAAGATCTATTTCTAGCACCATGTATGCCAATTACAAGACATTTATTTCACCAAATGAAAACACATTAGTTGACACTGGGTTGATTTACTTATGAGAGCTTTTACAACTTGTTTTCTAAACCACAGTAGGATTGTGTGACATGGCTTATCATTTATGTCCTGTTTACTTATCTTTACAGAGATGCCATCCCTCACAGTTGAATTGTGCACACCCCTCCCCCCAAAAAAGAATTCTGAAGTTCAAACACTTCCACCTCCACCTGTGAATGTGATCTTATTCGGAAACAGGGTCTTTGCAGATGTTATCAAGTTGAGGCCATATTTGATTAGGGTGGGTCCTAAATCTAATGACAGGTAGCCTTATAAAGACTGACTCAGTTTCCACTTCCGCTCCCTCTCTCCAGCAGTCCTGTTACCGCCTCCTAGCTGGCCTCACGCATTAAAAAAAAAGAAAAGAAAAAGACAGACTCTATCTTATTTTGTTGTATTTATTTCATAGTTTCCCATTATCTGAAGTTATTATTCTCTTACATTTCTGGAGAAGCAGCAGTTCTTAGCATGGAGGTGGGGAGGCAGAAATAGAGATTAAAGGTCCTCCCCCCCCCCCCCCCCACTCACCCCCAGGAAGCAAAGCCACCAGGTGAGAGAGAAAACAGTCTGGGTGATGATACAGTGAATTAGAAGAAAGTATGTAGTATGGAGGTCATGACCCTGGGGTGATTAGATCTAATCTAATGAAACATATAGAGAATTTGCATCACAATGTTCATGCATAAGGTCAAGGCAACAGAACTGGGTTAAAGGTGTCTCCCAGCTGAGGACATGTTCCTTGTGCAATGAGCAGTAATAATGCCTGGTGTCCTTCATTTGAGGAAGAGGATTGGATATTAGTTAAAAGGGAAAGGAAAGGGCCTAGATATTAGGGTACCTAGAGAACCAGGTCTGGGCACCTGGGTAATGGGCAATGACATCATCAGCATGGAAACAGCATCTCTAAGCTTGTAAAGTGGAGGATAAAGAATAGGGATTGTAGATCTAACCTGACTATAGATCAGATTATCTAGATTTAAGAAGAGCTCTCATTTATCTTCCTAGTACTGTCCCTTAAACTTTAGCAAAGTTTTGTTTCAGTTTTCTCTGGCAGGTGCTTTTTAAACTTTATTTTGTGTGGTTTTTTTTTTAATCAACTCTGATTCCCAGGAGTGGCTCAGTGGTTGAGCGTTGACCCATGAAACAAGAGGTTAGCAGTTCATTCCCAGTCAGGGCACATGCCCGGGTTGGAGGCTCAATCCCCAGTAGGGAGCGTGCAGGAGGCAGCCAATTGATGTTTCTCCCCCATCAATGTTTCTCTCTCTCTATCCCTCTCCTTTCCTCCCTCTCGCTAAGAATTAATAAAAACATATATATCGCCGGAACCGGTTTGGCTCAGTGGATAGAGCATCGGCCTGTGGACTGAAGGGTCCCGGGTTCGATTCCGGTCGAGGGCATGTACCTGGGTTGCAGGCACATCCCCAGTGGGGGATGTGCAGGAGGCAGCTGATCGATGTTTCTCTCTCATCGATGTTTCTAACTCTCTATCTCTCCCCCTTCCTCTCTGTAAAAAATCAATAAAAAATATATTAAAAAAACCACATATATATCTTTTAAATCAACCCTGCTAAGGAATTTTAAAGGAAGGATGTAACTGGGTCCTCATCCACTCCAGCTGGACAGTAAATGGTTCATCTTTTTCTATAGCATTCTCTTATCCTGGCTCCCAGATCCCTGTAAGCCCGCTGCCTCCCCCTTTCTGAATTTTACAGATCCCAAGTGGGAATTGGGACCTTTCTACTTTACTCATAACACATGCTGATGGCATGAGAGTCTCCTCTACAAAGCTGATAGCTTACTGGGTGATAAGGAGGCGAGGAATGAGCCACACTTGACAAAGGTTCTAGCATATCCTCCTCCCCTTCCCCTTGTCATAGAGGTTTGGTGACAATTGGTGACAGGAATCTCCCACTCTCAGCCTCTCATTTCCAAACCTTTGCTCTCCTCTGGCTTGGGTCTTAATCCCTCTCATATGGAAGAAAACTTGGTTGACTAAACATGCTTGCTAATTACACTCTAGGCCAGCACTAGTGCCCTTCAAACTAAAAACTTAATTCCGTTTTTCATTCCTCTTTGCACTTTGTGTGGCCTCCTATTCTTCCATGCCATGTGGTATAGGAGGTGATGCAGTAACAAAGGCACGACAGCGATGCAAAAACGACTATTACTATTAGGGTGTAATTTGCTATTACATAAGGGTGTCTTTCCGTTTGGTAATTCGAAAGGTCCTGACATTAGGCCCTTCCTGCTGATGCTCAGAAGACAAGAGAGATGATGTAGATGAGCATGTGACACATGGGATCAGATAACAGGCGCCAAGAACTTCAGAAGCTGTTCAAGGAGACAGAAGATCCCAGAAACTGTTGAAGGGGAAGAGGAATCCTCTGATACAACAACACACACATAATAGGCAGTGAAGAAGCTGTCTAATAGGATTTAGCCCAAAAAGGGTCTTTAATGTTCATCTTGGCCCTGTGTGAGCCTGTAAGCATAATATGGACATCAGCTGTTGTGTCCTTCCAGGCTGGAAGCTGAGGAATGCAACACACACACACACACACACACACACACACACACACACACACACACACTGACAAAAAACAGAAGCTGCCTGGTAAGTTTGTTTTCTTTCCAGAGATTTCCTATCCCATCTAGCAGCAAAAGTGGCAAAGCTCTGAAATTGCCATGGGGACCTAAATCAGCTCTACAAATGCTGGCCCCAGCCTGATTTCTGGAGATCAAATAAACAAAGGTTTTCTTTACCAAATAAAGTTTCTAGATTCCTATGCTAATAAGTAAATACTATTAGCACAGAAATCTGTGCTATTATATGAGGCAGTGAGGGCCGGAGGTGGGGGAGGGGGCACGGGGGAGGGCTGGAGGGGGTCAATGGGGGAAACAGGGAGATATATGTAATACTTTCAACAATAAAGAATTATTTTTCAAAATTTGCTTAACACATTCTAAATAAAAAAGACATCCTTGCTCAGTTGGTATGGCTCAGTGGTTGAATATCAACCCATGCACCAGGAGGTCACCAGTTTGATTCCAGCTCAGAGCACATGCCCACATTGCAGGCTTGATTCCCAGTGGGGGGCGTGCAGGAGGCAGCCGGTAGATGTTGGTAGATGTTTCTCTTTCACATCAATGTCTAAATAAATAAATAAATAACATCCTAGTAGCAACAGGAAAACATTAATAGCCACTATTTTTAAATTTTGGAGAGTTATTTTAAAAATGCAATTGAAATAATGATGAAAGTTAAGATAAAATGCTCTCTCCTCTGAGTGGCCTGTGAAGCAGCAGTAGTTGCTTCAACTGGGAAAGGGTAAGAAATGCCAATTCTCACGCCCCAATGCAGACCTACTGAATCAGAGTCAACATTTTAACAAGATTCCCAGGTGATTTGTGTGAACATTAAAAGCTCACAAGGCACAGATCTATGCAACTTTAAAATTATTATAAATAATAAAGGTACATATTTGTTCGTACCAACAGATTGCAGTTTTTGGAACAATGTGAGTAATATGTTAAGATAATGTTTATTTTCTGTACAATACTATTCAATGTTTGTAACTATTTCAAAATTGTTCTCCTACAAATTTTACATAATTTAGAATTTCAAGATGAATATTTACTTTTAGTTTGGAATTATTTATATGTTGGGAAAATTAGCAAAGGCAAGCCACTTCTAATAGTCAGCTCTTCAATTTGAAGGGAAATTAAAATGCTGCTTTTTTCCCCTGATTTGGGAGTGAAACAAAAAATCATGAAGGTCTTAAAAACTAATGCTAAACTAAACTTATCCAGTGTCTCAAGGATAAGAGGGTGGGATGAAGGTGTGAAGCAACCGTTGAGCTCAGGTGGCCAAGAAAAGGATTCTGGATGGAAAGGTGCCGGGAGCCGGTCCATCCTTGCTGTTTCAAGGGACCTGGCATATATGGCATACTGTTCTTAATATGTTTGCTCACCTTCTTGGCACTATGTGTTTTAACCAAGGTCACCTCTCTGAGAAAGGTTGTTTCCCCAGGTAGGGATTTTCCCCTGAAGTTAGGGAGGGAATAAAACCCCTTAACTAAGTGCCAGGCGGGTAATTAATCACTTTAACTATGAACAATCATGCTTAAGCTACATAATCTTTACTCCCTGGAATGGAGATAAGAAATGCCCTAACCTTTGGAATAGAGATTGATAGGATTGGAATCAACTGGTATAAATACAGATGTAACAAGACAACAGGACACAGAACCTAGACACAGAACCTACACAGAACCTAGACACAGAACCTACACAGAACCTAGAGACAGAAGAACTTCGCTGGAGAGAACATGGCAAAAGATCCTCGACAGAAACTGGCCACAGAACCTAGAGACAGAACCTAGCGAGAGAACCTGGCTGAAGAACCTAGAGACAGAACTGGCTACAGAACGTGGATAGAACATGGCAAGAGAACCTGTCTAGAACCTGGTGACTGAACCTGACTGGGGAACCTGGGGAACCTGGCTGGAGAACCTAGCAAGAGAACATGGACACAGAACCTGGCTGGAGATCCTAACCAGAACTTCGCTGGAGATCCTGACCAGAACTTGGCTAGAGATCCTGGCTAGGCTGCTGATCAACTGAACGCTGTCTCCATGCCATTCCTTCTTCACCGACTCCATCCACACCTTTGGGGACCCCTGGACCTACTGGGGTTGGACCCCAGCAGAAAGGCATTAAGCTTACTCTGTGTGGCAGCAGGACTCATTCAAACACAGCAAATGCCTCATGGTCACTGGCCTAACCTCTCACTATATATACCATTGCCCACAGGAAGAAATAGCTGTGTAAAAAACAAGACTGAGGTCAGGGCAGTCCTCAACTTATGATGGTTCAACTTACAATTTTTCAACTTTACGAAGATGTGAAAGCGATACGCATTCAGTGGAAACCGTACTTTGAATTTTGATCTTTCCCTGGGCTAGTGATGTGTGGGAGGACACTCTCTGGCGATGCTGGGCAGGGGCAGCGAGCCGCAGCCCCCAGTCAGGCATGCAATCAGAAAGATGAACCTTTGATACTCCACACTGTGCTGAGTTGCCAGTGTTTCTTGGATATTGTGTTTTGTGTTTCCACATCCCATCACGCCTACAAAGTGCCCATCTCTGTCTCCTGCTTCTGATGAGAAGAAGAGGAAGGCAAGGGCTGTTGAGATGAAACTCAAGATATTTCCCAACTGTAGGCTACTGGAAGTGTTCTGAGCACATTTAATGTAGGTTAGGCTAAGCTATGATGTTGGTAGGCTAGGCTAAGCTATGATGTTGGTAGGTTAGGAGTGTTAAATACATTTGCAACTTATGATATTTTCAACTTATTGAGATGTAACCCTATCGTAAGTTGAGGAGCATCTACAATTCGCTCAAAGTTCCAAATGAATCATTGCCAGATGCCCATGCCTGATAGAACTCTAAACAGTTTATCCAAGGGGTGGTCTTGTGGTTCTATAGTATTAGGAACTATTTTTTTCCATGTAGGTCCTTTGGAGCAGAAGAACTAAAACAAGGAGATCACCAGGATTGGCCAAGACAGAAAAAGATGATGGATTTAACGGATTTGAGCTCTTACTGAAGGTAACGTCAATGGAAAGCCCATGTCCCTGCAGCAGGAAGGAGCCTGAGCCAAGGAGAAGTTGCGGGAGAGATCTACAGACTCCTGGAGCATGTGGCTTTTATCTACAGTCCATCTCATAACCATCTCATAAGCACCTGAAGGCGTTCAGATGCCCTAGGCCAGTGGTCGGCAAACTCATTAGTCAACAGAGCCAAATATCAACAGTACAACGACTGAAATTTCTTTTGAGAGCCAGATTTTTTAAACTTAAACTATATAGGTAGGTACATTGTTATTAACTTAATTAGGGTACTCCTAAGGCTTAGGAAGAGCCACACTCAAGGGGCCAAAGAGCCGCATGTGGCTCGCGAGCTGCAGTTTGCTGACCACGGCCCTAGGCCTTCTAAAGGTCCATGTGACCATTTCACATAGGCATTTCATCATGTGTTTGCCTTAAACTCTTGTGAAATTCAGTCAGAATCACCTACGGATGCCAAGTTAAGACTGCAGCCCATAATACTCACATATGAGCGCCAATGGTCAGTAGCGACCTCTACCCTGCTCTGTTATTAGTATATCATCTTCAGTCTGCATACCAGTGCTAGTAAACTTCACATGTTCCTCCACAGCCTCCAAACACTGACAAATACACAGATTCATCAGATACTGAGATGCCCCAAATAACCCACATGATAGGACAATGCATCCAATGGGACTTGGTTTTATTATGAAATAGAAAGCTGTCTTAGGCTGTTGTGGAACTTTCTTTTTCACTATGAAACCTCCCCCTTTCTCCTTCCAAGAGAGACCTCCCTAAGGCCACCAGAGAGAGAAAGAGAGAAGAGAGAGAGAGGCATTACAAACCTTGAAGAAGCAGTTGTTTTGCTCGGTGCACAAGACCATTCCTTCTTTAAAGCAAAACTCCCTTGAAAGAAGAATTGAAGCTTCTGAGTTTGGTTTCCCAAGCAAGAAAGTTAAAGGTCAAACTGGGGATTTCTTGCCCAAGAAAGTTAAAGGTCAAACTGAGGGGTTTTTGGCCAAGTTTGACCTGTAAAATAACGTCACTGGAATGAATTCCTCCACTCACACATCTAATTCTGCATGTTCTTTTCACACGTAGCAATCCAACCTAGCCCCACAGTCAGAAACTGATAATCAAGGTCAGAGTTACAAGAAACAGAATCCAACCTACTAAGGTAAGCAGGAAAAAAATTATTAAAAGCATTTAAGTAGTTCCCAGGATGTCCAGAAGTAGGAATGACCAGGATTGGAGGCTAAGTCCTCAGGAAAAAAATGCCTGAAACTGTGCCACCCAACTAGGCTTGTGACAGTGCCCTTGCTGCTGCTGCTGGGCATAGGCATGCCCCCTTGCCTCATTCTTGGACCTTGGACACTGTTGTTAGAACCACCGCTGCCATGCCTGTGGAAACTGGCTATAGTAGCACTCTCTGTACCAGAATAGATTACAGCCAGGGCTGCCTCTTTGCATCGTTGTTTTCTGAGTCAAACATTGGGGCGGGTAAGTCCAATTGGCAGAGGTTGGGCAGGTAGCTGGCCAAGTGGGCACGTAAGAAAACATTGCTGAGTATTACTTTTCTTCTCTGCTGGCTCAGCTCCAATTTTGTTCTGGTGTCTACACTCCATGCAATTTCATGATTCAGAATAGTTAGATACAGCCACCTCAGGAGATGCATGTAGGCTTTTCTGGAATGCTATTCCCTTGCCAGTGATTGGTTTAGCAAGGGACATGAGATCCAATTTTAATCAATGAGATGTGAGGCTAAGTCTGTTATCAGGGGGAACTTCTGAGAAATTTTCTTATTGTTCTTAAAAGAGACACAAGTCAAAGAAAGTAGGTCCTTTCCTTTACATCCTTTTTCTGCCTCTACATATTGGTATGATAGGATGTAATGCTTTTGCAGCGTTATTGTGACCAAGAGGCAAAGTAACTGACATTCCAAGGATGACAAAGCAGAAAAGCAGAAAGGATCTGGCTCCCCAGAAATATTATTAAATCACCCTTATAACAACTGTGCCTTTCAAGATAACATATTTCATTTTATTTAAGCTGACTAATTGTGTTAAAGTAATTTTCAGCTAAACACATTATATCTGATACAGGAGGATTCATCATCAGTTTGCAGACAAAAACTATGGCTTTACTGGGTTAAATAACTTACTAAAATTACATAAAATTTTGTTTTAATACAAAGGAAGTTCATTCCTCTAATAGTGATGTGTACATGCCTTATTTAATAAATCTTCTATGAGAATCTGAGCCCCTAACAGTTATCTCCTTTGTTAAAACCTGATAGCAGGCAGCACCTGCACTGTTATGCCTAATATTCAGTTATTCACTGGGTCACATTATTCTCTAATTGATTTTCAAATGTTTATCTTTGTGCCCAACTACAAAGTAAACTCTTTGAAAGCAGGTTCATAGCTTCTCTGGCCAAGAAAGGCATTGGGGTCCACAATAAATGCTTAATATTGACAAGGAAAATTAATTGACACATTACCAAGTTTGGATTGTACTGACACACTAATAACTGAATTTTCTGAGGATAATATAACTAATTTAAAATTCTCTGAAGAGTCATTTTTTCCCTTTTTAGATAGGCAGCCATAAATTCATGCATAATTAATAATAAAATTATAATAACATCAGCAATAGTAGAAACTGCTATTTATTTAGTGCCTATGGGCCAAATTTATGTGTATAAACACACATATGTCTAGATAGACACAAATATGTTTATACACACATATATATGTGTGTGTGTATATATATACTTATATATTATTTTTAATCCTCATAACAGTCTTATGAGGTAAATATTAACATCTCCATTTTATAGGAAACATTCTCTGAGAGAGCAACCCCGTCATGAAAACCAAATAAAGTGGACAAGTTCAAATGTAAAAACATCTTCCTTTGGGTCCAAGGCCATACCTTTTCTAGTCTACCATATTGTTTCCATTTTTGTTGCTAGGAGGGAGAGCACTGACAATGACAACTCCTTACTCCCAAACCAGACCCGGGTCAGATTCTAATAGGACCAGCTGATGAGAAGACTATCACATACAGAAAGGTAGGCTGTCCACATGTCTACATGGTGCTTCATAGCATTTCATTTACTACTAAGTAAGTGATTAAAAATATTTCAGTTCTTTATAACTTTATACCACAGAATAAAGTGAAATTGTCCTCACCCAGAGCCTTTCCTAGACACCAAAACAGTTCTAATTTCAGGTAAACAAAACAAAAGAAGCAAGGCCCTAAATGCCTTGTATACTAAACAGAGCTTTGCAGTCTTACGTGTTTTATCAATGACCCTCAGTATGTATATGTTGGGGGAATACACTGGGGGAGGGGACATACCAGACTAGGAGTGGGGTGCTTAGCATCGTCTCTCCCCCATTAAGTAGTCTAACTTAATGAGTGTTTCAAGGGCCTATGCCAATATTTGGGGCTAAAAAATCATTTTCAGCCTCAAAATATCAAAAAAAACCTCTGCAATATGGAAATTTATAATTGTCTAATTAAACATTCATATAATATAACTGGCGGCAATTCCATTCATTACCAATTTTAGTGTTCGCAAAAGTTTTGTTATTGTAAACAATAGGTCTGATTTATTTACTGCACAGGAATTCCTAAACATATGCTATTTTTATAGCTATCTATAGATAGAGAGATCAGAACCAACCATAAAGTAAATGAGTTACTTGTAGACATACAATTTCAAAAGCAAAATCCTTTCAACAAATGGTTCCAACAAAAAAACCATATTTTATGTAGAACAGTGGTTCCCAATGTGGGGCACATGCTCCACAGGGGCTCAATTTTATTTTTAAGAGGGACAATTTGAGAATGAGTTATTAACAGTGAATTTTTTGCATTTCATATGGTTCTAGGGGCCTCATATGCAGTATATAAATATATATTGTGACATATTTATGCATTTCAGTTCCCTATTCTATGTTTTGAAACTTTATTTTCTATTTTTTTCATATCACTTCATATTGTTATTATTTTTAACAATTTCTTAGTGATGTCTTCTTCAGTACTTCAACTGTCCTTTCGTTCTTTTAATTTTCTCTTTCATGGATGCCATGTTCTTTGGAAGCTTGTTTAGACCAAGCTAATGGCCTTTTAGGCTTCCTCCACATGAATAGGAGTTCACTATTTGAATAATAAGAATTACATATCATGGTGGGGGGGGGGGGGGGGGACGGGCATCAGGATTTTAGAGATGCTTAGGTGGGGCAAGGCCAAGAAAAGGTTGGGAACCACTAACGTAGAATGTAAGTGCTTTGGACACATGCTCTAACATGGGTGGGCCCCACTGGCAGTACGCTGGCTTTGTGGGCATGCAGTCTGAGCATCGGCGCAGGCCCATGTTTACAAGGCCCAGAGGCTGGTTTAATGCTCTGCTGTCATCATGGTGGAAATCTTAATCATTTTTGAACAATGAGCCCCACATTTTTATTTTGTACTTGGCCCTACAAATTACGTAGCTGGTTCTGTCTAGAGCTTAATAAGATTTTAAAACAGACCTGGGTGGAGCTATGCCTCATTCTAAAACAATGAAGCTGCTGCTTTCCTTTGCTTTGGCTTGCTTTTAGGTCAGATGTTTAATTCATTTGAAAAAAATGTACGAGATTTTTGTACTTCATACAGGGTAGCATAAATTTTAAAAGCTGGGGTAGCATTATACCACATGAAAAGACAAAATTCTGGCCTAGCTTGTGTGGCTCAGTGGTTGAGCATCGACCTATGAACCAGGTCATGGTTCAATTCCTGGTCAGGGCAGATGCCGGGATTGTAGGCTTTACTGCAAGTAGAGAGCCAGGTGGGAGGCAGTCAATCAATGATTCTCTCTCATAATTGACATTTCTATCTTTCTCTCTCCTTCCCTCTCCCTTCCTCTCTGAAATCAATAAAAATAAAAAGCCAACATTTGAAAAGTTGACATACCTGGAACCATTTTAAAACAAAGCCAGAGCAGCTATTCTAGAAGTGACTTGCATGTCTTGAGCCTTTCCAATATTTGAGCTGGGCAAAATAGCCTATGTACTGGGCCAAACCAACATTGTCTTGCAAACAACTGTTTGCAAAGAGAATAGAAAAGCAGACATCCTGACCACAAGGACTGATGATTATAGACTCTCTTTTGGGATGTAGAATCAGTAACCATCCATGTACAGCTAAAAACAAAACAGAAAAACTTCAGCTTGTTAGCACCAATAGAAATTTCTTTCTCCTATTCATGTAATTATTTCCCTTCCTTTTCTCATAAAACCCTTTGCCGTCACTCTTTAATCAGAACACTATTTGAGTTTCTGCCTGAATCTGTAATCCCCAAATTGCAATTCTTTTTGTTTCCAAGTAAATGCTTGTTGCCTCTCATTTTGGCTTTTTAGTTTTAGGTTTAACAACTCCCATTAACTAAAGATTGGCCAACGTCAGAAGACATTACAAGCAGTGCCAGGTATTTATGAAAAACAAAGAGTACTTCAAAATTAAATTTAGACTAAGAATTTTGAAATGTATTGGATACCAAATTGCATCTAGGATAGGAACCAAGAGTGAACAAACATTATCTCCACAAATTACATTTTAAGTGGCTGCAGGACGTTTTCATCTAGGTCAGATAAAGTTTTAAAATGGTTGTATCCATAATCCATCAAAGTTCTGTCTAGACAAAGGACTGCATTTTTGATTAGGGAAACCAGGGGAGGAAAAACCTCAAGGCCATATCCTGCTGATACCCTAGGAGACTCAATGGGAGGATAAGGTCCTGAGTGTTTGGGGTGAGCAAAAACTAACGCTCGACACTCCCCTTTCCTTCCACACCCTGAGGAATCAAGGGCAGTGGAGGACATTGCCAATTGTGGACATAAAAGGAAAGCTCAACCTAGGGACTGGTGAGTGTGCACACGCACCCTGGAAGTCTCCAGTGCTCTCCGGTCAGGATGAAGGGAAGGAGAGCCATTGGGAATTTATTTAATGTTATTCTTTAAATAAAATGTATTTTAATTTGCTGACCAAATTTTTTCCTCTAAAAATAATTCCTGCTCATTGTGGAAAATTTAGAAAATAAAGAAAAAATAGAAGAAATCGGTCATAATTCCACTTCTTTAAGAAAAATCATTGCTTGTATGCATGCATATAAGCATAACCAATGGACATAAGACACTGGGGGATAGGGGAGGCTAGGGGACTGTCTAGGGCGGGGGGATAAAATGGACACATATGTAATACCCTTTGTAATACTTTAAGCAATAAATAAAAAAAAAATTTAAAAAATTTAAAAAAAAAAGAAAAATCATTGCATCATTAATACTGGGATATATTTCCTCTGGTCTGTTTTTCACAATATTGTTAATTTATACATGGATTGTACACATATAATTTTGTTTCCTTTTTCCTCTTAAATGTCACAGCACAAGCAATCAGGATTTTTTAAAAGTAAAAAATAAGATGGCCATCATAAGTCCAAGTGCATCAATTCAGAGAAAGAAATTGTCATGTCAGATGAATAACAAAAGCAAGATTCATAATTGTTTACAAGAGACAAAACTAAACCATAAGGGCCCATAAAATTGAAAGAAAAAACCTGTATTCACATACTACAGTAATGCTACCTAAAAGAAAGCGATAGCCATAGTCATATCATACAAAATATATTTTATCCCTAAAATAAGATCTGAATAAAAGTGGAAATACCACATGTCAAATATTGTGGGATGTACATAAACTGTACTTATCAGGAGTTATCTAGATCTGGTTATCTATTTTGCAACAAAATAAATATTCCTTTTTTTGTATTCTTGGCATGTGTTTCCACCTCGCCCCACCTTATCTGTCTTAGCCCCCTCCACACACACACACATTTTTAAAAATATATATTTTTATTAATTTTGGAGAGGGAGAGAGAGATAGAAACATCAATGATGAGAGAGAATCATTGATGAGCTGCCTTCTGCAGGCTCCCTACTGGAGATCGAGCCCACAACCTGGGCATGTGTTCTTGCCAGGAATCGAACTGGGGACCACTCAGTCCGCAGGCCAACTCTCTATCCACTGAGCCAAACTGGCTAAGGCAAAAGAGAATTATTGATTGGCTGCCTCCTGCATGCTCCCCACAGGGCATTGAGCCTATATCCCAGGCATGTGCCCTGACCAGGAATCAAACCGTGACCTCCAGGTTCATAGGTCAACTCTCAAACACTGAGCCACACCAGCAGGGCCACACACACATTTTGAGAAAGGCATGATCAACATAATCGTGCACTTGCGGCAGGAAGGGGGGGAGAAGTTGGGGGGGGGAAGTTGGGGGGGGAGGGTGTCATTCAGCCCAGCCTGTGCCCTCTTGCATTCTGCGAGCACTCTGGAGATGTCCGACTGCCGCAGAAGCAGGGAAGGCTCCCACTACTGCCGCTGCACTCTCCAGCAGTGAGTCCTGTGGGAGTGCACTGACCACCAGGGAGCAGCTCCTGAATTGAGCATCTGCCCCCTGGTGCTCAGTGAGTGTCATAGCAACCAATTGTTCCACCATTTGGTCGATTTGCATATTAGCCTTTTATTATATAGGATTTGCATAGTTGCTATAAAATGGTTACAAAAAGCATGTTCCAAATTTTAAATTTAAAAAGATTATTTACTTTAGTCTTTCTGAGATCATCAAAGGAAATTATTGAAGGAAAGTGAAATCGCCCTGGTTCATAGGTCCACACTCTCCAGAGGCAGCAACTGTTAAGTGTTGTTCAGTTCTTTGCATATATACTAGTACATGCTTAAATGATGTATGCAATTGTTTTTTTGTATTTTGTTTTTCACAAAGAGAACATATAAATACTATTCTTCCTCTTGCTCTTTTCATTTTGTGATATATTTTGGACAGCTTCTATATCAGCACACAGTGGTTTACCTCATTCCTTTTGTTTCTCTGGTATTCCTCTGTACTAATAATGCCCCACATTTATTTAACCAGCCTTTCATTGATGAACACACATATTTTTTGCAATCTTTGCTATTAAAACTGAAACCAGACAACCAATGGGTCAGGGAAACAGAGAATTGACTCCCAGGTCCAAAATTGACTCCTAGTTCCTAGGAACATACAACTGCCAGCCAGGAGGTTAGAATGTGCCTGTCACTAATTGAGCCAATTAAGCAGAGACAGGGTTGTATCATATATGAGTGTTTATTCCAATAATGCATGCATTATGGGAGAGCAGCAGGTCATCAATAAAAATCTGCTCTGGATCCCTCCCTTCCCCCCTCCCCCCAAGCCAGCCGCTTAAATTGGGTAGGACAAATATTACATGGGAAAGTAGGCAAAAAGAATAAGAATGGTTATGCAAAATGGGTATTGGATGCATTGGGGAAGTAGGCAATGGGGCTGGGGCTGGACTCCTTTGTTTGGGCTACAAGGTTGTTAATCTTTCCCTGATAATAGGCAGTTCTTGAATGAGAATGGACCCAATGCATTCCAACGTTGACTCCCAGGTCCAAAGTTGACTCCTAGTTCCTAGGAACGTACAACTCCCAGCCAGGCGGTTAGAATGTGCTTTCTTTATTTAGAACAAAACAATCAAGGTTAACAGAGCATGATTAAGATTTCTTATAACTATAGCCAGTCCCCAATATTATATTTCTGCCCCTAACAAAACCAATTCTGTGATAACATCCTTCTTTAGCAGAGTCTACACACATGCATTAACGGTATCTTCAGATGTATCTCTGAAGTATATTGTTAAGTTGAAACACATGTCATATAAAATTTTGATATTTTTTTCAAAAAGTTTCACCAAGGCATATATAGGGGCCTATTTCCACATCCTAGTGAACACTATACATTTTTGGACTTTAGCATTCTGTGAGGTGAAAAATTGTACCTCACTGTTGTGTTAATTTACATTCCCCTAATTGTGAGCAAGGTGGAGCATCTTTTCTCTACTTAATAAGCAAATTGCATGCTCCTTATAGCCCAAACAATGGAGTCCAGCCTCCTTATGAATAGCCTTCTGGATCTTTTGTTCAATTTTTCTTACTGACTTTTATAATATAATTTTTTCAAATGTATTTTCATTGATTTCAGAGAAGAAGGGAGAGGAAGAGAGAGATAGAAACATCAATGATGAGAGAAAAATCATTGATCAGCTGCTTCCTGCACACCCCCTACTGGGATTGAGCCCCAGATTGGGCATGTGCCCTGACCAGGAATCAAACCATGACCTTCTGGTTCATAGGTCCATGTTCAACCACTGAGCCACTCCAGGCTGGCCCATTGACTCTTAAGTGTCCTTGGTTACAAAAGATAGAATTTTGTGATTTTCTAGATGGCTATAAATTGCTCCATCATTTAACTATCTGTCTCAGTTTTCCTATTCTGCTTGTCCTGGCTTCCTAGCCTGTATTTTATTTATTTATTTATTTTTATTGATTTCAGAAAGGAAGGGGGAGAGGGAAAGAGAGAGAGAGAGAAAGAGAGAGAGAGAGAGAGAGAGAGAGAGAAACATTAATGATGAGAGATAATCATTGATCAGCTGCCTCCTGCATGCCTCCTACTTGTATTGAGTCTGCAACCCAGCATGACCAAGAATCGAATGGTGACCTCTTGGTTTATAGATAGATGTTCAATCATTGAGCCACACTGTCCAGACTAGCCTATCTTATCCTTAGTTAAAGATGACAAATAAGCCTCAACCATCCACACCTTGCCCTTGGGCCCCATATTCTTATGGAGCCCCTGTATGTACATATGTAATCAAATTTTGTTATTCTCTCCTGCTAATCAGTCTTTTTTTATTTTTTATTTTAATATATTTTATTGATTTTTTACAGAGAGGAAGGGAGAGGGATAGAGAGTTAGAAACATCGATGAGAGAGAAACATCGATCAGCTACCTCCTGCACACTCCCTACTGGGGATGTGCCCGCAACCAAGGTACATGCCCTTGACCGGAATCGAACCTGGGACCTTGAGTCCACAGGCTGACGCTCTATCCACTGAGCCTAACTGGTTAGGGCAAATCAGTCTTTTTTAAATGGAATTTATTGGGGTTACATTGGTTAATAAAATTATATCAGTTTAAGGTATACAATTGATATGGGATTTTTGGACTGAAACACCCAGTGTTTCCCTGGGCAGGATGACTTATCCTAGGCTCTTTGTCTGTTGGAGTCGAAGAATGAAACCACGGATGGCAGATGGTATAGTAAAGGTGTAAATTTATTGAAGAACAAGTACAGACTCCCATGTGTGGAGGGGGAAAGAATCTCACAGCACAGACTCCCACATGGGGAGGGGGAAAGAGTCTCACTGAGTCCCTTTTCCCTATGGTTTATAAAGGCTACAAATCTTTGTGCCTTGATATCCCCTCTGATTGGTCACTGTCCCCTTCTGATTTGGTTGCTATAGCAACTCCTGAGCTCAAAGGTCAAACCTCACATGGAACATGTGAGGCCCTCCTCCCTCATTGTTCTCCTATTAGCCTCTGGGCTTTCTTCCTCCGCCTTTATTTTGTAAACTAGTGGCCAGGTGCATGAAATTCGTGCACATTAAAAGGGAATTAATCAGAGGAAATATTTTAATATTCCTATTTGCTCTTTCTCTATAATAGAAGTGTCAGAGATGAAAGAAAATTAGTAAAATGTATACGAAAATCTCCTTCCTGTCAGAGTCTGGGGCGCACTGCGGGACTCTGAGTCAAGTCCCTGCCCACCCGCACACACTTCAAAATCACAGGAGACCCAGACCCAGCTGGCCCCATCCCCGTCAAGCCCCTCCAGGATGGGGGCTCAGCTTAGGTCCCCCATCCCAGCATCAGGCAGGGGGCACAGCCTCAGGTTTCTTGTCAAGCCCCACCAGGCAGGAGGCATGGCCTGAGGTCCCCATCAAGCCCTGGCAGGTGGAGGGCGTGGCCTAAGGTCCCCATCAAGCCCCACCAGGCGGGGGGGGGGGGGGGGGGGCATGGCCTGAAGTCTTCCACCCAGGCCAGGCGCCATGCAGCCTCAGGTCCCTGTTGTTCAGTAGTTATGTGACAGCATCCCGACTAATTTGCATATAATCCTATTATTAGATAGATATACACCTTTTGCTACTCCAGTTCCCTTGTCTTATGGAAATGTAACTGCTGCCTCTCCCAACTTCCTGTCTTATGGAAATGTAATCTTTCGCGGCTCTGCAACCTGTGCTTTTTCTATGGACCCCCCCTAATTTTAAAAATTCCCTAAAATTTCACCTGCCTATTTCACCCCTAAAAATTCCTATTTCATAATTCTATAACATTTCATCTGTATATTGTATTCGGTGTTCACTTCCCCAAGTCATGTCTCTTTCTGTTAGGGGCAGAAATAAGACAGTAGAGACCAGCTATAGTTGTAAGAAATATTAATCCTGCTCTGTTAACTGTGATTGTTTTGTTCTGATTAAAGAAAGCACAGTCTAACTGGCTGGGAGTTGTATGTCCTGGGACCTGAGTTAACCTTGGACTGAGTTAGTCTTGGAATGCAGTCAGTTCTAATCCAAGAACTGCCTCTATCATCATGCAAAGATTAACAACATTGTTGCCAAAACAATGGAGTCCCAGAGGCGCCTGCACTGGGCCTCCATTGTCTGTAATCTGTAACCATTACATCCATTTTTATTCCTTTTGCCTACTTCCCCATACCTGTAGTACCCATTCTTATTCCTTTTTCCTACTTCCCTATGTAATCTTTGTCCTTCTACCCATTATAAGTAGCTGATTTCTGTGGATGACTTGCTGCTCTCCCATACTGCTGGCATTACTGGAATAAGTGCTCATGTATGTTCAACCCTGTTTCTACTTACTTGGCTCAAGTAGTGACAGGCAGTCAGAACCCATTGGTTGTGTGGATGAAAGGGGCCACATGCTAACCTGATTAGTTCAGGGAAGGCCTGCATGGCGGTTGTGCAAACTCAAAGACCTAAAATAACCACAAAAGATGGTCTGAAAATTAAATATTTAATTACAAACAGGTTATAGTGGGTAGTCATATTCCTAGGCCAGTATTTTCCCTGACAAAGATCAGCTTAGATCTTTACTGAGCCCATTTGTGTTTTTTGCCTCTAAGATAACATGATCTGTGAAATGTTTGGGTAACTTGTAACTTCCCTTTTTTTCCAGACCCCTCAGGGCACCACAAATGGCACCAGAACATTCCCTCATTGTTATTGTTATCAAGTTAATCTTCAACTGTTAACTATGTTAAACTATCCTGTATTCATCTATGTAAAAGCGTATGTCCATCATTTCACTTTTTATCCTATCCCAGAGGTGCCCCCCCCACCCCCGCTTTGCTTTCTCCCACCTCTCTATCCATCACCAATGGATTTCATGTAACCCACCTATGCCCCTTTCCTTTGATTGCAATGTATAAATACAGATGTAACCCGCCATTCTCCAGAGCATTACCTCAATTCGTTGAGGTTCTGCTTCCCGGCATATGTCTACAGTTTGGCTCAAATAAACTCACAAACATTCTTTATAGGTTTCAATGGTTTTTTATGTTAACAGTTGTCTGGATTTATTCCCATCGTCATTTATCTCACTTTACCCTCTCCTGCCTCCCACACTCCCATTCCCTCTGTTAATGTCTGTCTATGAGGAGTTCA
The DNA here is from genome assembly GCF_014108235.1 of Myotis myotis. Classification (NCBI taxonomy): domain Eukaryota; kingdom Metazoa; phylum Chordata; class Mammalia; order Chiroptera; family Vespertilionidae; genus Myotis; species Myotis myotis. Next base: position 41,299,014 of record NW_023416335.1, read on the forward strand.
TTTTATTTTTTGCTTCACCTTTTTTTGAAGTGGGACTTTTTATTTTAATTTTTTATTGCTTTCAGAGAGGGCAGGAAAGGGAGAGATAGAAACGTCAGTAAAAAATTATGGAAAAATGTATTCATTTTTTAATAGTTTGAATTACTGCCTCTTTCATACACTAAATTCCTTCATGCATTGTCCAAAATTGTAGTTTATTTTATTTCATTATTCTGTTAGTGTCAAACATATTATTTTAGCCTAGATTTTTGCATTTCTTCTCTGAGGTATCAATTCCATTTTGTCTTTAAGCACATTTATTTCTTAAACCCTTAAATTCCTTCCTGGAATTTTTGTTTCAGGCAGGCCATATTTGATTTAATGTATTATTTCTGGAGGGAGCATGAGCCAGCATGGAAAAGCTACTTTTTAGGTAAATGGGTAGGCTCCATTGTCCTGGGAGAGAGACTATTTACCTGGGAATTATCTCCATTGTGAAGGGAAAAGTTTCGTGACTAGTGTCTCTTATTATATAAATATATGGCAAGTCCTGTAACATGGTTTATCTTGCAGTAACCTTGACTGCTTAGTTAAGGACCACATATGTTATTATATACAGTGACTAATCTAGTAAAGTTTAACTAGAATTTTTCTCTTTTCTCTCTCTCTGCTGTGGAGTGGGGATAAAAAGGAGCCACATGCTAACCTGACAAGCTCCAGGAAGGCCTACAATCTGAGAGACACAAAGGATGGTCTGAAATTAAACTTTTTAAATTAAAAAGCAGTCTATGGCCCTAGCTGGCTTGGCTCAGTGGATAGAGCATCAGCCTGCAGACTGAAGGGTCCCAGGTTCGATTCAGGCCAAGGGCATATGCCTGGGTTGTGAGCTTGATCCCCAGTAGGGGGCGTGCAGGAGGCAGCCGATCAATGATTCTCTCTCATCATTGATGTTTCTCTCTCTTCCTTCTCCCTTCCTCTCTGAAATCAATAAAGAAATATATTTTAAATAAATAAATAAATAAATAAATAAATAAATAAATAAATAAATAGCAGTCTATGGCGGGTAGTCTTGTCCTAGGCCGGTATCTTCTGTAACAGTTTAACTTTGATCTTAACTGAGCCTATTATTGTTTTGCATCTACAATAACAAACCTTTGGATGTCAGGGTAACTTCCCTTTTTCTGGACCCTGCAGGGCACAACCAATGCAAGCAGACAGAGACCACAAATCCCCTCATTGTTATTGTTATCACTAGAGGCACTGTGCACAAAATTCATACACTGGGAGGGGGGTGTCCCTCAGCCCAGCCTGCACTCTCTCCAATCTGGGACCCCTCAGGGGATTGTCCGACTGGCCCACAGGGATCAAGCCTAAACCAGCAGTTGGACATCCCTCTCACAATCTCAGACTGCTAGCTCCCAACCACTTACCTGCTTGCCTGCCTAATTGCCCCTTACCACTTCTGCCTGCCAGCTTGATCAAACCTAACTGCTCCACTGCCGGCCCAATTGGCCCCAACCGCCCTCCCCTGCCAGCCTGGTTGCACCTAACTGGCATCCCCTGCTGGCCATCTTGTGATGGCCATCTTGTGACCACATGGGGGTGGCCATCTTGTGCAAGGGTGTGATGGTCAATTTGCCTCTCTATTATACAGGACTAGAGGCCCAGTGCACAAAATTCATGCACTGGGGGGTGGGGTTCCCTCAGCCCAGCCTGTCCCTCTCACAGTCCAGGAGCCCTCAGTGGATGTCCTACTGATGGCCACAGTCTGGCAGCAGAGGCTTGGAACAGGCGTCCCGTGTGTGTGTGTTTGTGTGTATGTATGTGTCTGCTGGGGCCTGCCCCCAGCCGCACCATGTAGGCTCAGAGCAGTTGCCGTGTGTGTGTGTGTGTGTGTGTGTGTGTGTGTGTGTGTGTCTGTGTCCCTGCTGGGGGCCTGCCCCCAGCTGCATAGGAGGCTTAGAGCAGGCATCCCGTGTGTGTGTGTGTGTGTGTGTGTGTGTGTGTGTGTGTGTCTGCTGGGGCCTGCCTCCAAACGCACCACGTAGGCTCGGAGCAGTTGCCGTGTGTGGGTGTGCGTGCGTGCGTGTGTGTGTGTGTGTGTGTGTGTGTGTGTGTGTCCCTGCTGGGGGCCTGCCCCAAGCCATATTGGAGGCTCAGAGCAGGCGCTGTGTGTGTGTGTGTGTGTGTGTGTCTACTGGGGGCCTGCCCCCAGCCACACTGTGGAGGCTTGGAGCAGGCGCCCCTCTGTGTTGATTTCTCAGGCTTCTGGCCTCCAGTGTGTGTTAAACTCTCCCTTGAGCCGTGGCCAGGGTGGGGTGCTGCCTGCAGGCCGAGTTTTCCTGCTCACGGATTGCCAGATCACCATGGCGACCCAGGAGCAGGCCCACCTGGGGGCTGCCTGCAGGCCACACTTTCCTGCTCTGGGATCCCCATGGTGACCCAGGAGTAGGCCTTGCTGGGTGCTGCCTACAGGCCGCACTTTCCTGCTCACCGATTGCTGAATCGCCACGGCAACCTGGGGGCAGGCCCTGCTGGGTGCTGCCCATGGGTGGCACTTTCCTGCTCTTGGATCACCATGGGGTCCCGGCTTGCAGCGAGGCTTAGGTGGCATACAGGGGTCCCAGCTGGGGGTGGGGCTTAGGTGGCACACGGGGTCCGGCTGGGGGCGGGGCTGCACACTGGGCCCAGATGGTGGCTCACGCTGTCCCACCCTGCTTGCAGTATGCAAATTAGCCGCCATCTTTGTTGGCAGCTAATTTGCAAATTGCACTGATTAGCCAATGGGAGGCGTAGCTAAGGTACGGTCAATTACCATCTTTGTCTATTATTAGATAGGATGTTAATTGTTGACTGTTAACCCATCTATGTAAAACAGTGGTTCTCAACCTGTGGGTTGTGACCCCTTTGGGGGTTGAATGACCCTTTCACAGGGTCGCATAAGACCATTGGAAAACACATATATAATTAATTACATATTGTTTTTGTGATTAATCACTATGCTTTAATTATGTTCAATTTGTAACAATGAAAATACATCCTGCATATCAGATATTTACATTACGATTCGTAATAGTAGCAAAATTACAGTTATGAAGTAGCAACGAAAATAATTTTATGGCTGGGGGTCACCACAACATGAGGAACTGTATGAAAGGGTTGTGGCATTAGGAAGGTTGAGAACCACTGATGTAAAAGTATGTGTCTATCATTTTACTTTTTACCCAATTCTAGAAGTTCTCCCCTCCCCTTTGCTTTCTCCTGCTTCTCTCATCTATCACCAATGGAGTTCATGTAACCCACTTACGGCTCATCTTTTAATTATAAAGCATAAAACAAGGTGAAAAACCAACATTCTGTGGAGCATTGTCTCAGTTCATTGAGATTCTGCTTCTCTGCAAGTATGGACAGTTTGGCTCAAATAAACTCACAAAAATTCTTTACCGGTTTGAATGTTTCTTATGTGAACAGGAAGAAGGGGGGAATGTGGGTCTGGTTTGACTCTAGAGCATTCCAGACCCAGCCCTTGAGAAGCTGGCAGTAGTATGGAAAGTGGTTGGGTTGTGAGGGAAGATAGTTAATGGCTAAGGTTTTTACACCAGACAATGGCTCTGTCCATCTCTGGATGCAGCCCCAGAAGCAAAGGATCAAGCCTCCTCCTCATTCTGAGGGAAGAGCCCGTTTTAGGGTATTCCGGACACTAACTCCCTAGAGCCAAAATCTCTGATTTTCTACTATTTAGATAGGTTTGTTAGCACCAGCTTCTCAGCAGCCAGAGAACTGCTGGGCCAGCCCAAGCTGGAACAGAAGCGGGAGCAGAAATGGGCCTTCCTCCTAGTGGCCTCACCCTTGAGCTTCACTGGTGCAGGATTCCTGGTGCAGGAAATGGAGAGGGGCCAGGCAGAGGAGAGCACAGATCCCCCGTACAGCCCTCTGGACATGACTGGGCACATTACACTAAGTCATATACACTCCCTGCTCCATTAAATAGTTCACACTGACAGCATGTAAAACAGCCTAGGCATTGCAATTCTCAGAAACAGAGGGAGGCCCTAGCCAGCGGTTCTCAACCTGTGGGTCGCGACCATCGGAAAACACATATAGCATATCAGATATTTACATTATGATTCATAACAGTAGCAAAATTACAGTTATGAAGTAGCAGTGAAAATAATTTTATGGTTGGGGGTCACCACAACATGAGGAACTGTATTAAAAGGTCACAGCATTAGGAAGGTTGAGAACCACTGCCTGGTTTGGCTCAGTGGATAGAGCCTCAGCCTGTGGGCTCAGGGGTCCCAGGTTTGATTCTGGTCAAGGGTACATGCCTGAGTTGTGGGCTCAATCTCTAGTGGGAGGTGTGCAGGAGGCAGCCAATCAATGATTCTCTCTCATCATTGATGTTTCTATCTCCCTCTCCCCTCTCCCTTCCTCTCTGAAATCAATAGAATATATTTAAAAAAAGAAAAACAGCCGAAACCGGTTTGGCTCAGTGGGTAGAGCGTCGGCCTGCGGACTCAAGGGTCCCGGGTTCGATTCCGGTCGGGGGCATGTGCCTGGGTTGTGGGCACGTCCCCAGTGGGAAATGTGCAGGAGGCAGCTGATCGATGTTTCTAGCTCTCTATCTCTCTCCCTTCCTCTCTGTAAGAAATCAATAAAATATATTTAAAAAAAATAAAAATAAAAATAAAATAAAAAAAGAAAAACAGAGGGAGGCCCTGGCCAGTGTTGCTCAATGGTTGGGCTTCGTCCCATGCACGGAAAGGTTGCTGGTTTGATGCCAAGTAGGTTAGAAGGTGATCCCAAGAAATACAGGTAATAGAATGGGAGAGTGAGACAGGAGGCGAATGAAGCCAGTAAAGGATATATTATCTAGCATGTTCCCAGTATGGACACAGAGCATAATCCTGCTGGGGAAATTTACTTTAAAAAAAATATATATTTTTTTTATTGATTTCAGAGAGGAAGGGAGAGGGAGAGAGAGATAGAAACATCAATGATGAGAATCATTGATCAGCTGCCTACTGAACGCTCCCTACTGCACGCCTCCTACTGCACGCCCCCTACTGGGGATTGACCCCACAACCTAGACCTGTGCCCTGACTGGGAATTGAACTGTGTCTTCCTGGTTCGTAGGTCAATGCTCAACCACTGGGCCACACCAGCTGGACTTGCTGGCGAAATTTAGGTGACAATGTGGAACACAAACCTCACCTATAACTTACCTGAGGAGCGAGTGAGTTTGGGGTATTTATACACCAGTACCTGTCAGTCTATTGACTGAAGGCTGCTGGGGAGGAGGCAGAGGGAAACATTATTCCCTGGCATTTCTGGCCTCTCTTGTACTTGGTCAGAGCTGGCTCTGATGAAGAGAAAGCCCTCAGGCAGAGTTGTAGGAAGTCAGGCTAGTAGTGAAATGGTAAGGCCCCAGGACTATGGGCAAGCACTGACAACATCTGTGATACCCATGCTGTTAAAAATTGGCTATGCCCTAGCTGGGTTGGCTCAGTGGATAGAGCAACGGCCTATGGACTGAAGGGTTTTGGGTTCGATTCCGGTAAAGGACACATGCTTGGATTACAGCTCGATGCCCAGTAGGGGGCATGCAGGAGGCAGCCAATCAAAGATTCTCTCTCATCATTGATGTTTCTATCTCTCTCTCTCCCTCTCCCTTCCTCTCTGAAATAAATAAAAATATTTTTAAAAATTGGCTATACCAAAACAAAAATTAGCTGCACACACTTAGTATGCATGTGCAGAAAGCAGACAATTTCCTGTTCGACAAACCATCTGTGAAATGAGGACATTCTGGTGTTTTTTTTTCCTTGAGTAAATGCGCTGTTTTGTGGTAGGTGAAGAGATATCTTGTCAGTAATTTCCATGTATAAACCCAAGTGGTCTCATTTCAATAGCATTGTCAGTGTTCTTGAACCAAGAAATTATTCATTTTTTTGAAGCCTTCAATGTCACTTCCAGATTGATTTTTCTTAGTGTCTCCAAAAAGTTTGCAGTTTTCGTCCATCCAAAGTGACTTCCTTAGCTGGCCAGTTTGCAAAGGAGAAGCTTACCTGCCAGTGTGAATTACACTCCAAGGAGGACAGTGAAATGTACATCCAATCGTTTATCAGACTGACATAGCCCAGAATCGGCTAACTCAGCTCTCAAAGACGCTACGTTTTGCATTAATACCAATGTTTTTGGGTTAGACACCAAGTGGATTGATTAAATTCGTCATTGATTTTGCATATGCAGGCATTCTCATGTTCTTATCTTCTCAGGATAGGATTTCTTTTCTTTCTTTCTTTCTTTCTTTCTTTCTTTCTTTCTTTCTTTCTTTCTTTCTTTCTTTCTTTCTTTCTTTCTATTTATTTTAGCTAATCCTCACCTGAAGATATTTATATATTTCCCATTGATTATTTTTATTTTATCTTATCTTATTTTATTTTTAGAGAGAGTAGAAGGAAAAGGGAGAGACACAGAGAGAAAAACATGGATGTGAGAGACAGATTGATTGGTTGTCTCTCCTGACCCGAGACCTTTCAGTCCTCAGGCTGACACTCTAACCACTGAACAGCCAGCCTGGGCCCATTCGTTTTCTGTTGTAACTAACTTCTATACTGCTTTATGAATAAATTGTTTTTGAAAAAAAAAATGTCTATGGTGTGGATGAATGCCTTCTCAAGGATTATACTTGTGTGCAATTATATCTTTTTCTGTTTCTCCTCACAGCAAAATTTCTTAAAAGAGCTGTGTACATGAAGCATGTCAAGCTCACATGCAGCCCACAACAAATATTTTTGTGGCCCAGCCAATATAACAGAATGTAAGAAACATTTTAGCCCTAGCTGGTTTGGCTCAATGGATAGAGCGTCAGCCTGTGGACTGAAGGACACATGCCTGGGTTGCAGGCTCGATCCTCAGTAGGGGGTGTGCAGGAGGCAGCCAATCAATGGTTCTCTCTCATCATCAATGTTTCTATCTCTCTCTCCCTTTCTCCCTTCCTCTCTAAAAATCAATAAAAAAATATTTTTTAAAAGAAACATTTTAATAAAAATTTTGTAACTTTTTTTTACAATATCCTGTTATACATAATCCTATCTAACAAAGAGGGAATATGCAAATTGACCATCATACCATCACAAAAAGATGGCGGCGCCACAGCAGAGGCGGGGTTTCTGTAACACAAGATGGCTGCACCCACAGCGGAGGCCAAGTTTTCATAACGAGCCTTAATGAGCAATCAGCAGGGACCTGAGGCTGCATGGTGCTGGGCCGGGGCTGGGGACCTGAGGGTGTGCCCCTTGCCTGGTGGGCTTGACAGGGGACCTCAGGCAGTGCCCCCGCCCTGGCGCCAGGGAACCTGAGGCTGTGCCACCCACCCAGCGGGGCTTGACAGGGGACCTGAGGCTGTGCCCCCTGCCTGGCGCCAGGCTAGGGGATCTGAAGCTGCACCGCCCGCCCAGTGGGGCTTGACAAGGGTTGGGCCAGCTGGGTCTGGATCTTGTCTAATGGGGGTGGGGCCGGCTGGGTCTGGGTTTCGAGCAATTTTGAGGTGCCGTGGGTGGGCGGGGACTTGACTCTGGGTCCCACAGACTCTGAAAGGAGGAAGATTTTCATATACATTTTACTAATTTTCTTTAATTTCTGACACTTCTATTATAGAGAAAGGGAAAATAGCAATATTAAAATATTTCCTCTAATTAATCCCCTTTTAATGTGCACAAATTTTGTGCACTGGGCCACTAGTTATTAATAACAAACTACAATGTTCCCTAATGACTGATTACTATAATTGTGTTGCATTCATTTCCCTTACACGCAGGTGCACCATTTCTCTCCCCTTATACTAGCAGAGAATATTTTAGCAGCTGATTCCCACGTCATTAGTCTGGTACTGACTTGTTTGGTGTACACAACAGGAGATATTTTTCTTTTGGAGAACAAGAAAAATAGGTTTATTTGGGTTAAGCTTATTAATTTGTGCAGTTACTCAGTGTCTGGTAAGTTAATGTTCAAGAGAAAATTAATTTTTATTAAAATGTTCCATTATTTTATGCTAATGATTACTCATTTATTTCAGCCCTTTGTATTCATCATGTCTCTATTGGAATAAAACTACATTTCTATGAAAATTGAAGCTTTTGTGGATTTTTTTTTGCAGCCCACATAAACTTCAACCTTGTTTATTAAGCCTGTGTTAGCCTTTGAGTTTGACATGCTTGGTGTACATCACAGCACCCCCTCGTATACCATTCTCTCCTCAACACATTTTTATAAGGTTTCTATCTCCCTCTCTTTAAATACTGCTTTAATTCACCAAAAATCTCACCTTTCCAAATCCAGTTATTATTCTTCTGTCTTCAACTTACTAGGCTCTCAGAAACATAGGCTCCAGCATTTTCTTTTATAAATACTCTCTTCACTTCTGTGACTCCATATTTTCTGCCCCACACCCCCCTCTCTCTTCTCTTGTTTGTTTCTATACATCTTATTTCTTTAATGAAAATTCTTAAGTAAATATAGGAAAATGTCAACACTTTATATAATTTGTTTGGGATATATGTACATTTTAAGAAGAAAAATTTGGAGGTATTTTTCACATTTTCAAAATGTTTCATATTAAAAGAAGAGAGAAAATTTACTTATCATTTAGGAACACTTTTAAGGCCATTAGTGAACCAACGCATATTATGATAACATTCACTTTGGACAATTTTAATCTCACAGAAGACAACTGAGACCAAGAGGGATCTAGGTTGACAAAATTAAACATACAAACTCATAATTTTCATTCTAAGCAGAGATCCTCAGATCCTTACTATTTAAAGCAGTAAAAAGTAAAATATTATTAGAAAAGGGAAGAGGCCCTAACCCAGCCGTGGGCAAACTACGGCCCATGGGCCGGATCCAGCCCATTCGGCTGTTCTATCCGGCCCGCGGAGCCGAAAGAGCAGAGGGTTCTCTTGCTCTCCCCTCTGCTCCTTCACCAGCAGCAGTGTTAACATGTATTAGTTCACACAAACACTCCATCCATGCTTTTGTTCCGGCCCTCCGGTCCAGTTTAAGAACCCATTGTGGCCCTCGAGTCAAAAAGTTTGCCCACCCCTGCAACCGGTTTGGCTCAGTGGGTAGAGCGTCGGCCTGGGGACTGAAGGGTCCCAGGTTTGATTCCAGTCAAGGTCATGTACCTTGGTTGCGGGCACATCCCCAGTAGGAGGAGTGCAGGAGGCGGCTGATCGATGTTTCTAACTCTCTATCCCTCTCCCTTCCTCTCTGTAAAAAATCAATAAAATATATTTTGAAAAAGAAAGAAAAGGGAAGAGAAAAAATAAAATACATGAAAAATAGGCTCTGATCAGGTAGCTAGGTTGGTTAGAACGTTGTCCTGATATGCCAAGTTTGCAGGTTTGATTAACGGTCAGGGCACATACAAGAATCAACCAATGAATGCATAAATAAATGGAACAACAAATCTCTCTCTCTCTCTCTCTCTCTCTCTCTCTCTCTCTCTCTCTCTCCCTTCCTCTCTCTCAAATACATAAATAAATTCTATTAAAAAATGTATGAAAAACAGTACTTCATAGATATTTTCTTTTTCTTTTTTGAGGGGAAGGAACAGAGTTATCCCATATGCCCTCTACCCTGACATGTGCATAGCTTCCTTCATTGTCAACATCTTGCACCAGAGTGATACATTTGTTACAACTGATGAACCTACATTAACACATCATACTCAACCGAAGTCCATAGTTCACATTAGGGTCCTCTTCTTTTTTTTTTTTTTTATCCTCACCTGAGGATATTTTTCCATTGATTTTTAGGGTAAGTGGAAGAGAGGCAGAAAGACAGAGAGAAACTTTGATGTGAGAGAAGCATATCAATTGGTTGCCTCCTGCACGAACCCCAACCAGGGCCTGGGCCAGGAAGGAGCCTGCAACCAAGGTAAGTGCCCTTGACTGGAATCGAACCAGGGACCCTTTGGTCTGTAGGCCAATGCTCTGTCCACTGAGCAAAACTGGCTAGAGCAGGTCCACTTTGGATGTTGTGCATGCTATGGGTTTGGACAAATGTATAATAATAATAATTCCATCATTATGATATCATACAGAGTATTTTCATTGTCCTGAAACTCCTCTGTACTCCACCTTTTCATCCCTCACCCCCCACTCTATCTTCTGACAACCACTGATCTTTTTACTGTCTCCATAGTTTTGCCTTTTTGAGAACGTCATATATTTAGAATCATAAAGTATGTAGCCTTTTCAGATTGGCTTCCTGTGCTTAATAATATGCATTTAAGTTTCCTCCGTGTCATTTCATGGCTTGGTAGCTCTTAAATTGTAGTGCTGAATAATATTCCATTGCCTGAATGTACCAGTTTATTTGTCCATATCCCTACTGAAAGATGCCTTGGTTGCTTCCAAGTTTTGGCAACTATGAATAAAGCTGCTATACGTATTTCATTGATTTTTTAAAAAATTATTTTCCTTCAGAATAAAACATAGAATCAGCTAGCTCACTTCCAATATGTATTCAAACCAGAGTGAAGAGGTACCTCTTTTGGTCTACCTCATGCTCTCTTCATCTTTGCTTTAATTGCATTATTGCTAATATTAGCATATTAATTTTCCTTATCTTACATTTATGTATTTTAAACAATGTAGGAAAATGTAATAAAATACTCAAATGGATCTACAAACAAGTGTCAATATGGTACATTGATGGTTGTTTTATAAAAACTGACCAGTTGACTGGTAGGCAGAGATGGCTTGATTTTCAGTTGCCAGATGAAAGTCTAAACTTGAAACAAGAAAAGTGGTTTGAGGATGATAGCAGAGTAGAGGTTGAGGGCCACAGAGCACAGACACAGGGTGGGGCAAACAGTTGTTTGTATGGAAAATAATGCAATAATTAATAAATAGCAATACCAGAATAAATTCTGTTTTTTGCTTACTCATAACTATTGCCCGCCCTGTATGTACTAGACATAGCCTGCCTGGTGGTTTTGAAAAATGAAAAAGTACACACATATATACACACCAGTTGGTGAAAGGTGTGGAAACTTCGAGTTCAGAATTTGGCCTAAATTTAGAGAGAGTGGTATCTCTCACTGGATACTAGCAGACTATAACACCGTGTAATTCTGAACTTTGCATAGATACTTGACATGGGGATAAAATGCATCCTTACAGTCTGAAGAGGCGAAACACCATGCTTTCTGACCTAAACGACCAGCTTTGGGCCAGAGGGCAGCTGCACTTTCCCATTTGCTTCTTAGTTAAATGACTTCCTTATCTTGGTTCCTCCGTCTGGTAGACTGTGGTCAGTAGTAAAGCATCATCACCAGGCAAGAATCCAGCGAAACCCAATGAAGGCAATAAAAAACAATATCCTTAATTACCAGAGCTGAGGCATAGCCAAATGTCAGGAATCGAGAAAGAACCTACAGCAGAGTCTATAAAAAGATATTAGCCATCAGTGTAGTAAAAATGAGTCAATATACAAGTCAACTAGCTGGCTGATCCTGAGTCCACATGTGAGGTGACCGACAACATGTGGTTGTCAGGGAAGACAAGTGAAGGAATAAAAATGGCAGGCAGGGTTTACCACTCTCTCTGCTGGAATAGCTCACAATTTCTCTGTTGCTTTTATTACTACACTCCCAAGAAAGGACTTTCGTAAGTTCTGCTTCCATTCTAGCCACTGTCCAAGGCTTGCCATATGTTTCATCTGTTCCTCTTGCACAACTGCTCCTTCACTTACTTTTTAAATGCTCTTTCTTACTTTCTGTAGATTTTTCTAACCTATCCATTTCCTTTCTCTCTAAAAAAAATGTCTTTTACATTTCTTATAAGGAAATATATATATATATACTGGAGGCCCAGTGCACGAATTTATGCATGGGTGGGGTCCAGTTGGCCTACCCCGATCCGTGCTGGTGGGAGGGGCCGCGGGCTGTTGGACAATCCCGCCCTCTGATTGAACTCCTGGTTGAACTCCCGGTTGAGGGGACAATTTGCACATTAGCCTTTTTTTTTTTTTTTTTCCTGAACTACCTCTTTTTTTTCTTTCTTTATTGATTAAGGTATTACTTATTTTTCCTTATCTCCCCATTGCCTCCCTCCCCCTGCATATTATTAGCCTTTTATTATATAGGATTTTTTAACAAGGCAGGCCTACTGACAACAAATTCCCTCAATTTTTGTTTGTCTGAGAAAGTCTTTATTTCTCCCTCATGATTGATAAAGATCATTTACAGAATATAAAATTCTAGGCCTGTGGTTTCTTTCTCTCAACACTTGAAATTTTCACTTCATTCTCTTCTTCTTGCATGGTTTCTGAGGAGAAGGGGAAGTTAGTCTTATCTTTGTTCCTCTATAGAATATAGGCAAGGCGTTCTCCTGTAGTTTGAAAATGATATGCCTAAGTATAGGTTTTTGGGGTTTTTTTGCATTTATCCTGCTTGGTGTTTTCCGAGCTTCCTGGGTCTATGATTTGGTGTTTGGCATTAACTTGAAGAAATTCTGTTATTATTGTTTCAAATACTACTTGTGTTCTTTTCCTTCTTTCTTCTCTTTCTGGTATTCCCATTATGCATATGTTATACTTTTTGTAGTTGTCCCACAGCCCTTGGATATTCTCTTCTGTTTTTTATGTCTTTGTTCTCTCCCTTTTGTTTTTTGAGTATTCTATTGCTATGTCCTCAAGCTCAGAGATTTATTCTTGAGTCCAGTCTACTAATAAGCCCATCAATGGCAATCTTCATTTCTGTTACAGTGCTTTTTATCTCTAGCATATTTTTGTTGTTGTTCTTTCTTAGGATTTTCATCTCTGCTTACATTGCCCATCTGTTCTTACATGCTATATACTCTATCCAAAAGATCCCTTTGTTTATTAATCATAAACAAATTTGTTTTAGATTCCTGGTCTGATAATTCCAACATCCCTGCATTCCCTGTTTTGCTCCATCTGTTCAATTTGTGTTTTGTCCTCTGGCATGTCTGTAATTTTTTTCTTGATATCCAGACATGATGTACTGTGTAAAAAGAAAAAAAAACTGCTGTAAAAGAGGCATTATTAATGTGTTGGTAAGGTGTGGGAGAGGCAATTCTATCGTTCTATGATGGGGTCTCAGTCTGTTAGTGAGCCTATACTTTTGAACTGTGAACTTCAGAAGTGTTTCTCATTCTTCTTCCCCCTACTGCATTTTTGGGACAGAATATCTAGAATCAGCTGGAGTTGGGTATTTTCTTTCCTCCAGGTTAGTTAGGCACAGATAATACTCCATCAGGTTAGGCTTTGCTTGACTAGCTTTTCCTGAGGGCAGGTCTGGTTGAAGAACTATATATACTAGTAAGTCCTCACTTAATGTCTTGGTTAGGTTCCACAACTTTAAGCAAAATGTGTCATATGGTGAAACCAATCTTATAGACTAATTGATATGAACAAGATTTAAGTTCCTACAGCATCTCATCAACATTATAATGCAACTAGTGGCCCAGTGCATGAATTTGTGCACCTTGAAAGGAACTGTGGGCCGCGAGGCTGTGGTGGGCACAGGGGCAGGTCTCGGCCCATCTCCGCGCCCTTGCCCAGCCCCTCTCGCTGTGGCCTCCAGTCCCGTCTGCCAGCAACCCCTCTACTGCTGCTGCCGCTCCCATGCGCTGACAGCGCCGGCCCTGCTCACACCTGCTGATGGCACAGAGCTATTGGGGCTGGCTCCAGCAGTGGGTGCAAGCAGCGGCTGCTGCCCCGATTGCCCCTCAGGAGCAGGGGGAGGTGGAGAAGCCCTCAAGGGCGATTGGCACTGGCAGCCATTGCTCACACCCACTGATGGCACCAAGCGATCAAAACCAGTACTGGGAGCTGGCGTGGGTGTGAGTGGCGGCTCTGGTGCTGGCTACAAGTGTGAGCGGGGCCAGCGCCAGTAGTGGGTGTGAGCAGGGCTGGTGCTGGCATTAGGTGCGAGCACAGGGTGAGATTGCAGCATGCAGGAGCAAAGAATTTTCAGTAACCACCAGAGGCTCGCCCTGATGACACTGATGGGCACCTCCCCTTGGTCTGGCACCCCCGCTCACCTATTCCACTGACTGTGGCCGATGCCCGCTATGTTCTTCATGCGCCTCCTGGTGGTCAGCGCATGTCATAGCGACCAGTTGTTCAGTTGTTTGGTTGTTCAGTTGTTCTGCTGTTTGGTCTATTTGCATATTAGGGTTTTATATTTATAAATGGCATTATTCAAGGGCCTTCTGTATTTCTAAATGGTTTCTTTTCCCTTCCCCCTGCAGGAAGCCTGAGGAAAGGTTTCTCTAATATTTGTTTACTATCAGAATCTAATGGTGCTCCTGAAGTTAAGTCTCACAATATTATGGGGTCTCCCCTGTGACTGGGTCCCTCTGGAGTTTTTAATTCTGAGACTTGTCCACACTGAGCCTCCAGCAATTCATCAATTACAGTTCAAGTTTCCTCCCCAGCACTGGTTTCCTTAGTGGCTTCTGCTCCAGGAAGCTAAGATTCTCTATATTTACCTGCCTGTCTCCCTAATCTTGGGAGTGGTGATTATTTGTCCCAAGTCTCCCCTCACTTACAAATGCAAGAAGAGTTCTCTCTCTCTCTCTCTTTCTCTCGACATCTACTGACTCCCTAGAATTTATCTTATCCAATTCCAATGCCATGGATTTTCTTGTTGGTGGGTTTTTGTCTTTGTTTTTTCCTCTAGATTTGCACAAAGGTGGCTCCTTCTTAATTTTCATATTTCAGCCCAAGAATATCCTCTAAACAAGCCTTCCTGACTGGCCAATTTATATCAAGGCTCACCACCTCCAAGCATTTGTTCTCCTCCTATTTATTTTCTTTATAGCCCTCATCAAACTTGAACTTATCTTCTTCATGTATTTAGTTGGGTACTGTCCATCTCCTACTACTTGAATGTAAATGCTGTGAGAATATAAGCCTTATATGCCTTGTTTACCATCGATTCCCAGTGCTTTGACGGGAATGATGTTCAAAAAGTATGTTTAAAAATGATTCATGATTTATTTAATCATTTTGCGATTGCTGAACTTTTAGTTGTTTCTAAATTCTATTATAATAAGAACTACTCTGCTAAACATATCTGTACATATTATTATCTATGATGACTTTTTCTCTTGATAACCTTGTAAGTGAAATTCCTATAAGTAAAATTATTGCATAAAAGAGGATGCACTTTTTTTGCTGTTGTTAATCTTCACCCTGGGGTATTTTTCTATTGATTTTCTTTTTTCTATTGCTTTTAGAGAGGAATGGAGAGGGAGAGAGAGATAGAAACATCAATGATTAGAGAGAATCATTGATCAGCTGCCTCCTGCCTGCCTCCCACCAGGGAATGAGATTGCAACCTGGGCATGTGCCCTGACTGGGAATTGAACAGTGACCTCTTGGTTCACAAGTTGACTCAACTACTGAGCCACATGGGTCAGGCTCATTTGCTTTTTTGAGTGGGAGAGAAATTAGTGGTGTTAGAGTTTATCCATTGGTTACAGTAGTGCTGTCCACAGAAATATAAAATGAGTCATATCTGCAATTTTAAATTTTGTAATAGCCATGTCAAAAAGTAAAAAGGAACAACTGAAATTGGAGTTAATATTAGCAAGATATTTTTAAATCAAATACTATCATTTCAACATGAAATAAATGTAAAACAATCATTCATGAGACATTTAAAATTTTTGTTTTATAGTGTTTGAAATCCATTGTGAATGTTACATTTACAGCACATCTCAATTTGAACCACATGTATTTTGAGTCCTCAAAATCCTCAAGAAGATAGTCTTACTGAATTGGAAAACCCATTGTTTACAGAATGTTAGGGCTTTTATGGGTGCAAGGCAATGAATATTGTACTTACCTGGCTACTATTTTTCTGTAATTGGAAGAATGTTTCTGGTAGGTATCTTAGTTTGGTTTGCACAGCAGCAGACCCTGAGACAAGGATTTTGGAGGTGATCCCAGGAAAACACTTGTAGGGAGTGGAGGAGTAAGACAAAGAAAGGAAGGAAGGCAATAAAAGGTGTATTAGCAAGCAAGTTACTGCTTAAGCAACCGGACTCCATTCTGCTGGGTAACACTGGGAGAGAGAATTATCTCAACAGATGGGGCAGGGCACTGGCACATTGGTTGAGGGTTGATTACAGAGTTTTGGCTTGCCTTGCATGTGGGCCCAATGTGCTTCGAAAGCCAGAAAAAGGACCTTAAGTAGAGTTACAGATAAGCAGTAAGCTGCCTTAGACCTGGAGCAATGCCCAGAGTATATGAACCGGAAAGTGACAGCTTCAGCTACAGCAGGTCACACAATCCAGTAGAGACACGATTAGCTTCCCAAACCCCAGAGACTTAATGCCACCAAGACTGTCCTCTATACCACTCATCTTGTTCACTTCTGTACCCCTGGCTCCTCCTAGCACAGTTTTTGGCACACATGGGTGTTTAATTAACAGATGTTGACTATATGACTTTCCTTTGTTTGCCTGCTTTGTTCTTTCAGGCCTCTCCATATACATGGGTGCCATGGTTACTAGCAGTTATGGGTCATAGCCTTACTCCCTGGTAAGAAAGGAATGTGATGTTTCCCTTTCTAACTCCAGAAAAAAAAAAATCTCAAAGGAGAAAGCCAGTTGGCCTGGCCTGGGCCATGAGCTTATCACCTCTGGTCAATCCCTCCGGACACAGGCATGGCATATTATGCTTGGCTAGATTTCAGTGGGATGCCCATCCTGAGGTGTCAGAGGTGAAGGCTATTACTGGAAGGTGGAGTGACAGAACAATTGCCACCATATTTGGAACTGATGATACCCGCTGGAGTATGTCTAAGTTGTGAATGCCATTGGTCTTATTTGTCTTGGTAGAAAAATGCTTGAAGACCAGCACTGTCTTAGCTGAATCATGTAGAGCTGGCACCTGAATTATTAGCCCTTATACATCCTGCAGATTAAACACTTAATACTTTGGCTATTGGAAGGAGATCCTGTAGTAATTTATACTTTGTAAGGGCCCAAATTGGTATCATATGCCCCTGAAGTTTATTTGGGAATGAATTGTCAAATACAACAAGACATGTCGTATTTGTCTTGTTCTGTCACTCTCCATACATGTTAGTTTAAACAAAATATATTTTTATTGATTTCAGACAGAAAGAGAGAGAGATAGAAACATCAATGATGAGAGAGAATCATGGGTTGGCTGGTTCCTGCACTCCCCCCCACACTGGGGATGGAGCCCGAAACCTGAGCATGTGCCCTGACCGGGAATTGAACTGTGACCACCTGGTTCATAGACTGATGCTCAACTACTGAGCCACTTTGGCTGGGCTAGACATTCTTTAGTCATCCTTACTAGAGTCAATGACTGACTTCATTCACTTGGCATAATATTTTCAATGTTCATCCATGTTATAGCATGCATCAGTATTTTATTCCTTTTTGTAGAATGTCAAATAATATTCCATTGTATGTAATACCACATCTTATTTATCCAATCATCCGTTGATGGACACTTAGCTCCCACCCATCCCCCCACTTTTTAGCTTTTATTAATAGTGCTACTATGACATGTGTAAGTTTTTGTGTGAATGTTTTAATTTATCTTGGGTAGATACCTAGGAATGGAATTTCTGGGTTATATGGTAATGTTGCTGCTGTCTCATTTCACATTACTATCAGCAGTATATGAGGATTCTAATTTTCCCACAGCCTTTCTGATATTATGGTCTTTTTAGTTATAGTATTGAACTATTTGAGATCAGTAAACAAGTGCTGCACTAGCCAGTTTGGCTCAGTGGATAGAGCTGAGCATCAGCCTGCGGACTAAAGGATCCCAGGTTCGATTCTGGTCAAGGGCACATGCCCAGGTTGCGGGCTCAATCCCCAGTAGGGGGCATGCAGGAGGCAGCCGGTCAGTGATTCTCATCATTGATGTTTCTATTTCTCTCTCCCTCTTCCTTCCTCTCTGAAATCAATAAAAATATATTTAAAAAAACAAGTGCAGATAGAGGTTTGCAAGTTCTGTGCTTGGCCTAGTGGTCATGCACCCAGAAGACATTCACTAAACATTTGTTGAATGAGTGAAAAAAGCCCCTCCCTTTTATTTGTATGTTACCTTAGGTTTTAAAAGTGCACTCACAAGTTGTAAGGCTCATAATAATCCTATGGGAAGTAGGAAGAGTAGTCTGGGGCAGTCTGACAAGGGAAGTCACTAGACTTCTAACTTTAGTAAGTGATTCATCTTTGAAGTAGAACTGGTAGCTGAGCATTCACACCAAGCATGTCAAACTCAAAGGCTAACACAGGCCAAATAAACAAGGTTTAAGTTTATGTGGGCCGCAAAAAACACAAAAGCTTCAATTTTCATAGAGATGTAGGTTTATTTTGAAAAGTCATGATAGCAATGATTAGCAATGATAAAATTAATATTTTCTTCCTGACACTTGGCATCTCTTCTCTGCTACTATCTTTCCTACTTTTGGGGAAATCTTGCTCATAGTGATTACTTTAAAAACTGACCCAAGGTGAATGTCAGCAATTCTGGATCTGACAGGGGACTTATATCCTTTCATAATTGGAAATAACTGCTCACACTGTTTTATTGGCTGGGCCGCAAAAATATTCATTGTGGGCTACATGTGGCCAGTGGGCCGAGAGTTTGACATGCTTGAGTTACAGGGCTGGAAAATTTAGGGAAGTTCAAAGAGAAGTTTAAAATCAGGCGAGGGCTGATTATTTGGGTTTATAGACTGCATTATCTGAGAAGAGCTAACATATAA
Source organism: Myotis myotis (assembly GCF_014108235.1). Taxonomy (NCBI): domain Eukaryota; kingdom Metazoa; phylum Chordata; class Mammalia; order Chiroptera; family Vespertilionidae; genus Myotis; species Myotis myotis. The sequence continues at coordinate 41,317,792 of NW_023416335.1, forward strand.
AGATAGGTAATTGAATAATCATAGATTTCTTACAATATTCAGTCTAATTGTCTCCCTTTCTGTAATTGAAATTTTCAAACATACATGAAATAATTAAGAAAATAGTATAATAGGGGAGGTGGGGGGGGTATGAAAAAAGGTGAAGAAAATAGCCAAAGAACATATATGCACAGCACATGGACACAGACAACAATGTGGTTAGAGCCAGAGGGAGAGAAGGGTGGGGTCTGGGCGAAGGGAGCAAAGGGAGGGTTGCGGGACATCTGTAATAATGTCAACAATAAAAATTTTAAAAAGTATAATACCCACCCCATCACCCATCATTTAAAAATTACTAACAATTTGCCTTTTAAAAAATGTTTGAATACAGTCAGGCTTTCTTTAAAAGCCATTTCTCCCCCCCTCCCCAGTTTTATTGAGGTATAACTGACAATTAAAAATTGTACTTACTCAAGTTGTACAACCACATTCTCACTATACATATACATTGTGTAATATTCACAACCAAGCCAGTCAACATATCCGTCATTTAACATCTTAACCACTTTCCTTTTTTATGTTGTCACTCAAAATGTATTCCCTTAGCAAATTTCAAATACACACTGTTGTCAACTACAGTCACATTGCTGTAAACTAGGTCTGTAGAACTTATTCATCTCGCACAACTGAAAGTATTTTAGCCAAGGCACATGGGTAATTATCATAGAATAATGAAGTAATTCTGTAAACATCATAAACTTGTATCCTCTGATATTTTATTTAGGGTTGAAGGGAAGAGAAGCTGCTGGGGACATAAAATAACTAGAGACTTATGCGTGGGGGGTCCAAGATTTTGTTCTTTCAGTCCAATTTCTTTTTTCTTTCTTTCTTTTTATTGTTTAAAGTATTGCATATGTCTTCTTTTTCCCTGATTGACCCCCCCCACCACTCCTGCCCCGCAAGGACAAGCCCCCACCTCCCCAGTGTTCCTGTCCATTTGTTATGCTAATATGCATGCATACAAGTCCTTTGGTTGATAACTTACACTCCCCCCTCCTGCCTTTTCTTGAGGTTGGACGGTCTGATCTGTGTTTCTTGGTCCCTGGATCTATTTTTCTTCATCAGTTTATGTTGTTGTTCATTATATCCCACATATGAGTGAGATCATGTGAAATTTATCTTTCTCTGACTGGCTTATTTCACTTAGCATAATGTGCTCCATGCCCATCCATGCTGTTGCAAATGGTAAAAGTTCCTTTTTTTTTTTTTTTTTATAGCAGCAGTGTTCCATTGTTTGAGGTCCTCCAACCTGAGAGTGAATATTTGACTTGGACAACAGCAGGGTTTAGCACAGATTCTCTTTGTAGAGCTGAAACACCTAAACAAAGGTAACAAGATTAGAAGAACTCAGAATTTGGAAGATGAAAGCATGCTTTTGGAAGATGAAATCCATTGGCAATGGATTAGGGAGGCATGAGAAAGCAAAGACCTCTGGGATTGGATAAAAAGCCGGAGTGGTTCAAGTGGTTGAGTCTCGATCTATGAATCAGGAAGTCACAGTTCCATTACCAGTGAGGGCACACACCCGGGTTGCAGGCTCAATCCCCAGTGTGGGGTGTGCAGGAGGCAGCCGATCAATGATTTTCATCATTGATGTTTCTATCTTTCCCTCTCCTTTCCTCTCTGAAATAAAAAAATAAATAAATTTAAAAAAGTAAAATGATGGACACAAATTTCTTTTACATAGGTGGGTACAGATTAGGTAACAGTCAACAATTAACAGGATAACAGTAGCAATGAGGAAATTTGTGGTCTCTGCCCTGGTGCATTGTGCCCTGTGGGGGTCAGGGGTGTGGGAGGGGGGAGAAAGGGGAAGTTACCTTGACTTTCCAAAGGTTTGTTATAGTAGATGCAAAAAGACAATAGGCTCAGTTAAGGTCAAAGTTGATCTTTGTCAGGGAAGACACTGGCCTAGGACCTGACTACCCACCACAGACTTTTTAACTATAAGAATTTTAATTTCAGACCATCCTTTGTGGTTACTTTAGGTCTCCGAGGTTGCAAGGCCACCACACAGGCCTTCCCTGAGCTTGTCAGGTTCGCATGTAAGCCCCTTTTCACCCACAATGCACTCTCTCTCTCTCCCCATATTCCTTTCCCAATCTAAGAGGGCAGCAAAAAGCTCACAGAGGCCCTCAGCATAATGCAACATGTGAGATGACAGCACGCTTTCATCTTCCAAATTCTGAGTTCTTCTAATCTTGTTACCTTTGTTTAGGTGTTGCGGCTCTACAAAGAGAATCTGTGCTAAACCCTGCTGTTGTCCAGGTCAAATATTCGCTCTCATGTTGGAGGACCTCCCACGGCACCTTTGTTCGGTCCCAAAGAGGGCAGCTGGCAGCTTTCTGCAGGTCTTCCGAAACCGCAGCCGAGGGGGCGTTTCTGAGCGGCGGGGGCGGGCAGAGCCGGCGCCTCCCTTCTCTGCTTAGCTGGTGCCTTAAGGTCGGAGCACAAACTGCGTAAAGTTTGCGACCAGGTGTGAGCACGTGGGCCTCTGGTACCGGGGCCCAGGGCCCGTGGTCCCCCTACCATCTCCATCCAACAGCGCCCCGGCCTCGCCTCGCATCAGCGCGTGGCCCCCGGCAGCGTCCGCCCGGCCTCCCGCTCCTCGCGTGGACCCTTCGCCTCGCTGCTCCCGACTCCCGGCTCCGGGCGGGGGCGTTGGCGACGGCAGCAGCTGCAGCGGCAGCAGCGGCCCCGGCGCTGGAGGCGGGGACGGGGCGGGCCGCCGGGCTCTCCTCCCGGAAGCGGGTGATTTGGAGGCTGGAGCCGAGCGGAGGCGGCCGGAGCTCCAGCATCCCTGCCGGCGGCTCGGGGAGCAGCGGGGACACACCGCCGCCGGAGCAGCGCCACCCCGGCCCGCGGCCGCGCGGCCGGCAAGATGTTGCCGGTGTACACGGAGGTGAAGCCCAACCCGCTGCAGAACGCCAACCTCTGCTCGCGCGTGTTCTTCTGGTGAGCGCCCCGCCCGCGCCTGTCATCCCGCCGCCGCGTGCGCCCGGCTTTGGGGGTGGGGACCCGGTCTGAACCAGGGAGCGCTTTCCTTCTGGCTGCGATCGGGCCGCCCCACGCCGGCCGCGTGCTCCCCGGCGAGCGGGGCGGGCGGGAGCAGGCCCCGGAGGGGGACCCGGAGTCCTGCTGGTGGGGCCGCTGGGGCTCCCTGCCGCGCCGCTCGCCGGGGAGGAGGAGGTAGCCCCGCGGGAGAACAGACTGCATCTCTCCAGCCCGCCAACCGTACTCGGCTTCCCTCCGAGGCTCAGGGATTTGCACTTCTGAACTAAAGCTGCACCCTTTGTTTTCTTTCTTTCTAAGCCAGCAGCTTATGAATAGCTTGCTTGGTCTCACTGCAACCGAAGCCAAATTAGTGCCCTGGACCACTGCCATCTCCCAACAGTGTCCCCACCTCTTCCGATATTCCTTACGTGCCGCCGAGTTCCGACTCCACCGGCTCCCTCTGTGTCCGGACCGTGTCTGTCTCTTACCCTCGCTCTCTCTTCATGTCTGTGTCACACTGGGTGTCCTAGTACTTAGTTGTGGCAGATTTCCTGTGGGTTAACAGCGCTTTATTATTTATTTCATGAATGGAGACACTTGAACACGGCTTTCTTTTGCCTGGGACACACATAGCCATGACTGGAGCACGTCCTTGACCAGCCCCTTTCCTATTGCGAATATATCCACTTGCACCTTTGAGGTCTACAACGGGGTAGGTTTTATAGGGATCTCTAGCCTCTAGGGAAGCAATTCAGGGTCTTGATGCAGATAGTTCTTCTCGGGAGCCCTATGGTCCTAAAACCACTGAAAGGCCCTTGAGCTGGGTGGAAACACATCGGTGAAAGTTGGCCCACAGAGGTGATGCTCTTTAAGTTTTATGTCTAGGAGCTGGCACTGGGAACGAGGTGGGCCTGAACCCTTGGACTTGAATCACATTTGGTTGATGGTTAGATCTTTTGTTTCTCGACCCTAACCCTCCTTTCACCTTTCCCCCATATTCTAAGAGATTCCAAGGGGATCCTCCTGCACGGGCTTTAATTGCTGTGTATTCAGCATGTGTGGAACAGACCTTGGCTGTTTGGTACCCTTCTCTACATGAAAGGGGAAGAAGGCTATGTCTGCTTATTATAAATTATAATGAAGGAGGCAAACATCTCCGTAACTTCAGGCAGGGCAAGGCGCTGTGGAAGCGCTTCCTATTTGTGGATTTTGGAAATGTTTGTACATGGATATGGGAAGGTGGTGAGGACTTCTCATGAATGACTTGAGTAGGCATCCATTCTGGTTTCCCTCCTGGAGGGGAAGGAGCAATTATCTGTTTTCCTCCTGAAGGCCCTGAAGCAGAGAGGTTGAGTGAGTTGCCCAGGATCACATAGCTAGTACGTGGTGGAGCAGCATCCCAAACCAGGCAGCCTGGTGCACTGGCCTGTGTTCCAAACCGCTGTGCTGAGCCGCTTCTGTTGGCTCTTAAATCCATGGAGAAGGCCATTCTGAACTCACTGTTGTTCTTATAGACTGGAGTTGTGAGGTGGTTGGGCCATAGGAAACATCTGTTACCTTCCTTTAGGGCAACTGTTCTCAAGGTATGGCATCCACATCTGCCTCATCCACATCACCAGGGAGCTTTGTTAGAAATGCAAGTTCTCCAGCACCCATTCCACAGCAATTCTGTAAAATTGGAAACTCTGGGGGTTAGCGTTTACCTAAACTAGCACCCCAGGTAATTCTCCTGGAAAGTTGAGACTGACTGTTTTAAGCCGCTCCTCCATTGTCATTCCAGTGTCATTCCAGTTTAAAAAAGGGCAGGTGTTTGTGAAGTCAGTTGTTGACCACAGTTGCCATCCTGTCTTGATTTACCTTCTGCAGTTTGAGGAATTTTAAAGTCTGGGGCACCTTAGTGATTTTCTTGTGTGCCCCTCTGGCTGCAGGCCTGAAAGCTGAAATGAGCCCAGCCAGGAGGAAGTGCTGTCTGGAGACAAGGCCCACCTTGAAGAGAACAACAACCAAGTTTTCAGCTTTTCAAATTTCACCTGCTTTCTAAACTTGTAAACTTGCAGCTACTTATCTGAAAGACACCAATATGGAGCTCACTGACTTTTATGCAGATGACTTAACCAGGGTTTTGGTGTTTTCACAGCACATTTGGGCTTGGGGTCTAAGAGGAATTGTACATTATTGGCTATTGGTAATTGTTGTGGATTTTCTAAAAGAATGTATTTTTTTCTATTTCTGCAAGAAATTCCAAAAAACCTACTAGAAGGTAACAACAACAACAAAAAAATTCCGAACTATAGAAAAAGAAGAAAGGGAAAGGATGACTTACTTCTGTTTAGCCTAGTACAGGTGCTGATGTTTTGGCGGTCTCTTAAGTCTTCTCTTTAAACCTCTTTAAGCACACCTGTGGGTGCACACATCTTTTCTGTAAAACTGGTTTGGATCCTGATCCCTTAATTCCCTATGGTTAACATTTCTTTATGGCATTAATCTTCAAAATATGCTATTTAAAGTTTGTAGTTTATGCAGTCTTTCACTTTTGGTTGAACACAGTTTGTTTCTGTGTACGATGATGTAATGTACATCCATGTTCATATTTTTGTGCATCTTTCCTTTTTTCTATATTTTTAAAAGTAGAGCAACTGGTGGAAAGCCAAATTGTTTTCTAACAGGATTTGACCAATTTATCAATGTGCTTAAACCACTCATTGTCAACTTTGAATACACAAATTATTTTTCTAGGTAGAAAGGTTAAAGATACTAGTTTTAATGTGAATTTATTTGAATTATAGTGGTGGAACTGTTTTTTATGTCTATTGACCCATTTATCCGTGTTTCTTTCAATTGTCCATGAACAGATTTTTTTCCTATGAGGCACTTATGTTTTGACATAACTTGTAATAGGGCTTATAATATTTTTTTCAGATTTTCATTTGTCTCTTAATTTAGTTCAGATATTTTAAAATTTATATATCATTCATTAAACTGAGCTTTTCTAATGTTCTTAAAAATCTCAGCACCATCTAAATCTCCATGAGCATTTTTAGTTTTCTTGCATCATTTCTAACAATAGAGGCACCTGGAACTTCTTTTACTGTTTGATATGAAATAGGCCCCGCTCCCCTTCCCCCCAAAACAGCTCATTTTCCCATCATGGTTTATTGAATAATTCTTCCTCTTCCCTATTCTTGGAAATAAGTGGCAAAGCTCGTGAATTGTGTCTAGCTGGGCACTAGATTGCCCATTCCCCTGAGACTCCCTGGTGATAGCCCTCTCCCCTACTGGGCAACCTGTGCGTGAGTGTGTGTGTGCTCTGTGCTCTGTATTTTTCTGTCCACCCTTATCCCAGAGGTCAGCAGGTTGGGGAGTAGCAAGGCAGGACCTGTTCCCAGAGATGGGGGTTTAGGAGGGCTTGGGCCAGATGCCTCGGGCAAACCAGAGTGGTTAAAGGCTCCCTCCCCGGAAGCTGGCTCAGGAAAGCGAATGCTGCTGTGGAGGCTGCCGCTGGAGTCAGGACACACTCCCTGGAGACTCTTCTCAGAGAAAGCTGATGACATGAGGGAGAAATGCAAATGGCTGAGTGCTAGCGTGGCTTAGAGAGGTTGGTTGTATTCAGCCCTCTATATATTGATTGTGAATGCATAGAAATGTTTAATTTTAAACTAGGATTCTTGCACCATTTTCAGAATACCTCATGTTAATCTTGCTCTTTATTAACAGTTGGAAATCCAAAGGTAGATGGAGGCTGGGGGAGCTTTCCAGGGCTCGTTCTCTGGCCTTAGCCTGTTCCCCTTTCTTAAGGTTTAATTTGATGAGTTTTGGCAAACAAGATGTAGAACCTCCCAGAGGTGTATTGAAATTTACTACTAAGTCCCTACTAAGTCCCTGCAGTGATATAAACAACGTAACAAATTTTATAAGTATCTCCTATGGGTTATTCTTCTTTTAAAAAATCAAATATGTTTTTATTGATTTCAGAGAGGAAGGGAGAGGGAAAGTTAGGAACATCAATGATGAGAGAGAATCATTGACCGGCTGCCTCCTGCATAACCCCTACTGGGGTTGAGCCTGCATGTGCCCTGACTGGGAATCAAACTGGTGACCTCCTGGTTCATAGGTCGACGCTCTGAGCAATGCCAGTCAGCCCCCATGGTTTCTTCTCCCTTTTTTTTTTTTCAATCTGCACCCGAGGATATTTTTCCCCTGATTTTTAGAGAGAGTGGAAGAGAGAGGAAAAGATAGAGAAATCAATGTGAGAGAAACACATGGATTGGTTGTCTCTCACAGCGCCCTGACCAGAGCCCAGGCCAGAGAGGAGCCTGCAACCGAGGTGTGTGTCCTTGACGGGAATTGAACTGTGACCCTTTGGTCTGCAGGCCGATGCTCTGTCCACTGGCCAAACCAGCTAGGGCCTGTGGTTTATTCCTTTTTTTCTTTCTTTTAAATATTTTTATTGATTTCAGAGAAGATGGGAGAGGGACAGAGAGATAGAAACATCAATGATGAGAGTGAATCATTGATTGGTTGCCTCTTGCACACCCCCCACTGGGGATCAAATCTGCAACCCAGGCATGTGCCCTTGACCAGACTCGAACCCAGAACCTTTCAGTCCGCAGGCCAACGCTCTATCCACTGAACCAAGCCAGCTAGGGCTATTCTTGATGTGTGTGTGTGTGTGTGTGTGTGTGTGTGTGTGTGTTTGAGCCTTCATCCTATGTCACACCTGCCACTCTTCAGTGGGTCCTGAGAACGCTGTCCTTTTTACCACGAGGATGCTTTTGTGGGTTTCCTCTTCGTGTGAGCTCCAAGCCCCTGCAGATATTTTGTGTTTTTGTATTGGTGAATAACTTAGAGCAGTGGTTCTCAACCTTCCTAATGCCGTGACCCTGTGGTGACCCCCAATTTCATTGTTACAAATTGAACAGAATTAAAGCATAGTGATTAATCACAAAAACAATATGTAATTATATATGTGTTTTCCAATGGTCTTAGGCGACCCCTGTGAAAGGGTCATTCGACCCCCAAAGGGGTCGCGACCCACAGGTTGAGAACCGCTGGCTTCGAGGTAGATGCCAGTATAGGCAGTGGGAAAGTCTGGGCTTTGGAACAGGTTGGACTCAGGTCTTATCTTCAGTGCTGCTAATTCTGTGTGGCTACCTGCAAGTGATCTCTGAGCCTTAAAATTGGAAGAATGGAGGTGATCGTAAATTAACTCCAGCCCAGAGTGAAGGCCTCGTATGGCCCGGGGGATATCTGAAGACAGGAAGATAAGTGTTAGATCCATTTAAAGATTAAGCCTTATGAGTTCTCTTTATCGGAACAGGTGTACCCTGTGTTGTTGTTTTTTTGAGCTTCCCTTTATTGCGCTTCCCAGATGTTGCATTTTTTTTTTTTTAATAAATTGAAGACAAGACCTTCTGCCAACAAAAAAGATTATGGCTCACTATCATAGTGGTTTGGAACCAAACCGGTAGTGTCTCTGGGTATACCTGTATTATGTACCTACATAGAAATAACTGAAAATGGAAGTCAGCTGAGGTTAAGCTTAATACTTTCTTCAGATATTAAAACTCATGTTTATATACTTCAGCAGTATTCACTGATGCTGTTAATAATGCAGGCGCGGACCTGTTTCCATCCCCCCCAGATTATCCTGGATGTGGCAGGTCTGGGTGGGATGTGTGGAATCTGTGTTGTAAGTTACTTAAGGGCACTTAGGCTGGCAGGTAGTCCTCAGAGATGGATCTGTTTAGATAACAGTGCTGATAATCATTAACATCTTTTGAATAATGCTTTCTCTGGGCTCAGAATTTTGCTCACTGTTTTACATTTATTGTCTCATTGAGTCCTCAAGCAATCCTATGAGCCAGGCATCTTGTGAAATACTTAGTTCATAAATGAGGAAATGCAGGTCTAGAGAGGCTGGGCAAGTAGTCAGGAGCCACATACTTAGGCAGTCACAAGGTCCGGCTGGGATTCCACGCATATCCTGAGCACACATGGAAGCCAGCAGTGTAAATGCTGGTTGACCGAACAAAAAAGTGAATGTGCTGGCTTTTATCCAGGAGACATTTAAAAGTCATGTCAGTGAATGGATATGCCCTTTGCATATGCATGCATCTGAAGAATGCTTTCCTGTGTTTATTATGCTGCCTTCTGAATTGCCTTGTGGGATTTTAGCATCACTATCCACCCAGTTCTTAAGATGTGAACCTGTCAGGTCCTCTTCACCCTCATCTGCTGACATCAAATCCTATTGATTCAACTTCAAACATGCCCCTGCTCCCACCTCAGCTTACACTGTTGGATTCTGGTCCTTTCAGTGGGTCTTACTGCTACTGGTCTTTCTCTTAAAAGTCCGTGCCATCCTCCTGCTTAACAACTTCTTGCTACACTCAAGAGTAAATCTCTAAGCGGCATTCGGGATCCTGCAGAATTTGCTTTCCAAACCTCATCTTTCATCATTCCTCACACAATTGGACCTTTCTGATGAGGTGAGGCAGATCTTGTAACTATTCTGCTTTTTCAGGGCCATTATGTTAGGGGCAGAAGTAGAATACTGGGGACTAGCTATATTAAAAGAAATAGTAATGGTGCTCCGTTAACCTTGATTGTTTTGTTCTTATTACATTCTAACCTGGCCGGGAGTTGTGTGCCCCTGGGACCGGGGAGTCAACCTTGGACCTGGGAGTCAACCTTGAATGAGGTCCACTCTCACTGAGAACTAACTGCCTGTTATCATGGAAAGATTAACAACCTGTTTGCCCAAACAATGGAGTCCGCCTCAGCCCACATTGCCTACTTCCCCGTACCTGTCGTACCCATTTTGCATACTCATTCCTACTCCTTTTACCTCTCCCCATGTAATCTTTCTTTTTTAAAGCTTTATTTATTTATTTTTTAGTTAATCCTTTTTCAAGGATATTTTTCCATTGATTTTTTTAGAGAGAGTAGGAGAGGGAGAGACAGAGAAACAAGGTACGTGCAACCAAGGTACGTGCCCTTGACCAGAATCGAACCCGGGACCCTTCAGTCCCCAGGCTGACACTCTATCTACTGAGCCAAACCAGCCAGGGCTCCACATGTAATCTTTATCCTACCCAATATAAGCAGCTGGCTTAATGGGGGGCGGGGATTGCAGAGAGATTTTTGTGGATGACCTTTCTCATATTGCGGGCAATACTGGAAAATAAAATGCTCATATATGATTCAAACCTGTCTCTGCTTAATTGGCTCAAGTAGTGATAGGCAGCCTTAACCCTTTCAGTCCCTCCCTTCATGGGACTTAAATTCTAGTGCAGCGGTCGACAACCAGTGGTCTGTGGACCATTGGTGGCCCGTGAGGTCCGAAAGGTTGGTGACCGCTGTTCTAGTGAGAGAAACATTAAACAAGCCTGGCCGGTGTGGCTCAATGGTTGAGTGTTGACCCATGAACCAGGAGGTCACGGTTTGATTCCCAATCAAGGCACATGCCCAGGTTTTGGCTAGATCCCCAGTAGGGGGCATGTGGGAAGCAGCTGATCAGTGATTCTCATTGATGTGTCTCTCTTTCTCCCTCTCCCTTCCTCTCTGAAATCAGTAAAAATATATTAAAAGAAACACTAAATAAAATGAATGAGTAAATTGTAGTATGTCAGTTATGAGTTATAAGGAGAAGAAATAAGGCAGGGAAAGGGGTTAGGAGTGAGTGTATGTACTGGGAAGGGAGATGGCAGTTGTAGGCAGGGTGGCCAGCGAGAGCTTCACAGAGAAGGTGAGCAAGAAGGTGAGGGGATGGCCAATTCAAGAAGAGATTTTGAGGACCTTGTTGGCCAAGTGGGACCACTTTTCAGAAGAGAGGTAACATAGTCTGCTAAGGATTTAGTAAGATCAATCTGGTAGCTGTGTTGAGGCTGGACTAAAGTCAGGAAAATCATGAGCACATAGCTGCAGGGAGACTGGCAGGAGATTTCACGGCAGTTCAGGCGACTGATGATAGTGACTTTGACCAGGATGGTAGGAGGGCAGTGGTGAAGAAGAGCTTATTTGAAGGTGAAGCTGAGCATCTTTGGTGCTAGATAGAGTGTGGGACTTGAGAAGAGAGTCCAAGTTGTCTCTATGGGTTTGGCCTGAGCAAGGAGGGAGTTACTGTTAGATGAGATGCTGAAGCCTGTAGGAGGAACGGGTTGGAGAATTCCAGGAGTTTGGTTTTGGCCACATTGAGTTTGAGATGCCTGCTACACATTCAAGGGGAGAGGTTGAGTAGGCAATTGGTCATGAATCGGCAGGGAAGAAGTCTGTGCTGGAAATAAAATTTGGGCATCAGCAGCAGTGGAGATATTTTGGACACACAGTCAACTGACCTCACTGTGTGTGGGGTGTATCCCCAAACTACTCTTTTTTCCCTATTTAAGTTCATTTTGTTGATGTCAAAGTTTAGCATCTCATTGTTGCCTATTGAAAGTTATTTGAGTGGTTTTGCAGTCTGACCACTAGGAAGGGCTGGCCCTGGAGCTGTCTTCTAAGTTGTGGCTGATCTGCTAATGAACCCAGTGGGCAGTAGATTAATTTGTCTACAGGTGTTGGGAGAGGTCGTGCCATCTGTCTTATGGGAGTCCAGAGGTGTTTGTATCTATTGAGCAGTCATTCTGAAACTCTACAAAAAAATTGAGGTCAGTTTGGCATGATTTACTCTTAATGAACACAAGCTGGCTCTTGGTGCCGTCTTTCCTAAATGTACTCACAAACTGCCTCCTTCAAGCGATTGACGGGTATGATTTCTTTTAAGCTTGCTAGCTCTATTTTGTCTTAAGTTCTAATTAGTTAATACACAGAAGTTTCTCAGCCTTCACTATGATTGAATTTTACTTGGGCTGCCCTAAAATTCGAGCGCCTGATTCCTTCATACACCAGTTTGAATCATCTCTGGGAGTAGAGTGCTGCCATCAGTATTTATTTATTTATTTCATTTTTTAAAAATATATTTTTATTGATTTCAGAGAGGGAGAAGGAGAGAGAGAAACATCAATGAGAGAGAATCTGATCAGCTGCCTCCTATATGCCCCCTATGGGGATCGAGCCCGAAACCCAGGCATGTGCCCTTGATTGTAATCGAACCCAGGACCCTTCAGTCTGCAGGCTAATGCTCTATCCACTAAGCCACACCAGCTAGGGCTGGCATCAGTATTTTTAAAAGGTTTCCTATGCAATGCACAATGAAGACTAAGAACCCTGAATAAAAATGAAACACATTTCTGTGCATATTTCCATTTTTCTGGCCAAGGTTCTGAACTGTCCTTATCCCCTTTTCTGATCCCTCTCCAAGGATAAGCACAGTGGGGCTTACTCATCCCTATTGTCCTGTGCAGATATCTTAAAGATACCAGGTCCTTGGGTCCTGTGGTAACCTCTTGTGGCAGCTGGCATTGTCCTCATTTTACCCAGTAGGACATGGAGCTCTGGAATGAGTCAGGTCTGACAAATTACAGAGCATGAGCTTCAGCCTCCATGTCACTGTTTTATGTCCTATCCTGGTCAGACAAGGATGCCTAGATTCATTGAGTTTATGAGGGTAATTGAGTGGAAATCTCACACTTGTCAATTAAAAGCTCGTGAATATAAAATTGCTCACCTAATAAACTGCTTTTATTTGCAGACTTTTATTAGTGTGTTTTATTGGCCAAGATGTGACAGATTATGTCATAAACCTAATTGGCTACTTCTTTTAATGTCTCCTGTTGAAGGGTTCTTCAGCTAGGCAGTGTACAGTAGGTCCTTGGGTTACGTCGGAGATCCGTTCCTACGGTGCAATGTAACGTGATTTTCGCCGTAAGTCGGAACCCACCTACATAAGCACCTACGTCACTCACATGGAGCACATACACAGCAGTAATGAAGTGAAACAGTAAAAAAAATTTAAAAGAAAGATAACAATTCCTGACCTTTACATGTGGTAAATAAATAATAAAAAACATAAAGCACATATGTACATACGTCAAAATGACAGAACTTTTTTTTTTTTAGACAAAAATGGGAGATGGCGACGTAACCATGAAATGACATACGTGGAGGACTGCCTGTACACCCTTCTCCCCTTCCTCCCCTTCCTCTCTTTCCTCTCCTTCCCGTATCTTTTTTGATGGTATGAGTGGTGTCTGTCCTGTTTTAAATTGTTAAAAGGGAGATTTATCTGTGGCTTAGAACTTTAGGCTGGGCCTGGAGGGGTCTAGTTGGGGTTCAGCCCCAGCAGGTCCAGGGGTTCCCCAAGGTGTGGACGGAGTCAGTGAAGAATGAAGGACACGGAGGCAGCGTTCAGTTGACCAGCAAGGTTGGGTTCTCTCGCCTGGTTCTATCCAGGATCTCCAGCCAGGTTCTGTCACCAGGTTCTGTGTTTTATTGTCTTGTTACATCTGTATTTATACCAGTTGATTTTAATCCTGTCAATTTCTATTCCAAAGGTTAGGGCGTTTCTTATCTCCATTCCAGGGAGTAAAGATTATGTAGCTTAAGCGTGATTGTTCGTAGTTAAAACGATTAACTACCCGCCTGGCACTTAGTTAAGGGGTTTTATTCCCTCCCTAACTTCAGGGAAAAATCCCTACCTGGGGAAACAATCTTTCTTGGAGAGGTGACCTTGGTTAAAACACATAGCACCAAGAAGGGGAGCAAACATATTAAGAACAGTATGCCATATACGCCAGGTCCCTTGAAACATATGCTGTGCAGATGTTTCTTCCCTGCAGCAACTGTATCAAGCAGCAAGGATGGACCGGCTTCCGGCAGGGTTTCATTGTCACAGAATCTGAAAGTGGCATTTACACGAATTTTGAGTATTCATTGAGCAACACAGTTTGTTCATCTGTAAAACAGATAATGCATTCTTAATGCATGTTACCTGGCATAGTACCTATAAGTGACTGCTACGTATTCGGCCCTCAGCAAATGGGTACAGTGGGGATTACTGCAAAATTCACTCTTTTATTATGTTTTTGTTTTAAATGATCAAGTGTATTTATTCATGTGACTTTTTAAAAAACACACTAAGTTGCCAGCTCTTTGAAGGCAGAAACCATTGTCTTTTACATCTTTACCTCTCAGCACCTAGCCGAGCATCTTGCACTTAATAGGTGTATTCAGGCATTTAAGTTACTGCTTTAGTCTTTTCAGGTTCCTCTCAAAGCATGAGACCAGCTGGCACAGTGGGGCTTATTCATCCCTATGGGGACTCAGCAAATGATCGGGGAGGAAGGGGGCTTGCTTTGTGCAGGGATCATGGGGGTACTCCTCTTTGGACCCTTTTAGTAGCCCCTTTCCTAATTTGGAATTGCTGACACCTGTACTTCAGATAGGAGCAAGCTGGGTATAATGGAGAGAGCTTCAGACTGGAGCCAGAAGATCCAAGTCCTAGTCCATGATCTTGCACTTGTTAGCTGTGACCGCAGGCCAGACACTTAACCCCTCAGGGCTTCAGTATCCTCTTCTACAAGTTGGGAAGATTAAACCTACTCATGGTGTATTCCAAAAATTATATTTTAAGTGTAAACAATGAATAAAGTTCTATGCACTTATTTTCCTTTCCCACTTAGAACCAAGCAGGGCAAGTCGGCAGAGCTTGATGAGGAAATAGTGCAATGTGTAACATCCATCTCTGGTGAATGGAGAAGTGACCTGTTAGTAACCGTCCCACAGAAATTAAGAAAAATGAAAGCAGCAAAGAGAAGTATAATTCATACCAAGAACAGGGTCTGTTGGTGGAAGCCCTTTGAAAATTGTAAGGTGATATTATGACTAGTACATCTGCCAGAGCAATGTGGCTGAAGCTGCTTAAGACAGCTCCTCCTGGCAACTTCCCTCTCCATACCTGGCCCTTGATCGCACACTTCTAGCCTGTGGAACTGGAGTTGTGAGAATAGATTTCTGCTGTTTAAGTGCCCCCAACTGTAGCACTTTATTACGTAGCCCAAGCAGCTAAAACCCCCACGTGGCCCCTAGAAGTCTTTGTGGGAGTTGGTGCCACTGGTTGCCATGGTTCAGAGCTGCTCTGTATTGTAGTTTGTCCTCTATTAGACTGAACTTCCCAAGGATTCTGATCGCCTCTAGTCGACCTCATTATAGACCTGTCTCCTCATTTTTTGAATTGAATTCAGGAAAATCCCTAAAACTCTTCAGAGGTGGAACCCCAATCCCCATGAACCCTTCAGAGTGCTTTGCTTAGGAGGAGAGCGTCTGTCCCTGGCCAGGCAGTCTGGGCGTCCCACGTAGAATTCCTGCTATTGAAATGGATTACTCATTGTTGCTGCTGGTTCCCCAGCACCAGGTGGGCGCGTCTTTGGCATCAGGCTGTCCAGTGTAAGCTGTTCTGTTCTTTCAGGCTATGAGGTAACTCAGACTCATGCTTTGAACTTTCGCTTTGACAGTCTCTATGCAAATTTACCACATTATTTTGCTTTTTGGGAAAACCCCATACAAGTCTTCAGTGTATCTTGTATTAATAGCCAAAAAAATAAAAATATAAAAAAGATGGCTTTATTGTTCTCTCAGGCAAACTCACTCGCCTTTCCTCTCCCCATTTAGAATATAATGTAGTCCAAGTTTTTCCTTAAGACAAAACTTTGAAAGAGAAAATCAGTCCCTCCAGTGGGTTTTGGTAATCTCCGCTAGGAGCCACTCAGAGAGTTAATTGAAGTCTTTGGAAGGGAAATTCCGTCAGGCTGTGTTCCTCGGGGGGAGGGATTCCTTTCCTGTAGCCCCAGGCACATTTTCTAAGAAACCTTTCCAGGAAGGATGAGGTGCAACAGGAAGGAACCCTACCGAGGAGCCCACTCACAAACATAGAAAGGGGACTTTAATGACCTTTCATTTCTGGGAATTGACGGTTCTATTGAGGGCAGACAAAATGAGAAAACAGCAGCTACTACTGAATGTCGTAGGGTCATGGAAAAGGCAGTGTGCGAGGCGGGTGAGGGTTGTGCCAGTTAAACTGGATTCTGCGGGGCAACTGAGCAGCTCAGCCTCCTGATTCCCTGTCACCTTAGGCTAATTCTCTTGGAAAGTTTCACTTTAAGAAGTGGTGACATGTGGAAAACTAGCCCAGGGCCACACAGAGATCTGGTTCAAAGCCTAAGTTTTGTGGTTTTTCTCCCTCTCACATATTTAGATTGAATTCCTGGCAAGCATTTTAAGGAAGTAAAAGGTGGACATGAACACTGATGCAGCACCTTGTTTGTTGAAGGATGAGCCTGCCAAGCATGTGCAGAACGCGGGCATGAGCGAGTCTGCGTGTCCTTCCAGGGTGGTGGCCACAGGGCAGGAAACCAGGCAGCCACCTCACCTGGGCCCTGCGGCTCGGCTCCACGGAGCTGGCCAGCTTGGCCTGACATCCCGGCCACACTTCCTGCCTGTTCTGTGCTCTCTGCTCACTTCCACAGGCCTCTCTCTGCCATCTCCTCTGTTCTCATGAACTCTCTTCTCTCCCTGCTCCCCCTCAGAAAGTCAGCCCCATTTACTGGTTTCCACAAAAATCTACACATCGTGACACTTGGTGATTTTGAAGGTTTTGGTTGATTTTCAGGGGGAGGCCTTTGCTCCTCTCCCCCTATCTTTTCCAGCTCCCGTCCCTCTCTGAAGTCAGAGGCTGTGTCCCCCTTATCTTGGGCACAGCCATCTGACCACTCCAGCACCTCCTGAGACTTTGTTGAACAGTTTTCTACCTTACTATGCAAATACCCATAAGCAAGGTAGACTGCTACTGTCCATGATTAACATTTATAAGCAGTTTGCCAAGTCGTCACTTTCTTGCCTCCAGCTGAGCGAACAGGTGCAGCGAGGTTATTGCCTCCAGCTGAGGGAACGGAAGTGCAGAGGTTAAATTTCCAGCCCAGAGCAAAACAACTCAGTAAGTGGAGGGGGGCAGGGCTCTCTGATTCCCAGCCTGGCGTGTTGAAGTCCCCTGCAAAGATCTTTGGAAGGTGGAGGAGGGAGTTACATCAGACATGTGTTTGCTGGAGGAGCCCGTGTGACCCAGGAGCGGCTTCGTGGAACAGGTGTGCTTGTGGAACCACATGGTGTTTTAGCTTCTGCAGAAATTTTCCTGTCCTTACACACCTTAAGACGGGCACCTCCAAAAGCATATCTCACTCACCGTGGAGGGTTTCTTTTTCTAGGACTAGCAATCTGGTGTCGATGTTCAGGCCCAGTCTTTATTTCCGAAGTGTCCCCTGGTTCCTGATGGATTTTGGCATTTGGTTAGGTTGTAGAGAAAAGGGGGGGTGGGTGGGTTGTGTTTATTGTATCTGTGTCTCCTAACAGGCCATGACTCTGTGTTGTACTCGTCTTTTTATTTGGGAAGGAAATGATTTGATGTAGCAGCCTTCCTCCCTCCACTCCCCCCCCCCCCCCCCCCCCCCGTCCCCGAAGGGTAAAGTGCACGTGCGCGCGCACACACACACACACACACACACACACACACACCTTGATTTGATATGAAATCAGTAATAAGTAAAATTTTTTGTTGCCCAAGGTTGTAGAGCTCTTCTCAAGAAGTTAAAAATTTTTTTTCTTTTCACCTGTACCAGGTGGCTCTAACTGCACCCCTAACCACATTGTAATCATTAACAGCACCCCATTGTATTCCTAAGAGTACCTGGGGAAGTCGGATAATAAAATAACATTATCACTCTAACTGAGCTGAAATTCACATTCCATAAAATGCGCCCCTCCCCCAAGCCATGGAGCATGCTCGGGCGGGCACTGGACACGGTGATGTCAGTATTTGCTAAACGTGTATCGAGTATTGACTAGTGAGTACCTATTACTACTATTCCCACTTGAGCAGGTATCCTCACAACACAACCCTTGACCTGTGCTTTGTATGGAAGAATGATGGCTGTGAAAGCTACAGGGAGCGTGCTTGGTTCTTGAGGTGACAACTGGCGGGCCAGGCGGTGGGAGTATTGGGTGGTTGGTCTACGGCAGTGGTCGGCAGTGGTCGGCAAACTGCGGCGCCTTGAGTGTGGCTCTTCTACAAAACACCACGTGCGGGCGCGCACGTACAGTGTGATTGAAACTTCGTGGCCACACTCAAGGGGCCAAAGAGCCGCAGTTTGCCGACTACTGGTCTACGGGGCTACGAGAGCTGGGCGAATGTTGACAGTCACTGGGAAGGTCTCTCATTTGTGGTCCAGTTCGAGTGGCTGGAGAGACCTTACCTAAAGGGGTCAGGAAGGTGTGTGTGAGTATAGCCAGCGAAGGCACTTGTGAGTAAGCACTTAGCTTGGGAGGTGTGAGGCAGGGAGAGCAAGGTGAGGAGGCGTTGGTGAGCTTCCCAGGAACCAGAGAAGTCCTGGGTGCAGAGGCTGGAAGGCCTCTGAGATGACATAGCCCTTCACCGCATTAGCTAGCTTAGATGATGAGCTGACCCCAGTGCTTTGGGGCGGGCAGGGAGAAAGAGTGGGCTGAGGACTCCGAGGGGCCTGGTGGCTCTCTGTACCCTTGGGGTCTGCTCAGAGGGCCACCAGAGGCTGAGGAAGCCAGTTCCTCAGGTGAGCTCACACTCTAGGTGGCTGTCTTGGCTGATGAACGGCTGTGTGATCTTAGTCCAGTTCCAAGCTGATCCAGTTTTTTTATTCCTCAATTATTATTAACCCTGTGAGGTGAGAGGAAGATACTAGACAAGTTTGCTCTTCTCCAGGATCCGAAGCCCAGACATCTCTCCCTGATTCCCTGATTCAGTCCCATCTACAGGATCTCCTTCTATTATCTCTGCTGATTTACTGGGAAATACTTCCCATTTCAGGCTTTTTCTGTAAATGCTTTAGCCTTAGGGCTTCTGCGCTTGCTGATATATTTGCTTGGGACATGCTGACTGCTCTTGTTTTTTGAGCCTTGGGCTACACCTGGTCTCCTCTGGGAGCTCTGCCTTGTCACCCCATCTAAAGTAGCTGCCCCTACTGTTAGCCATGTCTCCCTATTTTATTTATTTACTAGAGGCCCGGTGCATGAAATTGGTGCATGGGTGCGATCCCTAGGCCTGGCCGGCAATCGAGGTGCGAGCGTCTTGCGTGGAAGGACAGGTTCCAGCTGACCTCTGGGCCCTGGGCAGCACCTGGGCCCCCGGACTCCCGTGTACCCGTCTCCGCCTGAGTCATGGCGCCCAAGTCCCATGCGGAGATGTGGTGAGCATGGCTGGATGCTGTGGGCCGGGGAGCAGCATGGGCCTCTGGGCTGCCCAGCAGTGCCGCATGGAAGCCAGGCGGGCAGCGCACTCTCTCCCAACCAGCCTCGCAGGCTGGCTCCTGAGTGAACCCATGGGAAGCCCAACCAGCCCCTGTGGTCCTGGTAGTTGCAGCGGGCTCACCCGGAACACCCCTGGTGTTCGAGCCCTGGCGTCCCAGGGGAGGGTAGCAGGGGGAGTGAGAGCAAGCTCGGTGGACACACTGTAGTTGCTGACGCCTGCCACGTTCCACACCGCCCCCTGGTGGTCAGCACACATCATAGTGAACTGTGGAACTCCTGGTTGGGGACAATTTGCATATTAGGCTTTTATTATATAGGCTGTATTTACATTTACATTTATTTAATTATTTATTTCCTCACCTGAGGATAGGTTTACTGATTTGAGAGAGAGAGAGAGAGAGAGAGAGAGAGAGAAAGAGAGGAAGAAGGAGAGAGAGGGAGAAAGAGAAATATCGATTAGTTGCCCTCCTCATGTGCCCCAACCAGGGATTGAACCCACAGCTGGAGTATGTGCCCTGACCTGGAATCAAACGTGCAATTAGGTATGTGCCTTGACTGGGAATCAAACCCTCCACCTTTTGGTGTATGGGATAATGTCCAACTAACTGAACCACCTGGCCAGGGTGCCATATCTCCCTATTTTATTTCCTGTGGATATCATTGTTTTGAACTTGTGTTTTTTTTTTTTGTTTTTTTTTTTTTTAGCTTACTTATCTCTCTCTTCCCTCCCCGGATGTGAGGTCCATTAAAGAGACTTGATCTGTGGCTTAGAATGTAGAAAAGTGCCTGTTACATGATGGGCAAGTGCTTTTGGAGCCGATTGGAATTAGTGAATATCGTAATACCTGTTTTCCTGCAGTCCTGTTGTTGAGATTTCTGGTTAAAAAAAAAAGTGAGTTGTGGGTTGCATCCTTTTTTTTAAAAAAAAAAATAAATCAATAAAGGCACTAATGCACATGCTGTGGTTTGAGGGCTCCTTCGAGTGGGTGAGGGAGGAAGGTCTCACTTAGCTTTGCCCCTTTGGAGGGAGAAAGAGGAGGTGACTCTTGGGTTACACAGCTTAGTATTGGGGGAGGGGGGGATTTGCCCTTTTGCTGTCCTTGACCCTTTTAAGATGTGCTGGTATGGGTGGTCTGCATTCCCTCCATCCCCCATTCCTTCTCATGAGCTGACCTCCATGGAGGGCCGAGGAACAGTGAGATTTTTCTGGAGGGAATTGGATTAGCTTGAAAACGGCATTCAGGGCACAGAGGTTGGCTTAGGACTGTGGGAGATAGGGCGGGCCTGGGAGGGATGGGCTATCTGAAAAATATCTCCACATAGCATTCTCTGCTGCCTGACAAAACCTGTTTGTGTTGTTTTCAGTTGCTTTTCTTTTTCACCTCTGTATGCTTTTGTGGTTAGAGGAAATATTTTTTAAATCAAATAGAGAAGATTCCAAGATTATTAAGAAAGCTGTTTTAGCAGGTCCCAAGATTCGCTATGGAGTTTCCCCTCTTGATTTACTTTCGACCAAATAAGCCCTTTAATAGATGCTGTGCAGAGGCTTTTCAAAGAATGTTTTTGTTCTTTCTCAACTGCAGCTATGCAAGTGATTTCATACTCATAATTGACCTAATGCTTCAAAAAATGGAATTTTCCTGTCCCATTGACATAGTATTGCCCCAATATAAAAGTGTATGATTTAGAATTAGCTTTTCCTCCTTAACTCTGGATAACTGGAAGAAAGATGATTACATTTTTCTTTATTTTAACTATGTTTTTATTGGTTTTAGAAAAAGTGGAAGGGAGAGGGAGAGAGACGCATCAATTGGCTGCTTCTTGCACACTCCCTACTGAGGATCAAGCCTAAAACCCTGGAATGCGCCCTGAACCGTGACCTCCTGATTCAACCACTGAGTCATGGCGGCTGGGCTCAGGCTTTTGACTAACGGTGACTGAAGCCCGAGGGAATCCATTTTCCATCCCCCAGTTTTATGTGAAGCCTCGTCACACTGTGTGCTCTGTTTCTGTTAGGCCCCATGTCTGTTATGTAAATAGAAAAGGAACATACAGTTAAGTAAACTTAAACCTTGACCCAAGTAAGTTCCCCTGCATTCCAGAGCCGCTCCGTGTCCTTGGGGGGTTCTCATCTGCTTCCTGCAAAATTGGAAAAAACACGGTGCCATTTGTATGCAGGTTTTATAAACACTGGATTGCTGGGATGTTGAGGGCTGAGGTGATGGAAATATTTGCTGAGGTTTTAGAGACAAATAACCTGTTAATCATAGCTGTGGCCTTGGAGAGTAAACACCTTCCACATGGGCCTCCCCGGAAGAACAGCACGTCGGCTGGGGGCCTGTGTGAACCTCAGGCCCACGTGTGACCTTCTTGTCCTCTACCCCTAGGCCAGCGGTCACCGTTCCTGAGCTGTGGCAGTGACTGCCTTTGGAGCGCTCACTGTTTACACTCCGTTTCTGACTCAGGGTGGCAGATACTGTTTCTGATAGGATCCAGCCAGCTCATATCACATTGCACACACTTAAGTAATCTTTCTGCAGCTGTCTCTGTACTCATTTGCTAGCTGCACTTTAAAACTGGAGTTAATCATAGGTCTGAGTTAAACTTTGTGTGGGTCAAGAGAGAAAGGCCAGCAGGGTATTTCTGCTTGGGTCATTTTTGGTGTATCTTCCACTGCTCATCTTATGACCACCATCTCTGAGTATCAGAAATGAGAACTTCTTGGGTGGGTGGCTCTGCCTAGAGATTTGCTGCCCCAGGTGTGGTCTGCAGAACAGGCAGGCACATTGCCATCACCTAGATCAGCGGTCGCCAACTGGTGGTCCTTGAAGTCTGAAAGGTTGGCGACTGCTGACCTAGAGCACGGGAGTCATGCAGAGTCTCAGGCCTTGCCCCAGACTTGGTGAATCAGAATTTGTATTTTAACCCGTTAAGCGCCCTGCCTGTTTTGTCTTCTGGACGGAAAGTATAGTGTCAGTCACCAGGTGACTGATTGGGCGCTTAACGTGTAAACAAGGTCTCTAGGTGATTTGTATGCGTGGACCCAGGCCATTCTCCTGTTGTGGTCTACTGGGTTGAGGCTGGGCGGCTACCTCTTGCAGGTTCTGAGGGTGGGAAGAGGAGAGTGTGGGGACGGTGTGCTCATGGTTCTAAGGCTTGGGCCTTCCGTGTGAGTGGCACACCTTTCTTCCCCGTCAGTGCAATGTGGCCACACCCAATTGCAAGGGGGGTTAAGTAATAGAGTCAAACCACGTGTGAGGAATAAGGGCGAAGGAAGGACGAGACTCACAATGGGCCAAGGAATGGATTAAGTGAGCTAAGCTGTGGGTGTGGTTCATCAGTCAGTATTACGTCTACCTTTCCTTTCCCTACGCCTTTTCAATGTGTTTTTCTGAATCAGTATAAAATTAAAAAATTAAAACGTATACTGATTGCTGATTAGAGAAAAAAGTTGCTAATTTTATTTCTAATGATGGATAGCACCAATATTAATGGTTGGGTGACTGTCACTCTTATGAAGAAAGTATCCAACATGCTTATCAGATACCCAACATCTGAGACCTACACAGGTATGGATTTCACTCCAGTCTTCCTCCTTCCTCCCTTTCCTTTTATGATGGAAAATAAGCATATGCAAATGTACATTAAAGTATAATGAACACCTGATCACCCATCTGTGTCAACAATTACCAACTCATGGCCAAGCTTGCCTGAACTAGTCACTTCCTGTCCTGGATTGTCCTGCCCCAGGTACTGGCCTAGACATTGGGGAGAGAAAATGGTGTGTTCTTTCACAAGGTTTAAAGCATAGTTCTATGGAGTAAATTTCTAAAAGTTAAATTTCGGAGGCAAAGGATATACCAATTTTGTGATTTCATGAAATATTCTTGGGTTTTAAAGAAAAACAAAAATTGGATCAGTTCGAAAATATGCCTATCTTATAAATGTGTCTGTGTTAACTCCTAGCCAGGCCAATATTGAAATGAAAAAAACAAACCCATTTATACCCACACATTTGCCGCCCCCCAAATATCAGAGCCTGGCTGGCATGGCTCAGTGGTTAAGCATCAACCCCATGAACCAGGAGGTCACGGTTCAATTCCTGGTCAGGGCACATGCCCGGGTTGCAGGCTGGATCCCCATTGTGGGGCGTGCAGGAGGCAGCTGATCAATGATTCTCTGTCACCACTGATGTTTCTCTCTATTCTCTCTCCCTTCCTCTCTGAAATCAATAAAAACATATTAAAAAAAGTAAAGTAGCCCGATTGGTGTGGCTCAGTGCTTAAGCATCGACCCTATGAACCAAGATGTCACGGTTCAATTCCCCTGTCAGGGCACATACCCAAGTTGCAGATTTGATCCCAAGTAAGGGGGCATTCAGGAGGCATCCAATCAATGATTCTCATCATTGATGTTTCTTTCTTTTATATATATATATATATATATATATATATATATATATATATATATATTATTGATTTAGAGAGGAAGGGGGAGAGAGAGAGATAGAAACAGCAATGATGAGAGAGAATCATTGATCAGTTGCCCCCTGCACAACCCCTATTGGGGATTGCGCCGCAGTAGGATTGGGGTCCTGAGGCAACCTCACTCAGAAGGCTACAGGTTTGGGGCTTCCCACAACCCTCCAGGTTTACTAATTGGCTAGAATGACGCACAGAACACAATCATACTTTTATGTTAGCAAACACATACATTTTGGAAGCAGTCAAAGGGAGAGGCACACAGAGTGAAGTTTGGGAGGATGGAAGCTCTTTTGTCTTAACCCTGTGGAGTCAGGACATGCCATAGTCCCGGCACAGCAGTGTGTGACGGTACTCAGTGTGCCAACCGGGAAAGCTCCCCCAAGCTTTGGTGTCCAGAGCTTCTATTGGGGTTTCATTATGTAGGTGTTATCGATTGATTCCTTAGGCATGTCATTGAACTCGATCTCCAGCCCCCTTCAAGGAGGTTGGGCTGATATCACATGGCTCAAAAGCCCAGCCCTCTTAATCATTGGCTTTTCTGGTGGGGCTAGCCCCCTCCTGAGTCATCTCTTTTTTGGGGGGTTGTTTTTAAAAATATATTTTTATTGATTTCAGAGAGGAAGGGAGAGGGAGAGAGGGATAGAGACATTAATGATGAGAAAGAGTCATTGATCGGCTGCCTCCTGCACACCTCCCACTGGGGATTGAGCCTGCAACCCCAGGCATGTGCCCTTAACTGGAATCGAACCTAGGACCCTTTAGTCTGCAGGCTGACACTCTATCCACTGAGCTAAATGGGCTAGGGCCTGAGTCATCTTTTAGCATAAACTCTAGGGCACACCATGAGTCACCTTGTTATCATAAACCATCCAGGCCCACGCTCACTTGGGAAATTCCATGGATTTAGAGCAACTGGGACAAAGCCCAGGAACTAGGGACAAATACAAAGTGCTTCCTCCTTCCCCTCACCACTGTACTGAGGTACAGTTGACAAAATTGTAAAATATTGAAAATGTACAATGTGGTGACTTGGTATATGTATACGTACTGAAAGTATTCTCCCATTGGGTTAATTAGCACATCTATCACACATTTACCCTTTCTAGGCTGAGAATATTTAACTTCTACTCAGCAAATTTAAATGATAAAATACAGTATTATCAACTGTAGTCACACCCTGTAGAGTCCTGTAATATATTAAATCCTTAAACTTATTTATTTTATATCAGAAAGTTTGTACCCTTTTACCAAACTTCTCCCCCTGCCCCTTAAGTCCTGGTAACCACTTTTCTATGAGTATGACTTTTTTTAAAAAAAGATTCTACATATAACTGATACCATGTATTTGGCTTATTTCACATAGCATAAGGCCTTCCAGGTTCACCCATGTTCCAAATGACAGGATTTCCTTCTCATTAAAGGAAATATTCCACTGTGTGTATACAATATATATATGTGTGTGTGTGTGTGTAGCTACACTAATAAAAGAGAAACATGCAAATTGGTGTCACTTTGCTATGCCTATCAGCCAATTGGATGAGTATGCAAATTAACCAACAAAGATGGCGGTTAATTTGCATACATAGGCGCCCAGTGGCCTGGGTCCCGGGAACAACATCAGTACCCAGGTCACTCCGAGGTAGGCCCCGTGTGGGCCCTGAGAAGCCTAGGAAGGGCCTGAGCCAGGGGGCTCCTGGGCAGGGCCAAGCCTGTGATCAGAGTAGGTGTGAAGCCAGTGATCAGAGGGAGCTGGGGGGCCCCTGCCCAGGCCTAAAGCTTCGACCAGAGGCTTTAGGCCTGGGCAGGGGCTGAGCCACTGATGGGTGTGAACTACAGAGGAAACACCTATTCTGACCGCTCACTGGCTAAGCTCCCTGTATGCCACTGGTAATAGTCTTAGTAACTTGGGTAATAAGAATCCAAAAAGGTGCTCTAGGGTTTTTCCACCTCACTCCTGGAGAAAAAAAACAAAGGTCTGCTGCTGGAGGACTAAGAAATGTCATATCCTACCCTAGCCAGTTTGGCTCAGTGGATAATGCCTCGGCCTACTGCAGGGTCTGGGTTTAATTCTGACCAAGGGCATGTACCTAGGTTGCAGGCTTCTCCCTGGCCGGGGCCCAGGTTAGGGCTCGTGCAGGAGGCAACCAATCAAAGTGTTCCTCTCACTTTGATGTTTCTCTTTGTCTTTCCCTTTCTCTTCCACATTCTCTAAAAATCAATGGAAACATATCCTCAAGTGAGAATTAAAAAAAAGAAAGAAAGAAAGAAATGTCATATCCTATGAAAGACACATCTTGAAAATGCCTAAAGAAAGTTGTCATGGTGAAGGGACTGGAGTCCGTGTTGATGAAAACACCTTGGTGGCTGCAGTGACTGGCAGTGGCTGCAGCAGCAGGGTGATGGGGCTGGTGCCTTCCCCTGATCAGCCTAGTCACCTCCCACTAAGGGAGGCCAGACTTCGGCTTAAGCCCGCTCCCCAAGGGGATCAGGGAGCGGGCCTAAGCCATCAGTAGGACATCCCCTGAGGGCTCCCAGTATATGAGAGGGGGCAGGCTGGGCTGAGCGACCCCTCCCCCCCAGTGCATGAATTTCATGCACCGGGCCACTAGTATATGTGTGTGTGTATGTGTGTATGTGTGTATGTGTGTATGTGTATACATATACCTCACATATACATATACCTCACATTTTCTTTATTAGTTTGTGTGTTTTAAAAAAATATTTTCTCATTGATTTCAGAGAGGAAGGGAGAGGGAGGAGAGATAGATTTTCTAACATATGTTCCCTGACCGGGAATCGAACTGTGACCTCCTGGTTCATAGGTCAATGCTCAACCAGAGTGCCATGCCAGTGGGGGAGATCTTTTTTCTTAATGTAGGTGTTATCACTATGAACTTCCCTCTTAGAACCACTTTTGCTGCATCCTATTGGTTTTGATAATTATGTTTCCATTTTTATTTGTCTCAAGATATTTTTTGATTTTTTAAAAAAAGTTCTTTTTTTACCCATTGGTCTGTTCAGGAGTTGTTGTTTACTGTCCACATATTTGTGAATTTTCTCATTTTTTTTGTCATTGCTTTCTAGTTTCATGCTATTGTGGTTGGAAACGATGCTTGATATGATTTTAACCTTAAGTTCATTAAGACTTACTTTGTGGCCTAACAAAAATGTATCCTGGAGAATGTTCCATGTGCTTCTGAAGAATGTGGATCTGCTGCTGTTGGATGGAATATTTTGTATACAGTCAAGTGCTGCATAACGATATTTTGGACATGAAGGACTGCATATACAACGGAGGTTCCATAAGATTATAATGTAGCTCAAAAATTCTCATTGCCTAGGGGTGTCATAATGTCATAGTGAAGTGCATTAATCATGCTTTTGATGATGCTGGTGTAAACAAACCTACTGACTTCCAGTCATATGAAGGTATAGCGTGCATATTTCTGTACATAATACTTTATTCCTACATAATAAAGACCTAATATGCAAATGGTCATCACGTCCTCATGCTGTCACCCTGTCACGGATCAGACACTCAACACGGGAGAGAGGAATGGGGACCAGCCAGGCACAAACGAGCTTGTGAGAGAGGAATGGGGACCAGACAGGCTGTGGCCTAGGAGAGGGACAAGCCGCCCACCCCGCGGTCCCAGGCACCAGCGCCTGCAGCTGCGGCCTGGGAGAGGGACAAGCCACCTGCCCCGTGGTCCCAGGCGCCTGTGGCTGTGGCCCAGCAAAACTGTGTGTCCATGGTCCCCTGCAGCTGTGGCTGGCCCAAGCGAAGCTGGCCCGGGCAAAGCCGGCCGGCGTCCTGGATGCCTGTGACTGGCTGGAGGAGGGAATCCTGGGTCCCAGGTGTGGGGCGAGGCAAAGGTGGTTTGGGGTGATCAGGCCAGCAGGGGAGCAGTTAGGGGCGATCAGGCACGCAGGCAGAGGTGGTTAGGGGTAGTCAGGCAGGCAGGCGAGCGGTTATGAGCCAGTGGTCCCGGATTGTAAGAGGCAGTCAGACATCCCCCGAGGGGTCCTGGATTGGCGAGGGTGCTGTCCGGGCTGAGGGAGCCCCCCCTACCCCGGGCACGAATTTCGTGCACTGGGCCTCTAATAATGGTAATAAAAGACTTGCTATCATTATTTTAGAGTATTCTTTTTTTAAAAATATATTTTTATTGATTTCAGAGAGGAAAGGAAAGGGAGAGAGGGAGAGATAGAAACATCAATGATGAGAGAGAATCACTGACCAGCTGCCTCCTGCACATCCCATATTGGGGATCGAGCCTACAACCTGGGCGTGTGACTTGACCAGGAATCTAACTGCAACCTCCTGGTTCATAGGTTGACACTCAACTGCTGAGCCATGCTTTCCAGGCTAGAGTATATTCTTTTTGATGATAAAAGCAAATATATTTTCTGTAAAACAGTATGCCGTGTCAAACTGGCAGCATCCTCATACATCTGGTGTTTACTGTGTCTCTTGATTGAATTTTTTTCCCTTGTGCTTGGCTTAATCTTCTGTTTTGTTCATCATGCCCCTAAGTATACCAAATCCCCTGCTTCCCGGCAGGCCTGGCTCAGTGGTTGAGCGTCGAGCTATGAACCAGGAGGTGACAGTTCCATTCCTGGTTATGGCACATGCACAGGTTGAGGGCTTGATCTCCAGTAGGGGGCGTGTAGGAGGCAGCCAATCAATGACTCTCATAATTGATTAAAAAAGTGTTTTATTAATTTCAGAGAGAGGAAGGAGAGGGAGAGAGAAACATCATTACTAGAATGTCAATGAGCCATCCATTTCTAGTGTCTTATTTTAATGGGAATAAATGTAATGTGCCAGGAGCTGGTCCATCCTTGCTG
Source organism: Myotis myotis (assembly GCF_014108235.1). Classification (NCBI taxonomy): domain Eukaryota; kingdom Metazoa; phylum Chordata; class Mammalia; order Chiroptera; family Vespertilionidae; genus Myotis; species Myotis myotis. Next base: position 41,346,366 of record NW_023416335.1, read on the forward strand.
TTTCAAGGGACCTGGCATATATGGCATACTGTTCTTAATATGTTTGCTCACCTTCTTGGCACTATGTGTTTTAACCAAGGTCACCTCTCTGAGAAAGGTTGTTTCCCCAGGTAGGGATTTTCCCCTGAAGTTAGGGAGGGAATAAAGCCCCTTAACTAAGTGCCAGGCGGGTAGTTAATCACTTTAACTACAAACAATCACGCTTCAGCTACATAATCTTTACTCCCTGGAATGGAGATAAACGCCCTAACCTTTGGAATAGAGATTGATAGGATTGGAATCAACTGGTATAAATACAGATGTAACAAGACAACAGGAGACAGAACCTAGAGACAGAACCTAGACTCAGAACCTACACAGAACCTAGAGAAAGAACCTAGCGAGAGAACATGGCAAAAGATCCTGGACAGAACCTGGCTACAGAACTTGGCTGGAGAACCTAGACAGAAACCTAGAGACAGAACCTGGCTACAGAATCTGGCGACCGAACCTGGCTGGAGAACCTAGTGAGAGAACCGAACCAGAACTTGGCTAGAGATCCTAACCAGAACTTCGCTGGAGATCCTGACCAGAACTTGGCTAGAGATCCTGGCTAGGCTGCTGATCAACTGAACGCTGTCTCTGTGTCATTCCTTCTTCGCCGACTCTGTCCACACCTTTGGGGACTCCTGGACCTGCTGGGGTTGGAACCCAGCAGTAATGTGCATTTTTCTGATAAGCAAAATTGCTCATGAGTATGGTTTTTTATATATTTAGTATATAACATGGAGTTCTTTTTTTTTTTTTAATATATTTTATTGATTATTTACAGAGAGGAAGAGAGAGAGATAGAGAGTTAGAAACATCGATGAGAGAGAAACATCGATCAGCTGCCTCCTGCACATCCCCCACTGGGGAAGTGCCCACAACCCAGGTACATGCCCTTGACCAGAATCGAACCCGGGACCTTCAGTCCGCAGGCCGACGCTCTATCCACTGAGCCAAACCGGTTTCGGCATGGAGTTCTTAATATATATTACTGCTATGCTGGTTTTAACGGGATCTAGAGTTGCTTCTTCAGTTTATATTAAATAGGATATTAAAAAATATTTTCTTAAAGGATATTTTGCGTTGCAATGTTTTTTCTTGTCTTGACTCCCTAAGGTAAATTAGTAATAGGATGTTGAATTTTAATCTCTGATTTCTAGTTCACTTGGCTTAACTTTATGGTACAGTGGTAGAGTTAGGACCAACACAGGGAGGTGAGATTTACATGATTAGCTGGGAGTAGTAAGTCTGGGAGAGGGAATTTGATGTAGTTTACTTGTATGAAGGAATGAGGCTAATTGTCCTGGTCTCACTTAAATGTTTCTAATTCATTTTTAAGCTCTTTCATTGCCTCCACAGTGTGGCTTAAAAACTCACTTTTCCCTTTTAACGTCAGGATAAAGTCCAAATTCCTAAGTTTAGAATACAAGACCTTTGATTACCCCATTACTACATCAAACCTCATGCACTTTTGAACCTGCTGTCCCCACGCAGTATGTCTTTGCATGTCTGGTTCTGTTTTTGTGGAAGCTCTCCTCTTCCTCCCTGGTCTCCTCAGTGAATGTGAAATGATTCCCCCGGACTTGACTCACTAGCTCCCGTGGAGGCCCCCCTTAGGCAGCTGCACAGGTTTTCTTCTCAGTGTACGAGTGGATCCTAGACCTGGCTGATGACCAGAATGGATTGGGGGTGGGGGTGGGGGTTCAAAAGGCCACCAGTTGGGTCCCGTCTTGGCTTATTCTGTCTCAGTCATTTGGGATGGGGCTCTGGATACATGTTGGTCTTTGTTTTAAGACTCCCCGAGTTGAGGTGGGATTTTGATGTTTAGCCAGGGTTGGGACTGTTGGTGTAAAAGCCAAGGGAGGCATCCAAAGTGCACTCTGCAGCAGGTTCTCAAACTTGAGCCTATATCAGCATCACCTGGACGACTTGGTAAGATAAAGATTGATGGGCTCCACTCTCAGAGTTTCTGATTCATAGGTTTCTGATTCATAGGTCTGGGTGGGGCCGGAGAATTTGCATTTCTAACAAGTTAGGGGATGCTGATGCTGATGCTGATCTGGGGACCGCACTCTGAGAACCTCTGCTATACAGTCATTGGCAAGCTGGGGGTAGTGATCCCTTACCCTCCAGAGACCTGAAGAAAGACAAGAAGCAGATCTTGTGTGTAGTTCACAACCACACTTGCCACATATTGTATTCTTTGCATAGATAGATCCCTTGCTCACTGGGCTGTGAGCGCTTGTAGGGCAGTTGAACCCTAGAATATAGTAAAGGTTTCATACCTTTCTCCTTGCTCTGGTGGTTAGGGGAGCACTTATTGCCGGTGTCTGTGGCTACTCCCTGGGGCCAACAGTTGAAGTGAAGTCCTATGGCTTTTCCAGAAATAGGAAAAGATTGGGGCAGTGGTTCTGATTCTGGAGATTTTGCCACCCAGGCAATGTCTGGGGACAACTTGGGGTTGGGAGGTGATACTAGTGTCCTGAGGATGGATTTCAGGGATGCTGCTAACCGTCCCAGGACAGCCCCCCATAGCAAAGAAGCATGCTGCCTCAAATGTTAGTTCTGCTGAGCTCCAGGGACCCTGCCTCAGGGGAAGGAGGTCCGAGGAGGTCGGTGGGTCTTACTGTGAGATGTGTCTGTGGTCATTTGTTCCTCCCCAACCCCTGTTCATAGATTCCCTGACCCAGAGTACCCCCACCCCAGCCTTGCCCTGGTGGAGCCTGCAGTGACCAGGGCTAACGTAATCTCCTGGGAGGATTAACCGGAGATTAATATTTGCCACAGCTAGAAGTGCTTTGAAATACATTATCCTTTCAACAATAAATGACTTATTTGAGTGGGGCTAGGGCATTTGCTGAATGATTGACTGACCTTAGCTGACCTGCATCTTCCCTTTTCCAGGAGGAGAGAGGGTTGTGTGAGAGAGTGTTCTCTGCCCCTGCTTCTCAACCAGGGGAGAGCCATTTATCAACTCAGCTGAGTTTTCAGTGACTTGCCGTGTGCTAGGTCTGGTGAGCATCACAGAATGGGCCCTGTCCTCATGGAGTTCTCATTCTAGAAGGGAGATGGACAAAATGAAGGATTATCTTCCTCTCAAAAAGTAAAAAAATAAGCCCTAGCTGGTTTGGCTCAGTGGATAGAGCCTCAGCCTGCGGACTCAAGAGTCCCAGGTTCGATTCCGGTCAAGGGCATGTACTTTGGTTGCGGGCACATCCCCAGTAGCGGGTGTGCAAGAGGCAACTGATCTATGTTTCTCTCTCATCGATGTTTCTGACTCTCTATCCCTCTCCCTTCCTCTCTGTAAAAAACCAATAAAATATATTAATAAATAAAAAAATAAAAAATAGATTTTAGTAAATAGATCAAGAAATTAGAAGAGGAGAATAAGGTGAAAAATTAGGGTATATTTTTTTAATAAGATGATCAGGCCTTGCTTTGGAGGTGACAATTCGGTTGAGACCTGGAGGAGGGACAGTGCAATCATGGGAGGAAATGGGGCAGAGTATTTGTTCCCAGCAAAGGGAATAGAAAACAGGAGTTGGGGACTACAACAGGCCAGCCCGATTGGAACAGTGAGCAGGGAGGGGAGGGGCAGGAGATGGGTGGCCAGTCAGGAGGGACCTGGTCACGCATGACACCCCAGGTAAATGTGAGGATGGCAGATGTAAGGCCATAGCCGTCAGGCATTGTGGAGGTCTGAAAGCCCATCCTTAATAAAGCGAAAGGAAGGTTCCAGAAGAGATGAGAACAAGAAATTGAGCAGCTAAGGTTTGGGGTTTCTTTTGTGTAGGGTGAGGAAGTCACTCAGTGATGTTGGTAGTTGGGGTCAAGGAGAAGCCTGATCCAGCAGCTGCGGGTGCGGAAGAATGATAGGCAACAAGAGTAGTCAGCGCATGGCCTTTGGAGATAGATGCCAGGGTTGTTTACAGCTAGGAGGGGCCTGGGGCTGGAAGTGTAATTGGGGAAGTGGTGGGTGATGCTGAGGCTGCCGGGAAGTGCTGTCCCCAGGGCCTAGGAGCCTGTAGCCGGAGAGCAAGGAGCTGAGGATGGTCAAAGGGCTTCATGGAGAACACCCCCTTGGCCACAGCATGTGGGGGCCTGTGGCTGAAGTTTGGAAGTGGGGTCAAGATAACGAGCACTGCCCGGCCAGTGTGGCTTAGTGGCTGAGCGCCGACCTATGAGCCAGGCAGTAACGGTTCTTTTCCCAGTCAGGGCCCAGTGGAGGGCATGCGGGAGGCAGCTGATGGATGATTCTCTCTCATCATTGATGTTTCTCTCTCTCTTCCTCTCTGAAATCAATAAAAGTATTAAGGAAAAAAACCCCACACAGATAACCAGCACTCCACCGGGCTCCATTACTGGGAAGCTGTCCTCAGTTGTTTAGGAAGTATAACGGGGGGTCCATCGCTTTTCAACTCTGTTCCCCAAGAGCCCTGTAGGGAGGAGGGTGAAGGAGCACCCCCGGAAGTGTGGAAGTGGAAGCTCCCTGAAGCCTGGCATGTCTTGGCCAATGTTTCCATTTATTCAGTGTTGATGTGTTCGAACTCTACAGTTTACTGACACTTTCAGGAAGATGTGTGCTCTTGGGACACTTGGGGACACTCCTTGGGGCGTGGGCCTCTCAGTCGGGCACACTCCTCTGTGGGGCCTCTTGGTCGTTTCAGCTCGGGGAACTAGGTGCATTTTGGTCATGTACTTTTCACTTCCTTCTCACCGTGGGAAACAAGAAGTGATGCAGGAGTGACAGCCCAGTGTGAGTTCTGCAAGGAGGAAACCCTCCACAGAAGCCTCATTGCAGCCTAAATGCCAGTTTATCCTTTGGATCATTTCCCTGCAGCTCAAATGTTCGCTGAGCTCAGCTGTCCAGGGAGCTGTGCTGGAAATGGAGTATGCAAAAAGGCCCGACAGGCCTCCCGTCCTCGAGGGACCCCTGGATGGTGTGGGGATGATGGTAGTACCAAGGGCATTGTACACACAGTGGACCCATTAGTGTGTCAGGAAATCAATTTAGTGAATTTCAACTGGCATTTCTTGTGTTTTTTTTTTTTTAAATTAAAAAATTTATGGTAAAATATACAAAATCTACCATTAGTAAAAAAAATTGAGGTATGATTGATATTAATTTCAGATGTATAACATGATTCGATATTTGTATATATTTTGAAGTGATCACTACATTAAGTCTTAATATCCATCACTCCACATAAATACAAATTTTTTCCTGTGATAAGAACTTTTAAGATTTACTCTCATTATGCAATACAGCATAATGAACTAGAGTCACCATCCTGTATATTATATCCTCATGACATTTTATAACTGGAAGTTTGTACCTTTTGAACCTCTTCAGCCATTTTGCCCACCTCCACACCCCTCACCTCTGTCAATCACTAATCTGTTCTCTGTTATTTTTGAGCTCTTTAAGATTCCAGCCCTAACCGGTTTGGCTCAGTAGATAGAGCATCAGCCTGAGGACTCAAGGGTCCCAGGTTCGATTCTGGTCAAGGGCATGTACCTTGGTTGTGGGCACATCCCAGTGTGGGGTGTGCAGGAGGCAACTGATCGATGTTTCTCTCTCATTGATGTTTCTAACTCTCTAACCCTCTCCCTTCCTCTCTGTAAAAAAATCAATAAAATATATTAAAAAAAAGATTCCACATATAAGTGAGATCATACTGTATTTTTTTTTTCTGTTTGACTTATTTCACTTAGCATAATGCCCTCAACTTCTATTCAAGTTGTCACAAATGGCAAGATGTCTTCCATTCTTTCTTTTTTTTTAAATCTTTACCTGAGGATATTTTTCCTTTGATTTTTAGAGGGAGTGGAAGGGAGGGGGAGAGACAGAAAGACAGAAGTATCGATGTGAGAGAGACACATTGATTGGTTGCCTCCCACATTCGCCCCTGCAACCGAGGTACATGTCCTTGACCGGAATCGAACCTGGGACCCTTTAGTCCGCTCTATCCACTGAGCCAGATGAGCTAGGGCCATTATTTTTTATGGCTGAATAATATTCCTTTGTGTATATGTATGTGTATATAATATTAACTTTACCACATTAACCATTTTTAAATTGTGCAGTTTAGTGGCTGGCCTTTTATGACTGTCTTATTTCACTGAGTATAATACTTAGGATTCATCCATGTTGTAGCATGTATAAATATTGCCTTCCTGCCCTAACCAGTTTGGCTCAGTGGATAGAGCGTCGGCCTGCAGACTGAAAGGTCCCAGGTTCGATTGTGGTCAAGGGCATGTACCTTGATTGCGGGCACATCCCCAGTAGGAGGTGTGCAGGAGGCAGCTGATCAATGTTTTTCTCTCATTGATGTTTCTAACTCTCTATCCCTTTCCCTTCTGCTCTGTAAAACGTCAATAAAATATATATTTAAAAAATTGCCTTCCTGTCCTGGCAGGTGTTTCTCAATGGTTAGAGCATTAGCCTGCACATCAAAGGGTTGAGGGTTCGATTCCTGGTCAAGGGCACATGCCTGGGTAGCAGGTTCCATCCCTGACCTGGTCCAGATGTGTGTGGGCAGCAACCAGTCTATGTGTCTCTCTCTCATATCAATGTTTCTCTCTCTCTCTCTCTCTCTCTCTCTCTCTCTCTCTCTCTCTCTCTCTTCCCCTTTCCCTCTCTCTTTCCTTCTCCTCCTCCCCCTTCCATGCTCTCTAAAATCAATGGAAAAAAATATCCTTGGGTTAGGATTAACAAAAACAAAAAAATTAATGGAAAAAATATCCTGAGGTGAGGATTAACAACAACAAGAAATTGCCTTCCATATTAAGACCAAATAATATTCCATTGCATGGATATACCATATTTTGTTTATCCATTCATCCATTGATGGACACCTGGGTTACTTCCACCTTTTGGGTATTGTGACTAATGTTATGATTATGGGTGTATAATGACTGGCATTTCTTTTTAATGTTGTAGGGTACAATACACAATATCAGAGTAGCGTGGGTAAATGTGGACACAGTGTAGACAGACCTGGGTATTCAAGAGTGCTTGGGAATCTAGATTTTTATGGGGAATATAATTTTTTAAGCTATTATTATTCAAAATAATAATGTGTACCCCACCCAGCATTTTTTTTTTTTTTTTTGCTGGGATCTTTGTGTGGGACTCCAATGGGTGACCTCAGGCATGAGAGATTATGTATAAGGGATTTTTGATAAGTGACAAAATTCCATGGGTCCAAAGAAGGAGAGATTTGCTGGAGAGAGGGGTCAGAGAAGGGCCAAGTGAAGGAGCCAGAACTTGAAGCTGGGAATAAGTCAAATTAAAAAGAAAAGGGGTACAGGAACTCTTATTCATTGCTGGTGAGATAGCAAAATAATGCAGCTACTTTCAAAAATATTTTTATTGATTTCAGAGAGGAAGGGAGAGATAGAAACATCAATGATGAGAGACAATAATTGATCGGCTGCCTCCCACCAGGCCCCTCACGGGGCACTGGGCCTATAACCCAGGCATGTGCCTTGACCGGAAATCGAACCGTGACCTCGAGGTTGACGCTCAACCATTGAGCCACACTGGCTGGGCTAATGCAGCTACTTTTGAAGACAGTGTGCAGGCTTCTTACTAAATACTCTTTCCGTGTGACCCAGCAATCATGCTTCTTGGCGTTTACCAAAGGGATTTGAAAACTTAGGTTCACACAAAACCTCCTCTCGGTTGTTTATATCAGCTTTATTTATAATTACCAAAACTTGGAAGCAACCAAGATGCCCTTTAGTTGGGGAATGGATAAATAAACTGTAGTCCATCCAGTTAATGGAATATTATTCAACACTAAAAGGAAATGAGCTATCAAGCTAATGAAAGATATGAAGGAACCTTAAGATCGTATTAAGTGAAAGAAACAAGTCTGAAAAGGCTAAATATTTACTGTGTGATGCCATCTCTATTACATTCTGGAAACGGCAAAACCATGGAGACAGTAAAAAGATCAATGGTTGCCAGGGGTTGGGAGGAGGGAAGGATGAATAGGTGGAGCACAGGATTTTTAGGTGAAACTCTTCTGTATCATACAGTAATGGTGGATACATGTCATTCCACATCTGTCAAAACCCATAGGATGTATGGATTTTGACAGATGTATAATGAATGACCCTTACTGTGAAGTTTGGTTGATAATGACACGTCAATATAGGTTAATCCATTGTAACAAATGTATGACTCTGGTGGGAGATTTTGATACTGTGGGAGGTTGTGGGAGAGTGGGTGATTCAGAACTCTGTACTTACTGCTCAGTTTTGCTGTGAGCCTGCAACTGCTGTAAAAAATTAAGTATAAGTAAACAAATAAAAAGAATGAAGGCTTTCCAGGTTGGGGGGATAGAGGTAGGAGTGTCAATGTGTGCTCAGGGGATGAGTGGGCAACTGGTCTGGCTGTGAGAAAGCGTTCCTGTGAGCACAGTGGGATACGTGGCTGGAAAAGCAGTCTGGTGCTACTGCGGATATGCAGACACACACCAGCTTGTGCTGAGGCGGGACTTTGCCAGCGGCATGAGGTGATGTATCTCTTAAATTAACCTAACTGCCCAGATGTTTATCTCCCAGGGATTGATAAACTGAGCAGCCTGTGAAAGCACAATGATAACTGACTAAACTATGCAGATTAGTTCTTTATCCTTGAGGAGGTATCCTTTTAATTAATTAAGACAGTGAATTATATGTCCACATGCATGTGATTAAGTAAAATTCTTTGACCCAAGTAAAGTGTTTTCTGATGCTCTGATCCCAGTGAGTGATATTAAAGGCTTATGTTGTTAGTCAGTAATACCCTCCAGGTCCATCCTTACTCTCTGAATTTTGAAGCAAGATCTATGTAATCCCTTGGAGAGGATGAGGTTTAATAGTTTAGAACAGCTGTTCTCAACCTGTGGGTCGCGACCCCTTTGGGGGTCGAATGACCCTTTCACAGGGGTCGCCTAAGACCTTCGGAAAACACATATATAATTACATATTGTTTTTGTGATTAATCACTATGCTTTAATTATGTTCAATTTGTAACAATGAAAATACATCCTGCATATCAGATATTTACATTACAATTCATAACAGTAGCAAAATTACAGTTATGAAGTAGCAACGAAAATAATTTAATGGTTGGGGGTCACCACAACATGAGGAACTGTATTAAAGGGTCGTTGCATTAGGAAGGTTGAGAACTACTGGTTTAGAAGAAGGTGTTTGATTGGAATAGGAGCTATTGACTGTATTTTCAGAGAAGAGCCAGCCAGCACTTAGGCACTCACAACCTTAGAAGGGATCTTGCCAATGAGTCCTTACCCTAGTGGTGGTCACTTGGGCTCTGCTAACTACACTAGGGTATCAACCTGCCAGTTCTAAGATCCCTCACTTGTGAGTTTCAATCAAAAGTGATTTAATCCCCTCACAGCCAAGGGCAAGAGAAGTAGTGTCTTATTCATGACCCATTTTGTTCCTAAGGTTACTGAATTGTGTGCAAATGTGTGTGTGTGTGTGTGTGTGTGTGTGTGTGTGTGTGTGTTTTATAAAGAAGGACTTAGGATAGTTATCCACTCACAGTTAGTAGATTCTGGGTGTTGGTTGTGGTGTGGGAAAAGTTCTTGTGAAGATATGTGGTGATAAGACAAGAGACACTGTGAAGCCGTAAAGGAATGGGTTAGCCGAGGGAGACAAGGGAAACAAGAAGGCCAGGGGTGGACCAGGGATTTCTGCAGTGCCCACAGCCTGGGAGGACCCATGTGGCTCCTGGGGCAGAGGGAGTGCAGGGACCTGGGGAACATTGGGGAGAAAAGGGGATACAGCCTGCATTCCCACCTGGCTTATTTTCACCTGGAAAGAACAGGTGGTAGATGAAAGGGGAAAGGATATAGAAATGAATTTTGAGCAAGTTTTAGGAAAGGCGGAAAGCCGCAGAGGAATGAGGAAAGACAATTTTAGCTTGAGAGTTGCTGCTGCATTTAATTTGACTTGGCTGTGGGCCACTCCAGGAATGCTGGGGTGGTGACCTATTTTGAGACAGCTTACCTGAGGTGTGGGTGTTCCACTCTCACCCTGGATGGATTCCAATGACATCTTGCCAACACATACCAGACACTGTCTTTGATCACAGAGCTTCTAAGTAGTTTGAGAGTAGTCATTGCTCTGAAGGAGTTACATTCATGATGAGACAGGAGGGAAAGGCTGCTGCATCAAGTGTTGTGGATGAAGAGTGGATGGAGAGAGTGTCCCTGTGGAGAGGAAGACCACTGGGGCAGAGCTGGGCGGGGGTGGCCTCTTTGGCAGTGGTCTGGAATTGTTGAGTAAGCTCCCTCAGGCATAAATTGGAATCGAGGTATCAGTTGACCATGTCTAATTCCTTACTTAGATGGTGACAGATAATGTGAGCTCCTACGAAAGTGGGCTTCCAGCAGATGGAAATGAAAACCTTCAGTCCCTGCTGGTACCTGTAGGGCTCAGCTGGCTTTCTGAGAATTGAGCAGTGATGGAAATTGGGAAGGTCCTTAAGTCAAAAGCCACCATGAAAGAAATATGTTTGAGCAATTTCGTCTAAGTTATTAGGCTTTCTAATGAGGTCCAAATGTGATTACTTACGAGTTCTATCCTGGTAATGGCTGATATTTGGTGGGATTTTTTAAGTTTTCAAAGCAGCTCCAGTTGATCTCTCAGTGGCTGAGGGAGGTGCTATGTAAAGGGGTCCTTCCCATTTGCTGGAGGCCAATACTAATCCTATCTAAATAAAGAGGGATATGCTAATTGACCATCACTCCCCCACAAAGATGGCAATGCCCACAGCCAATAAGGAGGGAATATGCTAATTGACTGCCATGCCCTCAAAGATGGCGGTGCCCACAGCCACAAGATGGCGGTGCCCAGTCCCTTCAGCCCTGCTGGGGCGGCAGGCACGCAGCACGGCCAGGCCCGCCCTCAGGCGGGTCCGGCCACTCCGCGCGCCTGACTCCGGAGTCCCTCAGTCCCCTCAGCCCCCCAGCCGCCCAGGGCCGGCCCAAGGCACAGGCAAGCCTCGGATGTTGACTGCCCAGCAGCCCAGGGCCGCCCGAGGCTCAGGTAACCAGGGCCGGCCGAGGCTTGCGCTGCCGGCAGTGGCAGCAGCAGAGGTGTGATGGGGACGTCGCCTTCCCCTGATTGCCGGGTCGCCTCCTACCCTTGAGGGCTCCCGGACTGTGAGAGGGGGCAGGCTGGGCTGAGGGACTCCCCCTCCAGTGCATGAATTTTCATGCACACCAGGCATCTAGTAAGTTATAAGGCTACTTTGAGCTCACACACACACGGGAAGTGGCAAAGTCCTAGACTCTTAATAGCAGGATTTCCTCCTCAATCTGTATTTTGTTTATACTCATTAAAATTTTAAAAATTTTTTGTTAAAATGCCCATAACATAGAATTTATCACTTAGCCATTGAAGTGTACAGTTCAGTCGTGTTAAGTACATCCACATTGTTGTACAACCAATCTCCACAGTTCTTTTCATCTTGCATTAGTATTTTATTAAACACTGACTCCTCACTTTCCTTTCTTCCTGGTCACTCTCCTACTTTCTGTCTCTCTGAATTTGACTCCTCCAAGTACCTCATGTAAGTGGTATCTTACCGTGTCGGTCCTTTTGTGTCTGCGCCATTTTACATTCCCGCCGGCATTGTGCAAGGCTTCCAGTGTCTCCACATCCGTGCCTACACTTCTCCATTCTAATGGGTGAGAGGTGGTATCTCCCTGTGGTTTTGATTGGCATTTCCCTGAGGATGAGTGATGCTGAGCATCTTCTCCCGGGCAAGCAGAATTTTAAAGAGGGCTGTTTAGGACCAGCGGTCACCATCTGGGTAAATTCCAGTGCTGACTGCCTGAGCACTTGCCGAAGGGCACAGCTGTAGAGTAAGTGGCCCAGCACATTTCAAGCCTGTTTACTGGTAAAGCTCACCGATTTATACTTTTGTGTTGGAAGGAAATTGAAACCTAGCGATGTGAAATGACTGGCAAAAAGTCATGGAGGTCCAAAATCTGGACCTCATAGAAATGAAGGCGGGGGAGAGGGAGACGGCCGAGGCTCTGGGAACTCTAGGGTTCTCAGTATCATTGCTGGGACTAGAAGCCATTCTTCTGGTTCCTGTTCCAGGGCCAGCAAAACCTGGAGCTCAGTTTCTCTTCCTGCTTCCTCAGTGGTTAGGGAGAGGGATAGAGAGCTAAAAACATCGATGAGAGAGAAACATCCATCAGCTGCCTCTGCACACTTCCTACTGGAGATGTGCCCACAACCAAGGTACATGCCCTTGACCGGAATCGAACCTGGGACCTTTCAGTCTGCAGGTCGATGCTCTATCCACTGAGCCAAACCTGTTAGGGTCACCAGGCAATTCTTGAGCACCTGCTCTGTCCCCAGTGCTGTGCTGGGGATAAAGCAGTAAAGGAGGTAAACATGATCTCTGCTTCCATGATTGTTGTCTGGTGTCAGAAGTCTCCTTACCCTGGCAAAATCAGTAAAATGGTGCTAATCTTTGAGCTAGCTTTGCATATTAATTATTATCCCTTAAATAATGCATAATGGAGAATGGCAGTTTATTTGAATAGGGTTTTTCTTGGGTCCTCTATAAAGTTATTGTTTTTTCCTTTTACAGTTAAAAAGTAATTTGAAATTATGTGAATATTCTCTTCCACATCAAACTTTCATTGGTTTTAACTCCCACTGATCATTTCTTTTCTTTTTTTCTTTCTTTCTTTTTTTGTTTTGTTTTGTTCTCACCTGAGGATATTTTTTCCATTAATTTTTAGAGAGTGGAAGGAAGAGGGAGAGACAGAGAGAAACATCGATGTGAGAGAGACACATCGATTGGTTGCCTCCTGCATGCACCCCCACCAGGGCCGAGGAACCTGCAACCAAGGTATGTGCCCTTTACCAGAATTGAACCCAGGACCCTTCAGTCCGAGGGCCAACACTCAAACCACTGAGCAAACCGGCTAGGGCTCCCATTGATCATTTATTTCTAAATCCATTGTTCCTTCAACATATATTTGCATTTGAGAATGCAAGCACTTTCCCTTCTCTCCCATTTACAGAAAGTAAGGATTGGTGGACTCTTTTTATGTAAAGGTTTATGATCCATTTATTCATTGTGATGCTCAGTGTATCCCAGATTTGCCTAGTGAGAGCCCTTCAGGCTGGCTCCTCTGTCCTTTGGACATATCCTCATGATTTTTTGAGCTTTTCCTTGTCTTATGGTGTAAGATGTTTCAGGCCCGTCTTGTACTTTCTCTGCCTGTTTTGTGTTGGTCTGATCACTGGGTAGTGATGCCGTTGCTAGGAATGCTTGGGGCACTCCTCACAGACATTTTCCCTGAGGAGCCAGTGTGGAAGCTGGACCAGCCCTTGTGGTTCTTCAGGTTGCCAGCTGTACCTCCACGGTGATCATCAGGGAACTCTGAAAAAAGATAAGGTGTTTACTGACAAGTCCTGCCTGAGGCTACGCAGCAAGGTCTTGGGGTTGGCAGAGTAGACAGAGAGAGAAAAAAAGGGAGAGAGAGGGAGACAGAAAGAGAGAGAGGAGTCATGAGTGTGAGCCTGGGGTTCTGCCTTTATTGGGATTGAGGGTGGGGTGCCTAGGGTGTTTTGTGTTCACTCTTGATCAATTTAAAACATAAGAGTGGGTAATTGAAGTGCAGGAAGGGAAAAAGCAAGGGACGGTGAAAGGATCACTTATCTAGGTCAAGCAGAGTTTTGTGAACAAGAAAAAGGGAAGTTCAAGGGTGGGTGGCCTGGGTTTTTACAGTCACGTAGCTGGCAATGTGTTTGAGTCGAATGTCTTTGAAGTGGATGCCTCAGCAATCAAAAGCTTATGCTGCAATAAAAAGAAAGCTGCTTGTGATGTGCTTACACTACACTGTCCCAGCCTTGGAGCCAGTCATTTCTTCAAGGAGCCTTGGTTTCTTTATGTCAGGAAAGGTATTAAAAAACCGAGACCTGGGCGCCTGCCCGGAGTGTTCTGTGACATTGGTGTGCCATTGTTTCCAGGCCCTCCCGGCAGACAGAGCCAGGGGCTTTGTGGGTGTGTAAGCACATATCTAAGATAGCTCACCCTGCACCCCCCGCCCCATGTCTGTGTATTTAAAATGTAGACTTTAAAAACAAAACTTATGGATGTAGGATTCTGATGAGACACAGATGTGTCTTTTTGGGAAGATGTCATTCATTGTTCTCTCCATTTTTAACAGGTGGCTAAACCCCTTGTTTAAAATCGGTCACAAACGGAGATTAGAAGAAGATGATATGTATTCAGTGCTTCCGCAAGATCGCTCGAAGGAACTTGGGGAAGAGCTGCAAAGGTAAGCACAGACAGTGAGGAGAAGGGTGAGAAAGGGGAGCCTCTAGGGCAGCGGTTCTCAACCTGTGGGTCGCGACCCCTTTGGGGGTCGAATGACCCTTTCACAGGGGTCGCCTAAGATCATCGGAAAACTCATATAGAATTACTTATTGTTTTTGTGATTAATCACTATGCTTTAATTATGTTCAATTTGTAACAATGAAATTGGGGGTCACCACAACATGGGGAACTGTATTAAAGGGTCGTGGCATTAGGAAGGTTGAGAACCACTGCTCTAGGGTCTAATGCTTTGGACTTTGGACAGGGTGTTGTCTTCCTTTGGGTCCTTCTGGAGCTTGGGTACACTGCCCTCCCTAACCCTCAGGCTGTCCCTGGGCTTAACCTGCTTGGCAGGTGGGTGAAACTAGAGGTGCCTGTGCCTTTGTGGAAGTGGAGAGAGCCCCCAGCCAGAGCCCTGAATGCCAAGAACCGTCTGGGGAGGAGGTATCCCTGCAGGAAGTTGACTCCTGTCTGCCCTCTTGGGCTGCTCAAGGTGCCGTAGTCCTGCAGAACTGGCAGGAACTTGTTTCCTGAGACTGGGGCTGTTCCCCTCCAGGCCTGATGTTCTGGCGCCTCAGATACTGCACCCCGAATTTTGGGAGCCCAGCATCTATTGGACAGGGGTGAAGTGCCCGGCAAGAGGCACTTACCTTTCACTCTGCTACCTCCCCGGTTTGCCCTGCGGCAGGGCGTGCTGCTCTTCACCGTGCTGTGCTTCTCCTCGCAGGTACTGGGATGAAGAACTTTCGAGAGCCCAGAAGGTCCCACAGGAGCCATCTTTAACAAAAGCAATCATCAGGTGTTACTGGAAATCCTATGTAATTCTGGGATTTTTTACGTTATTTGAGGTAAAAGCTTTGACCGCAGTGAACCGTTTTTGGGGACCACTGGGGTGAGAGGCAAGAAGTTTAAGGCCTGTGGATAAAAGGTGTCCAGGAAACACGATATCGTTAGGCTGGGCAATTACTCAAATGACTGGACGTGGGAGGAGGGGGTCACTATTTTTCTGTTAACCAATTAAAGTAGAGTGTTGAGGAAGGGCAGCCCTGGAAAGAGAAGACATTTCTAACCATGTTAGGACACCGTTGGTGCTCAATGTTATAAACACTGAGTGGTCCTTGACCAGAAGAAGATCTCACAACCTCCAGGAATATGTGGTTTGGAGGAAGTCAGTTGGGACCAGCGCCCAGAATCACGAGGCATTTTACAGGTGCTCTACAAATAACTGTTACCTTGACCAGGCCAGATCTGATAAATGTTCTTCCAAACAGGTGTTGTCACCTTCCAGGGAAATAGAACCCGGGGCCCTGCGTCTGGGCTGGAGCTGGCCAGAGCTCCCAGGAGCAGATGTGCCTCCAGGCTGTCACCTTTGCAGTGGGCCCGGGTACAACAAAGCAATGCCTTCTCTCTGGAGAAGCTCTGGCATCACCATGAATTCTGGAGAATTTGTACATCACCCATTCTGGTTTCTTATTCCTGGTTATTGGGCCAATGGCTGGTTGGAAGGTTGTCTTGGTAGCCTGGCATTTCGGAGAGTGTAGGAGGGGATGTGCTACAGAGAACCCAAGGCAGAGATCCATGATGTCAATGACCTCCATTGCCCTGAAGGGCCTCCAGTAAGACATTGTCTGCCTGGGGGCGCAGTGCCAGCAAGCCTACCTGTTCTGGGTAGGTATGCTGAAAATCTGCCTGCATAGCTCATGCTCTCCGTGCCTTATGGACATTGGTGGTCCTGCGTGTGCCTGCGATGAGTAGAGACAGAAGTTGCACTTGCTATGAAAGGGTTGTTTCAGCTGCAGGAGGGCAGTGAGTTGTCACAAGTGCGTTTTGTTGGGTTGGCTGATTTGATGTGGGCGATGTAGCTCCTGTTTAAAAGGTTCTGCTGTAGTGAAGGGCACTGTGGGCATTGGGTGGCTAAGTAGGTGAACTCTCCCCTACACAATTGGAGAAAACCAGAGACTCTGTCAGCTAACAGGTACAGGTGACTGGGTGGTCCTGGGAAACTGAAGTTGTTGATGACAGATGTGGGTTGGCTAGTGTGCCAGAGGTTGGGGACAGGTGTATGGGGCAGAGTGCCTCCTTTAAGAGGGCACCAACCACCATGTGGATACTGCTGTGGCCTTGTGAAAAGCAGGGTGGAGATGCAGACCAGTGGGACTAACTGGGGGTATTAGAGGATACAAGAGCCCCTTGGGCTGGTCTTTGACCTGTGCACAGGTGTACCAGTGATGGTGTTTCTACATTGTTACAATAAGTCTCAGTTTGAAATAAGCAGGTGCGAAGCTTGTGTCACTGTGGCCTGTGTCTGTAGCCTTTCCTGACCAAATGTGACTGCTGACCTCCCCAAGCAGAGCTCTCATGAATTCTTCTTGCCAGGAGTCCTCGAGGCCTCGGATGTGCCTGTGGCCCACACCACGTGTCTGGTTGTGGGTGGATGGACTGAGTGGCCTCGGGCTAGTTTCGGATAGTATGCTGGGGCAGTTTCCCTCTGCTGTCCCCAGTTTCCCTTTGCTACCAGGTGTGGAGAAGCTTTGCGTCTTTCCTGGGCGGAATTTGGGAGAAGTAGACACAGAGGTAGAGCTGCAGGAGCTAGCATTCCTCTTGAGAAAGAGAGGGTAGGCCCCACTGTGGTGCTGGGATTTTTGCCCCAGTAATACTCAACTATTGGGAGATCCAGGACACCTAGGATTGGGGGACTGAACGCAGGTGCAGCAGCCAGGTGCTCTTGACCCAGTAGAGACCCAATGCTCATTCTCAGATGGGATCTCGTCACCATCTGGGGCTTAGAGACACCACCCCAAGGAACCAGCTGCCCAGGACAACAAGCTCAGTTCAAGCCCAGCAACTGGGGCCACCCTTTGAGACCTGCCTGCTTCAGCTTCTCCAGCACCTGGTACCTAGCCAACATGGGGCTCGTACTCAGTAGTATTAGTATGAATATTAGTATGAGTAGCAGCAGGAATACTACTATACTCCTCAGTAGTAATAGCAGCAGTAGTGGTTCGTATTGAGTGGTAATAGTACCAGTAGTGGTTTCAGCAGGGCTTACTCAGTGGTGGTGATGGCAGAGTAGTATTATAAGTGTAGTAATAACACTAAACACTAAGCTTCTATGAGCACCTTATATGTAATATTACATTTATTCCATTGGCCAACTCTAAACAAGGTGGAAAGTATTCTTATAACCCCATTTTATTTTATTTTATTTTTTATTATTTTTTTTAAAGATATATTTTATTGACTTTTTACAGAGAGGAAGGGAGAGGGATAGAGACTTAGAAACATCGATGAGAGAGAAACATCGATCAGCTGCCTCCTGCACACTCCCCACTGGGGATGTGCCCGCAACCAAGGTCCATGCCCTTGACTGGAATCGAACCTGGGACCCTTGAGTCCACAGGCTGATGCTCTATCCACTGAGCCAAACCGGTTAGGGCCTTATAACACCATTTTAGAAAGGAGGACACACAGTGCCAAGTAGATACACATTGTGCTGAGGGTCACGCAAAGCATGAAGGACAGAGCCGCGACTCTGTCTTGGACTCTGTGATTAGAGCCTGACCATGTCTAGGACCATGTCCAGTGTCTTCAGAATCTCAGACATGTGCATCTTGGACTTGGCCTAGCTATGATAAGTAAGATGCTAAAAACTCCCTGGAGCCTGGCTGGTTTGGCTCAATGGTTGAACGAGGAGGTCATGGTTTGATCCCCAGGTTGCTGGCTCCATC
Organism: Myotis myotis; assembly: GCF_014108235.1. NCBI lineage: Eukaryota > Metazoa > Chordata > Mammalia > Chiroptera > Vespertilionidae > Myotis > Myotis myotis. The sequence continues at coordinate 41,364,492 of NW_023416335.1, forward strand.
CCCAGTAGATGTGCAGGAGGCAGCAATCAATGATTCTCTCTCATCATTGATGTTTCTGTCTCTCTGTCCCTCTCCCTTCCTCTCTGAAGTCAATAATCAATCTATCTATATGTATTAATAATATTTATATATATCTATATATATAATGCCAAGCAACTGGAATGACCGGTTGCTATGATGTGCACTGTGGCTGGCCAACCTCCCGCGGCCCCTCCTTCCAGCTGGTCATTGTCCCCGCCCCCCACCCCCTCCCCCCATTGGCCTCTATCGCCTGCCAGGCCAAGGGACCCCACCTGTGCACGAATCCGTGCACTGGGCCTCTAGTATATAAATAAAAGAAAAGCTTTATGTGCTGAAGTGGTGCTCTGCAAACCCTAACAGGCGTACAAACAAAATAAAAGAAACTCCCTGGAGCAGGAAGTCAGACTGAGGATTGAAAAGTGGGGTGTTCAGGTCCACTTTCACATCGCAGGGTGTGCACTGGGCCTGGGGTGTTCGTGGTGACAGCTGGATGGCACCGGGTAGTGCTGGTAGCAGACAAATCAGAGGTGAAGTGGTATTGGGCTTTCTCCCAGGAGTGTGCTTGCTTGTTCATGCTGCGTTCGGGTGGTTTGTGGTATAAAATTAGACAGTGGCCTAGATTCCCTAGATGAGCATGCTGTTCATTTGAACTGTGTGTTTAAGATAATAACTGACAGAACTCTTCGTTGTGATACAGTGAAGTTCAGGGGCCACTAAGGGTCATTAGAGCTCAGCTAGAAGTAAACCTTGAATTTCTTGTTTCTGGCAGCCAAAAGAAGCCTGAAATCCAACACAAATACTCTTGTTTTCCTAGACTTGCTTGTTGACACTCTGCTGTTTTGGAGACGTCGGAAACGATTTCTTAGGGTGAAACTAGTAAGGATCTGTTTATATTTCAAAAATCATTTTCAAGTGCTGTTTGGGGTTTTCAGTGATTAAAACTAGTTACTGAGTTAGCTGGGATGAATGTTAGTTTAATGATTGATTTCTTGAAGCAGCTTCCCATTTTGTGGTCTTATGTCTATGCTCCTTGTTGGTCTTTGCATTTTAGATAGTGGAGGATCTAAACTCAACCTGGGATTTTCTAGAAAGCTCAAGGCCTGAGAATTATCAAAGCGTGGGCAGGGCCTTCCCTGGGCCCCGCTGGCAGCAACCAGGGGAGGAGGCTGGGTGACGCCGGCCCAAGGCAAGGCTTTTCAGATTGGGATTTCAAAGTAGTGAAAACCTCTGTCCTACAGAATTGAGAAATAATTATATGCTTGGAGAAACAGGTACCAGGCTGGTGATGTACGCGGTGTTCTTATAGGCCAACGCTAATTAGAAGGGAACAGCCAGTGAGTTCCCAGCACTCCTGGGCCCTGGTGCACCGCCATGGAGACTGCAATGGGGAAGGAGCAAGTCTCTTTCCATCCAGAGCCCTCAGGGTAGAGGGGAGGAGCCTGAAGCCTCTTCTAGGACCAAACCTTGGGGAAGGCCACCTCCCCAGTCCTGGGGCCTTTTCTTGGAGAGATGAGGTCTCTGCCTGCTGGTATGTTTATGATATGGCTTCAAAGAGCTGCTGTGGGTTCTCCAGGCCCCTTCCCCTGAGAGGGGAGGAGTGGGCTATTCCATGACCTTTGGAAAAATGCTGGCCTTTGTCTGAGGTCACTGTAGCAGATTATCTTTGGTCCAGGAGGCTGTAGAAAGGCAAACATTTCGTGTTGAAACTAAGCAGCTGGACAAGAAATAAACAGACAAACAAAACTCTGAGTAGAATGTATGCCTTGACTTAGGGCTGATTCTCTGAGAGCGGTACTGGGCTTTTTTTTTATATTTCCCAGATCTTTCTTCCAGGTGTCCCTCACCTCCGCCCAAGCCGGGTGAAGAAATTGCTAAAATAATTGTGGGCCAGGAGCAACCACTGAGAGCTACACAGCAAAGGAGAGATGGAGGGAGCATCCAAAAAAGCTAACAGGAGACCCTCAGAGCAGACCTGCTGTGTACACCCTGCTGGTTCCAGGCACATAGCACTAGCATGGCAATATCCACAGCAGTGACCCTGAGTCGTTAACAAGGGAATGTTTCTCAGTCCATTTTAAGAAATCAGGGAAGTAGCCCTGCGGGTGTGGCTCAGTGGTTGAGCATCCACCTATGAACCAGGAGGTCATGGTTCGATTCCCAGTCAGGGCACATGCCCAGGTTTCTGGCTCTATCCCCAGTAGGAAACGTGCAAGAGGCAGCTGATTGATGATTCTCTCTCATCATTGATGTTTCTGTCTCCTTTCTTCTCTCTGAAATCAATAAAAGATATTTAAAAAAAAAAGCCAGGGAAGTAGGTGACTTATTTTAAAAGGATTGCATTCAAAATGGTTAAAATAAAAATCTGCCCAGAAGTGAAACTTTCCATTACTATCTAGGAAAATTGGCGTTTAGGAATGATTTCAGTTAAGATTTCTCGTTCTGCCATGATTGCCTGTAAACAGCAGCGTGTTTTCCAAGCCCTTTGTGAAACCAGCCTCTGCCAGTCTTTGCTGCCAAGCATGGAGTAGGTCCCGTCCAGGACTTGTGTGCAATACACGTGGTCATGGCTTACACTTATTCTCATGCTGGGTTCTGAGCACATTTCACTGTCTCAGCTCCTGTAGTTGTTCCAGGATTTCTCTTAGGTAGACAAGGCAGGCATTTTCACCGATGAGGGCCTGGAGGGCATATGATGGCTTAGAGTCCTGTGACTTACAAGTAGCCGATTTGGTCTCTGAAGCAAATGTTCTTATTCCTAGGCCAGTGCCCTTTGCATTCCGTCCTGATGCTTTCTTCCCTGCCACACCCCCTCCCACGGATGAGAGAGCCCAGAGTAGGTGTGTGTTTTCTGACAGTAGCTGTGTGCTCCTCTGTCAGCTGCTTCATACAGTGTGTTTTCCCCCCTGTAAGTTTGTAAGGACATTCAAAAACAGAAAAATAGAATAGGATTGACACGGGAGAAGCTCAGAAAACAGACTAGGAGTTATCCTTCTGTAAGGGACATTGACATTTATAAAGGAAATCTCCATGTGATGGCTCTAAGTCACTAGAAAATCTTAGTGAAGAAGTGTAAGAAGAAAAAGCTGTACAACAAACTCAACTCTATCCTTATTTTACCATGCTTTTCCTATTAACCCCTCATTTTGTCTTTACCTGAAGATGGTATTTAAGGTAGTGACTTGGAATTACTCAGTTTTTCTGGGCACCTCCTATGTATACAGGATATGTGCATATTAATGAGCTTCTATTAGTTTTTCTCTTGTGATTTTATCTTTTATTACAAGGGGTCTCCACCAAGAACTCAGAGGGGTAGAGGGAAAATTCCTTTCTTTCCCTATAGGGTAATAAACACTTATGTAACCCTAAGCCAGCTTTAGTAGTTATCAATTCATGACCAGTCTTGATTCATCTGAACCCCTACTCATTTAACTTCCCAAGATTATTTTGAAGCATTTCCTAGACATCACATCATTTTATCTATAAATATTGTTTTTTTATTGCTTTTCAGAGAGAGAGTGGAAGCGAGGGTGGGAGGAGAAGAAAAGAGAAAGGAAGAGAGAAGGGGAGAGGGATAGAGGAGGGAGACACACACCAATGTAAGACATGAACTGATTGTCTCCCTCATGCACCTCACCATGGGTGGGTAGCTAACCTATAACCCAGGTTTGTGCCCTTGACTGGGAATTGAACCTGAGACCCTTCTGTCCGAGGGCTGACTCTCTAATCACTGAGCAACTCCAGCTAGGAGTTCTAATAAATATTTTAGAATGTGTCTTTAAAAGTTGAAGAATCTTACCTGGCCGGTGTAGCTCAGTGGTTGAGCATCAACCTATGAATCAGGAGGTCACAGTTCAGTTCCCTGTAAGGGCACTTGCCTGGGTTGCAGGCTTAATCCCTAGTAGGGGGCCTGCAGGAGATAGCCAATCAATGATTCTCATCATTGATGTTCCTATCGCTCTCTCTCCCTCCCTTCCTCTCTGAAATCAATAAAAATATAATTAAAAAATAACAGATGTGGAATCTTTCCCTTATATAATTCTAATATGATTATTATATACACTAGTATCATTAATATCTAGACAGCATTCATATTTCTTTGTCTTCATTTCTTGTAGTTGAACGCATATCCAAATAAGATGCATTTGAAGGCATATCCAAATAAGATGCATTTAGTTGATACAGGTTCTATGTGTTAAGGGACAGGAGATGTCCTCATCTCCCCTGGTTACTAGTGGGGGTGGACTTCTTGGGATATTCTGAGGAAACGAAATATCTGAGATTCCCATAGGAGGATGTGATATTATAGAAAGCTTTGTTTTCATGGAATTAAATCTCTGAGTTTCCAAAGTCCCATTTCCCTTTGTCCTGCCATAAAAGAAGTTTGGCTGTGGCTTCAGTGGAGCTAAAATCGGAGCCAGTGTTCAGTGTTCTCATTCCATATTTCCACACTCCAGTTCAGCATCAGGCTAGCTCAACTGTTTCCCCAAGCAGTTCATTAGTCCATTGTGTGTGGGATCCGCAGGGCCACACAGCTATGAAAGAAACATGGGCAGGTGTAAAACGAGAGCACCACAAGCTAAGAGCCCAGAGCACAAGAGATTATGTCTTCCCACATTATCTTGTGATTACAGTAGCAATGCCCATTCTGGCCAATAATCTTTGTTCCCAGGTGTGACTGACTGACAAGCATCTTCCCCGTGTCAGCCTAACTTTATTGGGCATGTGTCTATCTTCCCTTGGTTGGATCCCTTCCCCCAGTGTTTTGCAGGGAATAGGCCAGTGATTTCCTGGGGAGTGGAAAGTTGCAGCTTCCTGGTGAAGCTGCCCAAATGATGTGCCTATAATGTCTAGCCTTCCTTTACTCCTTTTCTATTATTAATAACTAGCTAATTACAATGGTATCATGTGGGTTCCTTTTCTGTTTCCCAACTCTCCTCTCTTTTCCTCTCTGCAATGTATGTATGCATACATATATTTATGTATATATCATCTTAATCCTCACTCAAGGAAATGCTTAGAGAGAGAGGGGGGGAGAGGGAGAGAGAGGGAGAGAGAGGGAGAGAGAGAGAGAGAGAGAGAGAGAGAGAGAGAGAGAGAGAGAGAGAGAGAGGCATCTATTGGTTGCCTTCTATATGCTCCAACCAGGCAGGAATCGAACCCACAACCTGAATATGTGCCCTGATTAGGAATTGAACTGGCAACCTTGTGGTGCACATGATGATGCTCAACCAACTGAGCCAGTCAGGCTGGTCTATTCATTTATCTATGTTCATTGATAGGTTGATAGAAACCAACCTGTTTGTCTTGTAGAAATTCCTACAGTCTGGATTGAGACTATTGTTTTCCACCCTCACCCCCACTCCTACCACATGTTCTCTTAAGTTGGCTAGATCTAGAAGCTTGATCCAACTCAGCCCTCCCCCCAACCCCCCTCTCTTTGACAGGATTACTGAATAGGTAGGGTTGTGTTACCTCCCTTATGAGGTACATAGAGGAACATAACATGTGTGTCTTTTGCATATGTTCATTTTGTGTATGATCATTGCTTAAGATCCATTAACTCTTTAGCGGGTTGAAAAATGGTGATATTCTAATTCTTCCCTTCTTCATTTATTGGCCAAAATATTTTCATAAAGAGAAACTTGGCTGTTATCAACACTTTGATTACTCTTGTACAATATATCTAGGTAGGCCAAGGGATATTCTTAATTAAAAAAATATTTTTATTGATTTCAGAGAGGAAGGGAGATGGAGAGAGAGGGTCCTGTGTTTCTTGTATACACGCTAGTTTCTGTGCTTTCTGCAGTGACAGGATGTTGTTGGCTCTTCATGTACAGTTTTTGCCCTACCCAGGAATCAGCCGTTTTCTAAACAGCCTTTTAGTGGGAAATGGTGTTTAGGGATTATAGTGTCGGCACTAGATATGCTCATTGCTGCTGGTTATTATTTCTCAATTTGCCTGGACCAAGCTAGAATATGTTCTTTTTCAAGGTAAACGTATCATGAGTGCTTTTGGGGTATTTATAGTCCAAATCATATTGAGGATGCTAGTGTGTTTACTTAATCTCATTACTCATACATCTTTATCTCTTACATCTGTATCTCTTTTCTCCCATCATCTATTTTTCTTTCTCCCAGGCCTAATCCCACTTCCCATTAAAACATAATTATTAATTTGTTTTAACGTACAGTGTCAACACTGTCACCCATAATGTGACTTCTGGAAAAAAAAAATTAAGATTCTTTTGCAATTCATATTGCCCTGTATATCACATAAGGAATGTATTTTCAAATTATTTTGTTTAAAACCACTTTCAGTTATTCTCTTTTTGTGTGGTTATGCCAACAACTGGTTATGCCAACAACTGGATGGTATATATTTAGGTACATTTGCTTTATTTTACTCTGAAATTTTAGGAACTGCTTTTTAAAAATGTGTTTGGTTTATATTGTGGTGTAATGTTTTGTTGGTTCCAAGGTCAACAAAATCAGGAGAGGCTAATTTTAAAGAAGGCTGTTATTCTTGTTCCTCCCACTCTATTCCCTCTTTCCCTTTAGAGGTAAGTTTAGAAACAAAATACGGTTCTTTTTTTTTTTTTTTTTTTCCTTTTTCTCCCCTGCAAAAAGCTTTATTGTTTCATTTGGTCCAATGCATAGGAGAGGGCTCCCGGGTGGTTAAAAGAATCGCTAGAGGTTTTGGGGAGAGGCTCAGGCAAAAGCCAGACACTGGGGGAATGCAGAGGGGCCCCTCAAAGGCCTCTGGGCTCCAAAGGCTCCTAGTGAGCCTTTCGAAGAGATACTCGCCCAGTCCAGCCTGGGGGCCAGCCAGCCTGCAGAGGTTGGTCAGATGGTCACCCATCTTCGTGATGAGTATCACCTCCTCATCCAGGAAGTGGTTCTCCAGGAAGTCACAGAGCTGAGGGTCTGCACGGGTAGGACCCAAGGCATGCAGCTCCAAAAGGGCCTGGTTCAGGTTCCTCTCCAAGGCCAGGGCGGCTTCCGTGGCGTCCAGAGTTTTGCCTCACTCATCTTGGGAAGGCTTCAGTACATCTTAAAAGAGAATGCGGCCACTACGCTGGTTTTGCATCTTCAGGATTAGCTCAGTGCCAGAGGGTCACAGGGTCAGTTCCCAGTCAAGGGCATGTATCTGGGCTGTGGGTTCACTGTCTGCTCCTGGGTCTGGGCAGTGCGGGAGGCAACCAATCCATGTGTCTCTCTCACATTGATGTCTCTCTCTTTCTCCCTCCCTCCCTCTCTTCTACTCTCTCTGAAAATCAATGGAAGAAATATCCTCGGGTGAGGATTAAAAATAAAATAAGATCAAGCAAGAGTGGACAGATGAGTGGGAAGGTATGGGCCAGGAACTGGCAGTACTTATCAGTGAGCTTATTTGCTTGACTGGATTATCAAGTACTGTCTCTCAGCAGAAGATTCCAGGTGCTTGGCGGTAACTTTTTGTACTGGGTTTGTTGCCTCTATCAGTATTCCGACTGATAGGTGACAATGCTCTTATCATTCTCTTGTAATTATACCCATGTTAGGCTTAAATGGGAGCTGAGTAGCAGGCAACACTGACTCCCCGAGACAGTGATGCGTTGTTTAAAGTTCGGGGCGGCAGGTGTTACCTCAGGGCGTCTGGTGGATAGCCCCCGGGTCACGTGCAGCCCTTCGCTATTCCTGGGTTGGGACTGTCCCACGTGCACAGTTTGACGTTCTTGCTCCAGCTTTTCACCTCCGTGTACTGTTGTTAAAGTCTGTTTTATGACCCCCCTGCATTAGGGTTCTTTTGTAAATTACTTCTTCCTCTTGGGGCGAGTGAAAGGGCGTGCTGGAAAATGTAACAGTGAGTCTTTGTGTTCTTGCGATCTGATCATCTTACTCATAATTCTTCAACTAAACAGTGTTCCCTTACCTCTAAATAGTAGATGGAAACTTCTGTGACCTCTTGGAAGGTGAAGCGCATGGTCATGTGTGTGTATGTGCATACGTAGGACAAGGTGCTGTTTTTTTTTTTTTCCTTCATATTATATTTTTACTGATTTCAGAGAGGAAGGGAGAGGGAGAGAGGGATAGAAACATTAATGATGAGAAAGAGTCATTGATCGGCTGCCTCCTGCACACCTCCCACTGGGGATTGAGCCTGCAACCCAGGCATGTGCCCTTAACTGGAATCGAACCTAGGACCCTTCAATCTGCAGGCTGACACTCTATCCACTGAGCCAAACCAGTTAGGGCTGTTGGTGGGGTTTTAATGTTATACCCATTTGAGGGACAGGGTCATCTCTGTAGATATCCTGATAGGGCACTACTAGTTGGTTGAGAAGAAAATGCATGTTCACTTTATTTCATGTTTAGTTCTTTGGATCCTTCCTTTCTTTTGTGCATAGGTCCCTCATCTCAGACAGATAGGAAAGAGCTATCAAAAGCAAACCTGCCCATTGTTTACATGTCTCTGTTAATAAAGACGGACTGCTTAAAAGGAAATGCTTGTTTCAGAGTTGAGTTCTTGAAAGATTTCCAAATTTTTGGCATTTTGTCTTTTTTTTTTTTTTTTTTAAATATATCTTATTGATTTTTTACAGAGAAGAAGGGAGAGGGATAGAGAGTTAGAAACATCGATGGGAGAGAAACATCGATCAGCTGCCTCCTGCACACTCCCCACAGGGGATGTGCCCACAACCAAGATATATGCCTTGACCGGAATCGAACCTGGGACCCTTGAGTCCGCAGGCCGATGCTCTATCCACTGAGCCAAACTGGTTAGGGCGGCATTTTGTCTTTTGAGAAGTCAGTGGAGGAAATGATGTCGAGGGCCTGTGTTTACTTTTGGTGGCTTGGATTTGCACTGAATGTTTGGGTTTCTTTGAAGGGGAGAAATGTACCTTACACGGGAGGAAGTAGTTTGTGGGGTGAAGTGGCCATTTGTCATGGAGGGACAAGGTTTGCTGTTTCTTTGCTTTTAGTCTCAGGGAAGAAAACACTTTCCCTAAATCTTATACAGGAGGCAAGCCCAATGACTCCTAACTCATTGGTGTAGGATTTTAATTGTTGCCTTGTATGGCTTGTATGTCTAATTGAGGCTTTTTTATTTCCCTTTTAGGAAGGCACCAAAGTAATCCAGCCCTTACTTTTGGGGAAAATTATTAATTATTTTGAAAATCATGGTCCCACTAATTCTGTGACTTCCCAAGAAGCCTATATCTATGCCACGGTGCTGACTACCTGCACGCTCCTTTTGGCCGTCCTGCATCACCTATACTTCTATCACGTGCAGTGTGCTGGGATGAGGTTAAGAGTAGCCGCGTGCCATATGATTAATGTGAAGGTAAGTGTCATTTGGTATGAAACTGTGCACCTCACCTGAAGCATCAGAAGTATTTGGGGAAAGTTCTACCTAACCTAAAATTTTTGTAAATAGAAGCATTTAAATCTTACTTAAAGAAGCTTGATGTTTGCATCAGGCTATTTTTTTTAAAAAAAACACACACAAACTTTACCAATATAGAATGAGTTTTCTATGAGATCATATCAGGGCTGCCTTTGATAACATTTGACCTCAGGCTGTTGCAAAATACTTATAATGTAATCTAATGAAAAACGTATCAGATTGATTTAAGCATAAAACATTCTCTTTGTTTTCATGCCTAAACCTCAGTTATATTTGTAGAAGTTTTATTGTTGTTGTTCATTAAAACCATCATTTACAACAACGTTGTATTTAAAAGTGACCATCAGTGAAATGGGATCTGTAAAATGAAATCTACAAAGATGTATTTGAGAAAGGGAATGATGATTTTTTAAATGAATTATTTAACTATGTTCAATGTGATTTTATTAACTAAAGAAAACCGTAAATGGAAGCCACGTATAGACTCACTGTATTCTATAATTATGGCTGTTTTTAGTAGTATTAAAGAAAAATTGGGTGTTGGGGATAAAACTCTAAATTTCATATATATATTTTACTAATTCTGGAGAGAAAAATGGTTTCATCTATTTTATGTTGCTTTTCAATTAAGTTACTATTATGTAAAGTTATTATTATGTACAGTACTTTTTTCCCCTTTAGTGTGCATGGTAGCAGTTTTAGTGATAAGACCCCATTTGATGTGTTCAGTTTTTTATATTGAGAAATGCCATGAAAATATCCTGTTATTTACCTTGGTCTTAACCTTTTATAAAAGGAGTGAATATTTCAGGTATCTTTACAAAGGACTTGCCACAGATACACCAGTGTCAGGAGCTGAAGAGCTTTGTATAAATGTGATCCTGGATATTTCTTTGCCCTGGGCTGTCGGCTTTAAAAAACACCCCCTCACCCCCAAATTAACAGTATTTGAAATTTGCTGAGAGAGTTCATCTTAACTATACTCACAGCCCCACTACAGATAACTATGTAAGGTGATAGATATGGTAATTAGTTTGACTATAGGAATCATTTCTGAATATATATGTGTATCAAAACATCATGCTGTATACCTTGAATATATACAATGTTTATTGAAAAAATAAAATCTTCATCGAAAGATAATACCGGGCAATATAAGTATTGCTTCTTTTACCTAGTTGCTACTTATCTTGAGCTTCTGTATCTTGTGAACACTTTTCTTGCAAAATGCAAGATGTCTTCTCCACATCTTCCTGTGGGCTGCATCTTATTCATCTTGGAATTGTGTGAATCCGGAGGCCTGGCATCTCATTGCCTGTGGTAGGCCACAACGGGTAAGTCTGGTTTCCTCTTCTGTGACATGGATTATTGTTTTTTTCATCCTCACCTGAGGATATTTTTCCATTGATTTTTGGGGAGAGTGGAAGAGAGAGGGAAAGGCAGAGAGAAACATCGATGTGAGAGAAACACATTGTTTGGTTGCCTCCTGCAACCACCCCAACCAGGGCCCGGCTGGGGAGGAGCCTGCAACCACAGTACATGCCCTTGACCGGAATAGAACCCAGGACCCTTTGGTTGGCAGGCTGACACTCTAGCCAATGAGCCAAACCAGCTAGGGCATAGAAATGGTAGCAGTGCTGGTACACTCAACTCGGGGTCTCCATTGTCACTGTCGTCGTTGTTGTCCTCCTCCTCATCATCATCATCTTTGTTATTCTGTTGCACTCCTTTCTGCCATTCAGGAGAATACTCAGGTTTATTTTTAAGTTAGCTAGATTTTGTATTTCCAGGTCATGTTTAGCCTCCATAAATAAACAAGACATTTCACTAGCACTCTGCTCTGAAATCTGTAAACACTGAAGTCAGGTTTGAGGTGACAGTTCAAGCAAAGCTCTTTGCAGCTCAGGTGAGTTGCTGTCCACCTGTTTTTCTTGCTTTTCTCACTAAGCTTTGGAACATTGCCCTTGGGAAATCCAATCTGACTTAATTAGCTCATGCAAACATCTCCCATGGGTATTAATTTGCCAACTTGATTAGCCTTAAAGAATTGACCCTTTACAAAGTCAAGCATTGCTTTGGGTTAAACCATAGACGGAACTTGAAATTCCAGAAACGTGGGAAAGACAGATTTCCTCAGGCACTGCCTTGTATCTAGAATCTTGCTGAGGTGAAGAAATGACACTTTATCACAGGAGGGCTGATGGCTTCCGGCAAAACCTGACACTTCAGTGCAGCTCTGAACTCTGAACATTTGCAGTTTATGCTCAGATCCAACCTCCTAATCTCCCACCTGTGGAGAAAATCAGGTTGGCTGTTATAAATGGAATGGCTGTTAAGCTCATTTTGAATATTGAATGACTTTTTGGGATGTATCATATATAAAAATGACTTGTCATTTATTTACCTTTGCACAGCTTTGGTAAAATTACTTTTGGCTCTTGATCATTGATTTTATTGTGGTAAAATATGCATAATGTAAAATAGACTGTTTTTAACTTTATTTATTTTTTATTTATTTATTTTTAAAATATATTTTATTGATTTTTTACAGAGAGGAAAGGGAGAGTGATAGAGAGTTAGAAACATCGATGAGAGAGAAACATCGATCAGCAGCCTCCTGCACACTCCCTACTGGGTATGTACCCCCAACCAAGGTACATGCCCTTGTCCGGAATAGAATCTGGGACCCTTGAGTCTGAAGGCTGATGCTCTAGCCACTGAGCCAAACTGGTTAGGGCTTAACTTCTTTTTTTTTTTTTTTTAAATGGCATTGATGACATTCATGTTGATGTGCAGCCATACCCACTATTTATCTCTAGGACTTTTTTATCTTCCCAAACTGAAACTCTTTACCCATTAAACACTAGCTCCCCCACTCCCTCTCTCCACAGGCAGCAGCATTCTACTTCCTATCTGTATGCATTTGCCTCTTCCAGGTACCTAATATAGGCGGAATCATACATTGTCATTTTGTATCTGGCTCATGTCAGGTAGCCCAATGTCTTCAAGGTTCATCCATGTTGTAAAATGTGTCAGAATTTAACTCCTTTTTAAGGCCGAGTAGAAGTCCATTGTAGGTATATACCATATATTGGCGTGCTTTTTTTTTTAAATTTAAATTCTTTATTGTTGAAAGTATTACATATGTCTCCTTTTTCCCCCCATTGACCTGTCCCTGACCGCTCCCTCCCCCCAGCTCAGGCCCTCACCTTCCTACTGTCTGTGTCCCGTGGTTATGCTTATATGCATGCATACAAGTCCTTTGGTTGATCTCTTAACGGGCCCCCCTCCCCCGCCCCCATAAACTAATGAACAAATACAGATCCACATGTTGTTTATCCATTCATCTGTCGTGGACACTTGGGTTGTTGCCACCTTTTGGCTATTGTGAGTAATGCTGCTGTGAACATGGTTACACAGATCTCTTTTCAAGTCGTGCTTTCAGTTCTTTTGGGTATATACCCAGACGTGGAATTGTTGGACTATATGATATTTTATGTGGGATTTTTTGAAGGATGGCCACACTGTCCTCCATAGTGGCTATATCATATTACATTGACACTTGATCATTGACTTTTCTGTGTAAGTTGAGGAACAAATGAAGTTTTGATGAAGCATGACATTTTGTTTGGATCAGTGGTTCCATTTGGTCTGTTGAACAGGTGGTCTGTTCAGGTTCCTCAGATCTTTGCAGTGGTTCTCAACCTTCCTGATGCCGCGACCCTTTAATACATTTCCTCATGTTGTGGTGACCCCCAACCATAAAATTATTTTCGTTGCTACTTCATAACTGTAATTTTGCTACTGTTATGAATCGTAATGTAAATGTCTGGATGTATTTTCATTGTTACAAATTGAACATAATTAAAGCATAGTGATTAATCACAAAAACAATATGTAATTATATATGTGTTTTCCAGTGGTCTTAGTGACCCCTGTGAAAGGGTCGTTCGACCCCCAAAGGGGTCGCGAACCAAAGGTTGAGAACCGCTGCTTTAGGGCAATTTCCAGAACATTTTACCAAATGAAGGTATTGTTCGACACAGGCTGGTTTTTTTTTTTCCCCCTTAATGCCAGTCTGTTTTGTTCAACCCCAGCTGGGAATAAGCCAGGATCGACTGTACACAAATTCTGGTCAGGCAGATCTACCACTATACCAGTTGTATAAAACAGACTGGCATTAAGAACACAAGTCCCTCACACAACAGTGTTTTGATCATTGTACTTGATCATTTTAAAGCGTTACCGCACGCACGCCACTGGGTATATTGCCAGTATGGGTTGCTGTCACCTCTGCAATGAGAGCAGTGGCTCGCTTCCTGTCTTTGTTCTTGGCTGGACACAGAAGAAGGAAGACATGTCCAGCTTCAAGTCTCAACAGGCTACTTCCCCGGCTTAGAGCACAGGAGGTGGGGCCGGGCTGGGGGAAGACAGTAGCTCAGGCACGGTGAGCCCGGATTGGAGACAGCTGACCATCTCCATCTGTGCCACTGGTGGGACTATATCCCCCGTCTGCCAGCCTGACCTTGGCCTTGGGACTGGGTGGAAGTGAGCCTGAATGTTACAAGTCTTTAGACCTGGGGCAGGCAGGATGACAGTCTCAAGAATCAGGATGGTCTTGTGGTATGTCACAGAGATTTGTTCGCATTATAAAATGTATACGGTACAGAGATTTTCATTAAGATCTTTGGCCTAGTTGGATCTTAGGTTTCCTGACTTGGTGTGCAGATTGAAGAACGCTAGCAGTTCCCACAGTGGATCCCGAATGCCAGGTGAAGCAGAGCCGTCGCCGACACTGCTCTCTGCCACTTGCTTCGTGGTGCAGATTTCCTTGCAGAATTGGGTCAGTTTGGCCAAACTTCTTATTCTGCCTAAACTCTGGTTGTGACTCTTCATTTTTTAAGAGTTACATAAAGTATAGTGTGTGGGAGAGTATTTGTCTTTATTTTCAACTTCTAAGGTGAGCCGATTCCCTGCAGACTTCCTAGTTTCCCTTTATTCTTTGTGGTAGATCTGCCTGACCAGAATTTGTGTACAGTCGATCCTGGCTTATTCCCAGCTGGGGTTGAACAAGATCACGCTCTGTCTTCTTGTTGCAGCTCTCGTACTGAACACAGGTGTCATTTTCACGGTCTACTTAGTGCCTGTTTTCTGCATTTTGGGGGGGGGGGGTGATTTTGCTCCTGTGCTGTCTGGTACGCTTCAGCACCAGAAGACTGTCATGTGCCTTATGGAGAAAATACCTGTGTCAGATAAGTTTGTTTCGGGTGTGAGTTATCCTGCTTTTGGCCATAAGTCCAGTGTTAATGAATCAACAATAGATGTTAAGTAAGTTGTCTTTAAACAGAAACAAGGTTATGTATGTATTGATCAGTTGATGAAAATGCTGGTAGAAACCTAACCCTGTATTTCCCCTAGGAGCAATTAATAATCACTCATCATGTTCACAGTGACTGTATAGAACATAACTGTCATGAATGATGAGAGTCGACTACTGATATTTATTTACCCAATACATCTCAAGGGGGGGGGGTGACTTTTATAGATCAATGTTCTATTTAGAGAAATACTTTTACTCACTTTAGGTAAGTGTATTTTTAATTTTTTAAGTGATGTACAGATGGTACCCAATTTATGGCTGTTTGATTTTATGATTTTTCAGCTTTATGATGGCGTGAGAGCTGTAGGGATTAAGCAGAAAGCAGATATTGAGTTTTGAATTTTAATCTTTTCCTGGACTAGTGATAGGCGGTATGATACTCTGTGAGGCTGGGCAGCGGCAGTGAGCACAGCTCCCAGTCAGCCCAGCCACCTGATCGCAAGAGTGAACAACCAGCACTCTACACTGCGCTGTGTTGCCAGTGTTTTTTGGTTATTGCGTTTTGTGTTTTCTCATTCTGTCATGTCTACTAAATGGCTGTCTCTGCCTCCTGCTTCTGGTGAGAACCTCAAGACGATCGTCCATGTGTAGGCTCATGTAAGTGTCCTGAGCACGTTGAAGGTAGGCTAGCCGAAGCTATGATGTTCCATAGGTTTGGTACATTGCAAACATGCATTTTTTGACTTAGAATATTTTAAAGGTGCCGTGTATTTATTAGGACATAACCAACCTCATGGTAAGTGGAGGGGCATCTGCAGCTCTCATTATAGAATTCTGTAATTGGAGGCAAATGCATGCTCCTTGTGCCCACACCAATTAGATTTCGTATTTTTAGGTACCCTTCATCTTTCTGAGTGAAGGACTCTTCCCTTTCCTTTAGTCCTTTCTCTTAAGACCTGTCTTCCCTTGACCTTTTTATTTCTCCTTTCCAGGCATTTCTCTAGCTCAGTTCTGTTTTAAGCCCAGTGTCAAGATATCAGGGGTCCTTTATCACAGACTGAGAAGGAAGTAGAAGGAGCCCTTCTAGAATGCAGAGAGAGGCTAAGCTTGCTCACTTCTGAGCAACGTCTGCAGCCTTCTGCAATAAATGGCGCCTGAGTTTATAAAGTCTCTCATGACCCTAGCTGTGGAGAGCGGCTACAGTGTTTGGACAGGTTCAAGCCTCAGACTAATGAGAGGGCACAGTCCGCTTGTTGCCACGTGCAAGTCCCAGCTTGGAGGGCAGAGCCCACCCAGCACAATTATAGTCAACAGCTGTAGTTGTAAGCTTGAACCTATGGTCCGAACACGTGGCCCCACGTGCCTGAGTGATGTGGGCTTGATAGAGTTCAGGCACATGTAACTGAGTAGGATCAAAACCCACGAGAATGTAGTAAACATCTTGACCACGCCCTTACTTTGCCTCGTGGAATCTGGCTATAAAATAAAGAGACAGCTTGTAATCCGTGGCGCTGTTTTTCCATCAAAGAGGGCAGGGTCCCACCTAGCATCCAGCTTTATTCTCTTTTCTGTCTTTTCTAAATCCTTCACCGCCCCCACTCAGGTTCACCCTTGGCTGTGCAGGCGCAACACACCTAGCCAGTTGTTCAGTGGTTAGTGTCGGCCTGCAGATTGTCGGGTCCCGGATTGCACTCACTTCCCTGACCTGGTCAGGCGTGCGGGAGACAACCAGTCGATGTGTCCCTCTCACATTGATGTTTCTCTCTCTCTGTCTCTCCCCCACTAAGGGTTTTAAGGGAGATTTTAGGGGTGGACCCAGGGGAAGATGTCAATAGAACAGTGGTTCTCAACCTTCTGGCCCTTTAAATACAGTTCCTCATGTTGTGACCCAACCCTAAAATTATTTTCGTTGCTACTTCATAACTGTAATGTTGCTACTGTTATGAATCGTAATGTAAATATCTGATATGCGGGATGGTCTTAGGCGACCCTGTGAAAGGGTCGTTCGACCGCCAAAGGGGTGGCGACCCACAGGTTGAGAACCGCTGCAATGGAATATTCCATAGTTTTCCAGGTGTGTTCTTTCAGGGTTGTGGTCACCACTGATTGATTGGCTGGCACCAGGGCAGGGGGTTTTCAATCAATGCAGCTGGTCCTTAGGTGGCTGTGGCTGGTTTTGCTGCTTTTCTGGGCTTGGAGCTGAAATACAACAGATGCCTAGATGTTATCTCTAAGGAGGAAAGGTCAGGGGGTCCAAGCCGCATGATCAGTGATGTGGTAAGGTAGGAAAGGTCACACTGGGGGCGATGTCCCATCCTCAGATTGTCCTTTGCTGGCACCAGGGACTTTTCTCCCTGGTGACCTTCTGTACCTGGCCCATCATCCTTGCTGTGCTCATGTCTGTTTAACTGCATACCCGCGTAAGTTAAGGAAGGGAGAAGCTGTTTGGTTTAGCTTTCTTCAGAGAGGAAATTGCTGCTGCTGGAGGGTTATGAGTGTCCATTGCGTTCTGCCATCTGGTAACTGTGTCTTTAGGAGAAATTGCTAAATGATTTTCAAAGCGATGGTACTATATTAGGTTCCTACCAATAACATATGGGTTCCAGTGTCTTTAGATCCTCACCAAGACTTGGTATTGTCAGTGTTGTTCATTTTAATTATTCATAAGGGCATAAAGTAGTACTATCTCATTATGGTTTTGATTTTTACTTCATTGATGACTAAAGATGAGGGGTGGAGGTGGGATGGGGCAAAATCACCCCAGTGAGAATCAGTCCCTTAGAGTGGTCTTTAATTCTGACATGGTCTTTCGGGGTGTCTCAACTTTACGCCAGGCTTGTTAGTGACGTATTAATAAGGTTTCTCCACTCTGGCTGTTCAAGAACTCCAGTGTCCCAGCTCTGCTGAACCTTCAGTGTCTGTGTTCTGCTTGCCACTCGCAGCACCAGAGGTCTGGTGAGTCTTGGGCAGTCTTGACTTGGGCCTTTGTAGCTCACTCCTCAGCTAAGGCTTTGTAGCAGACCTCCCCCCCCCCCCCCCCCACACGACTTCGGAGACCCTTTCTGTAACCTCTATTGCTTGATGGCCTTGCCGAAGATGCCAGCTGCTTCAGCTGCCCTCTGCCTCCTCCACTCAGGGCTGCTGTGCTTTGTGGACTCCAGCCACTGTCACTGTTGGACAGTGGTCTCCTGGCAGAGAACTAGGGCAAAGGCGGTGGTCACCTCGTGAGTGTCCTTTCTCTCAAGGATCAGTCTTGCACTGCCTCTTATCTGATGCCTGAAGGCAGAATTTTGTCCAATTATGTAGTTGCTAATAACAGAGGCAGTGTGTGTGTGTGTGTGTGTGTGTGTCTCGGGGGCGGGGGGGAGGGGGGGAGGCAGGGCGGGGGCTGGCCCTCTATCAGTTACACAGCCATTAACCACAGCAGAGTGGCTTCACTGCTTTTATCTGCCGGATGTTTCTGGGCCCTGCAGTGGGGAGCTGTGTGTACAGTACTGGGCGTGGTAGTATTAGCTGTAGGACATGCCTGTTCAACTTCCTTGTCAAACAAATCAAGAGCAGGGGCATATTCTGGGCCAGTGGTTCTCAACCTTCCTAATGCCGAAACCCTTTAGTACAGTTCCTCATGTTGTGGTGACCCCCAACCATAAAATTATTTTCGTTGCTACTTCATAACTGTAATTTTGCTACTGTGATGAATCGTAATGTAAATATCTGATATGCAGGATGTATTTAGGCGAACCCTGTGAAAGGGTCGTTCGACCCCCAAAGGGGTCGCGACCCACAGGTTGAGAACCAATGTTCTAGGCTGAGATTCACCAGATTTTATGTCATGAGTCTTCTTTGTGCTTATTAAAAACCCAGCATCTGTTCTGGCCAGTGTTCTCAGTGGTTAGAGCATGGGCCCTTGTACCAAAGGGTCTTGGGTTCAATTTCCGATCAAGGGCACATACCTAGGTTGCAGGTTCAATCCCCGGCCACCCCCTAAAAATCAATGGAAACAATATCCTCAGGTGAGTGTTGACAACAACAAAATACAACCCAGAATCTGGGTCTAATCCCAGACCTGCTCCTCAGAATTTCTAAGGAAGAGGCCTGGAAATTTAACCTGTGCCTTGGGATTCTTATGATCAGGACGCCTGAGGAAGCAAACTTTAGAATCAGGAAGGGCACAACAGACAAGTGCAAGGGCAGCCTGAGTATCTGTATTCCTTTTCCTGGGATTTATGTTGAAACATGGCTGATATTTGTTTTTTAAAATTCTAATTAGTTTAATTAAATTGTTTTTCCTTGTTTAAAAAGTTTTTATTTGTTTTTTATTCTTTTTTTTTTTTTTTTAAAATATATTTTATTGATTTTTTACAGAGAGGAAGGGAGAGAGATAGAGAGTTAGAAACATCGATGAGAGAGAAACATCGATCAGCTGCCTCCTGCACATCTCCTACTGGGGACATGCCCGCAACCCAGGTACATGCCCTTGACCGGAATCGAACCTGGGACCTTTCAGTCCGCAGGCCGACGCTCTATCCACTGAGCCAAACCGGTTTCGGCTGTTTTTTATTCTTTTAAGATATTTTTCTAGGTTTAGAATTTTTGGTTGGTAGTTATTTTCTTTTAGGCATTCAAAGGTAATCATTTTGTTTTTTTAAATTAACACATTTGAAATTTTTAATTGTGGTAAAATACACATAGCATATTATTGACCACATTTTCCATTTTTGATGTACATTTTAGTGGCATTACGTGTATTCTCATCATTGTGTAACCATCACCACCATCCATCTTCAGAACTCTCTCCAAAACTGAAACTGTGTCCATTAAACTATAGTTTCCCATTCCCCCAGCCACCCTCCATTCTACTTCCTGTCTCTGAATTTGCCTATTCTAGGTACCACATATAAGTGGAATCACACAGAATTTGTCTTTGGGTGACTGGCGCATTTCACTCAGCTTAATGACCTCAAGGTTAATTTAATTTTTCGAATAGGTGTAGGCCATTGAAGAAGCCATCTTTCACCCTATCCCCCAACTGTGGTGATGAACTTTTAGTTAGTAAAGGAGAAAAAGGAAGGCATTTTGAAGAGGACTCGACCCTCTCTGGCTCCCTGCTCTGAGCCAGCTGCTCTGTCTTGGTTATGTTTTCAAGTCCTCATCTACTCTCTCTGGGACCCATTAGTCGACAGTTTCTTTGTGATTTTTTTCTTTAAACATTTTATTGATTTTTTACAGAGAGGAAGGGAGAGGGATAGAGAGTTAGAAACATCGATAAGGGAGAAACATCGATCAGCTACCTCCCGCACGCCCCCTACTGGGGATGTGCCCGTAACCAAGGTACATGCCCTTGGCCAGAATTGAACCTGGGACCCTTGAGTCCGCAGGCCGATGCTCTATCCACTGAGCCAAACAGGTCAGGGCAGTTTCTTTCTTTCTTTTCTTTTTTTTTTTTTAAGTCTTCTTGTGTTTATTTTTTCTTTTTCCCCAAGGGAAATACTTAGACCAAAGTGAAAACACTTAAAGACCACCATCACACTAGTTTTCTCTTATTTCCACTTTTAAAAGGACATTGAGATTTCACAGTGGTCTGAAATTCTCAGTGAATTTCATTGTTAAGAGCTACCCATGCTTCATTTGGGAAGCTTACTTTCCTGCACAATAAACTTTTTTTTTTTTTTAATTATTATTAGTTAAGGTATTACAAATGTGTCCTCATCCCCCCCATTAACCCCCAACCTCCCCCTTCCCCCCAGTTTCTTTGTTCTTAACGGCTGTTGGGAACTAGCTGCTTTTGGGTCTGCTTCAGTCTGTTGAGTAGGAGAATGTGCGATTTAGAAGACTGGGATCTGGTAAAGAATGTGACAGATCACTTTATAGGAAGGAGTTTTCCTCATTGTTTTGT
Organism: Myotis myotis; assembly: GCF_014108235.1. Classification (NCBI taxonomy): domain Eukaryota; kingdom Metazoa; phylum Chordata; class Mammalia; order Chiroptera; family Vespertilionidae; genus Myotis; species Myotis myotis. The sequence goes on from NW_023416335.1 coordinate 41,385,117, forward strand.
GTACTTTTCTCCTAATTTCTTTATACATACTGATAGTAGACACGAAGACATTGCTGCTTTTGGTAAGGTTGGTTCTAAAAATATATGCTGTAAATAAATCATTATTCAGATAGCATCCCCTTACCTTGGTCATTTTTTTTTCTTCTGCACAGATATCTTTATTTTCTGAAATCTTCAGAGATGATGTTTAAAAGGCAATGAATAATGCAACGCATTACTTTAGGTTTGCTGCATTCCCAACCCCATCATGTTTAGTATTTGAATACATATAAGACCTTAGGAATGAGGAAAATTATATTTGTAAAATACCTTATTTTGACTAATTCTCAGTAAAATTATGTGCAGTGAGTGAGTTTGTAGAGGGCATATTGGTTCCCTTTTGTACTCCTGGTGTGAAGGGAAACATATCATTAGCAAAATAATTAGAAACTTCCTGATAGACAAAATAGGTTTAAGCACAGTTGCTATAATAGACCAGCATATGGCCTCACACACAAATTTTTATGACTAAGCAAGCCATATTTTAGATGACAGATTGTAAGCACTTTTTGTTTTTTATAATGTTTTATTTAGAAACAGAAAACAAATACATGATCAAATCTATATACTTTTAAAGTTGATAGAAGTTTGTTTTTCTTACCCTTCTGTTGGGGGCGTCCTTCATTTCTTTTCTCTCCTTCTCACAGGCCTTTCATGCTCACATTTTTACTGTACTGTGTTGCTCATTTTTCTCTTTCCCCGTCTTTGGTAAACCAGTCAGATAGGTGATGGGTCTGGGTGTGAGGGGCCTTTCATTATCTGGGGATGTGAATCATTTTGAATATACTTCTGTCAAATTGTCTTACATATTCTTTGAATAAGTATTGGCAGACTTTATTCATTAAATTGTAGTCATTTTTCTGAAAGAACATATATTGACTATCTCTTCTCTCATCAAGGCACCTGTTTTCAGTTCATTCATTAGATTTTCTGAAATGTTCCCAAGGATCTGGGACACGTGAGGCCCCCTCCAGTGGAGAGTAGTGTTGTACATGTAGCGTGGTCACCAGGAAACTGCTAAACACTCTGTGTAGCAGTCTCTAGAAGGGGGCCCTGGTCAGGCTCTGCTTCATCCTTCAGGGGCTGTGGGGCAGTTCGAAGGGCATGGGGGGGGCCAGCCTCAGGCATTCATGGCTTTGGAGTATGATGAGGTCAGAGAATGTGGAGAAACTCCCCCTGGGGAATCCAGGTCCTGAATCTGACTTCAAAGCAAGTATCATAGTTCCCCCAACTCCCCAACCCCAGTGGTTCTTGGGGTCCACATTATCCTCTCAGGCTTGGATGCTCACTAGTCAACTCTGTATGCATCTTTCTGGCCTCTTGACCTCAATAGGTCCTAGTGGTATAAGGCTAAAAGGTGGCCAGTGGAGTGAAAAGAAGGCTAATGGCACTCCCAGGAGGTAAATGCCAAGCCTGTCACAGCTTGCAGAGAGCTTTCTGTACAGTGGAAAGTCAGGCAAGAAAGTTAAAAAGGGCAATGGAGCTGTCAGGTCATAGAGAGCAGCAGATGGTTGATTTTGTATGGACTCTGGGTTTTTTAAAAATTTCTTTGAATCTCTTTTCTGTAGAACTGTAGAGGGGGACTGATTAACATTATGGAGTTACCACCCATTATGTTCTTAGGGACGGAGGATATTAGTCAGTCCTTGGGCCCTCCCCTCAAAAACAGATGAATGGCTTTCGGTGACGCAGTCATGAAAGTAGGTGCGGCAGCCTTACCAGGCAACTCTGGGCAACAATATTGGAAAAATACAGGTGATTTTCTGCTTCACGTGAGCAAAACATCCTCATTATGGTTGCTTGTTACAGTATTGCCCAGTGTACCTGGAAACCACCTTGTTTGACAGACAGCTCTGGGGTAGGGCCGGGTAGGGCCGGGAATCAGGAAGTAAGCCAAACATGCAAAATAGGGGACACAAATGCTTGCATTTTGTTCTGAAAGTCCTTTAGGCTCTTACTCAGAGTCTAGTTATTCTGACTTTCCTCAGAATATCACGAAGCATATCCTAGTTCAGAAGCAGTGGTATGTAACGATGGTGAGATGGGCTGAAGAAAGGGTAGTGGTGGGTCATGGTGAGATAGCCTTTCGAAGGGATAGCCTGACTGCAAAGGACAAAATGGATATTTAACATGTGCAATATCCAAAAACATGCATTGGGGCACCCTGTGGGGGGAGCATCTACACACACTAAGGGTCCTTGACATTGGGTCAGTCATGTAGGTGATGAGGAACCTGCATCATGAAAATGATGAACCACAGTTTGTGTCTTTTGTTTTAAAGGACCATTAGGGAAGGGTTTGGGAGGATTTTTATTGAATGAAGATTGGATTCTTAAAGGGACAATATACCTCACCAGTCTGGAAAACTGCCTTCTATGGAGAGAACATACTTTTTGCACATTCCTTTGGTGGTGTTATTTATGTGTTCACATTGGGTTTTGTGTATCACTTCTACTGATTAAATAATTGAAGAAGGAGAAACAGTTTATTTTTCATATGAGCCACAATTATTGTTTGCACTTACTTTTTTAAAAATTGTACAAAATGAACATGTGACCTGGATTATACAGTTTCCCAACTCCAGATCTATTTTCATACCCACTCACAGGAAGAATCAACAAATAGAACCCTGTTTCAATGGAGTTTGCATTCCACAGCTCATAGCTTTGTTCAAAAATGGCCACAGAAATTCTAGTATAGCCAATAATTAGATACTTAGATTTCTTTCACATTTTTATCAGTTTCATTATTTAGATTATTTTCCAGTTTTTACATATTAACAAACAGCACTGCAATGAACATGATTAAAGCTAAAACTATGCAGACATCCTTAATATCTTAGAGTACATACATTTCAAGGTTTTTGATACACTAGATTTCTTCCTGTTCATAGGTCCATGCTCAGCCACTGAGCCACACCTGCCAGCTACTGTCTCACTTTTCAAGACTTTTTTTTACTTTTTGGTTTTTAACCATTTGATTATGATGTGCCTAGACATAGGTCTCTTTGTTTTGATCCCTTTGGGGGTTTGCTAAGATTCCTAGGTATGTAAATTTATATATGTGTGTGTGTGTTGTCTTCTTCCAGATTTCCAGTTACACATGTGCCTCATTACTTGATATGGTCCTATTGAACTCTCAGGCTTTATTTCTTCGATCTTCCTCTCTCTTTCCCTCTCTCTCTTTTTCCCCCCTCTTTGTTCTTCGGATTGTCAGCTATCGAAAAAGGGTTAATAAATTGGAACAGAACAACAGATATTTTCTGCAATTCAAGTTATCTAGTGAATGTCCCATATTGTATCTTCGATTCTAGATTTACATTTGGTTCTTTTTGATAGTGTTCATGTCTTTTCTGGATTACTCATCTATTTATTTGTTATAACCATATTTTCCTTTAACTCCTTGAACATATTTACAATATAGTAAACAGTTACTCAAATAAGGTTGTTTCATTCAGTGTCGTTTCTTTATAACATAGGAATTTATGTCTGGTTTACTTATGTCAATGGTAAAATTGTTTTAATTACATGGTGCTTTTCATAGTCACAGAACCTATGGATGACATTAAGTGAGGACTTACTATAGTTGTTTTATAATTCTTATCTACTAACTAGAGGCCCGGTGCATGAAATTCATGCACTCGGGGGCGGGGGGGTCCCTCAGCCCAGCCTGCGCCCTCTCGCAGTCGAGGAGCCCTTGGGGGATGCTTAAGCTGGCAGTCAGACATCCTTAATGCTGCTGCTGAGGTGGGAGAGGCTCCTGCCACCGCAGCTGCTCTTGCCAGCCATGAGCCTGGCTTCTGGCTGAGCAGTGCTCCCCCTGTGGGAACTCACAGACTATCAGGAGGCAGCTCCTGCATTGAGCGTTGCCCCCTGGTGGTCAGTGCACATCATAGCGACCGGTCGTTCCACCGATTGGTTGATTTGCATATTAGCCTTTTATTATATAGGTTTCCTGGATCATCTCAGGGTCTACTTCTATTGCCTGTATTTTTTCCTCTTTTTTTTTTTTAAATATATTTTATTGATTTTTTACAGAGAGGAAGGGAGAGAGAGGGATAGAGAGTTAGAAACATTGATGAGAGAGAAACATTGATCAGCTGCCTCCTGCACACCCCCTACTGGGGATGTGCCCACAACCCAGGTACATACCCTTGACCGGAATCGAACCTGGGACCTTTCGGTCCACAGGCCGATGCTCTATCCACTGAGCCAAACCGGTTAGGCTATTTTTTCCTCTTGATTATGGGTCACATTTTCTTTGCATGTCTAATAATTGTTTTACTGTGTTGGATGTTAAGAGGGATACATTATAGGGAGTTTCTATTAAAGGGTACTGATATTTGTTCTGAGAGGGAATTTCTGGCAGAATTGATCCTGTTCGATAGACATTTCCACTTTGAATTTAGTGGCACATGGCTCTTAGTCTAGAGCAGGGGTGGGGAATCTGAGGCCTGCAAAATCACTTGGTCTGGCCTGCCAAGGCATTAGGGGTGAGTTAATTAAATGTTTGACCAAATATAGCAGGCTAGTTTTTAAGTTGATAATTTTGTATGGCCTGCGAACGATGTTATAAATATCCAAATAGCCGTTGGCAGAAGGTGATCTTTATTACCAAGGCATGGCTTTCTTGGTGTCCAAGCAGAGTGTCTGAGGTGCTTATGAAGACCTCTTTATTCTGGTTGGGCAGAACCTCCAGAGTCTGCTGACACTTCATGACCTCTGGTGTCTCCTATCAGTGCTCGGCCCCACAGCTGCTGCTCTCTAGGCCTCATGAGGTCTTGCCCTGGGCATGGACAGTGGTGAGGCCCTGGAGAAGTAGCTTTGGAAATTCCCCACAAAAATGTTTGGGGCCTACCATCTGCTACCCTGGCCTGCAAGTTCCAGATAATTCTGCCAGTCGGAACCGCCACCACCTCCTCCTCGTCAGCTCAGTGAAACTGCGGCTCTACTTCGGCAGAACGTCTCCCCCAGGGCAGAAAGCCAGGCTAGTCCCAGGGCTCAGCTCTTGTATTTCCCTCCTCTCAAGGCTCGCCGTCCTGTGCTGCCTGTGGGTCAGTGTCTGAAAACAGCAGCTTCATGTATTTTGTCCAGTTTTGTAGTTTTATAATGGAGGGCAAGTCCAGTAGTAGTTATTCTTTCATGGCCGAAAGCAGAAGCCTGGTGGCTATTTGTTATATCTTCCTCAGTAATATTAATGACACACCACTGTTTCTTTTAAATATATTTTTATTGCCCTTGCCAGTTTGGCTCAGTGGATAGAACGTAGGCCAGCGGACCAAAGGGTCCTGGGTTCGATTTAGATCAAGGGCAAGTACATTGGTTATAAGCTCCTCCCTGGCCCAGGCCCGGGTCAGGGCTTGTTCAGAGGCAACCAAACAATGTGTTTCTCTCACATCTCTGTCTTTCCCTCTCTTTTCCACTTTCACTAACAATCAATGGGAAAATATCCTTGGGTGAGGATTAATAAGAACAAATTATCTATCTATCTATCTATCTATCTATCTATCTATCTATCTATCTATCATTTATCTATATCTCAGAGAGGAAGGACGAGAGTGAGAGAGATAGAAACATCAATGATGAGAGAGAATAATTGGTTGGCTGCTTCTTGCATGTCCCCTACTGGGGATCAAGCCCATAGCCTGGGCGTGTGCACTGACCAGGAGTCGAACCTATGATCTACTCTTTTAAAATACGTAATGTATTTTTTTGCATGAGAGGTGAACATGCATTTATATGTAAAATTGGCTTTAAAAATAGTTTGAAGGTAGCTTTCAGTAAATAAGTTCTATTTCTCCCTCCCTTCTTCTTTTCTTCATATTTTGTGACTGATTCACTTGTATTTGCATAGCATTTTTACTTTTCTAATTGTTCTCATTATGTCTGGTCCTTTCCATTCACACAATCCTAGTGCATTGTCTCATTACCTCTTGCCTGGAGAATTTTCACTTCTCATAAATATCTCCTGGCTAATCACTTCCACATTTTAATCTTCCTAAAGTTGAGTTTCTCGCTCTAATATAAATTTCACTGTTTCATCTTGCCTTTCCAACTCTAGCAGTTTCCCAACCCACCTTTCAAGCCAGATTTTGGGTGTTCTTCACTCAGCAGCCTTCACATTTTCCTTTCCCTGACTTCTACGCATGCTGTTCCTTTCACCCACAATGCCCTTCTCTTCTCTCCACATAGCTGTTTCTCTTCATCGTCCAAGGTCCACTTCCCTCCTCCCACCCAGTGTCACTCAGTTGAAACCTTCCTTGTTTCCCTGTGCTCTTGTTCTTCCTGGCCAGCTCACACTTGAATTTCAGGTGCTTGTACATATCTTGTCCCATTGGTGTCCTACACATTGTAGACGAGAAATATTTGTCATTTCACTCTTTGGAAACCTGTGATTTAGGCGGGTTGAAGAGCTATTTCCATTCACAGAATAAGGAAACCAAGACCTGAAGTGTTTAAAGGGTGTCACACTCAGAATTAAAGACTGACTCCAGATTTATATTCCAAGTCCTCTAAATTTTTTCTGCAGGTTGCGTCTACCCTCATCTGATTTGGCTGCAAATTACTTTAAAAGCAACATAAAACATTTTTATTGATTTCAATCAAGAGGAAGAAGAGGGAGAGAGAGAAACATCAATGATGAGAATTATTGATCAGCTGCCTCCTGCACGCCCCCACACTGGGGATGGAGCCCACAACCGAGGCATGTGACCAGGAATCAAACCTTGACCTCCTGGTTCATAGGTTTACACTCAACCATTGAGCCATGCCAGCTGGGCTGGCTGAAAATTGCTTTAGTTGGCTACTAAGCATAAACTCATTGTTTTTTAGACTTTGGACATGTCCACATTTATAAAAAAAAAAAAGTGGGGGCGGGGGAACTCTACCTCCTACTCCTGCCTTTGCTGTCCTTGTGGGCTGTGGCTGCCACAAAATGGAGGAGTAAAAGGCTAAACCCTGGTCCCTACAGCCCTGCTGTGGTGGGTCATCCTGCTTGTCTTGACACACCAGACAAGACCCAACGAAAATGCTGTCCGTTTTGCTGCTTTCCAAGTGTGTCTTGGTATCACTGTGGGATTATAATTCTCTTTCCCTCTCCTATTTTCAGGCGCTTCACCTTAATCACACGGCCATGGGCAAGACCACCATTGGCCAGATCGTCAATCTGCTGTCTAATGACGTGAATAAGTTTGATCAGGTAAGCTGCCACTGAGTGGTCCTGTTTCATTTCCCAACCTTCCTATCTTGTTCACCACGGGCTAGGATTCTGTTCTGGACATGAGGCTTTTAATAAATAAATAAATAATTTAACTTTTATTTTTATTTTTTTGGTGTGCATCTTAGATATAATATGTACTGTCCTATAGATGAGAGTTTTGTTTTTCTAATGTTGCCTACCACATAATTCAGTTGTAAATAGGCAGACAGCAGTGTTCTTGCCCAGCTTGGTTAAATGTACCCAATATTCTTACTGGGTTTCTTAGCACATTGTGCTAGGGTTATTGGCTGAGTCTTTTTCCTCCTCTAGACCAGTGGTTGCCAACTGGTGGTCCGCGGACCACTGGTGGTCCGTGAGGTCCGAAAGGTTGGCGACCGCTGCCGATGAACTCCTGGTGGGTAGGGATTGTTTTTACCTCTGTGTCCTGTGTAGTGCCCTAGGTCCACATGCCTGCTGTGTACGAAGCCTTCAATAAGTAATGGCAAATGGTGGTTCCTAGCCAGAAGCAGCCTACTCTCCTCTAACCCTCTACACTCTCGTTTTCCACTTACCTGGTGAATATATCCCATTATCCAGGACATCATAGCTGCTGGTCAGATCTGTATTGTGCTAGATCACTTCTCTTTTGACCACTCATTTATCAAAAATGAACTAGGGTTCCTGCTCAGTTTTAGGGATGACTAAGACTTTTTGCCCCAGAGAAGCCACAGTCTACCAGGTAGATAAGTACACAAGGAATTACTGGAGCATGTGGTAGGGACCCTACTATAGGCTCTTCCTGCGTGATGGAGAGCCTAGAGGAGGTGGGGCTGAATTGTATGGCAGAGTTTGTGGAAGCCTTGAGCTCATCTGTGGGGAAGACAAAACCGAGATCTTCCTTCCAATGCCGCTGGTCAGGTTGTCCCTGGGTGTGCCTGTGTTGTCCCAGAATGGTAGCTTTTTTGTGCCGTAGCAGGTTGAAAACCCAGAGTGATCACTTCTGTTTAGGTTCTCTTCTGTACTGTTCCTTCAGAGCAGATTGTTTCTATACTGTATCTTTCACTGGTTTTGTTTTTAAATAGTCCTACAAAGGCTTTTTCTTTTTTCGAAGGTCACCGTGTTCTTGCACTTTCTGTGGGCGGGCCCGCTGCAGGCCATCGCAGTGACTGTCCTGCTCTGGAAGGAGATAGGAATATCGTGTCTCGCCGGGATGGCTGTGCTAATTATCCTCCTGCCTTTGCAAAGCTGCGTGGGAAAGTTGTTCTCGTCCTTCCGGTAAGAGAGACATGGATAGGTACTATAGTAATAAAGTAACATGGATTTGGTAACATGCACCGTTTGCCAAATGCTTTTGTTTAAAAATGAAACAAATGCCCTCTATAATCTCTTCTTTGCATTGTAGACTGAGAGAGTCTTAGAGAGTGGGGCTCCAGCCTTAATCTGAAAGCTAATCTTGCAGCAGGAATGGGGAAGGCATTTGCTGGCCCCTCTTACCATCATTTTGGGGACCAATCCTCAATAAGTAGAGCGTACTTTAGTAGAATTTACATGCATCAAAGTTATTTAAAAATTACTAACTAGTAATACATTTAGATATCTTATGGGCCCAGTTCTAGCTGCATATACTTTTATTATGCTTGTGTTTGAGCCATTTGCAGCGTGTGTTGTTTTGGTAACAATTCACGGTTTCCATTAGCTATAAGCTCCCCAAGGAGCTGGATCTTAATTATGTCTTCATAATGTCCCACAGTCCTAACTGTATGTGATTGAAAAGTGTCCGGTGTTGACGAGCCTAATGGTGATGAATTAGCCATGAAGCAGATCCAAGGGTTGGAAATGAGTCATTGCCAAGGTTGTCAGGGGGATGGAGATACCTTGTTTGAAGCACTTTCAGTTCTTTCCTTTGTGCCTCGAAACCTGCTACTTTTCTGTACTTGGAATTTTCTTTCCCTTCTTTGCCATGAAGAAATGTTCCGGATCCTTCAAGGACTGTTGTAATGCTACCAGAATAATGAAGCTTTTTTGCTCTTTCTTTTCCCAGTAAATTAACAAGCCCTCTCTTTTCTGCTCCCCAGCACTTCATTCCTAATTTATTACAGTATAGTCAATTGTGTTCTTGTTAGATTCAGGTGCTTTTCTTTTCTTTTAATCTGTTTTTATTGACTTCAGAGAGGAAGGAAGTGGGAGAGAGAGGCAGAAACATCAATGATGAGAGAGAACCATTGATTGGCTGCCTCCTGCATGCCCCCTACTGGGAATCGAGCCAACAACCCCAGCATGTACCCTGAGCAGCAATTGAACTTTGACTTTCTGGCTCATGGGTTGACACTCAGCCACTGACTCACACCTGCTGGGAGAATTAGGTGCTTTTCTTCCTTCCCAACCCAACCATGACCTCCTTGAGCAGACAGGTTGTAGCTGACTCATTTCTCCCATCTTCCTCAGCAGGTATCGCAAGCCCTCCCAAGTTACTTCTTGAACTGGAATGAATTGTTGACTTCCTAGTTGAAGTCTTTCCCCATTTGTGTTTTGAGTAGGACCTGCCCCTGTTCTCAGTGCAAAAGAGCTGTAGGGAATCATCGGATCCCTGGTCTCTGCAGTGCCCTCTGCTGATGAGGGAAGTTGGCAGTGGTCACCATGGCTCACCTCTCACATCTGTCCCCTTAGGAGTAAGACTGCAGCGTTCACAGATGTCAGGATCAGAACCATGAATGAAGTTATAACTGGCATAAGAATAATAAAAATGTATGCTTGGGAAAAGCCGTTTGCAGACCTTATTACCGATTTGAGGAGGTAAGTTTTTGTATATATCCACCACATCTTTCATATTTCTCAAAAGCCCAAAGCACTCCCATTGTGATTCTTCTCTGACCCCCGACCAACTCAGGCTCTGCTTCTCAGGTTCTGTGCCTGTGCCTCACCCTGACTCCACTGGTTCATGGGTCCCCGGGTCCCAGTTATATGCCTCTTCTCTGTCCTCTTCCCCCCGCCCCCAGCCTGTGCTGGCCACTTTTGCCTAATATCTTGGTGTCTCACAAGTTTTTGGTTGCTTATTCCCTCTTCCAATGAGTTCCTTTGCTCCTGGAAGGGACAGGCTGCATCTCTGGGTCATCAGCGAGGTGCCTGGAACACGATCTGTGTTCACGAATGAATGTTCAAACGCAGTCTGATTGACCCAAAGTGTTAAAGTGCACACTGATCCTGCATGTGGTTGGATGAGCCAGTGGGTATGGAGTGTGCAGCTCTCGGTGGGAGCTGGCCCCGGGGTTGGAACTGTAGAATGGTTATTGTCAAGTATGTCCACTCCTTAGAAAGGGGCCACCTGCAAAAGGCACTCGAATTCATTTCATGAGTTGGCTGTCGACGCTTCCCCTTAAAACATATCCTACGCTTACCTAGGAAGGAAATTTCCAAAATTTTGAGAAGTTCCTACCTGAGAGGAATGAATCTGGCATCATTCTTCGTGGCAAGCAAAATCATCGTTTTCGTGACCTTCACTGCCTATGTGCTCCTTGGCAACACGATCACAGCCAGCCGCGTGTTCGTGGCGGTGACGCTCTATGGGGCCGTGCGGTTGACCGTCACTCTCTTCTTCCCCTCGGCCATCGAGAAGGTGTCAGAGGCCTTGGTCACCATCAGAAGGGTCCAGGTTTGTTGACAAGTAACTTTTTAAAGTTGTCGGCGGGTTTTAAGTAAAATCACGCCTCCTTTTACTTTAGTGGCAAATCTGCAGTCATTCCAAAATGTTGTACATACTCTTCCCCATTTTCTCAGGTAGAATAATGTAAGTGTCCCTGATGATTTATGGGCAGCGTTAGCATAGCAGCTCAGGACCCTTGATGTCCAAGTCATAACTGCAGGAGAGGGAAACCGAGTTTATCTCCCGTGCTAACCAGAATGAAGATGCATTGGCTCTGTGCACACAGTCCTGGGGTACATGGGATTCATCTCTGGGCTGGGAAGGAAAGAGTTGCTGGAAGGCCTCTGCTCCTTGGACCGGAAGAATGGCTTCCACCTCACTTAGTTCTCTCTGTTTAAAAATCGATCCTTTCCTCTTCGCTGCTTTGCCTCTGATTTCTCAGTCCACCTTTTGGACCTTGCCTTGTGGTCCCTGTCCCCTTCTCCGCCTTTTCTTCCTGCTCCAGCCTCTGCCATTCAAATTTGGTTTTACCCCCACCATAGCCACTGTTGCCTTTTCCTAGCTAGCTGTCCCTACATTGCTGGGGGCAACTAATTCACCTCACCAGGTTAAGGCCCAGGACCCAGTGGGTGACGAAGAATTTGTATGTATGAATACGTCTAAAATGAAGATGCATTGGCTCTGTGCCAGGGCAGGAACCTGAGTGTCTGGGCTTGACCAGAAATCCACTTGATTTTGTTCTTGCGTCTCCACAGCAGTGGATGCCCACCAATAGATCTTTAGTCAAGTCAGATAGCATTGGGCTATGTGGTAGGGGGAAGTTCTTGCCATAAAAGCTGAGATTTTTTATGATTAAATTTCTATACTGTTAAACAAAAGAAGAGCATTAACCATAAAACAGATTGGTCCTACAGGGTCAGTTCTGGTCCCCCGTGTTTCTTTTTTCCTTCCCTGACAGGGGTTTCTAGCAACTTTGTTAAGGGGTGGTCCATGCAGTTCAATACAGTTTCTTTTACGTAGCTTCCTCTTTAAGTGTGCACTGTAACTTCCCCAGGTGGTGGCTTTGCATGCATACCGTGTTCGTGCTGCTGCTGCATGTGCTGCCTGTGGCCCAGACACTCCTGAAGCCCTTGCACACCATCTCCTTTAATCCCAACAATGTTGAAGGAGATGAGCAGTAGGGTACCCACTTTACAGGTGAAATAATGTGCCCATCCCCACAGAGCTTGTAAGGAGGAGAACTGGGATTCTCCCCAGAACCCTGGTTTCTTAAGTCTTGTAACGTTGCCTTCTTAGCATCTTCTGGCATGTGGATTGTTTCCGTAAGTGTTGTTGTAATCATTTAGTCTTCCTCCGGAGGCCTCCAAAGGTTTCCTGTTTCTGTGGAATCAAAGTTTTAAACTGGCATAAAATGAGTCCAATCTATAATAATAAAAGCGTAATATGCTGATTAGACTGGACAGCCCGACGACCTTCTGGTTGAAGCTGGGGCTGTGAGGGAAGGCTGGGTCCCGTGTGCCTGCTGGCGGCCAGAGGGAAGCCCAGGTCCCGGGTGCCAGAGGGAAGCCGGTGCTGGCAGCCAGGGGAAGGAAGGCCTACTCTTGCAGGAATTTTGTGTGTCGGGCCTCTAGTAGGATTATAAAAGATCTTTATCTACCACCCACTCCGAAGTCAATCTTTTTGGCTCAGTTTCCAGCGTCTGATACTTTGCCGCATGACCCGTTCTGGGTATGCACTTCGTGGCTCAAATGGGAGTTTAACTTCAGCTTTCTCATCAGCGCGAGTGCTAGAGAATCCACCCAGCACTGCTGGCTCCCTGACAAGCTGGAAGATTGTGGCTTCTTTCTCCACTCAGACCTCTTTCTGGAGGTGCTCAGTCGATTTACTTCCTCACTTCGTACATAGTTTTTCTTATCTTTTTAAAGTAGGAAATTTCTATTCTAGTGCGCACACTGACTGTTGAATTTTATGTGATGGTCATACACTTAAGCTAAAATCAGATTTTATTCTGCGTAGGTGAAATTTATAATACATTACCTTTGCTTGTTGCATGTTAACTGCATTAAGGCTGTTAAGGGGTGGATGGATTGACTCACTTGAACCAACTATATAGTCTGTTCATTCCTCCAGCAGATACTGTGATATGCTGCCTCTGTGTGAGGCTCAGCATTGGGTGGCATTGAGACTGTGGTTGTCAAGTGTGTGATATTATAGTCTCTACCCTTTCCCAGATTTAAAGTCCCTGTGGGGATTCCGAGGTAGGGAGGGCAGTGCCAGTGGGGGTGGGGTTGCATTCTATTTTGCTTTCTAGGAGGGTTAGTATTTGAGATTGACTCAGAAGGGTGGGAAGGATCGAGGCTGAGGCCACTTTGGGAGTGTGGACTTAGGTGGGGATGGGTCCCTAAAAGGTTGTAAGCATGTTGCACATTCTCAGAGGAGTTTTAAGGAGGTCAGTAGGGAGTGGTGTTGGAGAGTGCTGGGGAAGGAATCCGGAAGTGTAGGGAGACGGCCAAAGAAATTATGCCAGTATTTTCAACGATTGGTAGTGAGTGAAATCCTGGAATTAATGCTGTTTCCAGAGGAATGGAGGATTGGAGAGAGTGGGGCATTGTGGCAGAATAGATAAGAGTTGGTAGTTGGTTGATTAGGGAATGGGGGTGTGCAGAGAGAAGTCAAGCAGTGGGTCTAAAGCAGCCGTGAGCAAACTACGGCCCGTGGGCCGGATCCGGCCCGTTTGAAATGAATAAAACTAAAAAAAATAAAGACCGTACCCTTTTATGTAATGATGTTTACTTTGAATTTATATTAGTTCACACAAACACTCCATCCATGCTTTTGTTCCTGCCCTCCGGTCCAGTTTAAGAGCCCATTGTGGCCCTCGAGTCAAAAAGTTTGCCCACCCCTGGTCTAAAGCCTGCAGGGGTGTCCTTGGACCACAGTGTGCATCCGGCCTCCCTGCCTAGACCTGGGCTTGGGCAGGTAGGAATAGCGGTGTCTTGAGTAGGTTCTCAGTAGGTCTGGGTGGGTGAGTGAGTAAAGGACTGAATGAGCAGATCGTGCCTCACGCTTGCTGGGTCTTCGAGAGGAACACAGAGAAACGCACTTTCCTTTTCCTACAGAGACACTTTCATTCCAGTGTTTACCAGCAGCTCTTTTGAAGTAGGGCATCACATTGGGAGCTTTTCAGAATGACAGACAGGAATAGGGTGTTCACAGTTTTCAGCATAGCAGGTGACTTATTTACGTGCTGACTTCTGTTGCCTCCTATGCCGGTTGGGATTAGGTTTGCCTGTGGCTTCTGGAACACCCATGTTAAAGCTGCTCGCACAGGGGACTTGCCTTTCCTTTCAGGCAAAAATCCTTGTAAGGTTCTGTGTCCATTTCCTAGGGCTGCAGGAACAAAGTACCACAAGCTTGGGTGGCTTAAAACAGCAAAAATTCATTCTTTCAGAGTTCTGGAGGCTCGAAGTCTGAAATCAAGGTGTCAGCAGGGTCACAATCCATCTAAAGCAGGGGTGGGGAACCTTTTTTCTGCCAAGGGCGATTTGGATATTTATAACATCATTCGCAGGCCATACGAAATTATCAACTTAAAAATCAGCCTGCTCTATTTGTTCAAACATTTAATTAACTCACCCCTCATGCCTTGGCAGGGCCAGACCAAATGATTTTGCTGGCCTTATATGGCCCGCGGGCTGGACGTTCCTCACTCCTGCTCTAAAGTATAGGAGGAAACCCTTCCTTGCCTTTCCCAGCTTCTGGTGGTTGCTGGCCAACCCTTGGTGCTCCTTGGCTTGTAACACGTCACTCCAGTCTCTCTCACATGGCTGTTTTCTGCCTGTGCGTTTGTCTCTGCATTTCTCTTCCCTTTTTATAAGGATCCCAGTCATACTGGGTTTGGGGCCCCACCATACTCCAGCATGACCACTCCTTAATGAATTACTTATGTAATCATTCTATGACTTCAACAAAACTTTTGGGGAGGACAAAATTCACTCCATGGCAAGTCCCTGGCTGGTAGGATCCTTCCTGGTGCCAGGGACCCAGACTCTTTCTTGTTACTCCCGTGCATGGGGCCTTGAGCAAGCTGGCCGCCGCCTCCAAGTCCCAGGCTGGACTTGGGTAGAGAAAGGTTGCTGGACGTGGTCACTCTCCACTGGTCTGAGTTGAGTCCCATGGCTACCGTATCTGCACGGGAGGCTGGGGACAGAGGGCCTTCTCTGGACTGCCGCGTGCAGCTGGAAATCGGGGTTTTGTTACCACAAAGCCTGAGAGCAGGTTTTGAGGGCAGCCAGCAGTCTGCCATAGGTTCTGAGATATCTTTGGGGGTACGGGGTGGTGGTGGTGGTGATGGTCTCAGTTTATTCAGTTTCCTCACCAGTGTAGCTTTTCTCATTATGTTAGATTTGCAGTGGTTATCGGGACTGTTTTATTCAGCTACACAGTATTGAATAGCTCCTAATGAGCATGGAGAGTAGCAAGGGGTGGAAGACATGGCCATTCCTGCTGCCGAGGAGAGGGCATTTACTAAGGAGAAAAGACAGAGTGATTGTGAAAAGGTGCTCATGAAATATTCTTTAAGAGATAGACACTTAGTGTGCTTTACTTTTGAAACAGTGATGTAAGTGATGGTTAATGACAAGTGGTGGTTATTGATTTGATACGCACGAGGAGCAAGCAGAGTGCACTTGAGTGTCCGCCCAGCTCAAGGTCACAACAGCTAAGCAGCAGAGTTGGGGCTTTCATTCATGGTCCCAGCCGTTGGTCTCCCAGCCCATGCTCCGGCGCCAGCACGATCCCCTGAAGGCCTGGAATGGCCTTCGTCTCTGTGTTCCTGGCACGTCGAATGGTGCTTGGCACAGGGTGTGATTCAGTAAATATTTATGGAATCATTTCCTACCAACTCTTGTGTTTATTGTTAGTAATGCAAAAGTAAAGCAATAAAAATGCCCAGGTTATAAATGTGCTCAGGTTTATAACAATATTGTCTCTTCGGGGTTATTAGTACACTTGTTGAGAAAGTTAGCAAGATAATCTTGAGGCCATGAATTCTAATATATATTGCTGATACATCATTTATATTACACTAGAGGCCCAGGGCATGACATTCGTGGGAGCAGGCCTAAGTCGTCAGTCAGACATCCTTAGTGCTGCCGCGGAGGTGGACTGCTGTGCCCGCCAGCCGTCAGCTCTGTTGTGGCTGAGCAGCGCACCCCCTGTGGGAGTGCACTGACCATCAGGGGGCAGCTTGTGCACTGAGTGTCTGCCCCCTGGTGGTCAGTGTGCATCACAGTGACTGGTCGTTCCGCCATTCAGTCGATTTGCATATTACCCTTTTATTATGGGATCATTATATAGGATTATATATACTAATATATGTAACAATAATATGCAATACTATATACTTAATACTGTACTACAAATACAATTTACAGTATATTATATAATTATATGCACTAAAAATATAGATATATGAAATTTATACCAAAATATATAATTGACCCTTGAACAACATGGAGGTTAGAGGTGCTGACCCCCTTTCACAGTTGAAAACCTGTGTGTAACTTTTGACTCCCTTAAATTTTACTACTAATAGCCTGTTGTTGATCGGCAGCCTTAATGAAAAGGATGAGAAAATAAATACCTTTACAGTACTTACTGGAAAAATCCATGCACCCTCACAGTTCAAACTTGAGTTGTTCAAGGTTCAACTGTACAATACATTATAGGGTATGTTCTGATGTGAACTAACACTTAAATGCATTTGGTAAAATGACATGTACCCTGTGTAAAGTTTTTATATTTCAAGTTCCAGGAAAGCAGTTATTTTTGTTTGTGATTTTGTTGCTGCAGTTTTAACAATCTGTATTTTTCCCTTTTCTGTAGAACTTTCTGTTGCTTGATGAAGTAACACAGTGCGACTATCAGCTACCATCAGACGGTAAAACGATAGTGCATGTGCAAGATTTTACTGCTTTTTGGGATAAGGTAACAAATCCTTTATTACGAGGTTGTGGCTGCTAAAAGACAACTGGTGACTTAGATGTAATAGAGAATTTTGGGATTATGCAGATGGTATCAGATGTGATTGCTCATTTACTGAAAGTATGTTATAAAAACTCTTAAAATCAGGAACAAGGTTTGCATTGAACGGAGATGAAGTATAAAATCAGCCTAAGGCATTTGACATGTTGCTCTTTATCTCCTTCAAGGTATTACCACATTTTGAACTTAAAAACATGTAAGTTTGTAATGTTTGAATTTACAGGATTAGAGTGTCCACTTTTTATCTTGATTGTTAGCAGACCATGTTACGACATGCTGAATGAAGCCACGATTTGGATCTTTGCTGTAGGGTAGACTGGGGGCTCCCTAGTCTAAGCTTCTGGATGGTGCCAGCTACTTTGGTGGCAGCGAGAGCAGGGAGGAGGCAGCAGACAGGCACAGTAAGCTCAGTGAGTCCCAGTCTAAGGGTTTCACTGGGTGGCAAGCTGACAGGTTGAACTGGAAGGATCACAAGGATTTTCCCAATGCCGGGTTTATATATGACATCTAGGCAAATGGGGAAAGAAAAACAAACCAGGGACCACTCTCAAGAAGTTCTCAAACTTGAACACTCAGTGTAGCACCTTTAACCACAACTGAAATGCTTTCTCCCTCGTTCCACAGTCCTCTGTGCACATCCTTCTGTACCAGTCTGGATTAGTCAGGAAAACCGAACCCACACCACCTGAGAGTGAATTTCAGGCATGGAATTAGTTACACGGGTGGCAGGGGAGGTGACCCTCAGATGAGCAACGGCAAGAAGCTAAACCAAATTTCATCGCTAGGGCCATAGGAACTCAGGGAGTAGGTGACATTGACCAGAGGGTCATCAGTTTTGAGCAGAACCCACAGACCGGCTGCCCACAGGCAAGGGACTACATTGTGAAGGGCTGTGGTACTGGTGCTGGCCCTGCAGAGATGAGGTGACTGTCGTGGTAAGGGTGCTGGAAGCAGGTGGCCGTACCAGCTTCTCTCGCTCCTGCCTCCTGGCCACGGACTGTGCTCTCCAAGGGCTGAGCTGGAGTTGATTGCAGTTCTCAGGAAGTTGGCAGCCCGAGCATAGAAATGGAGCCCAGAGCAAACAGGTGCCTGAGCGGCCCTCCTTCCCATCTCCTTCCCACCTCTGTGCTGTCTCTCCCTTCTCCGTGGTCCAGGGGTCCAGACTCTGTAGACTCTGTTTTCATGCCTGTGCCACCTGCCTTGTGGTCACCTGCTTTTAATTTAGTGTCTGCCATTTCCAGCAAAATAAATCCCTAATGCATAAAACCACATCATTGCTCTTGGCCCATGGAAGCTCACACAAGCTGCTTCACCTAACCTGCCCTGCCTTAATACAGTAGATTTACCTCCTGCTATGTATTCCTCACCGTGATACATTGTTAAGCATTTATAGAAAGCACCAGTAACACTCATTATAGAGATGTACTCTATTGAATGCTAACACCCCCTTTCTATGATCCATGACCAAATTTCTTTTGTACCAAACTATGCTACATTGTGAAATGAGCTATTCTATTCTTTCAAGAACCTGAACATGTTATGTTCTCAGACTTTTTTGCATCTTGCATTGTAGTACAGATCACCCTGTTCTATTGTGTTGGCATTGCCTGTGAATGGATTATGCCCCCTGCTAGGAGGTAGTTAGGGAGTGTAACAAATGAAAGAGCCCTGGGTGGGGGATGGGCTCAGACATTGGGGAGTTTGGAGAGAAGCTGAGGTAAGATGAAGCACATGTGGGAGAAAGACTCTAACCAGCTCCACTAGACAGCCGACAGGTAGGTGAGGGAAGGTCTCACTGACTGGCATGTCATTCATGAAATGAATGGACTTTGTCTTTATCAAATGAGGATGGAGAGATTAGTGAAGGTTTCAAATTGTTTACTAGTGAAGTACAGGCACTCTGTGTACTTATGCTGCCACCTTGTGGGGATGAATGAAATAAGAGTAATACCAAGGGTTATGACAACCTGAATGTAAATGATGAAAACCTCTCACACTGAATGTTCAAGTATATTCTTTTTTTTTTCTTCTTAATATATCTTTATTGATTTCAGAGAGGAAGGGAGAGGGAAAGAGAAATAGAAACATCAATGATGAGAGAGAATCATTGATTGGCTGCCTCCTGCATGCCCCCTACTGGGGATCAAGCCCACAACCCAGGCATGTGCCCTTGACCGGAATTGAACCTGGAATCCTTCAGTCCGCAGGCTGACGCTCTATCCACTGAGCCAAGCCAGCTAGGGTCAAGTAAAGTCTTCTTTATTTTATTTATTTTTTTAAAATATATTTTATTGATTTTTTACAGAGAGGAAGGGAGAGGGATAGAGAGTTAGAAACATTGATGGGAGAGAAACATTGATCAGCTGCCTCCTGTACACCTCCTACTGGGGATGTGACCACAACCAAGGTACATACTCTTAACCGGAGTCGAACCTGGAACCCTTCAGTCTGCAGGCCAATGCTCTATCCACCGAGCCAAACCGGTTAGGGCAAGTATATTCTTTTTAATAAGATAGTGTGCATCAAGAAGTTTCCATTTGGAGAAGGTGCCTTGTCTTTTCCACTACTTACATTCTGTGTCTAGAGCAGTGTCCTCAAGGAACTATGTTAAAAGAAGGGGCCTCCCTAAAGGCAA
This sequence comes from Myotis myotis, assembly GCF_014108235.1. Classification (NCBI taxonomy): domain Eukaryota; kingdom Metazoa; phylum Chordata; class Mammalia; order Chiroptera; family Vespertilionidae; genus Myotis; species Myotis myotis. The sequence goes on from NW_023416335.1 coordinate 41,404,673, forward strand.
TAGGAAGGAGAAAGATGTGGGTTATCTGCACGTATCAATGACTATTATGCTATTTTCTCAACTCATTGATGTGTCTTACTTTATTGAAATGGACACTTTTTTGTAAACTTTCATTTGTAGGTATCAGAAACCCCAACCCTAAAAGACCTCTCCTTCACTGTCAGACCCGGTGAGCTGTTAGCTGTGGTTGGACCTGTGGGGGCAGGAAAGGTGAGTTGTGATGTCTTTGGGCAGCTTGATGCAATGCCACATCCCATGTTAAAATCTCAGGGTTGAGCCCAAAGCCATATGTAACACAAGTGTGAGTTGGGTATACCTAGAATGGCCTTTCTCAAAGTGTGTTCCATGGAATGTTCATTTTGCAAGGAGGTTGCATGGACCAACAAATCTGGATACAGCACATTATGTTTTTCTTCTTGGCCATTCAAGTGGCACAGTTGGGAACTGCCTGTCTAGAAGTTGGTCATCTCAGTGAAGGAAATTACTTAAGTGACAGCAATTCAGGCTGGGATGATTGAGAAAATGGAACCTCTTTTTGTCAGGGCAGACCTTACAGAAGTCGCGTCTGCATGCTGTAACAGTTGAAGGAAATGTGCATGTATACTTAGTCTTGTGTATTCTGAAAAAAAACCCAACATATAGAAATCTAAACATAAGCTGTAAAAAGAACAGGGTGTTTATTTCTCTTACGATGGGTTTCTGTTCTTCAGAAACATGACTCTCTTCAGAGTCCTTGAAATAATCCTTTCTGGTGCATTGAATGTATTATGTGCACATAGCTTTGCAGGAACAAGTCTTTGTGAAGTAAAGTCTACCTGGTTGCTGAGACAACAACAATAAACATCAGGCCTATGAAATGCATATCATACCCGGTCACTCTGTTAGTTAAGAAAGTTAAACATCCTTAATTAGTCCTCGTTGCGAGTAGAGCATTTCATTTGGGGGGAAAGTTGTGGGCAGCGTGAGCTTGTTCTACTCTTGTTTTATTAATAGCACTTATCAGCCATTAGTTTATACTGACCAATAGTGGTATTTAAAATTTTTTCATTGCAGCTTCCAGAGCTTTACTTTGTCCTGTTTTCACTATCAGGGCCATAAGGTTGATGAAACCCCAGGGCGGCGGGGAGGCTGTCCTGCAGCAGCTTGTCTGAGTGTTGCCTGTAATGCGTTTGTTTGCGATCTCTTTCAGTCTTCGCTGTTAGCTGCTGTGCTGCGGGAACTGCCCCCGAGCCAGGGGCTGGTCACTGTGAATGGAAAGGTCGCATATGTTGCTCAGCAGCCCTGGGTGTTTCCAGGAACTCTGAGGAGTAATATTTTATTTGGGAAGAAATATGAAAAGGAACGATATGAAAAAGTAGTAAAGGCTTGTGCTTTGAAAAAGGTGAGTCATGACATTTGAGCCGCGTCTACTTTGAATTCCAAATAATAATGCTAGTGTTGGTTTAATCTACAAGTTTTGTGTTTTCATATGAAAGATATTTGAATGCCATTTAATACTTTCAGCTGGTCTTCAGGGTAAAGACATATGCACATGTGCTACTGTTTTAGTCCTGATCTGATAATGACATTCACAGAGAATGCTTTTTTCCTTTGGTTTTGTGAAGTTTTATTCACTTTTAATATTTTTTAAATGGACACGTGTAAAATTTTGCAAAAGTAGAGGGAATAGTCTAAGAATCCTCCTGTACCCATTCCCTGGCTTCCGTCACTGGCCACCAGGTTTGTTTCATCTCTACTGCTGGCCCCACCCCAACCCAAATCATCTGCAGCAGGCCCTACACCTCATATTAGTTCAGCTGTAAACATAGGGTGTCCCCCCCCAAAAAAAGCGTATACACACACGTTGAATAATTATAAAGACAATGTTTAGTAAAATACATTTCACTTTCAAAATTGAGCTATCAGCTGTTAAAGTGTGCATACATTGTTTTGGGACACTTGCATTTCATTAGTTATCTCTAAAATATAAGAGAGCCTTTGAAAAAAACAGCATCACGTTATCACACCTAAAAAAGTGACTCACATTCGTAAGTATCATCAATGTTCTACTCAGTATTTGCATTTTCTTGTCTCAGTGAGAAATCTTGTTAAACGTTGGTCTGAACCAGATTCCACATAGGGTCTGCCCCAGGCTCCACATAGGGTTGTCCCTATATGCCCCTTTGCACTTGGTTGATGCCTCTCCTAGGTCCCATTCATTCTATAGGTTTTCCTCTTCACTTTGTTAAAGAAAGCAGAAGGATTTAAAATTTCATTTTAATACTGCATTTCACTGGGGGAGAGACTGTTTTCAGAAATGACATTGAGTTTCGCGCAAAGGGCAGGATGAAATGTATAATTGTACATTGAGATTTAAATAAAATTAGTGATCGAATGATGAAAACTGAACTTACCTGATAGGAGAATATAATTTAGCCAAAAGACAAAGAAAGAAAGAAAGAAAGACAAAGATACCATCTAACTCGCTTTGGGCTATAAAAATCAGTGAATAGTGGTTTTCAAGGGCTCTCCCGGGGTCTGCTCCGTGCACTCTGGGCACCCGACTGTTCTTTTATGCTGTGAGAAAAGGCAGGGACGGGTGTTCCAAGGGATGGCATTGAAGGCCCCCAACTGGCTTTGTGAGGAAATAGTAATTTTGCTTGAACAATGGCTTGAACTTCACAGATTGTATCAGGTGAGTAGCATTTTATGACCATGTGGCTAAAACATAATTGTGTGCTTCATTGGCTTTTATTTCTTTTTCCTGTGTTATTGTTAATGAGCGATTATGTTGTTTTTAGAAGTGACATCAAGTTAGCATCATGAGCTAGACTTTTATTAAACAGTATATAGCCTGTATAAGAAAAAAGGAAAACCAAATGCGAAGCAGTAATAATAATAGCTCCCATTTATTGAGTCCACATGCTAATCATTTCTGTCTCTCTCATGTGTACACACAGGAATATGAGTATTTAAGACTATTTAATATTTTACCTGTGTCTTTGATGTTCCCACCCTCATTTTATAGTTGGTAAAGCTGCGGCTTAGAGAGATGAAACAACTCGCCTAACCATTTGCAGCGCAGGTGCAGGCCCCTTTCTGCATGACCAGGTTCTGTGCTTTCCCACAGTGCCTTGCTGCCTTTTCATTGGGAAAGTACATAAGGAAGAACTAGTTTAGAATTGGGTGGTTGATGAAGGTGGAATGTGGGATGTGGAATAAACAGATCTCGGACATTTTCTCTTGACCTCAGTCAAGTTCAACTCCTGATGCCCAGACTCGTAGGTCAGTATCTGGCTCTTTCTTTGCAGGACCTTGCCTTTCTGGTCATAGGTTAGGTCCGTGGTCGGCAAACTGGGGCTCGTGAGCCACATGCGGCTCTTTGGCCCCTTGAGTGTGGCTCTTTCACAAAATACCACATGCGGGCGTGCGTACAGTGTGATTGAAACCTCGTGGCCCATGCGCAGAAGTCAGTTTTCGGCCTGGGCGAGTCTATTTTGAAGAAGTACTGTTGATATTTGGCTCTGTTGACTAATGAGTTTGCCGACCACTGGTTGGCCAGTGATGGCGAACCTTTTGAGCTCGGTGTGTCAGCATTTTGAAAAACCCTAACTTAACTCTGGTGCCGTGTCACATATAAAAATTTTTTGATATTTGCAACCATAGTAAAACAAAGATTTATATTTTTGATATTTATTTTATATATTTAAATGCCATTTAACAAAGAAAAATCAACCCAAAAAAATGAGTTCGCGTGTCATAGGTTTGCCATCACTGGGTTAGGCCATCTTTCTGTACCCTCCCCCCCCAATGTTTGAGCATCTTTGGAGAAAAGCAGGTGTTGGGACAGTGGCTATCATTCAGCATTTTTTCTAGGGGCCCAAGCCTTTGTTACAGCCACAGGGATGACTGGAGCAGCAATGGGGTAGTGTCCTGGGGCTCTGCCCACCCTCAGGGTGTCTGTGTGGCACACAGACTCCGGTGGGAAGGAGGCCCCTGCAGGTTTGGGCTGCGCTGTGATCTTCTCTACGTCAGGTGACGCCAAAGGTTGAGTGTTGACCTATGAACCAGGAGGTTACAGGAAGGTGCTGCTGGGCCCTAGGTCTGTGCTTGAGAGGTTTCGTAGAGAACCAGTAAACTCCCCGCAACCTCTGCTTGTTGATGCCAGGTTCTGCCTAGTGGTAATTATGGGTAATCTAATTAACATCTTCTAATAAAATGTGTAATTTAGACCTGATGGTTATCCTGTCATTTTGGGGATGTCCTTTTCACCTTTTTTCCCCCTAGGTAATGTGATTTGTCCATTTTTAAAATACTACTGAAATACAACTTTTGATAGATCCCCAGATTCTCAAATCAAAACTTCTTGTTTTTTTCAGCTTTGCATTTTTCCTGTTTTGCTTGGAACAAGTATCTACTTAGTCCAAATGATCTGCTTACTGTCCCTGGAGCACACTTTGTTTTGTTTTTTTTTTTCTGCCTAGACTGCTCTTTCTGCTTTTATTTCTTGTACAGATCTTGTCTGTCACTCTCTCACTGTGCCTTAAATATCACTGTGAAGACATGGGTCAGGTGTCATCCTTTCTCTGAAAGTGGGAAGCTGAGACCGAGAGCAGCCAGATGGCCAGTTAAGACACACTTGCTTCTTGATAAAATGAGTCCTGTGCCTCGGCAAGCCGCTGTGTGCTACAGCTCTCACCTGTGCGTCTCCGGCACAGACGCCAGCGCTGGCACACTCAGCCGCAGCCTGTCATCACCAATGGGTATCGCAGCTTTCCCATAAGCAAAGTCTTGACTTTACCCCCTAAACACGCTTTCCTGTTCTTCCCCTTTTTATGCCAAAAGCAGTGTACTCTTCCTCTTTTCTTCAATTCTTTATTTTGCAACGTAGCCCCATTTCACCAGCATATCTTACAGGCTCTACCTTTGACATTTGTTCAGAAATTTGGCAATTTCTCTTCATTTTCACTCTTCCCACTTTGGTCCGTGCCACTGTCGTCTCTCACCTAGATTATTGCAATAGCCTCAACCTGCATCATGCCTTTTCCCTGCCCCTTTCCTGGCAGTATGTTTCCCACAAAGAGGCAGGAGCGATTTTTAAAAAAACCTAATAAAGCCTTGGCCGGTGTGGCCCAGTTGGTTGAGCGTCAGCCCATCCACCAAGAGGTGGCCAGTTTGATTCCCTGTCAGGGCACATGCCTGAGTTGTGGGTTTGATCCCGGGCTGGAGGCAGAAACGTCCATGTGAGAGTGAAACATCCATGGGCTGCCTCCTCCCTGGGATGCTTCTCTTTCTCTCCCTTTCCCTTTCTCTCAAGGGGGGGGGGGGGGGAAGGAATAAAAATGTACTTTTAAAAAACCTAACACAAATCATGTCAGTCCTTTCTCATACTCCCTTCCCATTTCACTTGGAGTGAAATCATGCCCACGCCCCCCCCCCCCCCCCCCGATTCTTTACTTCCTCTGATCCTGGCCTCTTTGCTAGTCTCTGAACACCTTGCATGTGCATCTGCCCCGTGCCTTTGCACTCGCTCATTTTTCCACATGGAATACATTTTGTCCAGATCTGTGCAGGCTCTGATAGGTATCTACCTACCCTCTGATCAGAGCCCTCCACTTTCCCTCCTTCACTCTCTGTCCCTCTCAGCAGAGCACCCTTTTTCTTCTTAGTACTTAGTACTTGCACTCATGTTAATTGTTGATGTTGTCAGTTTCTCACTTTGGAAACGAGAGATTATTTTCTTCCCTGCGCTGAATTCATTGTGCCCTTACAATGTCTGACATATAGTCGATGCTCAACAAATATCTGTTAAAGTGGTTAAATGCATAAACACTGAAAAACTACAGGATGAAGGCAAACACAATGCCCTGAGAGGTTCAAGGTCACCATTTAGTCACTTTGAAATATATCCATTGCCGTTGCTCAAATTCATGTATGAAGAACTAATGCTGAAAGTTTAGGATGACAGTGGGAGAACACATTTTAAGTCTTTCTCTCTCTCTCCCCCACTCCCCCCCCCCCCCCCCCCGCTTTTCTATGTAGGATTTCGAGCTTTTGGAGGACGGGGACCTAACTGTGATAGGAGATCGGGGAGCCACGCTCAGCGGAGGGCAGAAGGCCCGGGTTAGCCTCGCAAGGTAGATCCCGTTTTGGTGGTCGTTCTGCACGTGCCTCTTAGGCTGCTTCTGGGGGTGGCGCCCGCGCAGACCCCTCGCTGTGTGTCGGTGCTTAGTGAAGCGCTTGTCCTGGACCGTTTCCTTGGCTTTGGAATGAACATCATCTGAATCGTTGAGCACTGTTGTGATTCAGAGATGAGATCCAGGGAGCGTAAAGTGTCTCGCTGTCTAACATCTCTTTCGTTTTCTAGAGCCGTGTATCATGATGCAGACATCTACCTCCTGGACGATCCCCTCAGCGCTGTGGATACAGAAGTCGGCAGGCACTTGTTCCAGCAGTGAGTTTCCTCATGTTTTATGTCATTTCTGCTTGCCAAGCACCCTGTGCCCCAGAAGATCCTGTGCGTCTGTTTTGATGTCCCCTTTCCCCTCGCCTCCCTCCTAAGAAGGTCCATTTTAGAGAACTGGTGCACAAACACGTGGGGTCAGGATGTGAAAAGACAGAAGGTGCTTACCATGTGTGGAGGCGAGTGGAGTACATGCTTTAGGGAGTTAAGAAATAAATGGCAAATTTGGCAAGTTGTCCCCCCCCATGCCCCCACATACACTTGTGGTTTTTAACCACGATACTGTTGGTGGATCTGGACCCCAGAATTAGAAAGACGATGTACAGATTTTAAATCTAAGGTGGGACTCAGCGACCTGGTACTTGGTTGCCAGTTCTTTTGCTCCATCATTGTTTTGGGCATGTTAAAAGGCACATTTTCAGTACCAACACTGCTCTTCCATAGAGAGACCTTGTTGGCTTATGCATATCCTGTAGGTTGGAATACCCACAAATGTAGGGTTAAATTGAATTTGAAAGTAGGAATCTAGAATCTGGCTTAATTCCTGCCTGTCACTTTGTGTTTCTGGAATGTGTTTTCTTTGGCTTTGCTTAGCTGCTGAGGCACTGAGCTAGAGCAATCTGACTCTCTTTTTTGAATACCATAACCCAGTGGTTGGCAAACTGCAGCTTGCGAGCCACATGCGGCTCTTTGGCCCCTTGAGTGTGGCTCTTCCACAAAATACCACATGTGGGCGTGTATGTACAGTGCGATTGAAACTTCGTGGTCCATGCACAGAAGTCGGTATTTTGTGGAAGAGCCACACTCAAGGGGCCAAAGAGCCGCATGTGGCTCGCGAGCCGCAGTTTGCTGGCCACTGCCATAACCTAATGAGTGCTGACTGATGCTTCCCGTGAACTTTAGGCTGGCCTTTTCGAAAGCATTGTGAACTTGCTTTTACTAAAGCAGCCTCCACATCTCCACCACCGTTACCTTGCCGCTGTTTACCCTCTTAAAGCCAAGGAGCCCTTTCAGTTGCACTTATTGAAGCCCTACTGTGTGCACTGAGATAGAGGCTTTTACAAACGTTACTGCACAAAACATCTTTAGTTTACAAAGGAGTACATAAGCTAGAGAGGAGAAGGGCCCATACTGGACAAAAGAAAGGAGAACAAGAAGTTTAGATCTTGTTTTGGCCCCTAAGGAATTTGTGTCTACTTGCAGTTTGTCAAGACAAATGCATGGGGAAAAGTTTACTCTCATGACTTAAAGGGCTTTGGTAAAGGATAACAAATGCTATAAGGAAGTAAAAGGGGGTAGCTTAGATTGGAAAACTCACTATGCACTGGCCTTGGTGGGAAGCCCCTGTGGTTCTGCAGGCTGGGTAGGGTGCGTGGAGACTGAATCTAGGATTCAGTTCGTTTCTCTAAAAGGAACAGTAGAGTCAGAGATGTAGAGGTCTGAAGAAGCAGGGCCTGTGAAAGGAACAGCAGAGCAGGCATGTCCTCACTGGAGGGTGCAGCCTGTGCAGCAGAGGGAAAGCTATTTGGAAATAGTCACCATAAGGCCCTGTATTAGTTTGTTAGGACTGTATGTGTTCAGGCTGCTGTAACAATACCATTGACCGGGTAGCTTATAAAGGATAGAAATTTATTTGTCTAAGTTCTGGGGGCTGGGAAGTCTAAGATCAAGGCAGATTTGTTTTCTGGTGACAGCCCACTGCTTGGTTCCGCACCTTGCTGTGTCCTCGAATGGTGGAAGGGGAAAGGCAGCTCTCTCTCCTCTCCTCTCTAAAGGCACTAATCCCATTCTTGAGGGCTCCACCCTCATGACCTAATCACCTCCCAAAGGCCCCACCTCCAATACCATAACAGTAGGGATTAGGTTTCAATGTATGATTTTTGGAGGGCACAGACACTTGGCTGCTGTAGCAAAGAATCACAGGCTGGGGGCGCTCGAACAACATAAACTGATTTTCTCATAGTTCTGGAGGTCCAAGATCAAGGTGTATGCAGGGTTGGTTTCTTCTGAGGTCTCTCTCCTTGGCTTGTGGGTGGCCGTCTTCCTGCTGTGTCCTTGTGTTCTTCCCTCTGTCCACCTGCACCCCCAAGGTCACTCTTCTCATGTCCTAACCTGCTCTTCTAAAGAAACCAGTCATACTGGATCAGGGCCCACCCTCACGTCCTCATCTTGACTTAATCACAACTTTATAGGTCCTATCACCAAATTCTTAGGTACAGGGGGTTAAGGCATCTGTGAGAAATTGGGGGTAGAGGTGGGGAAATGACACATTTCGTTCAAAACAGGCCCTAGTTAGTGAAGTAAAGAGTTTCGAGCAGAGTCAGCAGTGTGTGAGAGAGAGACAGTGTGAGACAGCTCTGAGCCTGGGCACGAAGAACTGGGATTTGAGGTCACCCACTAAGCATGTGTTGCTGGGCCGGCCGGTCCTTTAACATTTGTACACCACAGTGTGTCTATAAAATGTGCTTAGTTACTGGAGTGGTGAAAAGTTCTCGAGATGGATGACGGTGATGATTAAAACGGCAAATTTTATTTTATGTAAATTGATTTCAGAGAGGAAAGAAGAGGGAGAGAGAAACATCAATGTTGAGAGAGAATCATTGATCGGCTGCCTCCTGTGTGCCCCATATTGGGGATTGAGCCTACAACCCAGGCAAGTGCCCTGACCAGGAATCGAACCCTGACTTCCTGGTTCATAGGTGGGCACTCGACCACGGATCCACGCTGGCTGGGCGGGAGGAGGGTTTTAACTGTTAAGTGTCAGTGTGCTTATCACAAGAGCTCTCCTAAGCTCTGCATTTATAAAGTCCTCTCACACCTCTTGGGTTTAATGACTTTGGATATACTCTTGATAGAAGCAAGCTTGTTAAAATTGTTGTTTGCTAATCAGAATCACGTTCTTTAGGGAAACTTAGGGCAGGGAGCACGAATGCAATTTAGAAAATCACTCAGCAGCAGCTGCAGAATGCTCTCAATGAGTTAGAAAATTGGATTGAACAATACGCTCTGAAAGATGGCGGTTGTGTTGAAGCTTAGTAATGTGAAGGGTTTTGTATGAAAAGTGAATGAATTACACTTCTACTTGCCACTAACAGTTTACTTCAGTCATGACTCTATACCCAAGGTTATTAAGGTTTGTGAGTTTTACAACTATATGTTGTAAACATTAAATGGATTCTGTCACATACAGAAGGTTAGGGAGACCCTTAAGTTAAACGATATCAATCGAATCTGTTTGTAGTCACAGCCCCTGTTGTGTATTAGAAAGTTCCATACACGAGACCCCCACCTCCTGCATCATGAGTTCCTCTGGTCTGTCCTAATCAGATCTCCCACACGGATGCCTGCTCAGTTCAGCTTTCCTGCTTCAGGCCTGAAATGGCAATCAAGGTTCTTTGCATTCCATGTGCCTCCAAAACTCCTGATCTGACCTAGTCCAGCAGGTTGAATTGTGGCCATGTTCCTGAGATTTGCTCAGTGTGTGACACGGGCAACCAAAGTGTGTGCCCAGAGCCCTGCCTGTGGTCACTACTTGCTTAGCCCCTACTTGCTTACCTGGTGGGGTTGTAGACCATTGTAGGATGCAGCTGGGTCTGAGTTCCAAGGGGTCAGCATTTAAATGTAGGAGCACTTTGAGGGGTTATTGTAAAAACAGCAACTCCAACGTTGAATACTGAGATGGCTCTTCATAAAAGAATCGACATGTCCTTTGAGCCACAGGGTAATTTTCGCTGTGATTTGGGCCATTTGAGTTCTGTTCTTTCATTTTCATATTCGGCAGGTTTTCAGTCCTAGATGTGCCTCCCAGATGGGACTGGGAATGTTGTAGGGACCCACCGAGGCTGCAACTAGCATTTATTTTTTCTCTCTAATGTTATTTAGGAAGAAGTTTCTAACACTTGCACTCTGGCCAAGTTTACTGAGAATCTAAGACTTCTTTCATTTGCTTAATATGTACACCATAAATCATAAACACTCACCCAGGAAGCCGTCTAAGAGAAATGTTCACGTTCTTATATGACACAGCTCCCTCCTTCTCCTAGCCCTACACAGGGAGAAAATAATGAGTATTTCAGTTCAGGTTTTGGACTCCTGGTATTGCTCAATTGTTTTTCAGCATGAAATACATAAATTGTTAATCTGAGTTTTAGGTGGGAAAAAAATAACAACAACATTTAGCATTAGCTACCTCCTGCACTGGACTGCTTTTTAGAATTTCTTTGTGGCGTTAGACTCAAGTTTGCTGCTGGTGAATTTGAGGACCCAGTTGGTTTCATTGATTTGTATTTGTATTTAAACCGCAGATCTTTGACTACTGTGTTGTCTTTGTCCCCTTATGTTTTCAGAATGTATGCTTTTCAATTTGGAGTACCCATTAATGTGTTTTTGCATACTGTACCTCTTGCATTTGTAGGTGTATTTGTCAAACCTTGCATGAGAAGATCACAATCTTAGTGACTCACCAGTTGCAGTACCTAAAAGCTGCAAGTCAGATTCTGATATTGAAAGATGTAAGTAATTTCTAGAAGCCTGAGAGCTTGCTAGCTCTCAGGTGTGTTGAAGGCAGGGCCTCCCAGTAGGTCACTGTCCTTATGGTTCTGGTAAACTCGCTCTTCCTCCTCACTTTTCCATCCCTTTCTTCTCAGAGCTTCTGTCCAGCCTTTGAGGATGAATCCCAAGACACGCAGAAATGTCACTATTATATCCTAAGCCATATTCCCCAAAGTCTAAAAATTGCTGCCTCTCTTACTGAATGGTAACTGTTTAGCCCTGCTGGTGTGGTTCAGAGGTTGAGCTTCGGCCAGGGTCCCTGGTTCAATTCCTGCTCAGGGCACTATGCCCAGGTTTGTGAGCTCTATCTCTCCCTCTCACTTCCTCTCTGAAATCAATAGAAAAGTTAAAAAAAAAAAATTATAACTGTTTTAGGTTTTGATGCTATTTCATTTAGAACGTTTTGTTTTCCTCTTCCACGATTTAAGTTGAAGTATGTTCTTTGGAAATCAGAGATATGAAGACATGTTTGTATCCATTTGATTGTTCTATGCAGATTCCCTAAAGAGTGTCTTCTATTAATGACAGAAGTGTGGTTGGGTAGCCGAGCCCCCCCTGGTTTGAGACACCCATGCTCCTGGTGTAGTTGGTTGCTAGTCTCACTGCACAGGATTTTCTGCATGCCTGATACATGTGGGAACCCATGCAGCTGTCAGACAAGTAAGTCCCTGCCATCATGGGACTTCCAACCTTCTGGGGATAGATAAATGTGACGAAAGTGATAGTGGGTGGGTATGTCATGACTGCCTCCCCAAGGAAGGGTGTCTCAAGGGACCGGAGTGCCATGAAGGTGCTGACCAGGTAGTCACTAGGGGCAGGGCATCTGGGCAAGGGGTCCAGTGGCAGGCTGCTGAGGAAGGAACTGATCTAGGAGGAACAAGCAGGAAGGCCGGTGTGGCTGAGGCCAAGTGAGCAGGGAGGTGGGCTGAGTGAGTCCAGAGCAGAGGAGTGTGTGGTCTGAGGCGTGACTATAAAAGATCCCTCTGATTTCACTGGAGAGGTGCCAGCAGAAACGATGAGAAGTCTCAGTAAAGTTCAGAAGATGGAAGGATGCCCTTAGTCTAGTGTTGTATTAGTTTCTAGAGCCACCACAACGAAATATCACAAGCTGGGTAGCTTAAAACAAATTTAATCTCACTGTCCTGGAGGCTACAGTTCACAGTCAAGGTGCTGGCAGGGCCACAGTGTCACTGAAGGCTTGAGGTGGCGTGGGGTGGGTGGGGGGTGTCCTTCCTGCCTCTCCCAGCTTCTGGTGCTTTGCTGGCCATCCTTGGTGGTCCCTGGCTTGCAGACGCAGCACTTTAGTCTCTGCCTCCATTGTCATGTGGTGTTGTCCCTGTGTCTGTCTGAGTCTCTTCTCTTTCTCTTTATAAGGACATCAGTCATTTAGGGCCCACCCTACTCCAATACGACCTCACGTTCACTTGATTACATCTACAAAGACCCTATTTCCAAATGAGGTCACATACACAGGTATCATGTTTAGGACTTGAACGTATCTGTTGGGGGATGAATGGTGGCCCCCAAACAGCTAGCGTGCTTGGTGGGGTGGAGGTTAGTGAGAATTTTTAGGTCTTAGTGGTCAGCACATCACTCCTTGGCTTGCTGGTATTCGTGCCTCAGCACCTCCATTGTTAACCCTCGTCTGTTCTGTTCGAACAGGCCTTGGCATTTCTTTCCTAAGGACCAATATAAAAAGGCAGTTCCCTGTGTTGACTCTTTGCCACTCCTCCAGGGATAAGGAGCTCAGATTTCTCCAAGTTGAGAACCATTAAGTTCATGGGCCGAGGGGGTGAAACTACTATGGTACATAACCCCCGTGTTGGCAGTATTGTGAGTACAGAATCAGGGCAGGAGAATAGCCTGTTAAGCTAGTCCTCAGGTGTTTTAGGGGTACCCTTATTGCTTCCTTTGAGGACATCACCCCCGACATTAGTACTATCTAAACATTTGTCCACTGGTGAGCACCCTGGATGAGTTGGGTTCATCCTTACTGTTCACTTGGCCCCTCTCTCACAGCAGAGGGGTTGCCTGCCCCCCCATCCCTCACCATCCCCTCTTGGAGTTGTCAGTGCTTGGCTGCTGTGTAAAATTGCTGTGTCTATACCACCAGCTGTTTCCCTGTGCATCTCACAGGTGCTAAGTAGAAAGTGGTAATTTCATTAAGTGAGGTGTATGCATGTTGCCTCGCAAGTGGAACAGGACACAGTACTATATCATGCATAATTTCCTAATTCTGCAGTATCAAATGGTTTCCCAAGGCTTCACTGGGTTTTTCTTGGTGGGCCACCTTGGGGGGGATGGAATGAGGGGGACACCAGGAGGGCTGGGCCTTTTTCCTTCTGATCTGCCTTAACCAGGGCTGACCTTTGATTTGTTTTGCATCCTGGGATTTTGCCCAGTATTTGTTTACTGCTGAGTAAGTCAGCTAAGTCTTATTCCACAGGGTGAGAAATAGTGAAAACATCTGCATATTTTTTAAAAATCTATTTTATTGATTTTTTACAGAGAGGAAGGGAGAGAGATAGAGAGTTAGAAACATCGATGAGAGAGAAATATCGATCAGCTTCCTCCTGCACACTTCCTACTGGGGATGTGCCTGCAACCCAGGTACATGCCCTTGACCGGAATAGAACCTGGGACCTTTCAGTCCGCAACATCTGCATATTTTTTATATAACTTTGTAAGGACAGGAAGCTACATAATGAAGTGTCACAAGTGTTCAAAAATATTATTTGATTGGCTGTAACTTGAGCGGTTGACTGACTGGGGAAAGCCTAGCTGGCTGCTTGTGCTTGTTTCTCAGTTTTGTTTTCTTGGATTTGAGTGCATCGATCCTGGGGCAGGTTTTGGGTTCCTTGTGTAGTCTACGGAGGCATTAGGGCCATCCCAGTCTAATGGACTGTGTGTTTAATTATTTTAACACACGGAATATTGTACTTCCTGAGTTTCGGGGGGCAATTTTAGAGTAAAGACCATGAAGATGCAGCTCATGGGTTGTGTCCAGAGCTGGTCCCCACAGGTCTCGAGCCATCGGGGCACATGGCAGGCACTGTGACTGTGGTCTGCAGTGATTTGATGAGTGACTTTTACCTATATAGGAGCGCTTGTGCATCAATTTTAAGTTGTTTTTTTTCCTGGAATATCCTCCCTAGTTGACTGTGTTCTTTTCAAGTCTGCTTGTTAAATGAGACTTACCTCAATTTCCATGTTGTCTAAAAAGATTTCTGATGTTCCCACCAACATCTATACTTTTGGCTTCCTTAAATGGCCATGGTAGTTATGTCAGTGATATCCACTTTTAACACACAATTCCCCATTTTCTTCATATCGCCTAGCACCTAACACAGGGTTTAGCAGAGAATGCTCAATTCCGCATTGAATTAAACTAAATTTGTTAACCAGAATTCCAGACTGAATGATAATTTTCTTACAAAAATCATAATTTAAGACCAATGAACATTTCTTGAGTAGTTATTACATTGGATTATTATTATCAAATGTGCAAATAGATTTATCTCAAATTCTTTATTTTTATTTTAGGGTAAAATGGTGCAAAAGGGGACTTACACCGAGTTCCTAAAATCCGGGGTAGATTTTGGTTCCCTTTTAAAGAAGGAAAATGAGGAGGCTGAACAAGCTTCCATTTCAGGAAGCCCCACACTGAGGCATCGGACCTTCTCAGAATCTTCAATTTGGTCTCAACAGTCATCTAGACCCTCGTTGAAAGATGGTGCCCCAGAGAGCCAAGCTGTGAGTATCTCATCATGCAACGTGCCCTGGCTCTGTCTGCTCTTAGTGGCTTCATGGACCTGAGATTTGACAGTCTGTTCCATGCTTCTGTGTCTCTGGATCTATTGTGTTCATCAGTTTATTTTGCTTATTAGATTCCACATGTGAGTGAGATCATGTGAATGTGTAATCTAAGTCCTCCAGGCAGAATTGCAGAAATGCACTAGATCTTCCTTTAAAATATGCACTGTATTCTTCGATATGTGAACCCTACCATCCAAGTCCAGGGCTTGGATGGTTCAGTATTCGAATTAGTCTCTCACATTTGAAACTCAGGAATCACTCTTTACAACAAATTGATTCAGATCATACAGTCTCCCTTGTTATTCAAACTCTGATCGCTCCATTTCGATGTTCTGACTCAGTTTACTGTATTTAGCCAATATTTTGAACTCCTCCTGTGTTTCATGTTTCCATTATTGAGTGACACTAATAGTGATACATTGGTTCCCTATCATCTATACATATAAAAACCTAAGTGACTGGCCAACCATCTAACCGTCCAACCAGTAGCTATGACGTGCACTGACCACCAGGGGGCAGACTCTCAATGCAGGAGCTGCCGAGCTGCAGTGACTTGGCAGCTGCAGTTCTCGGGTGACGCACCTGGAACCAGAGTGGAGGGAGCCCAATTCTGGGGTGTGTCACCCGAGAACCACCCTCTCGCAATCTGGGACCCCTCGGGGGATGTCAGAGACCTGGTTTCAGTTCAGTCCCTGTAGGCCAGGCAGAGGGACCCCACCAGTACAAAAATCCATGCACCAGGCCTCTAGTTTTGTATATTGTTTTGGAACTTGCTTCTGCATTTATATGTGAATCCAGTATGTTGTGCATGTGCTGGAAATCACGGCATTAAGTAAAGACACACAACAATGATAACCTCATGCAAATGATACTTTCTTATTTCTAAAGATTCCAGGAAGTGGGATGGCTGGGTCCAAGGGCAAATGTGTATATGGTGTGGCTAGATCTTTCCACACCATATACACATTTGCCCTCTCTGTAGGAGATACAACATTTCTCTGTAGGAGATGTACCATTTTACACTTCTACCAGTACATGTGATGTGCGTGTTTTCCCATGGCTTTGCCAATGGAGTGAACTTTTGAAATTTGGGCATCACTTAAAGTTTTGTCTCTCACTGCCTTTTTCCTTCCCAGGTTGAGAATGTACAGGTTGCAGTAACCGAGGAGAGCCGTTCTGAAGGAAAAATTGGTCTTAAGGCCTACAAGAATTACTTCATAGCCGGTGCTCACTGGTTCACCATCATTCTCCTCATTCTAGTCAACATTGTGGCTCAGGTACTTAGGGACATTTGTTTTTTTGTGTGTGCCCTCAGCTTGATATCTACAGTAACATTTATATTTTTACTGTATCTGTTCATACTACATTCCTGTATTTTGCAGTTCACTTGGGTTTGCATTGAAACGTACTATTTGTGGGGATCGGAAAAAGTGATGCCTACTGGTGTCACATGTCCATTACAAGGAACTTCTAGGGGGGAAAACGGGATGCCTTTTAAAGATTTAAAAATGTACTGTGCACTTACTTGACCTGTTGCTATCCGGGATGTGGGGTTTGGCACAACCGTGACCTGAGCTTGAAGGACCCTCCCCGTTTTCTGGGGCCTTTCCATTACTCATTTTAGTGAGTGACAGTTTTTGAGCTGAAAAGTCATGCTAGTGTTTGACCGTTGTGTTTGTTTGTTTCCCTGCCCTAGCTTTCCTATGTTCTTCAGGACTGGTGGCTGTCATACTGGTGAGTTATTTCTGGTCTGGTCGGAGGTGCTATAAAATCGAGGTGAAGTCTCCCTTCCCTGCAGAAGCAGCGGGGGTTGTGGGGTTTGCTCCCCCTCCTCCTCCTAGAGACCTCACTTAGTTTCCCTGAAGAAAAAGAAAGTTCTTGCTGGTGGACCATGACCCTCCCCCGGTCTCTCCTATGTCGGATCCT
Organism: Myotis myotis; assembly: GCF_014108235.1. Taxonomy (NCBI): domain Eukaryota; kingdom Metazoa; phylum Chordata; class Mammalia; order Chiroptera; family Vespertilionidae; genus Myotis; species Myotis myotis. The sequence goes on from NW_023416335.1 coordinate 41,421,408, forward strand.
CAGCAGGTCTTCACAGTCAATTCTGAGACCTCAAAGTCATGATTCAAATTGAATTTTTATAAGGTAGACAGGCACCCACAGGACCCTGTGAGCTGGGAGTCATCTTCCAGCATAGAACATGTCTCCCAAGTTGAGGATAAGTGGGTTTTTTTTGTTTTTGATTTTGTTTGTTTTGGTATTTACCTAAATTCCATCTATGGTTTAATATTTTTCCTGCCTTGTTCCATAGGGCAAATCAACAGAGCGCTGGGAATGTCACTGTAAATGGACAAGGAAATGTAACTGAGGAGTTGTCTCTTAACTGGTACTTAGGGATTTATTCAGGTAAAGTGTCATCACTTGGTCTATTATATGAGAGTCTGAGGTGCTTACAATGAGCCTGTGTGAGGAACTAGGCTTCCGGGAGTAATTCAGTAATGTCTTAACAGATTAAGGGTCTGAGTCGCATTTACTCTGTGAATTAATTAGAATAATTATTTTTTTAAAAATCTACTAGAAGAAAGAGGTTCAGTGAAGACTCTTAATTTGCTCTGTACTGGATTTTGGAAGTTAAACCGGGATTGAGCATTCAGAAAATCAGCCACTGGAAATATGTGGCTATTGTCTATTCTAATAGGTTGCTTTAGCTAAATCTTATATTATTATAAGGATGGGCAAGGGGATTAGAAACGGATCCCCACCCTCTGGTTCGGATTGTTCCAATACTGTTTGAATAAACCCTGGCTTTTGTTGAACTTGGATGCAATCCTCTGGCAGCAAGGCCCCCCAAATAAAAGCATTATTCCCTTGCAGGTATGCAAAGCTTCCCTCACCGTGCTGCTCATCTCATGGGCTTCACTAATTACTTAAGAGGGAAGCTAAGCAGGGAGAAACCCAGTGTCTGGGAATTAGGCTGCCTTCTCTTTCTTACCTCGAGATCACAATGTTATCGCCTTCCCAACTGTGGGAGTAATTTAACATCTGGCTTGACAGGCCAGCATTACCACCGCGCTCCATTTTCACAAGAGTGCTTAGAATATATGTAGCATTCCATACTTTTTAAAGAAACTCCTCATCTAAAATTTTAAGTATCCCCACAGGTATCACTCATGCATGCTTTCCTCAAAGCTAGAGTGAGTCATGTTTGTAAGAATCCACTCATTGAAAGGTGGTATTTATTTCATTGATCACTCGCTAAGAAATCTAAATCCATTTGCTGTTTACCTTCCATATTGGTGGACAATGGATGACCTAAAGGAAGAGGGAAATGGTTCTGTCATATATTCATGTAGGATGATGGGCTACGGAAAATGCCTGTTGATGGAATTAAGAAATCTGACCAGCTTTCAGAGTTTGAACAAATGATGTGTTATCTGAAGGGGGAAAAAGTACTTAGTGGAATATTTATTGCAAAAGTTATCCTCACTTTATTTAGCATTGTGAGTTCCAGAGATGTTAGGAGAGCTATTTTAATGTGCATAGTAGGTATTCATTTATGTCATTAATAAAATATATAATTTAAATGATTATGTTCATATAAAATGCTTTATTTATATAAAGCACTTAGTGAGATTAGTTCCTCATTCAGGTTAATTATGTTAAAATATGATTTGTATTTTCTTGTAATTCAGTTATTTAAGAGGCTTTCTAATTGCAACTTAAGATGGTATTTTTATATTCTTTAAAGGCACTTGGGCATTTTTTACAAGGAAATGGTCAATTATTTCTCCTCTTTCCTGTTAATATCATATGCTGTTATCAAAACATACCACAATTTTAGAATATGGGACACAGTTGTAAGTAGTAAGATTTGGAATATGAAGAAGGGAAGATCAACTACTTTTTATAATTGTCTTTCTTCTGAGTTTTTAATAGACCATGTAATTGAATTAGGAAAGACTAGAATGAAACTGTAGTTTACACCTGATTTTTCCCCGTGTAGTTTCTATTTGAGAGAAAAATAAATTATTTTATATTCTTTATAAATGTATCTTGCAAATGCATTAAACTCTTAATAGAGCCCAGATCCTTTATGGAATAGAATACGTGATCTCTTTATAAGCTGCCTGCCACCCTTTAGCATTGTTGAAGGGAGTGCAGAGACCCTGTGCTGAGGGATGTTTCTTCGTTTCAGGTTTAACTGTGGCTACCGTCATTTTTGGCATAGCACGATCTCTGTGGGTATTCTACGTCCTAGTTAACTCTTCCCAGGCTTTACACAACAAAATGTTTGAGTCCATTTTGAAAGCTCCGGTACTGTTCTTTGATAGAAATCCAATAGGTAAGTCAGATACCAAGTTTATTGGTAAATATGTCTTATTAACACATTTAATGTCTGATTGCGTTTCAGTGTTTGAAAGTGGAGACAACGCTTGGAATCAAATCACTCTGTGTGTTGATTCACTTTCTATAAAGAGCTTCACTGATTTCCTCCCAGAGAAAATCAGAATAGAGGGGCATACAAGCTTTTATTCCAGTTTGTGTGTGTGGAAAGATAAACGAATGTTCACTCTGCAGAATGACTAAGGAAGCCATTTGCTGCGTGGCATATGAAACACCACACATTCAATGCAGATGTATTTAAATGTGGTTGATCAGCTGCCTAAACATTGGCTGGAGTACATAGTGTGAAGCTGGGCCACCCTTTAGGAAGGCCCTTCTCACAAGGAATCTCTCCGCATGAGACAGGCTGTGTGTTTCTTTCATTGCCCATCCATGTCTAAACCAGAGCTCTTGCACCAGCTCTGTGAGGTTTACCTAAAATGGTTATGAAAAGTTAATTAAAATGCAAGCTGGGTGAAATGCAAACATCCTATCCTCTTCAGTAAAAGCTATGAACTGTAGTTTTAAACTAGACTTCTGGTTACCTATTTGAGGCTTGGTCCTACCTGACAGGTGGGTTGCCGGGAGTAATTTTGTTGGTATGCGTGTACCTGGTGGTTTCTAAGCGGTGGATGCCTCCACTCAGAGGCCCTGACTTGTCTTGTTTCTGAGGGTAGCCTCTTGACGTGGGTTCCTATGAAGAGGTAGGTCATCAGCACACATCCCCACTCTGCCCAATTGGTTAGACTTGTGGGGAAGCCCAGGGCGGCTTTGCTTTTGCAGGTAGTGATTGACAGAACCTGTGGAGGCAGGGAGGCAGGTTGGAGGGAGCACAGGGTGGGTAGCCTTGGTCTGGCTATTTTTTAAAAATATATATATTTTATTGATTTTTTACAGAGAGGAAGGGAGAGGGATAGAGTCAGAAACATCGATGAGAAAGAAACATCGATCAGCTGCCTTTTGCACACTCCCCACCGGGGATGTGCCTGCAACCAAGGTACATGCCCTTGACCGGAATCGAACCCGGGATCCCTCAGTCTGCAGGCTGACGCTCTATCCACTGAGCCAAACCGGTCAGGGCTGGTCTGGCTATTAACTTGCCATGTTACCTGGGCCAGAGCACGGAGATATTATTGGGTAGGCGAATCTCAAAGCAGGAAGTTGTGGTTAAAAGTGTGGTCTCCAGAGCCTGCTGCCTGGTGTGAATTCCTAAGTGATAACCAGTTATAGTTGCATTGATATTTATGTCCTAGTTACTTAATTTCTCTGTGCCTGGTTTTCTCCTCTGTAAAGTGAGGATGCTGTTCACACCTTCCTTGCTCAGATATTGTGCAGATTAAATAGGTTGATAGAATCACAGTGCTCAGACCATGGCCGGTGCCTGGTGAGCCTCGGCAACGACGCCTCGGCACTTCCTCGCCTGTAAAGTGGAAATAAATGACTGCCGCCGCCCTCTCTGTTTCACAGGACTGTTGTGAGGATGAAATAAGACTCTTCCGGAAAGCGCCTTGTGTAGATATTTAGTCAACACATGTTTAGTCCAGGCACTGTGCGAAGCACCGGGAATTGTAAACTGCAGAGGCACACACAATGGACAGCGTTATATAGCTGTGGTTAGCAAGTGATCGGAAGACTTAGGTAGTCTTACAGCCGTAAAGTCGCACCCCTCTGCCGGTTAATGTGAAAGCTACAGTCATTAAGTGTGGAGCACCAAATGGGACTGCATTTCTGTCATCGCTGCCTCTGAATGCTGGTGACCACCATTAACCGGACTCTTCCATGTGCAAGCCCTGTGGGTTTAGTTATTATTCACAGATTTGGGACCAAGTCTCAATCTACGAGGTTGCTAATCTCAGAGCGGCACCGGAGCACTTATCCTGCCTCCCCCTACTGTATCTATTGCAGGACTGATTCCGTCAAGAAAATAGAAGCCTCCATAACCATGGTCGGCACACTGTGGCTCGCAAGCCGCAGTGTGCCGACCACTGCCCCACTGTCCCACTGCCCCATAAGAACGCCAGAGATAGGCCTTGCTTGCCCAAAATGTTGAGGGCTCATGAGTTATTTGCTCTTTTAGTGGTAGACTAAAAGGTGCTTTTAATTAAAGAAATTTTTAATTTGGTGCAATGTTGTTCACACTCATTCATGGGTACTTCCATCCCAGGTGTGTTGTCTCCCTTCTAGTATTTCCTCCCAGATCCCCTGCATTTTATTTTGTTCATCAGAGGGGGACACTTTGCAAGTATGCAGAGAACCAGGCCTCCAGGGCAGAGTCCTGAACCAGCCACCTGCTGCCCTGCCAGAATCCAAGTTCACCTACTCTGACTTAAGGAGAAGGACAAGGGAGACCTGGAAGTGCAGCTTTCTTCTCAATAGCCACGTTTCTCTGAAGGTTACCATTCCAGAGCTGATTTGTAAGAAGGTTCCATTGCTCCAAGCTGCATGACCATGTTACTCTCCTCTTTAAATCCATAAGGTCGCACGAAGTTTCCTTGTTTAGTTGTGTATATAACATGATACTTTCTTGTCTACTGATATTTCATAACCTTATATATTAGCTATTTGGGTAAAATTTGAATCAACTAGTGTGAGGCCTTACAATGGCAAAAACTAGTTTTCTTCTTTTTCCCTTCCTTGCTCTCAGCCATCTCTGTTTTTTATTCTCTCCCCCTGAGATGTATTTTGGTAATGGTATTGTGTGTGTCTATTTAGGAGCCGCACTTTTTCAACTGCCATAATGTTTTCTACTCATTTTGATTGCAACTCGAGTTGTCTAGTGTCACATGATGTGTCCCCTGCTGTTTGCCACTTTGCCTCTTCCCAGTCGACCTTTGTCCTCTGTCATCGTAGCTCCTTTTAGTTCTATGAGCTCTTAACATAAGGGTAACGCAATCCCAGGTCAGCAGTAAGTCCTTCAGAAGTTACAAGATAATTTCTGTTTTAAATTTAAGTCCTGTTTTCCTTGCACACCCAGAATTCATTTCATTTTTTTACATCTGGCACTAGAGGGCAGCATGATCTACATTATCTCCGGGATATAGTGTACGCAGGGCACCTTACTGCAAAACCTGGCTGTTTTTCTTTGAAAGCTTTCTTGGAAATTCCATTTTTATAGCTTGGGTCTTTGTAGTTTGTAGCGTTGATATGAGATTTTAAAAGCATTGTCGTGATTTATTATATTTGACACATTAAACTCTTGGGTTTATAAAACATTATTCCCAGCATTGTCCCAGAATATCTAGTATTTCAAACCAGGTTACTTGGATTTTTTTAATTGACACCTTCTTTCCTAGTAACCGGGATAGGCAGCTGCTGACATATTGACTGGATGAATTTTAATTGGGAAAGGGTAGAATATGGTCATTTGTATGACCTGAGTCAAACATGAGTTCAGGGAGACATATGAACCAGTTTCTTCACTTTTCTTCCACGCCATCAGCCAGCAGAGACATTTTATTCTTATCAAGTCTCTTGAATTTCTCCCTTTGTTTTGGAGACAAGATGAGTGGATAGTTGTCTTGTTTGTTTCATGCCCAACTGTGGTGACGTAACACTTGGCCGAGAGGGTTGACTATAATGAATTCCAGACAAATATTTGTTTATTTGCTTTCTGTGTGTTAATTTGGCTTTAAGACACTGAGCTCCTGGTGTCAGTCGATGATGTTTGTTTATTCCCTCATTTTGGGCTGTGGCCACTATGTTCATGTCACACGACTGAATTTTGTACAGTGGTGTGTGCGCGTGTGCGTGCGCATGTTTGCTAACTTATGCATTCAGTGTAGAAAAAAGTGCAAATTCATATTATTTTGCTCTTTACCAATTAAGTTAAGTTAGGGCTAAAACACTATAGAGAGAAAAGTAAACGTGCTACTGTCTTTTGCCATTTTTGCTCTTCTGGTGGAAGGTACTTGGCCCCATTGAGGTGCATGGGAAATGGATGTTTGCATTAGAGTTAAGCGAGACGTTTTCTTGTACGCTCCCTAATCAACCTGCCTGAGTGGAAAGTGAGGCTCGGTGGGTGATTTCACAATCTAAGATCCCTGGGTTAGGATGTGCGTTGTGTAGGAGTTGAGGGTTTGGAGGAATAGGGTTTGAGCCATTGTCCTGATCCTTCTACCTGGAAATGGACTCCTTCGCACCCACTGTAACTTGCTAAATAAATACCTTGCGGAGAAGCGCAAAGTGAAGCGGCACTGTGAGCTTTTTGTCCTTTCAGAGAACCTGTCTTGCTTTGCTATTCATAAAATCAATCCTCAACATCCCTCTGCCTTGCCAGAAAGGGAGAGTCGTCAGTAGAGAAGAAAGGTAATTGTAAGGATACCTATCTGTCTGTTCAGTTCAAATGACCACTGGGGTTAGTGCTAAATGCATATTTTTAACAAGTATAATACTTCAGCACTGTCAAAATTACCTTGACGATAATAGACCTGTTAAATTATAGCTCTGTAAGTTAGGAGGTGAGATGGCTTTGCTTAGCACACATTAATCTATGCCTGTTCACACAAGTGATTCTGCTGAGCAGGGAGCATGTTAGAACAAGAAATACTGGTCCTAAAATCTCTGATTTATGGTAGGTGTTGTTTTGACAGAGCATCATTCAGACGATTTACAAGGCAAGGCTTCGTGTTAAAATATTTCACCAGTGTCATCATTCGTCACCGACATAAATATTCAGTAGTGATGCTTGGAAATTGGTAATATGCCCATTCATGCCAAATCACTCGCTATGTTTCCTTTCAAGTGAGATCTGTTTGTGGATATGGTTAAAAGAAACTACGATTTTTCTTCCTTGAGAGCAGATAAGCTGTAAGAAATTGAGAATAAGAATAACAACCCTCCTGACAGCTTTCATGTAACTCATCTTGCCCAGGTTGCTTTTAGTTCTGGCTGAAGTCCTCCTGGCTTTTTGTTTTCTTCTTCCTTTTCTTGCTTGATGCACATTGTAAAGAACATATTTATAAGTACATTAGTTAAACTGGCTTTTTGTGTTCAAAGGAAGAAGTTAGTCATCATCAGAAAAGCTTTGTTGCAAAACAAAAACACACATTTCCCCTTTCATTTTTCCTTGTTAATAATAACAAATGCAAGTGACTGTAAAGGGAGTAACACAAAAGATTGCATCAATCACAGTGATTCTCAATAGCCACATAAATATTATTTTTTCAGGTTTGAATGAAACAGCTAATAGTTTGAAGTAGGTGTGGTAATTAAATCCTGTCGGGCTGTCACATATTAAGAATAATGTTTTTTTCACATAACAATGGTTATATGTACTTAAACTCTTATCAGGGTGATATTAAGTCATATTTTATGGGAGTTGCTCATTTACTGCTAATGGTATCATAAAAGCCTTTGTTACGAGTTTAAATAGTTACATAATTACATATATTTGCTTAATATTGTTATTTTGTCAGTAATCGCTATAAAGGTGATTATTATGCCCTTGACCACGGCTGGTAAATATTGCACCATTTTGGTGTGTATTTTTAATCTACTAGAATGTTCTGATTACTCCTTATTCATGTTTTTTTTTCTCTCCATGGTAATCGTACATGAAACTACTGACGACTTAGTAGCAGAAAAAGCACTGTGTTTGTGATTGTCCAGTAAAATATTACAAAGATAAGATTTGGGAAGCCTGTGTCTTCTTCAGGGTTGTTTTGTAGTCATGTAATCTCTGGATAATGTAACGATGGTATTTGACTTGCGTTTTTTTTTTCTTTTTCTTTTTCAAATCATGAATATATTAAGTGGAACATATACATCTCTCATAAGTTCACTCACTACACTACTCTACTGTTTGTGACTCTGATGTTAATGCCCCAAGCTCCCAGGTTTTTAATGGTTTGATGTCCTAGAGCTTAGAGCTGGGCAGTCTTTGGTACTCAAGACTTCCTTGGTGTATCCCATTTTCTGATATTAATATGCCCAATAATTTGGTGTTATATGGGATATGTGATGTATGGTATTTTATAAATTGGATAATTTATAAGGTTTACAAATCATTTAATTTATAGTGATTCAAAACTGTCACTTAAAGGCCTCTCCCTCCCTCCCTCCTTCCCTTATTACTTCAACATTTTAGCTTTTTGTGATGGAAAATGCATCAGTCTTTTTGTGGCATAGTTCATTACTTTTGTACAACCACTTCCAGAGAAGTTAGAATAGCTTTTTGGGCCAGTTCCCACATGAATAAATATGGAGAAGTATATTACTGAGAACCTAGTATGTATAAAGCATAGTCTCCTGACACTAAGTGGAAATCGATGCGGATTGGCTGGGTTGAAATTCCGTACAGTTTTGCTGTAATGTCAAGTGCTTCCCCTGAAATATATGTGTGCTTTTTTGTTGTTGTTAATGTGCCTGATTTATTTACTTACACTTTGTTAATTCTCGACCGAGGATATTTTTTCCATTGCTTTTGAGAGAGCGTGAAAGGGAGGGGGAGAGACAGAGAGAGAAACATTGATGTGAGAGAGACACAGTGATTGGTTACCTCTCGCACGTGCGCCAGCCGGGACCAAGCCTGCGAGCCTGCAACCGAGGTATGTGCCCTTGACAGGAATCAGTCTGCGGGCCAGTGCTCTAACCACTGAGAAAAACTGGCTAGAGCTATTTATATATCTATTTTATATTAGAAGATTCTGAAGAGAAACCAACATGTAGTTATCTGAGACAGATGCACAGGCAGCGAGTGACCCTTGGGTGCCTGTCTGGTGCACATCCCTTAGCTTGGTTCTTGTTCTGCACACGCCCCTGTATTTTCTCCTTGAGGTGTGTTTCCTGTAAGCAGCTCTCATAAATGAGACAACTGGTGAAATCAATCACTTTCAATTCACCAAAAGAGCATTTGTTGAGTTTAATTTTTGAATTCTTCACCCAGATAGCTCCCATTTCCGGCTTTAGAGTTCAAGCTTGTGCCCCTCCACAGCAAACAGCTGTTGATTATTGGCATTTGTTACTTCGTTTTATGAATCTATTTTGATTTACTCTTCTCATCGGTTGGTTCATCTTGGTTGTCAGAGAGAGTAAGATTTGATGTTGAAGCTTTCTTACGAGACCATGGGGCAAACTTTTATTTTCATTTTATAATTGAAATCTTCATCTTCATCTTATCATTTCTTCCCCGGCCACTTTATTTTGAACATTGTTATTTGTTTTGCCATGAGGAAATTGGGAAAAATCCAAATATTTATAACATCGAGCCTGACGTTTCACTTCACAAAGTTTTGGTGGTGTTTTTAATCACATCTTTATAGTACTTGTCAAAATTACAGTTAAATTATAATTTAGGTAATTATGTGTTGAATGCCTGTCTCCCTCTTAGCCTTGGGCTCTTTATTAAGTGTATCTATTGTGTTACTACGAAAGCCGCTGAGCCCCGGATTGGGCACGTTGTAGCTGATTAGTAAGTATTTGCAGGCCGGATAGAAGAAGGGATGGTTTCAGGAGTGTACTTGCACCTCTCCATGCCCCACCCATAAAGAGCAATGGAACTTTACAGTGTTGAAATAGAATTAGAGTCTTTATCTTATCCTTTGTTTTTTATATTAAATTGAACTCTCCCCTATAATTTATTTTCAAATGTAGAATTTCTAATAGGTTATGTTGTTTCTGTTATGTGATGGCATGAAGAGAAAACCGTATATATTGGTTCATGGAACTATACTATTCAAGTTCTGTTGTCTGCCAATCAAGGAAACGAAACCATCAAACACCTGATACATTTCTTTGGGGATTAGTTGTGCATTGAAAATGAATGTCCGCAGTTATGTGGGTTAAATATTTGTACTTTGTAGTTTTACCTGATAAAAACTGCATGCCCTTAAGAAGTAAAAGGAGGACTACCTCCATTTAAAAACACCAGCAGGCTTTTAAAAACTGTTATTGGTGCCCTAACTGGTTTAGCTCAGTGGATAGAGCGTCGGCCTGCGGACTGAAAGGTCCCAGGTTCGATTCTGGTCAAGGGCATGTACCTTGGTTGTGGGCACATCCCCAGTAGGGGGTGTGCAGGAGGCAGCTGATCGATGTTTCTCTCTCATCGATGTTTCTTTCGAACTCTCTATCTCTCTCCCTTCCTCTCTGTAAAAAATCAATAAAATATATTAAAAACAACAACAACAACAACAAAAAACTGTTATTGGGTAGGAAGTTGAGAGGTAGGTCCATAGGTTGCAATGTCCCAGTTCTGCTAGAAACCTAGATTTGAAATAGCTGTTCCAGTCCCTTATTTCTCTTGCCTCAAGTTTCTGACAGGTAAAAAGGGGATTTTTTTCATGCATCAAGTATTGATTGGTTATCTACTAGTTATCAGTTGTGGTCCCAAGCTTTGGGACAAAAAGTCCCTGTCTTGGAGACATTTCCACACTTAAAAAATTGCAGACAATGGATGGTTTCTCTCTCTCTCTCTCTCTTTTTTTTTTAAAAGGCAATATTCTGATTCCATATAGAAAAGACAGAGATTAAAAATTTACTACAGAGATGTTGACTCAAGTATACACACAGCACACTCACACTCATAAATATAGCCCTATGGCATATTTCTTTTTCACAATCAATTACGTAAGTGGTTGGCCTTGATTTTCTAAAATTTCCAAAAAGTGTTCTGGAACTTTAAGATGAATTGTTTTCAAAATGAAATCATACCAGTGGGAGTATGAGAGGAATTTAGGAAACAAAATAAGTGATTCTTTATTTAAGATCCTAATCTCTAAGCTTACAGCAAACTCAACCTAGTTTCTAAGCAGACTGGTGACTCGACTCACTTTCCTGACCCATCCGGGACTCTGGGTGCTGGAACTCATTTCAGACCAGTGATAGGGAAAGGAGAGGGCAACCAGGACTTCCAGTTGTGGCCCTTTATAGGTATCTACATGCCATTCTCTTTGGGCCTTTTAGAAGTGTTTCAGATGCTTTGACCGGAGGTAGAATGTAAGCAATGGCGTTTTCTTCTTAAGTAATGTTATCATGAAATCAGCTATGATCTGTCGAGTGCTCTCTTCTCATTCCTGGTAACCAGGATTAAACTTTTAGAGACTACCTCCTCATTTAGGTAAGAAACTCTTTAATACCTAGAAAAAAGATGACAAGCTTCAAAGTACACTTTGAGTGGAAGTTTATGAAAATACTGTGGTTAAATGGAAAGCTATCATGAAATCAGGTTCTCTGTTCTGGAAATATTTTCCTTTCATTTCTTTTTTTTTGTATTTGCATTTTAATAGATTGTATCACATGGGGAAATGTTTCAACCTCTTGAACACCTGGAAAGTCTATTCTATTCTAGACTTGTTATGTGTTTAAGAGTCTTTATCCAGACATTTTCCAAACACAGTCCTGCTCCTCAGGTGAGGAAAATCCTGCCTCCAGGTCAGCTGTTAGTGGAGAGCGTGCAGCAGAGCAGCTGTGCAGCCAGGGCTTCTGCCCTGCTTGCTTTTCAGCCTAAGGCCCTGATTTTGGGATGTTTAAGTCAATAGTTAGTTAAGGATTTCTCTCTGAACTTCAAGTGGAAGTTTCTAGAAGTCAATAATTAGTAAATGATTTCTCTCTGAACTTCAAGTGGAAGTTTCTAGAAGTTTTCTTTTGATTCCATGACTGATCTCATTTTTCACTCTGAGTGAGGCACCCACTTTTTTTTTCTTCTTCACAAAGGTAGTTGAACGGATACTACAGAGTATGCAGAGTTGCCTTCACATATAGTATTTCCTCCCATATATAATTCCAGATATTTAGATCAGCAGCGGTGCTTTGAGATGTTGTCAGAATCATGGATTAATTTTTTTATTACCTTTAAATATTGAACAATAAACTAAGAAGGAAATAGTTGCTTTCTTGTATAGAGTTATTTTTATTATATATTTTTTTCATTCTTTTTTCCCTGTTGGTGTCAGAATGACCTGGGATCATAAAATTTATTTCTTTGGCAGGAAACATTAAATTATTGTTCTTCCCTTTTAGCAAAATAAAATGGTATTAACATCTTTAAATTATATCTCATGCTAATATAAATCTTCTCTGCCTTTTCTCTGTTACTTTAAAAGGAGTCAACGTGGTTTAATGAATTCCACCAATAAGCGGTCTTATAGACAGAAGTACTTCTTATTGGTGCCAGCTTTTAACTTTAGTCTTGACATAGTCCTGTAAGTGAAAGGAAAATAAACACATTTCAAGATGGTGAGTAATCAGTGTTACTAGAAAATTGTTCTTCTTGACTTCAAGATTAAATAAATAGTTGTTGACATAAATAGCCAGAGTAATAAAAGGGAGCACCTGTGTAATCCAGACAATCAGTGGTTTATCATACAATCAGATAAGCTGCTGTTTATTCACGAATCTTTGTCTTCAACCAGGTGACTAGAGTTAACTCATACATTAGGGAATTCTAAAAATTGAGTTAAGAAGCCTTAATTCCCTTTGATGCCAAATTTCCCATCCACTTACATCTCTTCTCACAAATAAGACACTATAGGAGTTTAATGCTTAATAGTCCTGGCCTTCAGGAATGTCGTCTTCTCTCGGTTCTTCCTGTATCAAAGTCGATAAATTTTCCAGAGGAGATTAGGGTTTGAAATTGTAGGTGACAAAATAAGTACCTTGCAAGTTTTGGGATAGTTTTAAAAAAATATAGCTCATCTTTTCTCTCCCCTTCTCTTGTCGAGTTTTTATTTGCTGTCAGCCGAGAGAGAACTTTGGTTGTAGACATTGTGGAACTGTTACTGGGCAGGGAGTTGAGAGGTAGTTTGAGTTGTTGCTTTGTCCCGTTTCCTCTAGGACCATGACTGGGATTCCTGGGCCAGTCACTTCGCCGGCACCGTCAGGATCCTCAGGTTGAAGCACAATTACATCTCCAGCAGCATTCGATGTGGTGTGGCGTGGGGTGTGTGTGCGAGAATGAGAGAGCTTTCTTTTTGTTAGATTGCCACACCAAAATTAGATTACATTATTAGATTTTTAAAAGAGATGTTATATGTATAGTTAGAAAATTAGCTTGCAAGTAAAGGGACCTTTGACTCTCCTCATCACCAAATCGGATTGGTATTCCTTTACTAGTATGTTCCAGTAGTGGTTTTGAACCACCATGTGATTTGGGATTGGCGGTGCCCCGGGGAGCTCCCATAGCAAAGGTAAAGACAACAGACTTTAGAATCAGCCCTCCTGAATGTGCATTCCAGTCCTGCCACTGCACACTCCTACGGGGGGGAAGGCGGTGGGTGGGTGGGTGATAGTAGTATAGTAATAGTCCTAACCATCTTTATGTGTGTGAGAATTAATATATGTAAAGCATTTGAAACAGTGCCAAGCAAATAGCTGAATGATTTTTAACTAAGTGCCATGATAAATATTTGTGTTTTTCTGCCCGCCCCCCCCCTTTTTTTTTTACAAAATTCAAATAAATATGCAAATTTTGATAAAATAGCAGGGAGTTGGGATGGACCTGTGTGTTTTCTCAGACACAACGAAAAATAGATAAATGACCAAGACTAACGAGCCACAAAACAAAATCAAACAGCATGTTTTTGTGTTTGCTTGTTTTGTTTTGTTTTCATTGGGGCTTTGCTTCACTCCAGAGTTCATTTTAATTTCATTTGGTTTCACAACAAGAGCTCAGTTTTGCATGTAAGTACCAAACATCTGGTTTACTTTTTGCTTGAAAATGATACGGCTGAAGTTTATTACAGGTCTATTGTGTAATTAAGGAAAGACAGTTTGAAATTTTATAAAATAAGTTCTATTTAAATAGAACATTGGGATTATTCCAGGGAAGTGGGTATGCTTCCTTGGAGTAGCAGGAACTTACTATTTTTTTAAAAAAATATGCCATAACTGGTCAAATGTAAAACTTCTATCTGTTCTCACCTTTTTTTTTTTTTTTAAAAAGCATGAAAAATGACAGATTTCACAAGTGAAAGTTAAAGTTGACCTAAGGCAGTTTTAGATTGTCGAGCCTTCAAATTTTATTCATGGGATGTTTTTTAGAGACATTCCGTGGTTTGTTCACTCCAGGTAATTCCGGGCAGTCCTTGTGCATGTTTATCAGATGGGCATCCTGATACTTTAAAACTCCCTCTTGTGCTAAATGTGGTTAAATGCAGCTTGGGAAGAAAATGAAATTTGTGGTTAGCTATTATAAACTTTGGATTATATTTTTAAAGCAGTTAAAGGAATAATAAATCTAATAGAACAGATACAACTCTTCTATTTAGACTCCCCAATTAACATTAATAAACTAACAATTTAAATGCCATAAATTATTGGCTGGGTGTAATGGCATTGAAGTCTATGAAGAAATACATAGTTTTGGGCGGAGAGACCTAAATGAAAACAGAGTGCTTACTAGTTTAATACCTGCCAGTGATTCTATCATCCTGCAGAACTTGCCTAGAAATAATGTGATAGATAAAAGCAGAAGAGAACCAAAGCTGTGCTGTTTGTAAAGATGTCAGAGGATTATTATATTAATTTTCACGCATCTTCTCATGTTTAAGCAATCTCTTGCATAAGAGAGGTTTCATCTGTTGACAGTTATAATCTCACTAGAGGCCCAATGCATGAAATTCATGCAAGAGTAGGCCTTCCTTCCCCCACCTGCCGGCACTGGCTTCCCTCTGGCACCCGGGACCCGGGCTTCCCTCCGGCTTCATCCGGAAGGATGTCTGGTCTAATTAGCATATTGTGCTTTTATTATAGATTTCCTGGCAAACTGAAGATCAGCTGGAAGTATAATAAATTTGGAATATTTCCCCATGTCATATCATTTTATAGCAATATCATAAATTTATTTGATAATTTCAACTTACCAAAATACTGTCATTTCCATTGTCTCATTTCATCTTCAATAGCAACAAGAAATTTGCTGCAGTCTCTCATTTCTCTGGAGCTTGTCCACAGCTATGCCTGTGCCTTACCCAGTCCTCTTGTTATTGTCACCATAGGTTTTCTTGTGGGAACCATTGTAATATGATGCCTATAATTGGAAATGAAAGAACCATCCCAGCCAGAGTGACTCAGGTGGTTGGAGGGCCATCCCTTGTCCTGAAGGGGTGCCGGTTCGATCGACGTTTCTCTCTCACGTAGTATATCCTTGTGCATCTCAGATGAATCTTAAATTCTTTGATTTTTTTGTGAAACTTTTTGTTTTCTTTGCCAGGTTTGAGAATGATAAAGAATGTACCTGAGACGTAGGGGAAAAATGAATTAACCAAAAAACTAAAATAAGGAATAATGTGTTTTTATCTGAAAAAAAGAAAACACTTCGTTGGACTCTCTTCTCTGTTAACGTTTTGACAATATCTCGGTTTGACGACATCCCGGGGCATTTGAGAGCTGGGCCCATTCAGCCTTGAGCGGGCTTGTGGCTTGCAAGTCCTAATGTCTTGGGGAATTAAAGCTCTCTTTCCTCTCTGAAGTAAATATTAGGAATTTTAGAATTGTGACTAGTGGGTGTATTCAGCTGTAAGGAAACCTTTCTGTGATGAGCACAGGACTTTTCACCTGCAGGCTGTGGGGTCCGTGACTGCCCTAGGGACTGGGATCCTGCAGGGTTTTGCTTCATTACTAGCCTACACGGGTGTTATATAATGCCACCAAGTTGCGAATGCTGGTAAGGAACACGGTTAAGGTCATGGTCTGAAAGAACTTTGATGTCCTGCAGAAGCCTGATTTCCCCCTAATATGCGTGAAAAGCTTGTGCAGTAGAGCTCTTAGGAGATGAATAATTGTTCATGTAGGTTACAATAGCAGACATACCCTGGTAGTGATGGTAATGTTTTCTAGAATATGATTTGGAGGAAAAGGGGGAAGAACTAGTTTGCTAAAATTAGCCATGGAAATCCACAAATACTAGGCCAAGAATATTCCCGCAAATGCATCAGCTGGGTTTTACCAGGAGTGACGGCCAGATAGGTTTACAGGTCCTGTCTATTTAGAATTTCTGATTGTCTTAAAAGTTCAGCTAAAGGATTTCCTTAAGGTTTCAAACCTTTTTCAAGCCCTTCTCCAGTCTCCTTAGTTCTTAGGTTTTTGAAAGAATGCATAGAAGGCACTTACTCTGTGCATGTTGCTTCTTAGGGCCACTGTCCTGGTATAGGCCTTCGTAGCCTGGACGACTGAGAAGGCTTGCTGGCCATTTTGTGTGCCAGTGCAAGAGAAAAGTTCTAGTTCCACATCAGGATTGAAAACACATGCAGATTCCTCAGGGAGTCCATACCTTGTTATTAGGCTACCCTGGTGTAACATTGGTTAATAACATTATGTAAGTTTCGGGTGTATAATTCTATAATACAACATCTGTATATTGCACTCTTTCTCACCACCCAAAGTCTAGCCTCCTTCCTTTACCATATATTGGACACCCTTTTACCCTCTTCATTTTTTCCCCCTCTGGTTACCACCATACTGTTTTGTGTGTCTGTGAATTTTTCGTTTGCTTGTTTGTTGCTTTCTGTTTTATATCCCACATATGAGTGAAGTCATGATTCTTGTCCTTTTTTTGTCTGACTTATTTTATTTAACATGATATTCTCAGGATCCATTCACATTGCTGCAAATGAGGATATTTCATTATATTCTGTGTCTGAGTAGCACTCCATTTTATAAATGTACCACATCTTCATTATCCAGTGATCCATCAAATAACACTTAGGCTGTTTCCATGTATTGGCTATTGTGAATAAGGCTGCAGTGAACATAGTGGTACATGTGTCTTTATGAATAAGCGTTTTCAAATTTTTTGAGTAGATACCCAGAAGGATCGTGTGCCACATGGTAGATCTATTCTTAATTTTTTGAGAAACCACCAAACTGTTTTTCATAGAGTCTACACCAGTTTACAATCCTACCAGCAGTGTGTGAAGGTTCCCTTTCTTCCACATCTTCTCCAACTTATTTCTTTAGAGCAGGGTTGGGGACCATCCAGCCCGCAGGCTGAGTAAGGCCTGTGAAATCATTTTCTCTGGCCTTGCCAAGGCCTTAGGAGTGAGTTAATTAAATGTTTAACCAAATATAGCTGGCTAATTTTTCAGTTGATAGTTTTGTATGGCCTGCAAACCTATCATAATAAAAGCATAATATGCAAATTGACCGAATGACCAAACAGCAGAACGACCATTTGGATAACTTACGGACGACCACGTTGTGACACGCACTGGTGCCAAACCAGCCAAGGCAGATGCGATGCAATTGGGGGGGGGGGGCGCCATCGCCCCACGATTGCCCTGCAGAGGGAAGTTCAGGCCATCCTCTGCGGGGCGATCGATGTGGGGGGGGCTCTCCATGATCGATCGCCCTGCAGAGGGAGGCCCAGGCCACTGGCCGGTGGGGTGATTAATTTGGGATGGGGGTGGGGCAGGATTCTGTCATTGCCCCAAAGAGGGAGACCCAGGACACCCTCTGTATGGCGTTTGATCGCGGAGCCCTGGCTGGGTGGGCAGGGCCTCCCTCTGATGAGCCCTGCAATCGATTGCCCCAAAGAGGGAGGCCCAGGCTACCCAGCCGGCAGCGCTGCGGTGGGTGGACGGGACCTCCCTCTGCTGGGTGATTGATTTGGGGGCCCCACAATCAATCACCCCACAGAGGGAGACCCAGACCTCTAGCAAGTGACGCTGTGGCAGAAGTGTGGGGCCAGCCAGCGATTGCCCCGCAGAGGGAGGCGACTGGTGGTGGGGGTGGGGGTGGGGCAGCGCCGCACAGACGGCAAGCAGTGGCAGTGGCGGGGGCGGGGCCAGCTGCCAGCAGCCGGGGGAAGGAAAGCCCCGATAGGCCCTGATCGCCAGCCAGGCATTGGGTCCCTACTCGAGGGGTCCTGGATTGTGAGAGGGCGCAGGCTGGGCTGAGGGACACCCTTCCCTCTTCTCCCCAGTGCATGAATTTCATGCACTGGGCCTCTAGTTATGTTATAAATATCCATATGGCCCTTGGCAGAGAAAAAGGCCTGCCCCCCCTGCCCTGCACCCCCTGCTTTAGACTATCTTGTTTCTCATTTAGAGCCTGTGGAGGCCCATGGACCGCCCTCTCCTCTGAGTGAGATGGGAGAATGGAGGCAACCCCTCCCACAGTTGAGGAAATATAGAGCCTAGTGAGTGAATCCGTTGTGCAGGGTGGTGGGAGAGCACTGGGCTCGTGATGATGTGTCAGGTTTTCAGTGGTTGACAAACGCGGTGAGGAGAGACTGGGGAAGAAGGAGAATCTGGGGAAGGCTGCAGACGTGCAGTTGCTCTGAGTGGCATTGGGGGAGGTGGGGCGTTGGTATAGTGGAAGCAACTTACAGAATCTAATTTTGGTGATGGATCATAGAATAGATCAGAATGAGCCCCAAAGGCCGGGAGGTCAGCATGGAGTAATCTGAGTTGTTGCCATCTTCGTGCCAAGGGATGGCGTGGTAATTATGAACGCCCATATCAGAATAGATGCGATTAACCACTCAAATATTCTGCACCAGAGTCGAGATGGGGCATTGTGCAGGTGTGAGCTGAGTAGGGAAGTGCAATTGGACATAGCACGGGTTAATTATCTTGAAGCTGCACAGAAGGAACTTAGGATGAAGAGAAAAATGAATTCTTGTATTTCTTGAGTTTAAACAATTTCTGTAACCCCTGCTTTCTTAAAGTGGAGGCAGACTGGAACCACATAAATGTGTGCATTGCTTCTAAGCACTCACAGCCCTGCTCGGCGTGGGCTGTGGGGGTGCCCAGGCAGGGGAGGCTCCTGGAGCTGGGGTATTTTCGCCCACCTCCCACACAGCTTGCCCTCATCCTTTTGTCTCAGGGCCAAGTTTCTGGGCTGCAGCTGCCACAGGAACAAGCTGAAACGTTCCCTCTTGTTTTGAATGTGACTAGTGATTATTTCCCTCCCCTACCTTCTATTGACACCAACCTTTGGTGATCTCTTGCAGCACTCATTTGGGTGGTCAGTGCCTACGTTGTCCTCGGCTCTCAGAATGAAGTTCTCATACTGTCTGTTTTCTAAACAGGGAAAATACAGAAAATGCCAGTTTCGAAACATATTCACTTAATCTTCTGTCCATCTGTTGAGATACACTTATCGAGGCCTATCATGGGTCAGGCATGGGGTTATCCAGGCATATGTGTCTTCTGCTTGACATCACATGAGGGCCCAAAGAAGGGTGGTTGTGGTGAGCACTGTGGAGAAAGAGGCCCAGGGCACCAAGAGAGGTTCGAGGTGGCCTGAGCAAGTTTGAGGACGGGCTGCTGTTAGAGCTTCTCTGGTGGATCTGACCAGAGAATGAGTCCGGTTATCCAGGAAGTGGGAACGGGTGTTTGCGGTGATACTGGCCCTGGGAACCAGGGAAAGAAGGCTGGAATGGAGTGAGTGTGGGCAAGAGTGACGGGAAGGGTCTCCACAGAGCCATCCAGGTGGGATTGTGCCAAGCGTGGGAAGATTTTTAACTCTATTCCTTTTTTAAACAAAAAAAAAATATTTTTATTGATTTTAGGAGGAGAGAGGGATAGAGAGATAGAACATCAATGATGAGAGAGAATCATTGATCGGCCGCCTCCTGCATGTCCCCTACTGGGGATCAAGCCTGCAACTTAGGCATGTGCCCTTGGCCAGAATCGAACCTGGGACCCTTCAGTCCGCAGGCCAACGCTCTATCCACTGAGCCATACCGGCCAGGGCTTAATTCCATTCTTAAAGCAGTGGGAAGTGTTTCTGTTTGGTAAGAGTTTTGTAACTATCTGGTTCACACTTCACCACTTGGCTTGTGGCCATTTGATTCTTCGGCTTTAACTTAATTGCTTCTGGTATAACTGTGGCAAATTCTGTTTTGTCACTGTTCAAAGTGCCTCACAAAGAGGAGAAAACCGATGTATTTTATTATACCTTTAATCCAGAAAAGTATTGCACGTTGGTTAAAATCTGTACTTGTGCACATTTAACTGGAAACTCCCAGGGAGATTAATATATTGCCTTATTAACTGTTTTTTGTAGTTATAAATGATGGGTAACAGTTTCAGTAATACACCTACCATTAGTTATTTAAAAAGTGAGTTGCAGTAACGTTCGGCTCTGGAATAGCATTTAAATTGCAGGAGGCAGCTACAGAGGCTCCACTTTGGAGACTTACAGACTTGAGCTTTCTGAAAGTTTCATTAGTGTCAGAGGGGGTTTATCATAAAGAAAGAACAGGACATTTTTCTGTAAAAGTAAAAATGCTGTTCGGTGGTACCCCTCCCCACCACCCCATTCCCTGAAAAAAAAAAACAAACAAACTTTGGTGCTTAATCAGGGTTCCAGATGTTTGTATGTATGTATTTATTTGGATATTTATAGTGTTTTCTGTCAAGCAGTTTGCCTCCCTGGGTGCATTCCAGAAATTTTAAAAACATACATGGCAAAGCCACAAAGATCAAAGACCGGCGTCTTATGGACTCTTTGCAGCACTTTGGGCCGGTCCCTAAAATGATTTATGTTAAAAGAACCAAGCAAGAGCTCTTACTGTCCATGGCGTGTTTGAGGAATGTTCTGGACGGGGCCTGAAGAACCTGGTGAAAAACCTGTCTCAAGTGGAGTTCTTCTTCTCTGCTGAGTGTGGGGATTCACACTGAAACCCTCCTATGGCACAAAGACGTTGGGGACATCTCTAGTCTCTTATATTTCCACATTTTATTGTTGTTTTTTTTAGCATATGTGCTGCCGAAGCAAGCATGTATTGTTTTTTAATTGCTTGATTTGAGAGATAGGTAGGTAGGTAGATAGATAGATAGATAGATATTCTTGTATGTTCCCTGACGAGGGATCGAACCTGCAACCTTGGTGTATTGGGATGACACTCTAACCAATTGATCAACCTGGCCAGGGCCTTCCATGTTTTCTTGTTGAAGTTCCTGTTATTTCTTCTTTAAAACATGGGAATTACGTATTTCTCCAGCTTCCTTCAAGATTAATTCTACCGCGTAGAACTTTCAAGACTGCTCATTAAAAAGTATGGGTTTTATTTTGATATTGCTTTTAAAATAAGGTAATGGCTACCATTTAAGTGGAAAACAGCAAGACTTATAGTAACAAATGAGTACCACTGGGACTAACATCTCTGAGCGAGGTCGTGGCCTCGGCAGTGGAGGCCCGACAGAGTCAGCCAGAGGCAGGTCCTCGCAGAAGGTTCTGTTCTGAGTAAGAGTCTCTAACACAATTGGCCTTCTTTGATGTTCCTACCGGAATGTTCTCAGGATTATGGATTTGGTTTATTGCATCACTGATAAATGATCAGTAGGTGTTTTCCTGCTTCAGCTCCTTACTGCAGTCCTTCTCTTCTGGCTGGGATTGGCGGGGGGTGGGGGTGGAGGCGGGGGGAGGACAGCAGGTGTGTGAAATGATGGCCTTGAGAGAGAGACCCTCTCACCTCCCTCTGTGCCTGTCCAGAGTGGTGCACACGTAGGGAATCACACAAAGTCACATCTTGACTCTGCTTTCCTTTCCTTCACCCCTGGCCCACCTCTGGGGTTCACCTGTCCAGAAGGATGTGGTGCTTACGATAGCAGCTCACACTTTAAGTGACACACGGTGTTTGCAGGGCGGGCGTTGGGCAGGTTGGCTCTGGGGCACTCCCCGTGACTCACTACATTTTCAGGTGTTTGACTCTCCACCCCCTCAGTTCTCCCCAGCACGTTGACCACCATTAGGTGAGACATTTGAAAGGACGTGCATTTAGCTCAAAGGGCTATAGAGTTCTCTCTTCTCCAAGTTCGTGTCTTCACAGTGGAACCTGTTGCCCTTAGTTTGAGGCTGGATCTCTCCTGAGGAATCCAGCTTTGTAGTCGGTGACTTTAAGGATGGAACTTGGCCTGTGCTTCCTACACTGCCCACTCATGCTGGGAATACCCTCAGAAATGCCACCGTCTGTCCAGAGTTACCTAGCCTTTTCATTGGCTTGTTTTTTATTTGACATCTCCTTTCTCAATAATGAAAGCTTAGCTATTCTTTAACTACTTATAAAATCATGGAACCATTTTTCTATGTAATCAATTTTACGTAAAGTTATGTCTGGAAAAAATTAATGTTATATGAGCAAAATAGAAACAGTTTAAAATAGCATAGTGTTCAGAGTCATGCTGGTGTCTCCTGGCGGGTGCTAAGTGGTGAAGAACGTCAGTGACTGAATCATGACTGTGTGTGTGTGTGTGTGCGTGTGCGTGTGTGTGTGTGTGTGTGTGTGTGTATCAGAGAGGACAGGAGAGGGAGAGATACACGCATCAGTGATGACAGAGAATCGTTTATCGACTGCCTCCCTCCTGCACACCCCCTACTGGAGATCAAGCCTGCAACCTGGGCATGTGCCCTGACTGGAAATCAAACCATTACCTCCTGGTTCATAGGTTGTCACTCAACCACTGGGCCAACCCAGCTGGGCTGAATCATGAGTTTCTTGATCTGATCTATAACTTCCACTATGGTGTATTAAGAGGTTTCTGAACGGATTCTGCATAAAGGAGTAAATAGTTAACTAATGTTTTTTTCTTATTGGGGTAAACACACACATTAGTTTAATGATTTTACATATTGCCTTTATAAATTAAAACAGATGTCATATGCTTTCTTCCATGTAATGGACCTCTGGGGGTAGGAGCCTCCTTATTCTAGACTAGTCATTTAGGGCACTGCTGCCCCCCCCCCCCAAAAAAAAAAAGGTTTAGTTATAACTAAATCAGTTACATATATCATGAAAGACAGGCCCTAAGGTCCTGGGAGTAGTCCCTGTGTGACATTGCCTTTTGGTGTTGCTTCTCTTACTGCTTGTCCTTTGACCATCATCCTTGTCTCACCTTCTCCCCTCCTCACCCCCCCCGCCCCCCGGCCCCGCCGCACCTACACATACGCTTGAAGGGTTCTTTCCTCTTCTTGCCCACCAAGCTTCAAAAGCTTTTTATTATCACTTAAGTGGGCCTCATGTACTTCCCTCAATACATGTTTCTGTGTATTCTTTTCTAGAATATTCCATGGTATTTTCATTCTTTAGACTCACTCTAGCTCATCTCCACCTCCATAGATCCAGTGATATATTTACCTTTTTATTTCCAGAGACACATCCCTGGAAGTGCCGAGCAAGGTTCATACAGACCCCCCTCAACTCCGTGGTTTGCCTTGTGATGTTTCAGTTTTACAGTGGTGCAAAAGTCATTGCATTCCGTAGAAACCATTCTTCCAGGTGTTGAATTGTGATCTTCCCCAGGGAAGTGACATGTGGCACAGTGCTCTGGAGAGTGGCAGTGAGCACAGCTCCTGTTCAGCCATTCGTTCAGGAGGATAAACTACAGTGTGCTGTGTTGCCAGCATTTTGGGGTAT
Source organism: Myotis myotis (assembly GCF_014108235.1). Taxonomy (NCBI): domain Eukaryota; kingdom Metazoa; phylum Chordata; class Mammalia; order Chiroptera; family Vespertilionidae; genus Myotis; species Myotis myotis. Next base: position 41,445,004 of record NW_023416335.1, read on the forward strand.
TATGCTTTGTGTTTGATGTCCTATCATGTCTGCAAAATGCTTCTGGTGAGAAGAGAAGGAAGACAATTTTTAAAAAATTGATTGAGAGAGAGAGAGAGAGAGAGAGAAAGAGAAAGAAAAAAACATTGATTGGTTGCCTCCTGTACTTGCCCTGACTGGGATCAAACCTGCAATGTTGGTTAGGTATGTGCACTGACTAGGAATTGAATCCACATCCTTTTGGTTCATGGGACAATGTTCCGACCAACAGCCACCCTGCCAGGGCAGGGGGACAGTGTTACCCTTGAGATGACACTCAGGATAGTCGCCCAACTGTAGGCTACTGTACGTGTTCTGGGCACATTTAGGGTAGGCTAGAAGACTGAGCTGTGATGTTCAGTAGGGTAGGTGTATGAAATGCATATTCAACTTACAGTATTTTCAACTGAATTTGGGTTTATTGGAACATAACCCCATTCTTAGTTGAGAGGGATCTGTACTTCACTCTCTTCTTCTAGTCATACCCACTTTTGTTTTATTTTGGTATCACCTGCTAGCTTTCCTTTCTTAGGTTATCTAAGCTCACAAAAGGCAAAGGCTCTTAGCACCTCGAAAAGGCTCTCCATCGTGTTTTTGAGTGTTGAAGACCAAGCAAGGTATTATTTATTGGGTTCTGATGGCGCTGTCCTTGACTTGAAATAGTAGAGAATGGGAGGCTTTAGATGAATTTGTTGTGTTGATTTAGCCACGTCATCCGTTAGGACTGAATTCCACTTTTATTGATCTTCTGCATCTTTAGTTGAAAGTTTTTTCAAGGTGTTAGGGGAGTGGACCAGGGGGAAGGGGAGGTCAAGAAAATTGATTGTGTAAAATACTTTAGAGAAAGGTAAATTGCTGTAGCATTTTCTAAAGGTCAACCAATGCTTTGCAGACTAAAATGTCAACACATTCTACTCTCTCTCCTTCACCTCACCCTGTGGCGGGTGGCATTTGTGTCTTTTCAGTGCCACTCTCTGCCATCAGCAGGAGCCTCTTCCTTTGCTCATTTCCACCCCAACAGATGTTCTTCGTCTTCACTCTGCTCTGCTTATCCTACAGAGAGACAGTTTGCGGGGGTGCTCGGTCGACTCTGGTCCTAGTCCCCAAACATGCACAAGTGTCTTGTCTTCCACAGCAGGATTATGAGGAGGTGGCGGCTGCCACAACGGGCACCCCCTCTTTGGCCTTAACACATGGGTGCTAAGTGTCCACACGGAGCTAAACCTTCTAATAAGGTCACCAGGAATAGATGGGTGTGACAGGTAGAATGGATTTTTGGAGGATGGCTATAAAGTTTGAATTTTTTCCCTTAAAAATTGTGATAAGATAAACATAACGTAAAACTTAACATCTCAACCATTTGTAAGCCTACCTTCAGTGGCACTAAGTACATTCACATTGTTGTGTAACTGTCACTGTTATTTATCTCCAGAATTCTTCATCTTTCCAAACGGCAGCTCTGCACCCATTAAACATGAACTCCTCATGCCCGCCTTCCAGCCTTTGGCAGCCACCATTCTACTTTCTTTCTCTGTGGATTTGACTATCTAGGTACCTTATAAAAGTGAAATCACATATTATTTATCCTTTTGTGACTGGCTTATTTCACTTAACATGATGTCCTCAAGGTCCATCCATGTCTTAGATTGTGTCAGAATTTCCTTTCTTGAGCCTGAATAAAATTATATCTATCTATCTATCTATCTATCTATCTATCTATCTATCTATCTATCTATATATCTATCTATCTATATCTCCTATATAATGAAGAGGTGATATGCAAATTGACCATCACACCCTCACACGAGATGGCTGCCCCTATGTGGTCAAAGATGGCCGCCCCCATATGGCCACAAGATGGCCGGCAGGGAAGGGCAGTTGGGGGCAACCAGGCCTGCAGGGGAGGGTGGGCAGTTGGGGGTGTCCAGGCCAGTAGGGGAGGGAGGGAAGTTGGGGGGGACCAGGCCAGCAGGGGAGGGAGGGCAGTTGGGGGTGACCAGGCTTGCAGGGGAGGGAGGGCAGTTGGGGGTGACCAGGCTGGCAGGGGAGGGAGGGCAGTTGGAGGGGGGACCAGGCCGGCAGGGGAGGGAGGGCAGTTGGGGGTGACCAGGCCGGCAGGGGAGGGAGGGCAGTTGGGGGGACCAGGTCTGCAGGGGAGGGAGGGCAGTTGGGGGGGACCAGGCCTGCAGGGGAGGGCAGTTGGGGGCAACTGGGCTGGCAGGGGAGGGCAGTTGGGGGCAATCGGGCCGGCAGGGGAGCAGTTAGGTGTCAATCAGGCTGGCAGGGGAGTGGTTAGGGGGTGATCAGGCTGGCAGGCAGAAGCAGTTAGGGGCAATCAAGCATGCATGCAGGCAGGCGCATGGTTGGGAGCTAGCAGTCCCGGATTGTGAGAGGGATGTCCGACTGCCGGTTTAGGGATTGGGTCTAAACCAGCAGTCAGACATCCCCCGAGGGGTCCCAGATTGGAGAGGGTGCAGGCTGGGCTGAGGGACACTCCCCACCCTCCCACCCCCCTGTGCACCGGACCGGGCCTCTAGTGTGTGTGTGTGTGTGTGTGTGTGTGTGCGCGCGCGCCTCATTTTGTTTTTCCATTAACACATTGATGGACACTTGGTGTTGCTTCTATCTTTTGGCAATTATGAATAATGTCACCATGAACATGGGTGTCCTGCTTTCATTTTTTGGGGGGGGAGGGGGTGGTATATACCCAGAAGTGGAATTACTGGATCATATGGTGATTCTCTGTTTAACTTTCTGAGGAACCATCATACCTCCTTCCACAGTGGCTGCACCATCTTACATTCCCACAGAGTTCCCGTTTCTCCACATCCTCACCAGCACTTGCTTTTTCTGTTTTTGATATTAGCCGTCTTAATGGGTGCAAGGTGGTTGAATCCTCTATTTTCTGGAGTAGGTCGTAGAGGGGGCTCTGGGCACCAGTCCTAGTGTCAGCAAGTGCTAGGCCCCTGGAGCAGTTGGACAGCCCTTCCCTGGAAGCTGGCTGTGTGGGTCCGGGCCTCCGAGTGCAGGTTTCTTTGTTGCTAGTCTTCTCTTGTCACATCTCCTTGGCACGCATCCTCTTTTTTAATCCTACACTTGAAAATTAGATCAAATGCAACTTGTGTTTAGATTTATTTACAGTTTCTTAACTCCTTTCCTATTTTCCTTTTGACAGGCTTGGCATAAAGAAGTCTTTTTCAAGTAGTAACTTAATTTAGGTGGCAAGCACCCCACCTGAATTTTGTTACATGCTGGCAGGTTAGATAAATGGATATTATAATCTCAGCACATTTCTGCCCAGCACTACTGGGCCGATTTGCAAGAGTCTACAAAAGTGATAATATTCTGTCAGTTTGGGGCCTACAAGAAGAAGAAAAAAAAGGCACATTTTCTTATTTGTATTTATAGGATTCCTGTGGGGAAGCTGGAATTGCTATATGGCAGTTTACATGGCTAAATACACATGAAGAAAGATAAGAAACCCAAAGAGGTTCCTTTGCAGGCACACGGGAGAAGAGAGGGAAGAGATCAGTAACTGTCAGCTGTGTTGGAGATACATTCTCTGTTGCGACCAAAGATTTTTTTATTTCCCTTAAACTCATCATTTTCTTGAAGAATGTGGTCTATTTTTTAATGACTTTATTGATTTGATGATTGGGTTGCAATGTACTTTACCACTGAAATGTTTCGTTACTGTCAGCACTTAATGCTAATAATTCTACTTTTGGGTACCACTTTGATAGACTGTAAAACTGCTTGTGTTTGCAGGAAAATTTGTTTTGCTATGGTATGTTTGTGTACAGATGCAGTGTGACTTTCCCCCTTCTCAGAATCATCATGTGTCATAGTCTGCTGAGAAACATATGCGCACAGGGCTGTTATCATTGTGTGCGTACGGACTGCGTTGTAGCAGCCTAAACAAAACATGGCTTTTGTGTGAGGGAAACACAGAAACAGATTTAGCATTCATAATTAAAGTCAGTTATTTAATGCTTGATTCCTGTGTGATTATGTTAAGACTGCAGTTTTGATTCACAGCTTATATATTTTTAAAAATAATAAGTATATAGTGTATCCTATATTCACCGTTACTGTCTGCATGTGAATTTAATACTTTATATCTAGTGAGACCCAATAAAAGTGGATCTTTGTATCCTATTGCCCAATTTATGAGCAAAGGTGGAATACATTTTGGTAATACGTTTTTCATGAAGTTTCTTTTTCATGAATGCAGTGGCACATCTACTTAGTTTTGATTGATTATATAAATTCAATTTTGGGAGACGATGACATAATACATATATCAAATCTCATCTTTTAAAAAAAATTGTGTATCATGACTTCTCTTTTAAAAATATTACCTAGTAAATATTTTGTTTTGAAAAGAGACATACAGTTAGTTTTCTTCTTTTATTTTTAAAATTTTAATTTAAAATGTATACTAAGACTGACGCCAACGCAGCATTGAACACAGCCAGGCTGGGAACCCCTCTCTAAAGAGAGGCAAATAAGATTCTTGATAGCATCTGCAATATAACATCATAAAGCCCATTTTCAGCCAACTGTACAATCTTTAATTCAGATTTGAATCAGCAGTGGACTGTAAAACTAATGCATTTTGAAAATAGCAACATTAGTGAAACTGGATGTGCTTATAGTGCTAGTGTAGGCACCCCCCCCCCCCAACCCTACCCAGAAAACAGGTAGTATAGAGCTGTGTTATTTTTCTTGATACATTCCCCATAGGAAGAAATGAACTTACAGGAAGGTAAGAGTCCTGAGAAACATGATGGTAAGGCTTATCAGCAGCACTTAAAATGGACCTGTGGGTTCCATGGGGAGCTGTGTTATAAAGGGACATTTAATTTGAAGGAACCAAGATAAGGTAGGTGCGGGAAACCAAAAATGTTGAACGGGTTTTTTCTGGACAGACAGTTGTGCAAATCAAGGGTTTTTATATTCGGTCGTCACCTACTGCTAGGGAAGTGGCCATAGCTCACCCTTCCTGGGGGTGGAAGGTAGGTTCCTTTCAGAGTCTTTCCTTCTTTTCCCTGCTCTGAATGAATAAACACTTTAAGTAGGTGGGGTCAACTGTCCAGCTCTTTGCTCTTTCGGTTGGGGAGGAAAGAGTTGCCTAGCTACAGGGCTGGGAATCAAGGTGGACTGGCACATGCCCATGGGCCTCGGAGCAGCTGAGCACATTCTGAATCATGCAGTTGAGCAGTCTGCTAAGTGGCAAAGGGAAGAATATAACGCACAGAGGTTTGAAGTCTTTTTATGGAAGAACAAGAGTTTCGATTCTTTCACTTCAGCCTGGCCATTGTGTGGTTTAATCATTGTTTAACTAAGATCCTGCCAAGTATTTGACCATTAAATAGCCTCCAATCTGTATAGAATTCTTCTCTCACAGACCTTTATTTGACTGTGATTAATTGGCATTGAATTGTTATTTAATTACCTCTGCAGAAATCTAAGAACAGTTTGTGTTCTGATTAACTTGTTTGGTAGAAAAACATGTATGGCACTGTGGAAGTCAGTTTAGTCTTTGCTACACCTTGCTACTGGCAAGCCAACTTTTGTAGCTGCTCAAAGCTCACAGGACAGACACCCTGAAGTATCAGAAACCTGTACAGAATCTGGATTAAAACGTTTTTCTTAATATATAAAATTGTTTTGGCACTCAGACTTACCACATAATCTGTAAAGCTTTTCTTTTATGTTGAAACTAGAGGCCTGGTGCACCACATTCGTACACTGGGGTGGGGGTCAGGGGTGGATTCCTCAGCCTGGCCTGCACCCTCTCGCAGTCCTTAGCGCTGCCGCAGAGGCGGGAGAGGCTCCTGCCACCGCTGCGGCACTCGTCAGCCATGAGCCTGGCTTCTGGGAGCACACTGCATTGAGCGTCTGCTCCTTGGTGGTCAGTGCACGTCATAGCAACTGGTCGTTCTGCTGTTCGGTCAATTTGCATATTAGGGTTTTATTATATAGGATTCTTTTAAAGTTATTTATTGGTCTATTAAAGATTTCAAGTTACTGGCTTTCTTGGATTACAGTTACCCATTTACATGCCTCTGAGATGTGCCTGGGGAGAGGCCCACCAGTGGAATGCATGGACAATGAAGAGTAAAGGGAGAGAAGGGAGAGGGGTTGCAGCTTCTTGTTTGGGTGTCTGTCCTTATATAATAGCCAACAGTGTGAAAAGGGATGAGATGACCATTGGGGTCAAAGGAAAAATAATTAGATCCCAGAAACCAGCATACATGAATATTTCAAAAATGTCTTAGAAGTCCAAGTTGCTGCAGAACAAGTCATAAAGAGTAAGGATGGACTCTAGCTGTTTGGCTCAGTGGATAGAGCATCGGCCCTCATACTGAACGGTCCCAGGTTCGATTCCAGTCGAGGGCACATACCTCTGTTGCCGGCTTGATCCCTGGCCCTGGTTGGGGCACCTGAGAGAGGCAATCAGTCAGTGTGTCTGTTACATCAGTGTTTCTGTCTGTCTCATCCCTTCCCTTCCACTCACTCTAAAAATCATGAAAAAATATTAGGATTAACAAAACAAAAGAAAAGTGAAGATAGGCTCTGGCCAGTGTGGCTCAGTTGGTTGGAGCTTTGTTCCGTACACCAAAAGATGGCAGGTTCGATTCCGGTCAGGGGACATTTCCAGGTTGTAGGTTTGATCACAGGTCAGGCAGTGTATGAGAGGTAACCAATGGTTCTCTTTCACATCACTGTTTCACTTTCTCCCTTCCTCCCTCTCTCAAATCAATTAAAACATATCCTCGGGCGAGGATTAAAAAAAGGGAGGAAAGCTGGCTTTTGGTTTAGAAACTAGATGACTGATGTATACCACAGTGTGAAGCACTGGAAAGGATTGTAGGGTATTTGAATGGGCCAGGATTCCATGTGAGAAAAAGACAATGACTTGGCTAAGAGGTAATGTGTATCGAATGTCTTTTATAACTGACAAGTAGAATTACAACACTTAGAGCAATATTTCCAGTTCTTAATACTTTTATATGAATTTTTAAAAGAACAAAGTAGGTGAAAATTATTTTCCCTTCCCTTTTAATGGATCACCCCCCTCCCCCCCTTAACAAAGTTCCATGCATTTACTCTTAACACAGCCCAGCTAGTTTTGTGTAACATCTGTTGGCGGTTCCCAGATGTTAAAATGATATGCTGGAGATAGAACTGACGATCAGATTTGGGTGTTGGTTGATCTGTCTCCAGTACACCTTAGTTACTTTACATAGGGTGGGTAGTGGGAGGGCCCATTGTCTTCAAGTTTAGTCACGTTCTCACACCAAATGTTTTTCTGGCCTATTTTTGAGCATTACGTAGAACTTGTATGTGTATTGGAGGTAGGAAGAGATGATTTTGCATGCTGGATGGCAATTTCTAGACAAAGTTTTCTGAATTATTGATTCTTATACCTGCCTTTGTGGAAATGGAAATTCTTTGCCTAGACAAATGCTTTAGAAATAGGCATTGCTACCCCATCTCTGAACACATTCCTAGGTTAGATTGCCTGATGTTTTAACTTCCTAGTGCTGGAGACATGGAATAATGACTGCATTTAGTCTTGAAAGACAGCCGTCGGGTAGGCTTGTGGGGGTTGACGGGGGGAACTTTTCTTCCAGACCATGTGGTGCATTCCTGTGGTAGAAGTCAAGAGATTGCTGGTTTCCTGCTCTCTCAGAAGCAGAGGTTCTTAACTGGGCCACTTACCCCTGTGGCCACTCCACTTCCTGTGGTTCAAGGTTTAGGGAATCCCCTGAAATCATATGCAAACTATGTGTGGGCATTTTTCCAGTGGAAACACTCCATAGCTTTCATCAGACCCACAGTTTTTCAGAGCTACTAGTATCCTAGAGGTTCTTCCAACCGTTGTTGTCCCCTGGTATGCACATCCCTGACCACATGTGAGCCTTGAGCCTCACTCCTGTGTGAGATCCTGTGTGATTTAGGTCCAGGGGAAAAGGCCGTAGCTGGACTAGCTTTTCAATGCTTAGGAAAAGTAAAATAATGACTACTTACTATAGCAAAGCATTTATGGCTGCTGCAGTAAAGTGGTTTCCTGGGGCAATTTTTGAGGCGTATCCATTCCTTCAAAGTTAATACTTAGTAGGAGGTGCTCTGACTTGACCTGGATTCAGGCCCAGCGTGCGGTGAATCTCAGGCTCCCGGACTTTTCCTAATCAATAGACCGTATGTCCTCATTCAGTCTTTCAGTTGTTCACTTGTTAGGTCATTCATTCAACCCACAGTAACTTCTGTCCTTTAATTTTGAGGTGGAGTTCCTTTAAATGCTTTACTTTAATTATGGTTAGCCAAGAGAGATTCCTGGCACTCTTCTAACCAGAAGTGACAGTCGAAGTATTTAGCACCCAGTGGAGCAGGCTTTAGCCAATCAGAAGGGGCCTGGGCCGACAGTAGCTGGTTTGACCTTCGCCATTCATACCAGCTAACACCAGCCCTGCCTGTAACATTATTGGCTCTTCTTATTAGCTGATACATGATAGAGCTTTCCGATGTGTCCAGAGAAGTAGCTCTAAATGTGTTGACACGAACTTTCTGAATCTCTCTAATGCTGGGTGGGAGGCCTCCCTTGGCCACTTGACAATGTCCTTGAGTGAAATTCTTACCGTCTCTGCATCTCAGGTACCGGTATCTCCCACTCGTGGTTTTGAGATGAAGTGTCCGCCGAGCTTAACAGTTTCTGTCATAATTGTTGCTGTGGTGGTGGCAGTGGTGCTCTGGAAATCCAGCGTGAGTGAACCAAACAACATGTGAGAAAATCCTGCCCAGATCTGTGGCGTGTGGTGCAGGCATGGTGATGAATTGGTGTGTGGGTTCGTCTGGGCTCACAGAGGTTGAGACGGAGTTGGTCCTCAGCTGTCTTGTTTGGATGTCCCTCTGTCCTCTCTCTACCTGGCCCCTCCTCAGTACTTCTCCTCCTGGCTGTTGTTTTGAAGAGACACCGACGAGAGGGAAATTCGACCTCTTCTTGACTAAAGGGAATTTTCAGTGGAGGCCCCCTTCCACTCCGGATCCACACGCAGGTTCTCTCCAGCCTCAGCACACCTTAGGTCTTGTTCTTTCCATCAGCTAAGCAAATATTTGTCATCCTTTTGTCCTTTCCCACTTCTTAGTCCTCCCAGATGTCATTCCTCCCACCTGGACAAACTCTCCACTCGCCATCAACCCATGCTCTGCCCTCCCTCCAAATTCTCAAGCATTGTTTCTCCTTGAGAACTTGTTAGGCTAACCCTGCCTTACCCTGCAACTCACACGATCTGGTGACACCCACTGTTGCCGTGGCTGGCTGTCTCAGCGGCACCTGCCTTGGGCATGTCCAATGCTCCCCAGGTGTGTGCTGCCAGCATTCTATGTCACTGTGTGTCAGTGTGTGTCCTGGATGCACGCATCTGTATCCGATTGGCCTGCCACCAACGTTAGAGTATAAAATGCCCCAGCATATACCAAAAGACAAGTTTAGTCACACTTGAAACCTAAACAGCATGTTTTGTCTGATTGGCAAGAGGGAAGAAAAGGTCCAAAGTAGGAGGATGTTGTGACCTAGAGGAAGGAGGACTTGAAGCTGGATGTGGGATTGACCTTTGTCTTAAACACACATGGGATTTTAAAAGTCATCTTGTCTGGACAGCCCCACCTGCTATCTTCCAGGTGGGGAAAAAATTAGAAAGATTTCATTAGATAAGGAAAGAGCACACGAGTCTTTCTGAAACTCATTTCCTATGGTTTGTCGTGTTCTGTAATGAAACCTTGAAACGACTCTTTTTAACATGTCTTAATTAAGTGAAAGGCCAGTGAGTACCAGACTTTGAAAGCACAGCGTAATTATTCCCGGAAGGCCTTCCTCCACTTTGCTGGGGGGAGCCTGCCCTTCCTCGTTGATTTACTGTTTCCCTGACTCCTACCTCCCAGGAGGTGTAACATCCCATAGTGTTAGGGCCTGCCTGCCATCGGGACCACTCTGCGGGTGTGTCCCTGAGGTTAGTTCACCTGTGGTTTCTCCCTTCCAGTTGCGGCCACTGCAGCGAGCAGGAGCCGTGTCTGGGACTTGCCCCCTGGACCTCAGTTCCGGCTCTCCCCATGTGTGTGAGCAGGTAGGTGGGTAGCCAGGGGAACAGTGGCAGCTGCGGGGCACCTGTCCCACGATTGCTGGGACAAGGAAGAAGGACCCTTCCAGGGCTGCCTGCAGGGCACGGTGGGCTTCTTCCTCAGCACGGGGTTAAGCTCACCCTTCCCAGGCGTCGTACTAAATGTAGTGCCTGAAGAAACTGGCCTGGGTTAGGATGTACCCTTTGAAGGCTCTCATTTAACTCACATGTCTTCTGTGGTGCAGTTTGAGCTTTAGGTTCTCAACCTTCCTAATGCCGGGATCATTTAATACAGTTCCTCATGTTGTGATGACCCCCAACCATAAAATTATTTTCGTTGCTACTTCATAACTGTAATTTTGCTACTGTTATGAATCGTAATGTAAATATCGGATATGCAGGATGTATTTTCATTGTTCGCAAACCACAGGTTGAGAACCGCTGCTTTAGAGGAATTCTGTAAAACCTAGGTCCTAGGCCAGTGATGGCGAACCTGTGACACGCGTGTCAGAGGTGACACGCGAACTCATTTTTTTTTTTGGTTGATTTTTCTTTGTTAAATGGCATTTAAATATATAAAATAAATATCAAAAATATAAGTCTTTTTTTACTATGGTTGCAAATATCCAAAAATTTCTATATGTGACACGGCACCAGAGCTAAGTTAGGGTTTTTCAAAATGCTGACATGCCGAGCTCAAAAGGTTCGCCATCACTGTCCTAGGCCATGGGTAGACCAGAACTTTCCCTCAGTGTCTGGTTACATTATTATTGGTGCCTTGCATTTCCTCCCATCATTCTTGTCTGCCCTTGTTTGCTGGCTCCTTAATCCCACGTGATCTGCGTCTGCTCCACACCTGTTCTTCCTTGCTTCCTTCTCCGCCAGCTGCCACCTCCCCAGCACCTATGGCCTGCTGTCCCCTCGCCCGTGTCCACTCTGTTAGGCCAGCGCTTCCCGGCCCTCCTGTCAGCCTCTGTAAAGTGCTGTACCCTAACTCAGTCTGCATTGGGAACTTCCAGGGCTTTTGAAGGAGCACAGACAGACAAATCGGTTCAACAACAACGCAAGGAAAGTGACAAGTCTGAGGAACCAGACACTTCATGTTGCAACATGAATCTCCCCAGATCAGAAAACACCCGCCCAAAGAAGGCTGCATGAAATATCAAGCATGGGAGATAGAGGCTGAAATTTGAAAACAAACCATTGTTATTTATTTATTCAGAATATATCCTAGTGCCTTCTCTATACGAGGCATTGGCCCATGCACTGGGGGAGCAGCAGTAAATGAAACAGGCAGAACCTACTGCCCTAATAATGCCTATATTCTAATTTAATTTGTGAACAAAACAGGAGGCAAGTGGTCTTTAGCTCTTGGAAGCGAAGGGGAGGGGATTTGAAAGGGCAGTAGTGACATGTAAATGTGACAGTCATCTTATAGGTCAGTGGTTCTCAAACTTCTGGCCCTTTAATACAGTTCCTCATGTGGTGACCCAACCATAAAATTATTTTCGTTGCTACTTCATAACTGTAATGTTGCTACTGTTATGAATTGCCATGTAAATATCTGATCTGCAGGGTGGTCTTAGGCGACCCCTGTGAAAGGGCCGTCCGACCACCAAAGGGGTCGCGACCCACAGGTTGAGAACCGCTGTTATAGGTTCTTGAGACTAAAGGAGCATCATCAGGAATTTCCACATTCTGCCTTGTTGCTCAAAGTGATGTCCCTGGACCAGTAGCATGAGCATCACCAGGGGAGCTGTTAGAAGCACAGAATTCAGCCCTCCGCCGCCGCCCCCCCCCCCCCCCCCCTGCACGCTTTCTTAAGAGTATACATTTCAAGCAGATCCTTGGGAGATTCATGTACAGATTAAAGTTTGGGAAACATTGCTCTTCTCGGTGTCAGGCTGTGTCTGGTCTGAGGTCACTCGGATACTCAGGAGCCCTCGATGTCCGGGAGAGTTTGCTGATGTGTCCACAGATCCGAGACTGAGCATTGGTGGAATCTGTGGTGATCAGAATGAATCTTCCCAGGTGTGTCCCCTGACATGTAGAAAGATGGTGGCGGGGTAGGTTCCAGGTCTCACAGTCTCTCTTCAGTAAGAGCTGCTTTTAAAATATTTTACAGAGTTGTTTACTTCTGTATAAGAGCCCATCTGCACAGGTTTCCCATGTTAAAATCAAAGTTGGAATGCCACTGGGTTTGTGGTGTTTAGCAAATTCAGGGACCCCCCCCCCCCACCCCAGGCAGTTTGTTCCAGGTTATATATGAAATGGGGCCCATATTTACAAAGGGTGTGTAATCTAGGTGTAAATTCAAGACAAATATGCACGAAAAGTAGTTAAACCACAAAATAGATGGTACTGTGATATATTCTGAGACATATGCAGACTGACTCCAGGGGGAATCTGGAAGCAAGCTGAAACAGTGTCTTATCAAAGTGAGAAAAACTGCGCCTGGAGGTTGGAGGCAGGCTCCGGGCATCAGAACATGTGTCAGTAGAAGGCGCAGTGACATAAAACCATCATGTTTGGGGTGTAGGGGTGCATCTTAAGCAACCTCAAGTAGCCCCAAACAACATGGTCATGTTTAAAAATAGTTAAACTATTGGCCCTGGCTGGGTAGCTCAGGTGGTTAGAGTTGTCCAGAGAGGGTAAGGTTTAGGGTTTGATCCCTGGTCAGGGCACATACAAGAATCAACCAATGAATGCATAAATAAGTGGAACAACAAATCTCTCTGTTTCATATTAATAAAAAAATTAGAAATAATTAAACTGTGGATGCCCAAAATACTACGTTCTGGGTTGTCAAGAAAGGATGAATTTATTCTCTATCTTTTGTTTAAGAAACAAAAGTCAGTAATCCACACAAGGAAATTTTCTGCCAAAATGATAAAAATAGAGGTTTGTTACTTAAAGGGATAATTAGTAATTTGGAAATTTTACTTTATAAAATCCATTTCTCCATCTAATTTTAGTCAGCAATCTCTTGTTGGACGTGTAATTGTTCTAATCAAGGCTCTTGGGTTGGTAGAGGCAGAAACTACCTATGTTAGTTCATACGAAGAGTGCTTGGTTTTAGGGCCCGCTCTACATGATGAACGGATGTAAGGGGTTCTCTGGAGGGGATGGTGAGGGGCAGGCAGTGAGGGAGAAGGGTCGGGTGTCTGGAGCTGGGTAAACTTCATCTCCATTTCCTCTTCTGCCTCATTCGTAGAGGCGCCTTTGTAAAATCTCAATCTTCACAAGACTAAGTTTGGAAATTATTAGCTCTAGTGACCTTTCATGCCCCTTAAAGCTCTAAAACCCCACAAGGATAATATGAGTGAACCTTGCGCGAGGTGCTCTCATAAGCATATTTTTTATCCTCATAATCTTTTATCCTGTGAAGTAGTGGAGGTGAATGTTATCATCTCCCTTTCACAGATAAGGGATTTGAGGTTGGGTGAATTGCCTAAAGGCCTGTTTGCTGCCAAGTGCCCGAGGAGGCCAGACCTTTTCCAGGGATCTAATTCCTGCTGCTCCTTCTGTTTGACATTCATTAGCAGCCACATTTTGACGACCTACTCTAACTGCAGAGGTGATGGAAATGTTGAGTTCACAGACTTCTGAGCTCCTGCGCCAATTCTTAACGCTGGTATGAGCCGAATTAGTCTCCGTGGACTGATGCAGAAAGTCCTGAGTCGCTCCCTCTTAGCCATCATTTTCAGTTAGGGACTGTTTCCAGGCCACACACCCTCTCCTTTGGGTCAGTTTTGCCCCATCAAGAGGCATTGTACCTGGAAGGTCCAGGTCATTCTCTTTGCCCTTTTGGAGGGACTCTGATAGGCTGCTTGGAGTTAGATTCCACCTCTCACTAGGACAGTGGTTCTTGCACTTGTCCTCCCCACCTAACCCCTGCACACTCCCCCTCAGAGCCAGCTGTCCTGGTTCAGATTCTGCCTGGCTATTAAATCAATAGTCAATTCTTATCAAAAGAGTTGGGATCTAGAACCATCAGTGAGGCTAAATGTGGGCACATATATAAAGTCCACAGTATCGAAGTATTCCCAGTCCTCAATGTCAGGTGTGGTATGACCTGGTATGGGGTTGTTTTTGCTGGTATCCAAGACCACTTCCGTGCTGAAGAATGGGGTCCACAAAGAAGGAATTACTGATACACACTGTGTAACTGATGGATCTCAAAAATGTTAGGCTAAGTGAAAAAAGCTAGCCACAGGGACCACATATGTGCAATGCCATGTGTATGATGTATCCTGAAAAGGCAAATTTACAGAGAAAGCAAGTAGATTAGTGGTTACCTGAGGCTGGGGGTGGGAAACCGGGAGTCACTTTAAATGGCATGGGGGCGCCTGATAAGGGGATAAACATGTCTTAACACTGATTTTGGGGGATGGTTGCATCACTTAGTTAAGTTACTAAAATTCATTGAATTGTATACCTTAAATTGGTGCATTTTATGAGATGTAAAATCAACTTCCTTTTTAAAAAGGGGGAAAGAAAAAAGAATAGGACTTGAACTAAACATGGCAACTTCCAAGTTTTGGATTATAGTTTAATTATAAGTAAGCTGAAGAATCCTGGATATGGGAGAGGTGTCAGAATTCTTGAGGTGACAGATTCCAGCTCAGATGGTAGAATCAGTTCTTAGATTATGATCACTTATGAATTTGTATTTTGACAAGAATTTCTATGACATGTTTCATGATATTCTGTCTAGTGGACAAGACAGAAGAATGTGAACCAGAGCAATTAGGAGGACCCTGAATAGTTCTTTGATAACATGGACTTCAAGGGAGGAATCTCCCTCCCTTCCTTTCCCTCCTTACCCTCCTCCTCCTCTCCCCCTCTTTCTGCCTCCTCTCTCTTCCCTTGCTACTTTCCTCCCTTCACTCCATTCCTTACCTTCCTTTCTCTTCCATTCTTTCTCTCCTTTCCATTCTTTAAAGAATATATATATATAATTTTTATTGATTTCAGAAAGGAAAGGAGAGGGAGAGAAAGACAGAAATATCAATGAGAATCACTGACCCCACATTGCGGATCGAGCCCACAAGCCGGACATGTGCCCTGACCAGAAATCAAACCATGAACTCCCCATTCATTGGTCAACATTCAACCACTGAGCCACGCTGGCTAGGCCCTTTCTACACTTTTTTATACAAGTAAAATAGTATACATAGTCATTGTAGAAAAATAACAAATAGAGAAAGATTAAAATTATACATAATATGTACATTATTGACTTTTCCAGACTTGTTGCTAGTGTCCAAAACGTGATCCGGCCACCATTGCTTGTTGGGTTTGTGATTGGCCATAGCCTGTGCAGAACAGGGGTCAGACACTACCTGGGGTATGGATTTTACTCCTGGGCACAGGCATTGACTGAGACGGGCCATTGGAGTCTGGGCAGGGGCAGCGGCCAAGCTGGGACACATGCCTTTTGAGGGATAATTGAGGCACCAAGGACTGGTTGATTGTGAGAAGTCTGGAAAGGACGTGATTAACTTTCTTCAACGTCTGTCATGTCAAGAGAAATTAGATCTGTTTTGTATGCTTATAAGGAGAGAATAAGTAGCACAGGTTGGATGCTCCAGGAAGGCAAGATTCGTTGTAAAGTAGGAGAGCTCTTTCTAACAGGACAACCTGAAAATGGACTGGGTCCCCCTGGTCACAGTGAGTCCCCCTTTCCTCTATGTCCCTGGAGATACTGTAGCAGGGGCCACAGGCCATTTGGATGAAGAGGCGTGGCCTGTGTGTGAAGGGAATTTATCATAAGGATTTAATTCAGAAATCTTTGAGAAAACCTTATGACTAAGAAGCCATGAACTGGAAATCACAGGTCTGATTACAATAGTCTGTCGTAAAGCCAGATGAATTATTCCGCAAACATCATTCATTCTCTTGTTTCTTAGAGCAAGGAAGTAACTATTGAACCTTCTAATCTCACATTTTCTACACTTAGCTCATTGGTGAATAAGAGTTCAATTTTTGACCATCTTTGACATTTAGTTCGGTGAGTGTAGAAGCCTTGTGGGGAGACGGTTTTTTTCTCAGTTGTGTTTTCCTTGTATTTTACACTCTTTGTGACCGTGATGTCTCAGACTTGATCTGGGTAAATGGGGTGATTTCGAGTACTATTCATCTTTGTGTATCTTTATTTATTTTTAATTTGAAGATTGCTTTCAACATTTTGTAAGTTAAGCCATACTTACAGTGCTTCTGAATCCTGTGTATGTTAAGAAGTTGTACTTTTTGCCCTGGCCAGGATGGCTCTGCTGGGTGATGTCATGTGCACCGAAAGGTTGCCGGTTCCATTCCCAGTCAGGGCACATGCCCGGGTTGTGGGCTTGATCCCCGGTAGCGGATCGAGGCAACCGATCTCATTTTCACATAGATGGTTCTCCCTTCCCCACCCCCCTTCCTTCCTCTTTCTCTAAAAATTAATCTTAAAAAAAAACACATTGTACTTTTCCGTTGAATAACAAGAATCTAAATTATGTCTTTAACATCCTTTGACATATTTTCCATATTTTGCTATTGATGCTTAGAAAGTTAAAAAAATAAGTAGGCCACAGAGTCCATAAGAATATGTGAAAATTGCCCATCTGATGTTAATGTTCCCAAAATACGTCTGATTAAATAATAACTGAACCTCTTGTTTGTCAAACCTGGTCTGGGCATCAGCAGAAAGGGCACCGCTGGGAGCTTGGTAGAAACGCAGAATCTCAGACTGCAACCTTTGGCTACTGAGTCAGAATCTGCGTTTTGATTAGTCGACTTCCCCAGGTGACATGCTGCAGAGCCCTTGAGTAACAGTAATTTTTCTCCCCCTGAGTTTTGTTTGTTTGTTTTTTTGAGGACCCGTTTACGTGCCTTACCTTGTCATTGGGTCCTTTAATTCTCAGATTCACCCTCTAAAGCAGGAGTGGGGAATCTTTTTTCTGCCAACGGCCATTTGGATATCTATAACATCATTTGTGGGCCATGCAAAATTATCAGCTTAAAAATTAGCCTGCTATCACATTTAATTTCCTCACCCCTCATGCCTTGGCAGGGTCAGACCAATTGGTTTTACAGGCTTTATGCGGCCCTCGGGCCGGACATTCCCCACCTCTGGTCTCTAAAGAAAAGTTGTCACGGGCTGCCAAAAGTGTCACCGAAGGACAGTTACTGGAGTCTGTGTTTCCTAAGCCTGAGACAGGAAAATTGGGGCCCAGCTTGTCATGGCGCGGCCTGGCCAAGCGTGACAGCCTCCAGTTGCTCCAGGCCTCACTTGGGCACACCCTGCGCTTCCTGCTGGAGCCCGGGCGCCGTGGGAGGACTGCAGAGGCAGCATTTCTCCAGTCTTTTAAAAATCAGGGCCAAATAGCTCCCTGCCCACTGCCATTTGGTAGTATTTTTGTTTTTTGTTAGGTGTCAATCCTCTTTCCTTTTTCTTTACCACTGACATCATACGAATGTGTACTGTATTAAATACATATGCATTTAAAATATTGTTTGGATTTATTTGTGAATTGTTTCTCCTAAAGGACCTATCAGGGGAAATGAGTAATTTCTCATATCCTCTTCTTCCAGGAAGAATTTTAAATCGTTTCTCCAAAGACATTGGACATATGGATGACTTGCTGCCCCTGACTTTTCTAGATTTCATGCAGGTAACGTAACAGTAATGTCAAGTTCTCAGACAGAAGACGGAAAGTTGCTAACTTTTCAAGGCCCTCTCAATGGGGGCTAAGGGTGGGCCTTTCAGCCTGGCGATGTGTCATGTTATCTTAAGAAAAGGCCATGTTTGTCAAAGTAAGGTGTGGTGATGGTTTGGAGGCTAAGTTAACATGAGTAATGCCTTGTGTGTAGGAGTGGCTACACAGTCATGCCGAGGTTGGTTCAAAGCAGCTACATGCTTGGTAAGTGGTTCTCCACCTGCCTTCCAGGTATCTGGCGCCAGGTCCACTTTACTGCGAGCACATTTCATAATATAGAAACAATCACCTCTCACGGAAAGATAGCCTAGATTAACTAAATTATGCATTGTATTACCACAAAGGAAAAATATTTACCGCACCGTTTTTTTTTGTGTGTGTGTGTGGATAAAACCAGGTGTGGTTACTTACAAAGAAAAGATTAGTAATAATAAGGTGAAAATAATACTTTGTTAAGCAAGGACAATAGAGAGCAGTTACTGCAGATGCAAAGCCTTTAAAGGCAAGTCCGATTAAGCCAGTACTTTGAGTACAGGATCAAAGTCATCTCAGAAAATGTCTTTTTTGTTTTTCTAGGCAGCTTTTCTTTCACACGTAGATTGCTCTAAGTCTTAAGGTGTCTTTTTTTTTTTTAAGGAAAACCAACAATCCCATAGAAATGCCTTCTGTAAAGCATTTGCTTTGTCTATGAACTTGGGGTTTTAAAGAATAATGCTGGGTCGTCCCATCTTTCATCTCCTCATTCGCTGCTGTTGCTCATGTGGGATGTTTCTTCTGTTGTCTAATTCTGTCTACACGGCAGGGATTCAGGCTGGGGGCCTTTCTTCTTCATTTCCAAGTGTTTGTTTTGGAAATGAAATGCATTAATCAAAGGCTGCACCTATTCTGCCATCCCCGCTGCTGTCGCTCATACTTCGCGAACCCCTTTTCACTTTCCCTAAGTGCCTGTGTACGGTGGTCTAATCATGAACTCGATTGAAGGCCAGGAAGTAGAAGTGCTACCATTGGGGTGTGCAGTTATGGCTTGATCCTGATAGTCCCCTCCTCCTTCTTTACTCTTCTGGAGCCACTGTTCTAAAAGGAACCAGAATCACTCAGTTTGGAAAATCAGCTATGTCAGAAAAGTCAATGGTAAGCCAGAGATGATTGCCGGCATTCCTGTTCGTGACCCAGAAATGCAGCAATGACTATCTGACTGCAAACAGTCCCTGGGCAAAGGCATCCATCTACTGTTTACCAACGTGAGGCAAGCTGGGACTCGGGCAGAGGGCTTCTACTGCAAACAAAGGTGCCTGATTTCTTTTTCTCTTCTGCATACTTACTTCATAAATGTGTCCTGCTGGGTTTCGCTATGAAATACATCCCCAAGAAGCTGTCTTCGACTGACACAGTGTCACGTTTTGACCTGATGGTTTATGGCTTTGAGAAGACTCTATGAAAGGTTCCTTTCCCTTGCCACTGTCAGCTAGGCTAAGGTTGGGTTTCCAAAGCCGGCTGCCTGGGCTTAGCACATGATAGTTAGCTAAAATATGTCATGCACAGGGACAGATGCTACCTGATCTCAGTACAAAACATTCCCAGCCTGCAGAGAGAAATTGCTAGTCTCACTGTGCTTTTCTTTAACCTGAGAGACAAGGTTGTATTTTTTTTCTTCTTCTCATTCTTTGCTCTCTTAATCTTGGTGAATCATATCATTGTTGCATACCAGTAGTCCCAATTAGCTGATTTCGTGAATCTAATAGCAAAGGTAAATCTCCACGTTATTGCCTCCAAGAAAGGAGCTTTGTATAAAGGATAACTCAGTTATCAATTATGATAAAGATCTGTTGTCACTGGTTTTGTTTGCAGGTGTCTTTAATAAGGCTTCCAGTAATCCCTTCAGGAAGAAATATTTTCGTCTTTTAAAAACAGCATTTGCTAAATATAAAAGCTCTGATCCCTGCCATTGTTGTTGACTCTTTGAGGGACATTTCCCAACATTCATTGTTTAAATGGTTGTCAGGAGGAATCAAGTGAACCTTCCTAAACAGTGCAGTAACTGGTTCATCTCACTTCGAGCAGGCCTTTCTCCAGAGGGTTTGCATTCAATGTGTGGGCCTTTGACGGAGGTATCACAGGCATCATTTTGAAGTATTTGGGCCTGTTACTTTATTAGCAAGCGAAGAGTTTTATTAAAGCCACAAAAAATGAATTTGGCCTGCCCTCAAACAAAGGCCAACAAAAATAAAAATGTAAATTGATTTTTTTTTTTTTTTAAAGTTGGCTAGGACTCTGTAAGGCCGAAAACAACCTGGTGGTGTTCTGGGACTCTTAATGGAATCATGTAAACTTAAAATAAACACCATTATGGTAAGCACACAGAATGAAAACTAATTTTCCAAATCAAATACATTATATTCAATTCATTTTCCCCAATCAACCAAATGTTTAAAACCTGTTAGCTATAACAGCCATCTTCTGGAAATTAATTAGAAGCCTATTAGCTCTGCTAGCTGAGCCGAATGAAGAGGGTTGCTCGCTACATTTCTAAGTAGGCTCCGGAATGAAAGCAGAGCAAGGTCAAAATGACAATCAGCTTGACTCACCTCAGGGCTGTGCTTTGGAAGTTTATCTAGTTTGGGTTTCTGTCTCTTTGAGGGTTGAGGGGGAGGGACTGTTAGTGTTTTAAAGAAAATCTGATCTACTTTGACTCAGTCTTCTAATAAAATTCTGAAGTTGAAGTCCTCCTCAGGTGGGGCCATGCATGTGTCATACATTTTATCTGTGTGAAAAACAGCGCCCTCTCAATTGCATGGGGCTCTGGAACGGACGTGACTTTTAGGCCTCTCGTCCAGCTCATCAATCCTTCCCAAGAGTTTTGTTAGTCCCTTTCAGAACCGGGAGAGTAGAAAATTGCCTGTCTGCCTTTGCTTTCAATGTCATTAGCAAAGCCTGTTGCTGACAGCAGAAGGCTCTCAATTTTTACGTTTCTCATCAGATTCTTTGGGTAACCATCCTTATGACCTGCAGCTCCTCCTTTGCTCAGAGAAGCTCACAGAATGTAGTCCTCAATCTAACAGCTGAGTTAGTTGAAACACAAGTTTAAAAAGAGCTGGGAATTTCCTAATGAAGAGGTTACCGCCGGTGTTTTCTTGTGCAGGAAGTGATCCTTCCCTATCTACATAGCTAGTATTCTTAAGACAGAAAGAGTGTGGCAGGATTTATAGTAACAAATAGGAAGCAAACTGAAGAGCTTAGATATCTTCATGAGTAGGGAGTTCAGCTCTCCACTCATCAGAATATTGACAGTAACACTGTCCTGTTGAATGTTTTTTTCCTTCCTAAAGATATGCATAGGCTCATGCTCTTCTGAAGAATTAGAATCAAATAGATACAGAACTAATGTAATTATTGTGTTTGCCCATGTGAGCTTTTTATTTATTTTTATTATTTTTTAAATATATTTTTTATTGATTTCAGAGATAAAGGGAGAGGGAGAGAGAGAGATAGAAACATCAATGATAAGAGAGAACCATTGATCGGCTGCCTCCTGCATGCCCCTCACTCGGGATTGAGCCCACAACCTGGGCATGTGCCCTTGACTGGAATTGTACTCAGGACCACTCAGTCCTTAGGCCAACCCTCTATCCACTGAGCCAAACCAGCCAGGGTGAGCTTTTTAATCCAGAACATGCACATTTGATTCGTTTTTCTGTAAGACTGATGGGTTTTGTAAGTAAGAGTTGAGAAATGTGGACCATTGGATTAGCACTTCATTGTGTTTAGAACGTCTGATGCTGAGGAACTGAGGGGAGAGGCCTGAGGACACACCCTCCAGTTTGCTCATATGGCTGTAGTTGGTGTACTCGGCAGGAGCAAGTCAGAAGTCAGGGGCAGATTTTATAACTCCACTGACTAAATGATAGATAAGAAAATTCTGTTTCTAATGTGAGCAGATTTGCTGGTCAGATAGAGGTTATTAACCTAACTTTGCCCCTTGGACTTCAACAAAAGATTTGTATTTGTTTGGACATTTGTGGGTTTTGTTTACTTTTTGTTTTTTGGGGTTTGTTTGTTGTGGTTTTTTTTTGATAGTTAGCTGTTCATCTCCATGCTAATACCATACAGTGACACAGCTAATTTTGAAATCGTGTGTCTTTTACTCTTTCTGCATTCAGTGAGGAGTCAGCAGGAACGGTGGGGCTAATGTGTGGGATTTTGCAACTGAATTGACACAGTTGTGGTGAATGAAGAAATTTTTCACCTACGAAGCTTTTTGGAAGGGGAGGCCAGAAGAGAGGGAAGTTTTTTAATATATCGTAGGAAATAAATAATTTATGCAATACAAAATAGCAACAGTCTGCAGGTTACCTCAGGGTTGCCCTGGGCTTATCAGATAAGTTAGCCGATAACTGGCAGTAGATATCTGGCTTATCAAAGTGTTGTTCAAACACGTTTTGTTTGTTTGCTTTTTCAAAAATCATAACAGCTTTGAGTATTAACAGTATTTTAAAAACCAAGTCACTTAAGTAAGAACATAGTTCTTCGCGTGTTAACACTAAATATGAAAATAGTGATTAAAATACAAATAGTATAAGATCTTTATCAAGACCTCAGGCATAACATACCACTGAGGGGGAATTCTTTGACTAGGACTTTGGCCATCGAACCATAGTATATTTGAGTAAACAAACAAAAACATATAGGCAGTAATTAAAATTTACATGTTTAAGTGCTTGATTTCTTCATATCATAGCACAAAATACAGCAGCATAAATCTAGTCTTCGATTTTTTAAAAACAGTGATTTAATTAATAAAGGTGCCATATGTAATTTTTATAATATTTGATGGGCAGATATGTTGTTTTGTGAATATGATTGCAACCAGATATATAGTGGGAAGTCTTGGCATTTCTCCCAAAAAGGAAAACAATGCTTATATTATATATCTGTGATATTTGGATTTGTAATTCTTTTTAGGATTTCTCATTTTTATAACATCTTCCTTTTTGTGTTTTCCACCAGTTGTTTATTCAACTCATTATGTGCTGGGATGTAAGAATAAAAAAGATGGAGCCTTTACCTTCATTCATCTGACAAGCACTTATTATCTTGCATGCTAGGCACTGTGATGGGCTTGGGGATGTGGTGTTGAGATTCTGTTTCTCCTGAGGCACACTCTCCTGGGAGAGACAGAAAGTCGGTAATTGCAATGCTGTGTGATAAGTTATAATAGGAGGGAGAGTGGGTAATGCTTTAGCATGCATCATATCTGATTTCCAACCCCAGCTCTGTCCTTCTGTTGTTGGGAGGAAGTTATGGGACCTCCAGGTGGAGAGTCTCTTGTGGGTAGTTGGAAGTACGGGTCTGGTGTTGAAGACCGTGACCTGGGATGACAGTAGAGCCCGCATGTTGTTCACTGAGTGGGTAGCAGTTGAATCTGTTGAGGATGAATAAGATTGCCCAGACCAGAGGTCCTCAAACTACGGCCCGTGGGCCACATGCAAATACAAATATTGTATTTGTTCCCGTTTTGTTTTTTTTACTTCAAAATAAGATATGTGCAGTGTGCATAGGAATTTGTTCATAGTTTTTTTTTTAAAACTATAGTCCGGCCCTCCAACGGTCTGAGGGACAGTGAACTGGCCCCCTGTTTAAAAAGTTTGAGGACCCCTGGCCCAGACAGTACAGCATTTTTAGGGGCCAGGATCAGAACTCTATGGAAGCCGTGATATTTAAAGAGAAAATAGAGAAAGTGAGGCCAAGTGGAGGAAACAAAGAATGAACTGCCAGGAAGAGAGGAGGAAGGTCAGTATTGGGGAAACCAGAGGAGGACAGGTGTGCTAAATGCAACGGAGATAGTAACCAGAAAGTTGCCAGTTGGATTTGGCAATTGGGAAGTGTCTAGGGACCAGCTGGAGCAGGTCACGATCGAAGGAGGCCAGATTTCAGCAGCTGAACATCAAAGAGAGAGGAGGAAGGTGAGATGAGGGCAGACGCCTCTTTTAAGGAGTTTGACTCCAAGAAGTCAGGCCCATGTGGAACGTAGGGTCTTGGAAGGTGTCATTGGGTGTTGCATTATTTGGGTTTTGTAGTTTACTTGTAGGATCATGGTAGTAGGAGGCACAGCCCTCTCTCGCAACCCTCCCTTCAATACACAAGGATTAGAGTTGAGGTCCTGAGATGCAGTGGTCAGGAAGGCATGAAGGCCTCCAGGCAAGGGTCCTCTCCGAGCCTCACGGGAGGGAGCCGTCCAGAAATCAATGCCCTGCTGAGGTTGGGATGCTAGAGTGCCACAGAGGAAGTCCTGGCAGGGGAGCTGGGGCTGGGAGCTAGAGGCATTTAGGGAGTCTGGTCCAGGGGGGTGGCAGAGCTACTAGGAAGTGACCTTTGACCCAAGATGAGAGGAAAAGGCACAGCAGATGCCTCTGGAAGTCGAGTTTCCACTTGGGAGCCACACTCTTCTCTCTGTCATCAGGTGAGAGTGGAGATGGGAAGGGGGAGGAGCTTGAAGGGAGCTGTTCATTTTTTTAAAAAAGGATATAGTTAGTGTCAAGTGTGTTCGAACTCATTTTTTGTGATTCTGCTCTTTCGTGCTATATTTGATAAACCTTAAGAGATACTTGATTATTTTAATTTTTTATTTCTGTCATGCTTTGAAGTGTTTGTCCCATACACTTTCCCTCAGCTTATTCCTTCCCATTCCCTTAAGTGAGATCTCAGACAACTCATTTACCGTAATGATAAGAAAGGTCTGCCTCCTATTAGTTCTTTGTCGCCTCTGCCTTTGCCTTGTGAATACCGTGGTGCACAGATTAACCTGCCCATGATCCCCTGAGATCAGCAGATACCTTTGTTCTTTGCTTTCAGATGCGAGTATATTTGCTTATTTCGGAATTTAAGAACTTCCCTGAACCAGAGACTGATATGTCACAGATGGCTAAGACCCTTCGAGGCATCATCAGGCTCCCACTTCTCCTGAGACTGGCCGTGGAGCAGCCCCCTAACACTGAGCCATTTCTCACAATGCAACACCGTCTGAGCCTCTGTGTCTCAGTAGATTTTGCTACTTCTGTGGTGATTTGCGTTATAAAGGTGCCCAGGCCTACAGAGTAAAATTCATATTTCCTAGCCCGTTAACCTCTCTACAACTCCTGGGAAGAAACTTCACATGCCTGCTAGACTGACTATTGATGTGTTTCTGTGTTCCTGTGTGTGTGTGTGTGTGTGTGTGTGTGCGTATTTGAACCTTTCGTCCCTCCTCAAATGGGCCATATTAATTGTTCACCCTTTAAGGACCAGCAAGTCTCTCTTCCCCATTAGTGAAGCTTTCCTTAATCACTCTATGCTGCAATAAAACACACTATGTGCCCTACAAAAGGGAAAGGGTCCTGTAACAATGGGTCTCGTTCTGTGCTGACCATATTTCATTTCAGCCTCACAGTCATTCAGTCAGTGTTTTGTGAGCATGTCTTGTGTGCCAGGCACATTTCTAGGATGTGCTGTGTGGAGCAGTGAACTGAGTATTGGCTTCTAGGAATTTGCATTCCTATGCAGGACACAGATACACAGAATCATTTTGTAGTGATTCCTGTAGACTGCTAGTGCGTTAAGGACAGGCAAGGGTTTGCAGAGACTATGGGGGCTGCTTCAAGCATGATGGTTAGGAAACAGGTGACATCTGACTCTAAGAAATAAGAAGGATCCCGAGCTGGTTTTGGCTCAGTGGATAGAGCGTCAGACTGAAGGGTCCTGGGTTCCATTCCGGTCAAGGGCACCTACCCGGGTTGTGGTCTCAATCCCCAGTAGGTGTGTAGGAGGCAGCCAATCAATGATTCTCATCATTGATGTTTCTGTCTGTCTGTCTTTCTCCCTTCCTGTGGCATTTTTTTCATAAAGTTGAATTTACTCAATTTTTCTCTTTAGATATCTTGACTTTCTAAACATAGTGGAATTACTCTGCCTGGGAATTCTAAAGTCAGAGCCACGTAAGGCGAAAGTCCAAATTACCCACACATAACAGTAATCCTAGGGGTTGGGTCCTGGGTGTCAAGCCTCATTTTTTAAATTCTTTATTTGTATAATATCTCATTTTATCTCCCCAGCAACCCCATGAGGACCATACAATTTGCGTGTTGGTTTTACAGGTGAAAGAAATGAGTCTCAGAGAAATTACAGAATTTTTCCAGGATCACACAGCTAGTTAGTGATAAACTGGAGACTTTTATTTCTAAGGGTTTGAGGTTTACTCATTATGCACCTGAGGAAAAAGCAAACTGCTCCTTTTTGTTTTTTTGGTTTTTTTCTTGGTGCCCTCTCTGAGGCCCTTTTTGGTTTTTGATCACATAATGAGAGTATCTTATTGAGGGAAATCCCTGGCAGAATTTATAATAATAGAAACGTAATATGCAAATAGACCGAACAGCAGAATCTGGACAACCTTCCTGATGACCACGCTATGACACCCACTGGCGCCAGGCCAGCCAAGGCGGGTGCGATGCGATTGGTTGGGGGCCCGGCCATCACCCCATGATCGCCCCAAAGAGGGAGGCCCAGGCCACTGACCTGAGGGCTGTGGCGGTGGGCGAGGCCTCCCTCTGCAGGGTGCAACTGATAGCATGATTGCCCTGCAGAGAAAGGCCCAGGCTACCGGCCGGCAGGCGGGGCGATCAATCGGGGGGGGGGGGGGGGCGGTCCATGATCACCCCAGACAGGGAGGCGTAGGCCACCAAAAGAGGGAGGCCCAGGTTACCCAGTGACGGTGCTGTGGTGGGTGTGTGGGGCCTCCCTCTGCAGGGCACAATCGATTGCCCCAAAGAGGGAGGCCCAGGCTACCTGGTGGCAGCACTGTGGTGGGGGGCGCGGGGGGGGGGGGGGTGGTTCCCATCGTATAGCCCTGGCCAGGTAGGCAGAGCCTACCTCTTTGGGGCGATCATTCGCGGGGCTCTCGGACTGTGAGAGGGCCTGTGCCGGGCTGAGGGACTTCTCTCCCTCCCCCCCCTTCCCCGCCCTGTGCATGAATTTCATGCACCAGGCCTTCAGTGTCTAATAATATTTAAATTATTGGTCATTTAGTATCTACATCTCTTCCTCAGCAAAAGCTGTACAAATGCTCATATAGTATGACTCCATGGTATCTGAGATATAAATCTTTGAAATTGTGGTTCTAGCCTTTTATTGTTTCTGGCTTCAGAATTCATTGTATGCAAACCTACTTTCACTTCTGCAAAAATGCTTTTGGAAATGTTTGCTGATTGGTAAAATTTAATTCAAGAACTACTATTTTCAAGAACTTTCTTCCTTGGTTTTGTGATAAACCTAATACTGGAGAAATTGTGACGCTTTTGGGTGTATGAGCATCAGAATGCTCAGGAAGTAGAGAACTATATTTACAGATAATCTGATGCACATGTGTTTGAGGTGTGACATGTATGGCTCTGTAGTAATACTGTGTGAACAGGGAAGTAGGGTTAGATGTGATGAAAGCAACTGCACATTTCTTGAGGTTTTGTTAAAAACGGTAGACCATAACTTCTGCCAACAATGACACTAATGTCTTATGCTTCATGGGATGGACAGAAGAGTAACACAAACTACCTGCAGCGCCAGCTTGTATATCAGAAGGAATTAGAAAATCAGGTCCCGGAGGAGGGAGACCCGTTGAGAAAGCCTGCTGAAGTGTTAGGCGAATAGACCCAACATCTGAATGCAGCAAAGCAAGTCTTCCCACTGTAGTAGGTCCCAAAGTCAGCTACTTCAGAATCTTAATCATCTCCATTTGTCAGAAGACTTCTTTCCTTCATCGGTGTGTGTACAAATAAATCTCTTTAGAAAAAATAAATAAATAAAAATAGTAGTATAACTTAACATTAAAACTTTAGGAACAGTGGATGATTCTACATTGTACTAATACTGGTAATTGGAAATGCATTTGTTCTATACTATAAGTGATGCATAAATTGCATACAATAAATCTCTCCTTTTTTTTATGGGGGAAAAAGTACTCCTTATGGTTTTATTAAATGGGATGGCCAAGCCACAGTTTAAAATTTGAGTACTCTGAAAAACGATCAATAAAGGATCTAAATTCCCAATTCCAAGACTTTATTTGGTAGGCAGTACCCTTTTTTTCTGTCAAGTGAGACTAGGAGGTCTGATATATTTGGTTTTACACAACAGAGATTGTCAGAGCAATATTATATGTATACTAGTATGTGTGTGCATGTGTGTAGACAGAAATACATACCCTCGAGCAGCAAATTACATTGTTGATATAACCCTTTCAAGTCAAGTAGCTTGATGCACATTTAAAACTATAAACCAAATGGCTGGAACGTGCGATTTATGTAGGCTCTAGGTCAGTGATGGTGAACCTTTTGAGCTCGGCTTGTCAGCATTTTGAAAAACCCTAATTTAACTCTGGTGCCGTGTCACATATAGAAATTTTTTGATATTTGCAACCATAGTAAAACAAAGATGTATATTTTTGATATTTATTTTATATATTTGAATGCCATTTAACAAAGAAAAATCAACCAAAAAAATGAGTTCGCGTGTCACCTCTGACACGCCTGTCATAGGTTCGCCATCACTGTTCTAGATGAATCAGGGCCTATCTTTTACAGGGTATTGAAAACTTGTCTAAGGAATTTATAGTTGAACCTTTACAGTTGAGCCCTAACCAATGTCTTTCAACAGGTGACTGCTCACCATGTAATTTTAAGGAAAGACTAGAATGTGTGTGCATGTCTGTCTTCTTTGAAGATGTTACTATTCCCAGTTGGTGGACTTAACTAAAAATCAGCAAGGCCGGTAATCTGGTTTGTGTTGCACCCACATGGTGGTTGCTCCTGAACTGCATCCATAGCTGCTTCTGAAATGGACGTTGGTGTATTTAGATTTCTCTCTCCTATTTGTGGGCACCTGACAAAGTCTTTGTGGGAGGCGATTTCCTCCTCTTTCCTTACTGGTTCCAGGCGGCAGTGCATCCGCGCTCAGGGTTGGGCAGCAGGCCACCTTTTCCTTGCTGGGCTTCACTGTGGCTTCGCTGGGCTTTTGACTCTGTCGGGGGTGGGGGTGGGGGTGGGGGATGCCAGGGCCCCCTGGTTTGTTGGACACCTGACAGTCTTTGACTATTTGATTCATTCTATGATGTTTTGTCTTTAGGAGAAATTAAGGAATAAGCTAGTGAAACAAATGATGTTCCTAATATCATAGCTTTATGATCCATAAATATCACAGCATGAATTTATATCACAGAGATTCTAGATTTACTATCTAAAGATTTTGAAGGACATCTTCCCATGTAGACTCACCGAACCAAAAATCGGTTGTTTTCAAAACAGAGCATTGAAGACTAAATATTTCTCATTTCTGAAAGTTTCAAGGTTCTAGATCATATTTGAAAAAAGAGTCTTAATTATCTAGAGTTTTTGCCATTAAAACATCACTTCCAAGAAGTCTTCCTACTAACGAAACAAATGAAAATGAAGGTTAACTGTAGAAGCTATATTTAGGCCTTTAAAAAACATTCAGAAACCTTGGGAGTGCTCTGAGCATGTGAACTCGCACACAGCTGCCCTCAGCAAAATGCCGTAATTTATTGAGGAAAACTGAATTGCAAAACCTTTCTTCCCCACACAACCTCATCTCCCTCCCTCCCAGCTCCACCCCCGTCTCCCCCACCCAACCCCCCCAAAAAATCAACAGCTTGACTGAGCTTAAATAACTGACTTTTCATATTCTTTCATGGAACACAAAGGGCTAATCCTGAGGCTACTTGAGCCACCAATGCAGGCGGTGATGGGGACCACCATGGAACATGTCATTCCCTCCTCACCTCACACAAAACACATTGACTGCAGCTTTATGAAGTGAAAATGCCCCAGAAAAAGAAAATGGGAAGGAGGTGTCCTCAGTGATTTCTTTCCAGAGGGGGAGCGCCAAAGAAAAAGCTGCTGCATCTGGATATTGAGAACAAAGCAAGCCTAAGACTTGGGTAGAATAGGTTGGGTCACTTGCTTTTATAGAAGCAAAAGAGTGGAACTGCCTTTACTTGTCTCAGTCCCACTGACCCTTGCATTTCATTGTGTGGAGATGTCAGAGAAAGTGTGTAGAAAGCATTCCAGCCTCTTTCACTGAACAATGACTTTGTCATTTTGAGATTTGTATGGTGTGCTGACCCCTTCCCCCACTCCCTCCCTCCAGTCCCCCTCAGACAAAAGAGATTGTTAGTGAGGCTGCCTTGCCCTCATTCGAAAGATCTCTGTTTTACCGACTCTTTAAAAGTAAACTCATCCATTTTAACCGCATCACCGTGTTTTCACGCTTTTAAAATCAACAAAAGCGTTTTAGTCGGAGCATTTGCAAGGATGGAATATTTCGTGAAAATGCCAGTCCCGGGGATAATGATTTATACAAACTGCCACGTTAAGAGTGGGTTTCCTCGTTAGTAGAAAGGAGAATGGATGATGTGGGTTACCGGAGATACTTCCAAGCACTTGACCCTCAGGTGTCTGAGATCAGGGTGATAGGATTCACACAAGCCCATGCATACAGTTCCTGTACCTTGTTGTTTTTTTAACGAAAGACAAGCCAGTTGGGTTTTCCCAGTGTGATGGTTAGCACACGCACTAAGCAGACCGTCCGCATCAGCACTGTGACAGTTAATCACGGGGGACCCTCCCAGGCTGGCATCCGGTGTTCCAATTTGTCTGTCCCAGCATGTGTGCTCCAATGATAATGTTTGTAGTTTAACGAGAAGCTAATTAAGACCCCAAAGACAAAAATAATCAGGATCGCATTTTTATCAGGCCCGATGGTATTGTGCAAAGCATAGAACTGTACATTATGGCATTATTGGATGATGTCCATTGCAAAACAGCAGTGGCCACTCTTGGGGCATTCTCACCTTGCCATCTTATGCCTTTAGGAATGACAAAATGAACAGTTGTTGCTAGGGACAGGAAAATGGCTGAACGCAGGTTATTCTTATGTTATTAATTATTGTGTTGTTTTCCATACGAACAACTGCATTTACTTCTTTGAGGATCTTTAGCGTCTCCAATGTGCTATTCTTGATTACATTCGTTCAGTTCTGTTTACTGAGTTTTCTTGATTAGATGAACAAGAAGACCTTGGCTTCAGTTTTAGAACAACCTTGCACGTGCCCTTTTGTGTATGGCCGTATTTCTTAAATCTGGTGTGGGATGTGATTGACCATCATCTCTGCTGCCTCATGGTTGCCTTCTGCTTGTGAGGTTCACGACTGACTTGTTTCTTGCAGCCTTTCTCTGGGTTTGCTGATTTTGTGTTCTCTGATTATCATCTGCGTTGGGTCTCCAAGCAGATAGTGCAGCGCTAGCTTCATAGCAGGTGTGACTCGGGTGTTTGTTTTTTTTTGGAGACGCACAGGCCGGTTACCGTAGCCCTCCCATGTGCTCCCCCAAGTTCCCCTCCCCCCAGTGTACCCGAGAAAATCACCACATGACATCGTGCCTGTATTATACACATGGCCAGCGCCTGCCTGAGCATGACCTAATGGGAACGGTGTCTTTATTTTTCTCACCTATTGATTGTTATTGTTGAGGTATAGTTTATATATAATAAAACACTTTCTTAGTTGGGTGAGTTTTGATCATTGTGTGACTGCCACAGTAAACACTATGTAGAGTACTTCCATCACGCGGAAAGTCTCTCTTGCTCCTGCAGCCCATTCCCACTCTTCTCCCCGACTTCGTCCACACAGATGAGCTTTCCTGTTCCTGTGCTCCTCGAGTGTAAAAGGAATTGATGCTGTAAGTTTGCCTGTGGCTGCCTTCTTTTGCTCAACACGTGTTTTGAGATCCATCCATATTGTTGCCTGTCTCAGTGGTTTTTCTTTTTTTTCTGTGTGATATCCCATTGTATGGAGCTATCCCACAATTTATCTATCTGTTCTCCAGTTGATGGACATTAGCATTGAACCTTATTGAACAAGTTTATGTGGACATGTGTTTTCATCCTTGTTGGTCAAATACTTAGAAGTGGGATCGCTGGGTCATAAGATAGGTGTATGTTAACTTTAAAAAGTTACCATAAAATTTTTCAAGGTAGCTGCACCATTCTGCACACCTACCAGCAATATAGGAGAGTTCTAGTTGCTCCACATCTTTGAAACATTATTATTGACTTTAGCCTTTCTAGTAGGCATGACTGTCTCTTGTGGTTTTAATTTGCATTTCCCCGATGATTACTGATACTGAGCTCTTTTTCACGTGTGTTAATTGGCCACGCAGGTATCTTCTTTTGTGGATTACTGTTTCAGATCTCTTGCTTATTTTTTTAAACTTAAAAAACTTATTTATATTGTTGATATATAGTTTATATGTATATATTTTTAATAATAGTTTTATATGTTTAAATAATAGTTGTATACTACTACTTCGTGAATATATTCTAGTCTGGGCTTGGCTTTTTATATTGTTAATTTTTTTTGGAGTGAGGTATAATTGACTTATAACATTATATTAGTTTTAGGTGTGCAACATAGTGGTTTAATAGTTGTACAGATTGCAAAATGATCACCACAGTAAATCTAGTTAACGTCCATCAGTTTACATGGCTCCAAGAAAATTTTTTTTCATGTGATGAAAACTTTTAAGCTCTACTATCTTAGCAACTTTCAAATATGCAATGCAGTATTATTAACTACTAGAGGCCCAGTGCACGAATTCGTGCACAGTGGAGTCCCTTGGCCTGGCCTGCGGGATCGGGCCGAAACCAGCTCTCTGACATCCCCCGAGGGGCCCCAGATTGTGAGAGGGCACAGGCCAGGCCTAGGGACCCCACCGGTCCACAATTGGGGCAGGGGAGGAACATGGGAGGTTGGCCAGCCAGGGAGGGACCGCAGGAGGGCTCCATGTCCGGCCCGTCTCTCTCAGTCCTGATCGGCAGGATCCCAGCAGCAAGCTAACCTACCGGTTGGAGCGTCTGCCCCCTGGTGGTCAGTGCACGTCATAGCGACTGGTCAACTCTCTGCCCCCTGGTGGTCAGTGCACATCATAGTGAGTGGTTGATCGGCCTTAGCATATCATTAGCATATTATGCTTTGATTGGTTGAACAGACGACTGGACACAGCATATCAGGCTTTTATTATATAGGATAGTCACCATATTATACATTGTATCCCTGGAACGAATTTATCTTATAACTGTAAATTTATAGGTTTTGACCCCTTTCATTCATTTCTCTCAACCTTTGGCAACCATCACTCTTCTCTGTATCTATGAGCTTGGTTTCTTTGTGTTTAGTTTTAAGTAAAATCACAAAGTATTTGTCTTTCTCTGTCTTAGCACAATGTCCTTTAGGTCTCTCCATGTTGTCACAAATAGCAAAATTTCCTTCTTTTTTATGGCTGAATAATACTCCATTGTATATATAGCACATTTTCTTTATCCATTCACCCACGGTGGGCAAATAATTTGTTTCCATATCTTGGCTATCATTAATAATGCCACATTGAACAGGCATTTCGAGTTAAGGTTTTGTTTTCTTCAAATACATCCCCAGAAATGGAATTGCTGTATCATATGGAGTTCTGTTATTAATTGTTTGAGGGACCTGCATACTCTTTCCACCAACAGTGCACAAAGGCTCCCTTTTCTTCACATCCTTGCCAACCCTTGTTACTTCTTGATTTTGTTTTTAGGTGTGAGGTGATAGCTAACATTCTAATAGGTGAGGTGACACCACGATCTGGTTTTGATTTGCAGCATTCATTGGATTGAAAAATCTCACACTCCAAAGTACCACACCAAGGACAAAGGGTCTTTCACTGATGTTTTAGTTTGTAAACATTTACAAATTGCCTGCCCCAAAACATAGTTTAAGCCCCCATGAGAAGGGAAAGGAGATGTGACTAACAATAGAGAGAAATTTTCTTCACCAGCGATATCATGGAACACCTGGTCACTCTGGATGCAATCTCTCTGGGAAGTACTGGCAGAAGAATAAGAGGCAGTGATACGGGGGTGTTGCTTGGTGTGCATTTCCAATCTCTGCCTTTTACCCCCATCTCTTGGTGATGGAGGAAGAGGAGAGAGGATTAGTGTTTTACCAAACTGACCAGTCAAGCATATAGCATCCCCTCACCATCTCCTAGGTTCCAGGCTCAGCAACATTATATAAGCTTTGCTTGAGAGAGAGATGACTGACAGGATGTTCTATATCGACTCTAACTTGTTCACTCTCCCCTGTGAGTGCAGCACAGCAGGTAAGCTGAAGCTCAGCATCTGTACAGGAAAAGTGGTGTACACACAACCTCAGCTGGCTGCCCCATGATGCTTTTGGCTTGCCCATCACACCTAAGAATTACCTGAGTTATATGTAATAGCAGAGGCCTGGGCCCTCTCAGAGACCCACAGTGCTGCTGCTCACTGCTGAGGACAAGTGAAGTGTCCTTCCTGGGCAAGTGTTCAGAAAGGTTCTCATCTTTATCGATGTAGCCTTCCCATTGGGCTACGAGATACTTCCATTTAGACCCTTTGCTGGTTGGCTTCTTAGCAAAAGTCAAGTGCATTTTGTGGGTAATCGATCTATGGAGAAGTTTGAGGAAGACTTGTTGAGCGCCCCTCATGAACCTCTCTTTCAAACCCAGTCGCCTTCACTGTGCTGTCATGTAGACCTAGGCATGGGCCCCCTCAAACCCATCCCAGACTGAGCTGCTGAGTCCTGGGGGAAAGCATGGGCTCAGTCCCCGGGAATGATGCGGTGAAGTGGTTCTGAGACTGGGAGGCTGAGGAAATGGTGTCCCAGAAGGTTGGGTTGATGTTAGCCTGGACTTGGGACCCCGAATCTTCTGAACCTCCTGGTCACTCTGCCTCAGTATTTGGCCTTCTTCTAATCTAGGTTTAAAAGTCCCAGAGGGTTAGCGTTCAGTGTTGTGGGAAAAGGCATCTAAATGGTTTCAACATTGCCAGTGCTCAGAGGTCCTGAAATGATTTATATTAGGTTGTTCAATACTTGGAAGGCATTTCATTAAACCCTCAGAAGTGACAGGCTGTAGGAAATCTTTTCTCCATTGTGGGAGAGATGGAGGTGATCCTGAATGAAATTATTTTCGGGTCCTGTTTTCTCTGGGAACGGGGAACATTTTCTGGTTTCCTTCTGCTGCCCTAGGCCCCCAGACTTGCTTTTGCAGCCAACATCCACCCTCTCTCTAGGGAACTCATGGCCCAGGCTGTGTTTCGGATGCCAGATTCAAAGGCTTCAGCAAGAACCTGGGAGAGAGATGAGCGGGGCACGACCTAGCAGGACTGTGCTCAGCAAAGTGACTGTTGAGTTCTGAGTTTCTTTCCAGCAGTAGTGGCTCCCAACTTTCCTCCTACACCTGGTCACTGTCATGCCTTCTACCAAAGGTGTGGGGAAATTTTGCCTGCTCGGTGGCTACCGGGCCAGTAGAGTTACCCCTTTGGTCACCCCAGCAAAGGTGGACTCAGAGAAACCAGTCCCCAGATGAGCACTTAAGAGACATCAGTCTGTGCAAGAGTTGGAAGAAGACCTGGGTTGTTCCGGCCCCCAAATTCAGAGATTGGAGCATGGCGGTAAGAGGCTGACCCCACAGATGCTTATCCCAGCAAAGGTGGAATGAGAGAAGCCAGTCCCGAGATGAGCACTCAAGAAATTAGTCTGCTGCCATTTGACCCAGTAATACCACTTCTAGGAATATACCCCCAGAAACCAGAAACACCAGTCAGAAAGGACATATGCACCCCTATGTTCATAGCAGCACAATTCACCATAGCTACGATTTGGAAACAGCCTTCCATCAGCAGATGAATGGATTAGAAAACTGTGGTACATCTACACAATGGAATACTACACTGCTATAAAAAAAGAAGGAATTCTTACCATTTGCAGCAGCATGGATGGAACTGGAGAGCATTATGCTAAGTGAAATAAGCCAGCAAGTGAAAGAAAAACACCACATGATCTCACTCATTTATGGATAATAAAGAATATTATTACCTGATGAACAAAAAGATAGATGCAGAGGCAGAGAAGCATCGAACAGACTGTCAAATTACAGCGGGAAGGCTGGGGGGTGTTGCGGGAGGGTGGGGGGGGTAAGAGATCAACCGAAGGACTTGTATGCATGCATATAAGCATAACCAATGGACACAGACACTGGCAGGGGGGCTAAGGGGGGTAGGGCATGTGCCGGGGGGTAGGGGAAGCCAGGGGAAGGTCAATGGGGGGAAAAAGGAGACATATGTACTACTATTTGTAATACTTTAAACAAGAAAATAAAATTTTAAAAAAAAGAAAGGAATCAGTCTGTGCAAAAGTTGGACGAAGACCTGGGATATTCCAACACCAAAATTCGCCGATTGGAGCATGGCGGCAAGAGGCTGACCCCACAGAAACTTGCTGGCTGAGGCCCTCTGCAGAGAGGACAAACGTTTAACGGC
Source organism: Myotis myotis (assembly GCF_014108235.1). Lineage (NCBI taxonomy): Eukaryota > Metazoa > Chordata > Mammalia > Chiroptera > Vespertilionidae > Myotis > Myotis myotis. The sequence goes on from NW_023416335.1 coordinate 41,481,278, forward strand.
CTAAGACAGCTAATCTCTCTTCCTTCAGTGACCCCCGCTGCCCACCCCTGGCGATTACAACCTGAGCCATTCTGTGAGTCTTCCCCAGCCAGGAGTCTCCTTCCTTACTAAACAGTCATGGGCAAGGAGTCCCAGAAACTAAGGTTTCAAATGGTAGGCTGCCCTGAACCTCCAGGGCTGAAGCTGGCCAGTCAGAAAACCCGGTGTTCCTCTGCCCAGTCTCTAGAGTCCCTTCTTGGGCAGAAGAAAGAAAAGTCTGTGCTCTGTGAGCCACATAGGACCCAGGGGCAAAGAGAGGACGCAGAGTGGCCTTCGCAGCGGCCCACCAGCCTACCAGATGGGCTCCCTGGAAAGTATGGAGCAGCAACCCCCTTTCCTCAGGCTCACTGGCCTTTTTGTTCCCAGCCTCTCTGTCCTTAGCGGCGTCCCTTACTGATCAATAATTTTCTGTGTAAGCCAGAGTTTGACTTGAAATTCAGTTTTCATTGTGAGGCCCCAGACCTCCCTTTTTCCATGAAGTACATTCCCATGTGGGGTACCTCATCCTGTAAGACTGTCTGCCTCCAGAAAGCCACTTGAGTGCAGCTTCTACCAGTATGGGGCTCCTGCAGTGACACCTGTGCAAATTGGGGCAGGACTCAGGCTGATACCAATGAGTCCTCTCGTGTGTGTGTGTGTGTGTGTGTGTATGTGTGGAGGTGGGACTGAGAAAATGCTGTTTCTACCTATGAATCCACCACTTTTTCTATTGATTTACTTAACAAATACTTACTAAGCACCTGTGCTTGTCACTTGGGATATTTTGGTGACTGAGATGACTGAAGCCCCTCCCCTCAGAGCATCCACAAATGAAAGGAAGAGATAAGTCCACAATATACTTTCAAACAATAATTTCTATAAGGAAACGCGAACTAGGATAAGAGGCTAGAGCAGGGGTGGGCAACCCTTGGCACACATGCCAAACATGGCACGCCAGTAACTTTTGCTGGCACGCGAAACCCTCTCTTATAATCTTCCATTTACAATTTTTTTCTTAATATCGACTTTTTTATTTTTCAGATAAATTCAGTGTAGGTGCATCTTGGATAAATAAATAATTTTATATAACATGTATACATTAAAAAATAAATGTATTTTTCATCATCATATACTGTGTTTTTGTCACTTGAATGAATTTTATTATTTCTTCAAGGTTCTTCACATCCGTACACCTTAAGAGATATCAAGTAGGCGTAACATGTTCTCAAAAAATTAGGGTTGGCACGCAGAAGAATTTTGAGTCAGAGATTTTGCTGGTTTTGGCACGCACTCACAAAAAGATTGCCCACCCCTGGACTAGAGTGATGCGGGGGTACTAGGTTACACAGGGTGTCAGCGAGGTCTTCTTGCAGGAGGTGAATTTTCAGTGGAGATGTGAGCGATGGGTCCTCTGAGGAGCCAGAGGAAGAGTATTCCTGGAGGATGACATGGCAAATGCAAAGACCGCAAGGCAGGAATGTGGCCGGCCGGCCTGTTCCAGGACTGGCAGGATGGCCATCGCGGCCAGGGAAGAAAGAGAAAGGAATGAAGATGTGATGGGAGAGGTAGGTATGGGCCAGACTCTAGCGGGCCTATCACCCATGGTGAGGAGCCTGGGTCTTTTCTTAGGTGTGATGTGCATCCTGGGTTGGCTAGAACAGGAGGTGCAGTGATCTGATGTCGCCAATGGAGAGATCACTCTGACTGCTGTGCATGGCTGTGGGGTGCTGGCTGTTAACAGTGGAACGGCTCAGCAGTTAAGGGGACAGTTTGTCCTAGGGAGGGGGGTGGGGGAATATCAACAGACGAGAGAGCTCAGGCTTGGGGCCTGTGTCCCAGGCCCCCCTGCCTCAGGAGCCAGGACAGAAGGGGGCACTGCCAGCAGCTTGTGTCCCTCAGGTCAGGGTGAGATCACCCACCCTGTGGACAGACAGCATGCTTGTCCCCAGGGGCCACAGTGGCAAGACTGTTGCTCCTCCCCCAACACATACACTCAAGGTCAAGGCAGGTCCTGATCACCTAAGTCTCCCTAAGCTGGGTTAGAGGATGGAGGCACACACAGTGGGGCACACACAGTTACCCACAGAAGACCACTAATGCCTCTTCCTGCAGCGACCGCTGCCCACTGCCCACCCGCGAGATGAGAACCTTAGTGTCTGTTTCTGGTACTTGCTGTGACCGAGGCTGCCATTTATATCAAAGTGATCTTCCCCATAGCCTAATACCATTGCATAGTTATTACAACACTAGAAGCCTGGTACACGAAATTGGTGCGTGGGTAGGGTCTCTAGGTCTGGCTGGCGATCAGGGCCGATCTGTGGGGCAACTGGTGGGGCAATTGGGCGGCACCTGCTGGCACCCGCCTTGGCCGGCCTGACACTGCCCGCTCACTGGCCCTGCCCCTGCCACCACTGTCGGTCGCCTCCCTCTGGGGCCTCCGGGCTGGGGGCAGCTCCTGCATTGAGCGTCTGCCCCCTGGTGGTCAGTGCTGTCATAGCGACCTGTTGTTCCACTGTTCCGTCGACTTGCTTATTAGACTTTTATTATATAGGATTATTACTATAGTATATAGGATTACTAACTATATTCCCTATGAGGTATTTTACGTCCCCTTGACTGACTTTATAACTGGCACTTTCTTACTCCTTAATCCCTTCACCTTCTTAACCCATCTACCCAACCTCTCTCCCATGTGGCAATTATCCATTAGTTCTCTGTATCTATGAGTTTGTTTTTGTTCTGTTTGTTCATTTATTTTGTGTTTTAGATTCCACATATAAGTGAATTATGTCACTTAGCATAATACCCTCTAGGTCCATCCATGTTGTCACAAATGGCAAGATTAGAGAGGTGGGAAATGTTTCCTCCTCGTGATGACAGTTTTACTTTTTCATTTCTAATATTTATGAATTTTATGTTCACTCCTTAACTTACTGCTGTGGCTAAAGCTACCAGGACAATGTTGAATAGAAGTCATGAAATGAGAATTTCTTTTTTCTTTTTTTTAAAATATGTTGTTACTGATTTCAGAGAGGAAGGGAGAGAGAGAGAGATAGAAACATCAATGATGAGAGAGAATCATTGGTCGGCTGCCTCCTGCACGCCCCACAGTGGGGATCGAGCCTGCAACCCAGGCATGTGCCCTGACCAGGAACTGAACTGTGACCTCCTGGCTCAGAGGTTGACACTCAACCACTGAGCCATACCAGCCGGGTGAGATGAGACTTTCTCATCCTCATAGGGTCAGGTCTTTTCAATATTTTTGCATTAAAAGTGATGTTAACAGCAATTTGCAGGGTACATATTTGTTATGAGATTGAAAACGTTTCCTTTAATTCCTAATTTGCTGCGAGTTTTTACTTTTTTAAATCGGTGTTGAATTTGCACAAATATTTTTTCTACATCTCTTTAGATGATCATATGATTATTCCCCATTACTCTTTCAATGTGGTGAAATATACTGATTCTCATTAGCAGGTTAGGTTAACCTTATATTCTTGGAATGAACTCCTATTTGGTCATGAAGTAGCATCTTTTATTGTGTACCACAGTGTTCAGTATAATATTTTATAAAGAATTTTTGTATCTGTTCTTCATGAAAAATATTGGTACATAATTTGCTGTCCTTGAAACATTTACTCAGCCCTTGGTCTCAGAGTTATGCTGGCCTTCTAAACAGAGATGGGAAGTGTTTCCTCCTTTTGATGGTCAGTTTTAAGTATCCACTTGGCTAGGCTACATTCCCCAGTTACTCAGTGAGAAAGTAATCTATCCCTAGCTAGTTTGGCTCAGTTGATAGAGCATTAGCCTGTGGACTGAAGGGTCCAGGGTTCAATTCTGGTAAGGGACACATGCCCAGGTTGCAGGCTCAATCCCCAGTAGGAGGTGTGCAGGAGGCAGCTGATCAATGATTCTCTCATCATTGATGTTTCTATCTCTCTCTCCCTCTCCCTTCCGCTCTGAAATCAATAAAAATATATTTTTAAAAAGGTAATCTAGGTGTTGCTGTGTGGGTATTTTGTAAATGTTATTAAAGTCCATAATCAGTTGATTATCTGGGTGGGCCTGACTTAGTCAGTTAAAAGTCCTTAAGAGTTAAAGCTCTCTGAAGAAAAAGAAATGAACCTTGTGAATAATAGTGTCAGCTCCTGCCCAAGGGTTCCAGCCTGCATACCCTTTCCAGCCTGCTCTGTAGATTTCCGACTTGCCTAGTCAAGTTCAGTTGTGAAGTATTATCCCTTTTTATTGTTAGATTCAGTTTATTGGCATATTATTTAGTGTTCCTAAGACAGATTTGTAAATTTGCTTTCTTCTAATATCTTTGTCTGGTTGTTATATATCATGATAATTTTGGGGTTAAGTTCTCTGGAAGAATTTGCTAAGTAAATTTGCTACAATTTACTTGCCAAACCATTTTGGCCTCTAAGTCTTTTCTGTAAGAAGCTTTTAAATTATGGTTTCAGATTCTTACATTGGTATGGAATTATTCAGATATTCTGTTTTTCTTTTGTCATTCTTGGTATATAATTATTCAAGAAATTTGACTTTGCATTAAAAATGTTAAGTTTATCAGCACATGGTTTATTGTTTTCTCTTTTTAATGGGCATGGTATCTCTTGTTTTCTCCCCTTGTCGTTCATGATAATGGTGATTTCCCTTCTTTTTTTCTCAGTTAGTCTTGGTAGGGGTTTATTCATTGACTTTCTCAAAGAAACATGCTTCAGGATTTGTTGATTTTTCTGGAAGTTATTTTCTGTTTCATAAATCTACTTTTCTCTGGTTTCAATTCTGCTACATACTAGTACTTTAATATTCTCTTCATTTTCTGACTTAGAGATGGAATTTTAGACTTTTAGTCCTTTTTTTTGTAAGACCTTTTTTAGAGCAGCTTAGGTTGACAGCAAAATTAAGGAAGATTTCCCATGTATTACCAGCAGCCTTTCTTTAAAGAAAAAAAAAGTTTAAAGCTATAAGTTTACCTCTAAACACAGCTTTAATTTCAGCCCTCAAATTTTAATATTAGTAGATTTCATTTTCTGGCAAAATACTTCGAAGCAGGTGTTATGTCAAAGGTTATTACTGAATTTATAAGTATTTAATGACTTTCTAGTTATCTTTTTGTTGATGACTTAAATCCACTGAGGTCAAAACATATTCTGCACAATTTCGGTCTCTTGAAGTTTGTTGATACTTGCTTTTATTATATAGTACATATGCAGTTGAAAAGAATGTATTCAGTTACTGGCTGCAGTATTGTATATTTTTAAATTATGTCGAGTTTGTTAATTATGTTTTTCAACCTTTTATATATCTACTAGAGGCCTGGTGCACGAATCCGTGCATGTGTGGGGCTCCTCTAGGTGGCCTGCAGGGAGTGCGTGTAAACCAGTCCAGCGCCACTTGCAGCTCCTACCTGCCACTCCTGCTCATCCCGGCCCCACTGTGCCTGCCATGGGCTTGCCCCCAATCAGTCCTGATTGGGAGAGGCTCACACTGCCACAGCAGTGCTCGCCAGCCGTGAGCCTGCACCTGGTGCTGTCCTGAGGGGAGTGGCCTGTAGGATCGGGCTGAAACTGGCTCTCCGACATCCCCCAAGGGGTCCCAGATTGCGAGAGGGTGCAGGCCAGGCCGAGGGACCCCACTGGTGCACGATTGGGCTGGGGAGGGACTATGGGAGGGCTCCACAACGTGTCGGCCCATCTTGCTCAGCCTCAATCAGCTGGACCCCAGCAGCAAGCTAACCTACCGGTTGGAACATCTGCCCCATGGTGGTCAGTGCATGTCATAGCGAGTGGTTGAGCGGCCTTAGCATATCATTCGCATATTACGCTTGATTGGTTGTACAATCGACCGGTCACTGGACGGCCGGGCACTTAGCATATTAGGCTTTTATTATATAGGACTAGAGGCCCAGTGCACAACATTCATGCACTCGGGGTGCGGGAGGGGTCCCCTCAGCCCAGCCTGTGCCCTTTAGCAGTCCAGGAGCCCTCAGGGGATGTCTGACTGATGGCTCCTGCCACCACTGCTGCGTCAGCCATCAGCCCGGCTTGTGGCTGAGCAGCACTCCCCCTGGGGGCATGCACTGACCACCAGGGGGCAGCTCCTGCGTTGAGTGTTTGCTCCCTGGTTGTCAGTGCACATCATAGTGACCAGTCATTTCCCCATTCAGTCAATTTGCATATTACCCTTTTATTATATAGGATTGATATTTATCTGATCGTTCAATCAGTTATTGAGATAAATGGGTTAAAAACACCCACTAGGAGTATGGATTTGTCTATTTCTCCGGAGTTCTGTTAGATTTTGCTTTATACGTTTTGTCATTATGTTGTTATGCTTTTATAAATGTAGATTTTTAAAATATCTTCTGTGTAAATTGAATCTTTATTTTTATGAAATGCTTTTCTTTACTTCTATGAATTCTTACTAACTTAAAGCTTCTATGTTTATAGTGGTATAGATAGACACTCCAGATTTCTTTTATGGTTAGTGTTTTCATTGGGTACCTTTTTCTAACCTTTTACTTCCACCTTTATGTGCCCTTATTTCTAAGGGGTGCCTTTTGAAAGTAGCATATAGATGGACTCCAGCATTGAATTTCTTAATAAGCTCTAACACTGAGGTAAGGCAGAAAGAAAGCTATTGATCAATAAGATGATGATCACAAAGAAAGGAAGAAGTGCATTACATTTCCCTAATATTATCTATTGTGTGGTTCAGAAATTGTGAGCTGTGCCCCACCATTCTACTATGCAGTGGAGTTAGCTAGGACTCAGGATGAAGAACTAATGGAAAGCTACATGAGCCCCAGAGCTGGTGTGGCTATGAAAAGATCCCAGGCCAAATGGGGGAGGAAAGGGATAATGGACACATCCCAAGGAAAGGACAAGTATGGAAAGTTTAATTTTAGAGTTTGCATAGACCTCTTCCTACACTGACTTGGATGAAGTAAAAAGAAACAGGTGGTCAAAGAGGGATCTGGGAACCAGACTTGATCTCTGAACTCCCTAAGACATGCAAGGAGCCATATCAACACATAACTTACACCTGATTTAATACTAACCCTAGTATTAATAGTATTTATATTAAGGTTTAGGAGCTTACATTTAAGACTCTTCCATATTTTTCTCTTTGCTTCTATTTACCTATAATTGAAGTATAATGAGTATTATTTGATTGGAATTACATTTTACTTCTTAATACTTGTAGAATTTTGGATAGCCTGTTCAAAATTGTACTGCCTCCACAAGAATCTTGTACTAGCCAGCAGCACAATCTGTGTGATAGCCATTTTATGGAACGGTTATTTTTTATCTTATATGTTTCCAAAATAAATAGATAGAAGAATCTCTCCTACACCCACATCAGTAAACAGCTTACTGATCAAAAAACTAGGCATCATTTCTTTCTCCAAATCAGAAGAAAATCTTGCCATGTTTTCTTGCCAAGAAGTGAATCTTGCTTTGTTTATTGCATTTAAGCCATATCTTTTGTGAGATCAGCAATAGTTTAAGGCAATCTGGATGATTTGCCCTTATCACAACTTGGAACGGAATTCTTTGGAGTCTGACTGACAGTAGATTTAAAAGCTTTGAAATTCCTTTGAGGTGTTAGCAATCTTAATGATCCTGGTTTTATTTTTTTAATGCTGTAAGCAAATAATAAAAGTACTGTCTACTGATTAAGTGGCCTTATGATTAAATACATATTTCACTTAGTATTTAATGTAAGTATGCGAACGAGGAAGAGTTCAAATAGTAATGGAGTGAGCCAAAAGTATGGATGACATATTTATTTGCATAGAATAAGAAGAATACATTTTTTAGTGCTGTTTATAGAAAACACGTTCTTTGGCACAAGCTTCACAAAGGCGAGCAGGAACAGAATTCCATGGAATTAAGTTGAAAGTAAATCGTGGGTAGATACCTAGGAATTCTTACAGGACTGTAAACAGTTTGGTAGTTAGATGCCAAACAGGCAAACAGGTCCTTGTGTTTAAAATTGTGCTTGTGAAGGGACCATGTTAAAATCTATGTATTAGAATGCAATGTTAATTCTAGAGGAAGAGACTTCCTAAGAAATGTAAATGTTTTTACCACCATCTAAATGCAGATATTGAACATGTGAAATAGTCTCATTTTTTGTCCTTGGGTTTTATGTATTTATTAAAATTAAATTTGGTTCCTTTCCCCGCCCCCCCCCCCCCCGCCCCCAAAGTCATTGTGCTTTCTGGGCTTCGAATTGATCTATCTCATGAAACTGTTTGGTGTGTGTTTTAATTTAAACAGTAATTCTTAAATAAACACCTGTTAGTGTGTTCTGTTAGCAAGCATTTTAAAGATCTTTTAATGATCAGTTCTGCTCTGTGAACCGAACACACCATTATTCCCTAATTAGCTGGGAGTCTAGAACTGGTTACCTCATGGGAAAGACCAACGAAACTAGAAAATGCAGGTAGGGAAGGGAAAATAATATAAAATAGGGTTATATCTTGATATTAATTTTTCAAATATGAATCTGATATGTATATGGGATACAATATTATGTAGAATTTTAAAGAACAGGCACTGGTGAAAAATGACTGAATTATCTGACTTTGGGAAAATTACTAAGCCTTTCTGAGTGTCATTTTCCTGCTTTGTAAATGGAGACGATAATCCCTTCTACTAAGAGTTGATGTGAGAATAAGATTAAGTAATGAATGTGAAATACTTAAGAGGTTGGACACATGGCAAGCTTCATGAAATGTGTATCCATTATTAGTATTTGGGCGGGTGGGATAACCAACATTTCATTGCTTGCCAACTAGATCCAGGGAATTGTGGGATTTCTTCAGTATTATGAGGAAATTTGCCATTAGGCATCAGCAAAGTGTTTGATTGGGCAGGTTTTTAAAACCATTAAATTTTTTCATAAGCACTTTTCCCTTGTTTGCTTTTGTGCACCTTATTAATATTCATTTGGATGCCAGTGTAGTTTGTCAGGAACAGCTGCCCACAGCTGCAGCAGGCTTTCCGAGAATGAGAGGTACCTGTCAGGCATCTTCATAGGCGCTGCTGGCAGGGTCCTCTACCTTAGTCACCCCGGCGTCCAACTCAAGATGCTTGCTTAGTAAGAAGGCCGACCTGGATGGGGTAGACATAGTTGACTTTCCTGGGATACTGTGGTTCACAGATTCTATCTAGCTTTTGTGTTTCCCTTGATAACGACACCAGTTCATGATGCACAAAGTAGAAAATGTCAAATTGATCTTCTATTTTGGAAATTTAGAATAACCCGGTAAGCAGGCATTTGGTTTGGTTTTGATTCAGAGACCCCCACCTTTTTCCTTACGTCTCCCTGAATGCTCAGCAACTTCAGAGCAAGTGTGTCTTCACTAGGAAGAAGCAAGGCTTTCTCCTTAGAGGAAAAAGGACGTGGAATGCAAACAATAACAATAAAAAAAAATGTTGAGTTGCCTTCAGGTTCCTGAGGTTATCAATGCTTGGAAGGCCTAGATTTTTTTTGGGGGGGAGGGGACGGGGGCGTGCAAGGAGGAATATGTAGAGGTCAGAAATTGTAGTAGGCATGAGGTTTATTGTCCATCTTATTTCAGAGGTGCATATTCCAATAAAATAGACCCTGGATACAACAGCCCGAGAAAAGCCACAGCCTCTCCCCCCTTTCCCCCTAACAACTAATGATGGCAAGCCTGGTGACTTTACTTAAGATCAGATATAAATGCCAGCTGGGAGGACCCTCCCCCATGAGTGTGAAGGACAAGGTGGGCTTCTTCATGGGTGTAGCAGGATGGGATGCATTGGTTAATCCAGTAGCTGTAAGACATTGTTCAGCTGTGAGTATAATAGGAAAGAAGCCAGGCAGCCCTATTTTTCTCCATTTATTATTGGAATTTGTTCCTGCAGAATTCCATTCCTCTTGAGTCTGGGTTTTGTGACGATAACCACAGTAGAGACTGGAGAAGCCGTGAAAGCACAGGGGTCTGCATCAAGACAATGCAGTTTGATTCACAAGGGCTCCCGACCACAGTTTCAGCCCTTGTAGTTTCCTCCATCCTCCATCCTCCTCCTGTCTGCGGCTGTGGATATGGATTCTCAAAGTCCACTGTGCTCCTGGCTTTCTCCACAATACCTCGTAACTTCCAGGGAGAACCTGGGACAGCCACTTAACCTCCGAGCTTCATGGCTCCTTATCTGTCAATGGAAATGACAGTTCTTTCCTCATTCACAAGCTGGTTCTGAGGACCTCTGTGAAAAGTGATTTGGAAGAGCTGTGAAATGATAACCTGAGTCTGCGTAGACATCACCCTGCTAATCCTTCCCTCACGGATTGCTGTCCTGGGCAGGGTGGTGGGTAAGGCCTTGGGCTGGCAGATAGAGGGTGCAGTGCTGGTGCTGAGACGACACAGGAGAACCGTGTTAACCTTTGCTGCTGGGCTCCTTCTTGGTCAGAAGTTGCATCAACTGTGATTACTGCCTGTAGATTCTTCATGCCACTCTCTGTTTGTTAAGCCCACCTGTGAAGTTTGGTCACAAGTCTCTTCTTAGAACGCTCTAAACCGGGTCCAGTATTCCTCCTCGTGTTTCTGTAGCACCCTATGCTTTGCAGTCTGGGTCAAGTTGCTTTTCCTCTCCCTGTGCCTCGGTGTCTCCATCTGTAAAATGGGATAATATTACTAATTCAGTAGGGCTATTGTGAGAATTAAGTGGGTTAATACACATGAAGTATTTAACATGTAACCAGATACACAGACAGCATGCAGGAAGTGTTAAATATAGGTAGGACAAGAAAGCACAACCCCACTTCCAAAGGTAAACATTTTCCTCCTTTTCTGAGTACTGAATTTGCACCTATCCACTTCTTTTTCTTTTTTAATTGTCTAAAGTTTTACATATGTCTCTATCCACTTCTTTATCTCTGAGTATTGCTGAGTCTTCTGATTCTTCATCTGTAATAACTCCTTGCTCATTTCCTGGGTGATATCTATTGACTCATGATAGTTTGGGATTCAAGTCTTACCCCCTCTGAGTCTCACATTTTCTCATCAGCTAAATAAGGAAAATAGCAATGCCTACCGCATGGAGCTACCGAGAGCATCAAAAGAGCTCATGCCCAGAGAGTTCTTATCTCCGTGTTTGGCATATAGTAAGCATTCGATAGGTAGCAGCAGGATCACACCTATGTTTTTGTTCTTTTTTTGGATGGGAAGACATTTCCTGCCATTACAACACGTCTTTGGAAGTGAGGAATTTAATCCTAACAAAACAACTCATTAAATCTATTTTTGCAAAGAATTCTTGGTAAGGGAGGTGAAAGGGTTCCCGGACCCATTTCCAATGTGTGTGAGTGGAGGCTTCCCCACACCAGCAAGCAATTCTTGGATGCCAGCCTGATGTCTGAGCATTCGACTCAATTCTGATACCATTTGCCCAGGATGGAATCTGATTCCACAGGTAAAGGGCTCTGTCCCACCAGACCGCCCTTCACTTCACACTCACTTATAAGCCCAGCTTGTTACCTGTGCTTCTGAATGATTGGCTGCAAATTAGAGGTTTCCATGAGCCCCTTCTGGGGCTCCATTAATTTGCTAGAATGGCTCATAAAACTAGAAAAACCCGTTTACTCGCTAGATTACGGATTTATTGTAAAGAATACTAAGGATATGGATCCAACAGCCAGCGAAGAGAGACAGGGGCAAGGTCCTGAATGAAGCTCAAGGAGATTCTGTCCTTGTGCAGCTTGGGGCTCATTATGGTGGAAAGCATTCTGGTTTTCCAACTTGGAAGCTCTCCGAGAAAAGGGCAAGGAACTGTCTGCTGGGGTTTTTATGGAGGCTTCGTTATGTGGTCATGATTGACTAAGTCAGTTGGCCATTGATTCAGCCTCAAGCCCCTCTCTTCTTGAAGGACAGTCAGGGGGTAGGACTGAAAGTTTTAATCCTCTAACCATAGATTGGCTCCATTGGCAACCAGTTCTGTTCTTCAGGTGTGTTCCTCAGGTGACTTCATTAACATAAAAGATACCTTGATCACTTGGGAGCTCTGTGCGGGAAATGGGGGCAAAGACGAAATCATTAATTCTTATTATAAATCACAATCTCACAGGAGACCTCTGCATCTGTTTTCACTGTTTCAGACGTTTCTGCAAGTGATTGGTGTGGTCGGCGTGGCGGTGGCGGTTATACCTTGGATTGCAATACCCTTGGTTCCCCTTGGCATCATTTTCATTGTTCTTCGGAGATATTTCTTAGAAACGTCCAGAGATGTCAAACGCCTGGAATCTACGAGTGAGTACGAGGGCTGTCAGGTTGGGATGGCAGCAGTGCAGTCTGGCTTCCGTTGATGCCCTCATTAAGGAGACCCCTGAAATTCTCATAACGTTAACATGAACTGTGTGTATTAAAACCTCTGTTAGTCAGTGTGGCCTTTAATGCAAATAGATCAGTGCCATGCTAGATGCAGCCTTCAGCTTCGCATAAGGCAAGAATGGATGTAAGATTCCATGGGAATGTGAGCACTGAAGACAGACATTTCCATCCTGGTCATGACATACTTCCTAATCCAGAGCAGAAGGCAATACATGTTTCTTAGGTATAAAGGATCTCATCATGTTTTAATTAGTAGAGAAATAAAACAGATTCTCTCCCCCTCCCCCTGAATTTCTAGAAATGACAAAGGAAAGGCAAAGATTGCAGTGGTTCTCAACCTTCCTAATGTCTCAACTCTTTAATACAGTTCCTCATGTTGTGGTGACCCTCAACCATAAAATTATTTTCGTTGCTACTCCATAACTGTAATTTTGCTACTGTTATGAATCGTAATGTAATTACTGATATGCTATATGTGTTATCCGATGGTCGCAGCCCACAGGTTGAGAACCGCTGGATTAGAGGAAGAAAAGGTGTCAGGAAATGCACTCATGTCAGAGTGATACATTTGAAAAATATATTACTCTCACATACTCAAAACATTTCCAATAAGTTGTGGTGGTTAAATGTTTTGAAAAGATAAGCACTGCTATTTTCAGTCTTGCTCTTAATTGTCACCAGTAGTGCCACACTGTTTGAGGGCTACCCACCCCCACCCCCTTGGGCTGTCCTTATAAATGGATACTGAAAATAATCCCCTCGGGAGGACATAGGAGAGGGATCAGTTTAGTCTGTTACTCTATTCAGCTTCCTAGAGTTAGAATAGTGGGGAAAGCATTTTATGATTAACCATTGTGTTCTACAGGTAATCACAGAGGATGTACCGATTCAGAGCTTATCTCATTAATGCACAGACATTTTATTATCAAAACAACAAAATTATAAGGAGAATAGATACTAATATGTTTTTAAGTCTATAAGGATGATAGCCAAAACATAAAGAAGGAAGATAAAAATTATAAGACTAACATATGTATTTTTTAAATCTATAAGGATGATAGCCAAAACATAAAGAAGAAAGATAATTGTATCAGAAACCTCAGCTGAGGATAGTTACTGCAAAATAACACCAGCTTAGCTTTCTGGAAGCCAGGCTAAGGAGAGAAATGTTGATTCCCACGGTTCTCCGTATCTACCAAGTGGAAAAATACAAGTTCATTAGGATAAAGGAGTTTTTGTTGTGGCAAATGTGTGTTTCTTTTTTAATAATAAACCCTAGAAGGGCATTTGTCCTAAGTATTTGCATAAAGACTAGTGGGTGACAGTTTCATAAAAGCTATAGCCAACTTTTCAGTCATCAAGAAAACCAGCTAAACTACTGTTGAGGGTTGGTTTTCTTAGATCTTTTAATGGGGTGGCGGAGTAGTGTCGTCAAGGTGTTGATAACATTCTGTTGATGTGATTTGTTATGATGACAGGACTTGGAGAAGGCGGGACAAGTGATAAGTGCCAACCATTTTTTTGTGTAGACAACAAGGCTTCAGTCATTTACTAGTGGAGGCCACTCTTTCCTCCACACCCCACAGATAACCACATGTGGTAGCCAGTTGATTAGACCTGGTGGTCTGTACCATAAATAACAATTCCACTGTTTCCTCTAAGCCGGCGGTTCTCAACCTGTGGGTTGCGACCCCTTTGGGGGTCAAACGACCCTTTCACAGGGGTTGCCTAAGACCATCAGAAAGCACATATATAATTACATATTGTTTTTTATAATTAATCACTATGCTTTAATTATGTTCAATTTGTAACAATGAAAATACATCCTGCGTATCAGATATTTACATTACGATTCATAACAGTAGCAAAATTACAGTTATGAAGTAGCAACAAAAATAATTTTATGGTTGGGGGTCACCACAACATGAGGAACTGTATTAAAGGGTCTCGGCATTAGGAAGGTTGAGAACCGCTGCTCTAAGCAATAACTGACAGCACCTCTTGAGGCCACTGTTGGGACCACCCGCAAAAAGAAGGACATCTGATTGTCTTGGCTAGAAGGCACAAACTTGCTTCATCCGTGTGCTTTGAATAACTGCTAACGTCCCGAGCTTTGTTTTCAGGTCACGCTTGAAACCTTGCAACCTTGGGCTGACATTTAAGCTTTCTTGCTGTCAAATCTACAATTGATCTAATGGTTTTTCATTTTTGCAATTGTGAGCTTAGCAATGTTGAATCATAGAGAAGTGCATCAAGCCTGGATGGCATTTAGTTGTATTTCTTTAGCCAACTCTATTCATTTGTCAAGGCCTGGATTATGAAGCCACATTCACATTTTGTCTGTAAGGGTTCTATGGTCAACTAGCAATGTCTGCCAGGGGCGTTGCTAGGGGAGTGTTAACACGTGTGCCACGTGTTTTCAAGTCATGGATACTCATGTCTGCTGTTTTAGAGTTCTCATGCCAATTCTTAGGGACTTTGTTCAACTTAAGATGCTTACTAAGATGTCCAGTATTGAGAAAGGCTTGTGGATTAAGATTTTAGAGTTTTCTAAAGATAAACTACAAAGTGTGTGTGTGTGTGGGGGGGATGCATTTAGTCATACACGGGCATCTTTAACCCCTGATTATTCTCTCTGTGAGGTGCTGTGGCCATGATTAAAAGCACGACCTTGGGAATAAGCCAGTACTGGGTCTGTCACTCAGCTCTACCAGCTACTTGGATTGATTTTCTTAATCTTGGGCAGTGCTCTTAATCCCTCAGTCTGTTTTTCCCTCTGTCAAGGATATAATACACCTGCCCTCTGGAGTTCTTGTGAGGATTACTTGAGTTGAGGCTTAAACAGTGCTTGCTGGCTTCTACCAAAGGCATTAAGAGCATGACAGCTAGCAGGTCACCCACAGCATTAACAAGAGCCTATAGCAAGGCTGGCAGCCCAGGGTCCTTGCATGCAGTTCCCCGCCCACCTTGCCAGGGAAGATTTGCAACCCTGTGTCCCAAAGAGTCGTCAGGTTTCACGGAAAACACAGCTGTCTGTCTTGTGAAATGTAGGTTACATTTGTCTGTGACTGGTGACTAATGCCATGGGTGTTACATAGGTCTACTTCAGGACAGTCAGCTTAGTCGGTGGGAAAAAGGATATTACATTGGGCAAGATAATACCGGAGCCTTGGCATCCCCCCTCTCTCTCTGTACCAGTTAAATTTCTTTGCAAACCCTCCAGTTCACTCATCCTGGTATCCGCTCAGCCCCGAATGGCGTGTGGAAGACAGAGGATAGTTTTCCACAGACCCAGATTCCTGCTGTACTGCTATTGCTCTTGGGTATGCGGTCAAGAAGGTGATGTGTTCTTTGGCTGCCCTGGTGTTCAAGGCTGGGTGACACCTGTTTTATAGAGTCCACCCTCTGGGGATAATCAATTGCCACTTTGACCTCCTTATGAGGGAAGCAAGTGAGGAGGATGTCCAAGCTCTGGAGAACTGTAGCATCTCTTTTTCCTTCTCAGAAGAATTGTCTATGGTGAAATAGTTGATGTGACAACATTAGCTCTGGGCATGAGACCATGAGTTCTCTGCACTGTGTGTAGCACTCCCTTCATATAATGAGCCATGTAACTCCCCTGAGTCATCCTGATGGGCACCTTATATCCAGACTGGCCGTGTTCGGGGGCGGGCTGGGACATCTGCTGGGGGGTGCAGAAAAGGCCTCCGTGGAGCTTCCAACCTTTCTGATTTGGCACATGAGCTCAGTCTGTGTTCGTGTTGCTCTCTTCAACGTGCAGGGTTTAAAGGGAACTAAAGTAAAGAGAAGTTCAAAGTTACTCAGTATGGTGGGGAGAGAACAGTGTGGATGCTAGAGTAAGACCACAAGCATAAAACTGGATGGTCCGAACCATCGCAGAATCACTTGTGGTCCTTTGCCTGAATTAGATACAAGGGGAAGTGTGAGGTCATGTCTGCCTGGGAGAATGTTTTCTCCTTTCAGCACTGTCACAGGCTGGGGACCCTGACCCTAGCACTAACCCTAATGGTCCCCAGTCTGGAATGAGCCCCCAGCTGAGTGGATGGTCAGATGGCCCACAGTCCAGGGCTTCCACACATGGAAGCCTCCTCCCTCCTTGCCTGTAGAACTGTGGATACTCACTGAGCATCCCTAACACATGTGCAGTGCCCACATGCATGGTATTGTGTGACACATAGACACTCCATGCCGGGCTAAGGAATCAGGTGCTGGCATTAAGTTTGAGTTTTTCCCTGTCATTTTATAAAATCTCTGCAGCTTCCTATAACACGAGTGAGATCTTACCTTCCCCTAAACACCCAGATTTTACCAACAGATCCTTTGAGCAGGACTGTGATGAATGAGTTAGCAAACAAAGAATTTATCCAAAACTAGCTATGATTTGAAGCTGGCCAAAGATGGGGTCAGAATGAAGCTTTTATTCCCAAGTGGGTAATGGAAAGCATGGTATGACCAGGGGCTTGAGGGTTGACCTGCAGGGTCTTCCCAGAAGGGGCACAGCCAGTTCTGCCCCAGGCCCTCCGCTGGGAGGCTCTGGCTGTGCTGTTTGTTGGGAGATGCCACCACAGATGGTTCCCCACTGACTTTCTCTGCCGTCTCTCTCTGCTTCCCCAGCTCGGAGCCCGGTGTTTTCCCACTTGTCGTCTTCTCTCCAGGGACTCTGGACCATCAGGGCGTACAAAGCTGAGGAGAGGTTTCAGGAACTGTTTGATGCGCACCAGGATTTGCATTCAGGTCTGTATGTTTCTGGAAACGGTTTCAAAGGATGGGCCCTGCTGCCTCCTGAGCCTTGACCTCCCTCTCAGGTGGCCTTGTTGGCTTTGCATTCTCCCTGCCTCCCCCTGCGGCCAGCCCCACATTCTGTCGCTGCACATCTTCCTCCCCTCCCCTGCCCCCTCTGCGCTCCCCTCTTCCTCAATAACAGTACCCCCCCTCCCCCCCAGCTTGTATTGTTCTTCTATCATTGGGCCCATGACTTTCTGTCCCTTTGGGGCAGGCGTCAGGAAACTTTTTTTGTAAAGAGCCAGATAGTAAATATTTAAGGCTCTGTTTGCCATATCAGCTCTGTTGCAACTAGTCAACCTTGCTGTTGTAGCACAAATGCAGGCAAAAATAATGCATCAGCAAATGGTTGTGGCTATGTTCCAATAAAACTTTATTTATAGAAACAGGTGGTGAGCCGTTCTTGGCCACAGGGCATAGTTTGCCGACCCCTTTTTTAGAACATGTGGGGTGGCAGAAGTGACTGAGGAAATCCACTTCCTGACTGTCAGATTTGCCACCCTTTTGATATGTAATTTTCCTTGTATCTGTGAAGCTTTCCAATCTGTATCATATGTTGAGGATAAAATGGCACTTAGAACGCTACACGCAGATCCCTTTAGTGAGATGGTCATTTAGATACAGGCTCCTAAGGCATAAACACTGTGCAGGGCCCCGGAGTGAATATGGAAGGTGCTGGAAATGGACTGGGAGTTGCCCTCTCTGCTGTGGGAGCACTGGGAACAGCACATGAGAGACTGAGCTTCATGTCGAGGCCCAGCTGAGGAAGAAATGCACTGACGAGACCATGTTCCCATGTTCTGTAGAGGGATCACATTTCTGTTTATAACCTGAGGGTTGAATTTTTTTAATGCATGCTCCCCTCAAAATCAGGAAAAATCCACTGTACCGATGCCTGAGTATAATGCACTTAGCTTTCTGGAATCTTCAGGTTCCCTGGGTGTGCAACTCTGCTGTCTTCCTTTGTGTAAAAATCTTCTGTAGCTCCACTGAGTACAGTGTTCCCCCTCATTCGAAGTGGTTAACGTGGTTTTTCTACTTTTCCATGTGCTTGCTGTGTTCACAATCCCAGAGGCTTGGTTCTTGTTTCTGACCACGTCCCGATGGTTCGCTGTGCGTCTGGATGCCATCTGTGCCATCTTTGTCACCGTTGTTGCCTTTGGGTCCCTGATTCTGGCAAATAGTAAGTACAGATGGGAGTAACTATTCGTGGTATGATTCCCATGTATGGCTGCATTTACAAGTATTAAATTGAACTCTTGCCACCTTGTCTAATACCTAGTGGGTTTGTATTAAGGCATATGCAGTGTGTGAGGTTGGGTGTGATTCTGCTGTTTGGCCCACGGAGAGGACCACTGGGGTCTGGATGAGTTCCTTTGATCTTCTTTGAATGTGTTGAGACCTGTGCAAATGTAGCAAGCCGACCCCCTGAGCCTCTTGGTAGTGTCTGGTAGTTGTGAGGATAGAACCAAGTTCACCATTAAGCATTTTGTCCAGCTTAGGGCTTTACGTTTTAGCTACAGGACCACTCAGATCTCTTGGCTGTAGGTGCCTGGTGCACTGGGTGGAGAAAGATGCTCAGCGGGAAGGAATGTTATCCTCACTGCCCCGTGGGTACCAGATGAGCAGGTGTTGGCGTGCATGGCTTGAATTCGCCATCCCTAACTATTCCATGTTACAGCACCAAATCACAATATTGAACAATGGAACAATGAGAGGAGTGTTTTGGATTTAAAAGCACTGGTTCTTAGTACGCATTGCTTTGTTTTTAGGGGTTTCCAATCACAGTTGCATTGGACCTAGTAAGTGAAATTACATACTGGTCCTGGAAACCACAATGAGGAAACTCTAAATAATGACTTACCTATATCATCTGCCAGGTGTGTGTCAGTCCTGTGGGATTAATAAACTCATTTAGTATTCATTGTGAATTCACAGCAGGGGGTTTTGTGTCCTGGTCTCAATCAACAGATAGTGAAAGTGTAAACTATTGCTATTATCGAATGCTGTGTTTAAATACTTTAAAGGAGTCTTTTTGGTGAAGTGACAGAAGGAGCCAGACTCTGGGTTTAGAATGGACTGTCTTGACTCCCCTTTTTTTGCCATTTAGCTTTGGATGCCGGACAGGTTGGCCTGGCACTGTCCTACGCCCTCACCCTCATGGGCATGTTCCAGTGGTGCGTCAGGCAAAGCGCCGAAGTCGAGAATATGGTAATGTTTATCTTGACGTTCTTAGCCTTTTCCAGTCTCCTTCCCATTAAACAGCATAAAAGCGCTCCTTATGTAAAATATTAAAACTGTTATTTTTACATCGGAGCTAACAGCGTGTTTCAGATCCTGCTTCCATCTGTTTAAAGTTAATGTAAAATAAAATGTATACATCTTTTTCTCAGTCTTATGTATGCCATGTCAGCAGGTTTTGTATGCCTCACAAGCTGTCTTCAAATGTAATACAGGTCTCTGTGGGAGGGCGGTTCTGAAATCCTGGAGTGGATGTAAGCTAATTTCTCAGAGGCCCATTTATTTATTTTTCTTAATGGGGTAGTTCCTCATTCCTGTTTTTTTTTAAAAAATATTATGTTTAGGTTTTTCTTTGTTTAATTAATAGGCATCTCCTCCCTCCCCCACCCCCATTTTAGCATTTAGCAGTTTACCACTGAACACCTGAATGTGCTGGGGTCCCTCTTTCTGGCAGAATTAAGCTCCTCTCGGATGCCTGGTCAAAGGTGTTGAGTTACCAGTTCACTTGTTTAGGAGGGCATAGTCAATATGTAAATTGTCTCCTCTTATGAATATTTGCAACTTCTCCTAAAAAGAGGAAAATAATAAAAATAAAATACTCATTTTGCTCTTCTAATGAAGTAGAAAGTGACTATTACATTGAGGTTTGGTGACCATCAGTTTAATTCATCTATAACAGATGGCCCTTCTCTAGCTTAAATTACTGATTGGTGGCTCTAAGTAGTCTTTTCTTTAACAAAATCCTCTTGTTTTGTTTTGTTTTAATTCAGATATGAAAAGTAGATAAATGAGGTCTTAGCATTCTTTTATTTCATTCTCTTAGTTTTAATATAATGTTGAGGGAAGTACCCGTAAGTACGTAAAAGTGTCAAAAGATGATGAACAAGTTTGTAAATCATCAAAGTCTTCATCCAGTTCCTACCTTCTCTCCTTTGGGGGCATTACAACGTGAGATAGCCTTAGTCAACTAGGTATAAAAACAGAATGGTTCAAACTAAAATAAAAAAACAGAACGGTTCATTTACAGTCTCTTACCATCCATAAACCCACGATGTCCTCCGCCTTGCAGATGATTTCAGTAGAAAGGGTGATGGAATATACAGACCTTGAGAAAGAAGCGCCTTGGGAATACGAAAAACGCCCCCCGCCGGCCTGGCCCCATGAAGGCGTGATTGTCTTTGACAACGTTAACTTCACCTACAGCCTGGACGGGCCTCTGGTACTCAAACACCTGACAGCCCTCATTAAGTCAAGAGAAAAGGTTTGTTTAAACCACCCTCCCTCTTTAAAATTTCAACTAAAGGTTTAGTGGCTGCATCCGACTGTTGGCTTCCTCGTGAATGAGTCAGGGGCCCTTTTGTTCTTCTGTGGATGCAAATTACATCGGTGACCATAGGTAAACCTTGGAAACTGACCATGAATGTGAATACCAATATTTCTCTCCTCCTGGTGTGAGCTGCCTCATGGTGGTTGCTGAGCCCTGACCGAGGCTGGAACTTACCCTGCCCCAGGACATGGGCCCAACATCTCATTATTCACGCCTAAGTCTTGGAAGTCAACCCGGGCTACTTGTTAATAACTCTCTAGTATCTGGTTCCGATCGATTCTTACTTCTTCGTATTTCACAGTCCTTCTTTTCCTCCCCAGGGTGGCCTTTAGTCGCTGCCCTCTGTCCCTTGGCCCATTCCATAGACTTGCCTCCTCTAACCCGTCCTTCGCTGTCATTCCCCTGCCCTCCCACCAGCAGGCTGCTTCTTTCTGGGACACTGTTCTGATCCCTATGGGTCCCCAATAGCTCCTGGCCTGGATGATCCACTGCTAGAACCATAGCCCCAGGTCCACTCCATCAGGGGCGGGATGGCCAGCGCTCAGCCACCAGAGAAAATTCTGGAATCCATGACCCAGTCAGGACTAAGGAACCAGCTGGAGGCAGTAAAGGGCCCAGAGACTCACTCAAAGTTGATGGAAGGAAGCCCAGGGGGCAGGGGAAGACACACGTGGGGGACCCAAAGGAGTTGTATCCTGGCCCTGCCAGGGGCTAAGTGCACTGGCAATGGGACCCTGGGGCCCTCAGCTGGGACCAGGGCAGGCTCTTAAAGAAGTGGTTTAACCAGAACAGACAATGCTGTAGAAAGGTCTACTCCCACCTACTCCTCGAGCCCCAATTCCCAACATGCATTCCCCCCCACACCCCCTCTTGCACTTGGCTAGTGTGATGGTTCTGCCAGAGCATCAGGCCTCCTGGCTTCCCTTCCACAGGGACCCTTTCTTTTCGTCACCTGGCTGTTGAGAGCCTCCTTGTTTTCAGAGTCAACTCTAATGCATCTGCCTCTGTGAGACCCTCAACTCTGCCACAGCATCTTACGTGTTCTTTTAAAATAGTGCTTATAGTACCCCCATGCTCATAGAAGGATTCTCACAGTAGCCAAAAGTTGGAAATATCCCAAGGGATTAATGGATAATCAGAATGTGGTAGATCCAAACCATGGGGTATTGTTCAGCCTTAAAAATGAAAGACATTTTGACACATGGATGACCCTTGAAGACGTTATGTTAAATGAAAGAAGCCAGACACAAAACGACAGGTGCTACATGATTCCACTTGAATGAGGTTAGGAGCGTAGTTAGGTTCCGAGACAGAGAAAGTAGGATGGTGGTTGCTAGGAGCTGGCGGGAGAGGCGAATGGAAGTTAGTGCTTCATGGGTATAGAGTTGCATCGCAAGGCAAGAGAATTTTGTAGATTGGTGGCACAACAATGAGAATGTACTTAACACTACTGAACGGTATACTTAAAAAGTGGTTTAAGTTGGTAAACTTTGTTATGTGTATTTTACCACAATTACAAAATAAAGATGGTACTTATGCCATGCTTTGTAATTTGGGGTCTGACCTCACAGTACACTGAGGCTTCTTAAGGTCAGGGAGCATCTTATTTTCATCTTTGTTCCCCAGAAAATGGCATTCTGCAGGCACACGGTGGGTGGGGAGGCACCGCTGGCTGCGAGAGTGCGTAATACGCAGGTGTGAAGCGACCAGCAACAAAAACAGACACCCAGGACAGCTCCTGTAAACAACCCATTACCTAGATGCACTAAATACCTTAAGCACTGCTCTTTTAAGCTCTTTTCCACCACAGACCCATTTAGTGGACTATAGCCATAATTTAATGAATGATACCCTTGTGACATGAAAGAATAACTGTTCGACTTAATGCCCAAATGATACCCGGGAGCAGCTCTACTGAGTCACGTGGCACACGCTGGCTCATTATTTCCAGGTGTATTGCAGGTCGGGAGGAAGGCGAGGACTGCTGTGTCGGGGAAACATTAACTACCCCTCTCGATGGAGTCCCATCCCTCAGAGCACTCTCGGGGAGGTTCAATCACCGGCAGATACTGTGACCGTCGGATTTCACGTGCCAGACATAAATCTGTTAATTTGCAACATGAATTAAATTTCCCAGGCAACCTTGGAGTAGGAATTATCTAAGAAACTTGGTCATACAACTTAGAAACATAACTGATTTGTTTTCTTCAATCTAAAACACAATCCCCCCGCCCCCCACCTCCCCGTCATAGGATTATTTGAGATTCTAAAATGTTTGTGGGAAAATTGAGTTTGCAGACTGAATTATGGTAACTCCAGTAGCTTGGCTTTTGGTCTGTGTCTCGGCCCACCACAGTATCACTTGGTGCTCCACTTGTGTGTTGGGGATCGTACCTGCCCAGCGTAGTCATGAAATGATTTCCCTGTGCCTGTGGAGGTCCTGGGTCCCATCTCCACACCTGTGCCAGCCCTGTTACTCCGGGACACCCCTTCGGTCTGGCATTTGGTTGAGAGAGGCTGTTCAGGAGACGTGGGGATGTGTGAAATGCTGCTTTATTCTCTTTCACGTATTTCCTCTGCTGTCCAGATTCCTGGAAGTTGTAGTAAATGAGAACGTCGAATAGGTACTAAGCAGCAATCTAATTCACAGAAGAGATAGCAAGTAAAAGAAAGAACCAAAATGAGGTAAATAGCACCCTAGGCAACCTCGTTAGATTCTCAACACTGGCTGCATTTTTCATTTAGGCAATTTTGAGGTTGATTTGATCATTTTAGTGAGTACTGGGCCATTGTAAAGCATTTCCGAGCCCAGGAGGTAGATTAATTTTGGTTTATTATTTTTTTCTTGCTCAGAGCTATTACTTGGGTAATACATTTTACAGTTCTGTGCTCGATCTTGCTATAATGTGCAAAAATATTAGTTCCCTGCATTTCCTCCTTTTTCACGTAGTACTTTCTCAGGAACCCCTCGCCTCACTCCAGAGTGTCCCACTCCCCCAGCCACTTTCGGTTTCCTTCCTGCTCAGACCGCAGGGCAGCAGCAGCCCCATCACCTGGACTTCTCAGAAATGCAGTCTCTCAAGCCCAGCAGAGCTCTTGGCTCAGAACCCATTTGAAAAAGCCCCCCTCTCCTAAAGTTCTGCACCCTCAGGCAGTTTTTGATGACCAATAATAGCCCATGAAATGTCCTTTGAAATGTCCTTTGACAGTTGGAAATTAAGCTCATCCATTACCCCAACCGCTGTGATTGAGCAGGATGTTCTAGATCAGAGGTGGGGAACCTTTTTCTGCCAAGGGCCCTTTGGATCTTTATAACATCACTCCTGGGCCATACAAAATTATCAACTTAGAAGTTAGCCTGTTACATTTGGTCAAACATTTAATTAACTCACCCCAATGCCTTGGCAGGCCAGACCAAATGATTTCTCTGGCCTTATACAGCCCATGGGCCGGATGTTCCCCACCCCTGCTCTAGAAAGTTCTATGTCACTTACCGCCCCACAGATTTGTTTTCTATTTTCCACAAGATAAGACATGTAAAGCATCTACTGGCACGGAGACCAGCACAGAGTAATCACTTGGACAAAGATAGCTGTTGTTATCACAGGGTGTACAAATTGTTGTCCGGCCCATGAAAATGAGGGGGTTGGCCATTTGCAATCCTATTTATGGATCCATCTGCCATATCTGTCTTCTCTGTTCAGCTTATTGTATACCTAAACAATATAGGAGTAGATGTTCTATAAGTTTCTCCAGACTGAGGTAGACTCCCCAAACTCTCTACAAGATGCCTCTTTGGTGCAGGACACCCCAGGTAATAAAAATCATTCAAAGGTGAACTAATGCAGAGCCTGCTGTCAACACATGCAGTCCAGAGAAGATACAGGAATTATAAAAATGGCTGCCATATGAGATAGAAGGAGGTCACAATTTTTATGGAAGTTTAGAAGATGATGTTTAGGGAGACAGGTAGAACGTTTCCAAAAAATTTGGCATTTGAAACAGAATGTGTGATGTGGTTAGGATTTCAGTAGGTGGACATGCATGTGGAAGTCATGCCAGGTGATGGGACCAGCATAAGCAAAGGTGCGATGCCTTGATTCACTGAATGAAGAACTAGGCACCTGCAGAGCCTTTGGGGAAATGAACCCCCAGGTGTGTAACACTCATTTTCACTTTTAATCCCACAACTATCTAGTGATCACAAGGGAGCTGACTTTTGGAGATTAAGGATAGAGAGGTTCGGTAGACAGTTTTGTAGAAAAGACTTCCGGGTACATAGACAAGCACAGAGGGGTCCTTGGGAGGCTTAGCCTGAGAAGTGAGTGCACATGGGCTATGGTGGGAAGATGCGAGAGGCAGGAAGCCACTGCCTATTGTGTACTCCCAGCAAGATGTTAGTAAGGAACATGATTCCACTTTTTGGAATGAAACTGATGTTGCTTAAAACAAAGTTATAACACCCAGTTTTGTGGATGTTCAGGGAATCGGGTGAGAGTAGAAATTGATCTATTTCTGGAGGGTAGTTTGGCAGGTACTTAACAACCTCCTTTGAAAATGTTCATACCTGTCTGGCAGCAATTCCACATCTAAGAATTTATCTGAAGGAAATAATTAAGGTTGTTTGCAAAGATTTAACTTCAAGGGTATTTGACACAGTTATTTATAATAGCAAAATATCTACAAATAGGGGATTTGGTAATAAACTATCATATACTGTAATATTATGTAGCCATCAAAATAACTTATGAAATATTAAACAAAAGCAGGTTATAATAATACTAGAAGCCCAGTGCACAAAAATTTGTGCACGGGGGGGGGGGGGGGGGGGGGAGTCCCTCAGCCCGGCCTGTGCCCTCTCGAAGTCTGGGACCCCTCGGGAGATAACGAACTGCTGGCTTAGGCCTGCTCCTGGGTGGCAGAGGGCAGGCCCAATCCCTAGGTGCAGCCCCTGGTCGGGCTCAGAGCAGGGCCGATTGGGGAGTTGGGGCGCCACCCCCTGTCATGCACAGAGCAGGGCCGATTGGGAGGTGGCGATGCCACCCTCAGTCACGCTCAGGGTAGGGCCGATTGGGAGGTTGGGGCACCGCCCGTCATATTCAAGGCAGGGTCGATGGGGAGGTTGTGGCACCACTCCCTGTCACGCACAGAGCAGGGCCAATCAGGGGGTTGGGGCGCTGCCCCTTGTCATGCACAGAGCAGGGCCAATCAGGGGGTTGGGGAGCTCCCCCCTGTCACACACAGAGCAGGGCGGATCAGGGGGTTGGGGCGCTGCCCTCTATCACCCACAGAGCAGGGCTGATCAGGGGGTTGGGGCGCCGCCACTGTCACACTCAGGGCAGGGCCAATGGGGAGGTTATGGCTCTACCCCATCACACACAGAGCAGGGCCCGTGGTGTTGGGGGGTTGGGACGCCGCACCCTGCCACACACAGAGCCGCAGGGCGATCGGGGGTTTGGGCGCTGCCCCCTGTCACACTGATCCCGGTGCCGGGAGGCCTCGCGGCTCCGCTGATCCCGGTGCTGGGAGGCATATTACCCTTTTACTATATAGAATAGAGTCCTGGTGCATGGGTGGGGGCTGGCTGGTTTGCCCTGAAGGGTGTCCTGGATCAGGGTGGGGGTCCCAACTGGGGTGCCTGGCCAGCCTGGATGAGGGGATGATGGCTGTTTGCAGCTGGTCACACACCCTTCAGGGTGGGGGTCCCCACTGGGGTGCCTGGCCAGTCTGGGTGAGGGGATGATGGCTGTTTGCAGCCGGTCACACACCCTTCAGGATGGGGGTCCTCACTGGGGTGCCTGGCCAGCCTGGGTGAGGGGCTGAGGGCTGTTTTCAGGCTGGGTCTGAAGCTCCCAACTGCTCCTTTTTTCTTTTTTTTTCTTTTTTTATTCTGGGCCAGCTTTAGCTCTGAGGCTTGGCTCCAGCTCTGAGGCCTCAGCTGCTGAAAGTAGGTATCTGGTTTGTTTAGGTTCTATAA
Source organism: Myotis myotis (assembly GCF_014108235.1). Taxonomy (NCBI): domain Eukaryota; kingdom Metazoa; phylum Chordata; class Mammalia; order Chiroptera; family Vespertilionidae; genus Myotis; species Myotis myotis. The sequence continues at coordinate 41,508,014 of NW_023416335.1, forward strand.
TCGAAACTCTGTATCAACTCCAGCTCTGAGATCCCGGCTCGCTGAAAGCAGGGTTCTGGGGTTTTGTTTAGCTTCTATATTTGTTACAATGTTCAAACTGCAGGCTCAGAGGCTGGCAAGGCAGGCGGGGAACGTTGCAGTCCTCTGTCACTGAAGCAAGCAAGCCTCATGTTCAGTTTAAGCTGCCTGGCTGCCGGCCGCCATCTTGGCTGGCAGTTAATTTGCATATCACCCTGATTAGCCAATGGGAAGGGTAGTGGTTGTACGCCAATTACCATGTTTCTCTTTTATTAGATAGGATATTCATATTAATCCCATTTTCTTTAAATATATGAGCTAATATCTTAAGAAAACACACGCACACACTCACGCACGTGTGCATCCAGAAAGAAAATACTTAAACATCTTAAGAATGATTTTATTCAAGTGCTAGGATTACTGCTAGTATATATTTACCTTCAAATTTACTCTCAGTGATTATGATTAAGAAAAGTGTTGGTTTTATTTTGTTTTTTACGTGGTAATGCAGCCTTGCACACAGGTGAGGTCTGGGCATTGTAATGAGGGGATTGGGGTCATGACACATTGCAGAAGTAGAATCTTCAGGGCCATGCCAGTGTTGGAAAGGGCTACAAATAAGGTGAATGTTCTGAGCCCGTGAGCCTGGAAAAGAGTCAGGGGGGTGAAGGGGGGATGTCAGGAAGGGGAGCAGCTGTTGTGAGGGGGCATTGGGTATTGATCGTGTTGAATTGGATGTATGAAGAGAGACTCGGGAAAAAGTCCAACACTCTGGTGTCGGTCCTCAGACCAACCTTAGCAGTTGCAAAGCAGCTAAAAGAAGATTGTCTCTTTGGTATTATGAGTTTAAACGTACTGACTGGGGACAGTCTCCATGGGCAATTGGTAAAACCCACAGGTGGCCTGTGAAAGACTCCAGCTTAGTTTTTTTTAAACAATTTTTTATTGATTAAGGTATTACAAATGTGTCTTTATCCCCCCCATTGTCTCCTCATTCCCCCAGTCTTGCCCTCACCCTCACCCCCTGTTGTCTGCGTCCATCGCTTATGCCTATATGCATGCATGCAAGTCCTTTGGAGAGAGCATCCAGCTTAGTTTTGATGACCGGCCAGCAGAGAGAAACAGAGGTGGGTTTTCTTTGAATGGCCATTTTCTTATCATCCTCACTCTAGTTTGGAGCTCCTGATCCTATGATCCTGAGCCTCAGCCGGGCAATAAATTCTTTTTTGAAATGCCATTATTGATTTTACAATTAAGCTTTGAATCTTTGGAGGTATTCAAATGAGAAAATACAGACAGTTCCCCCCATATAATCAGTGCTCAGAAAGGTTTAGTTCTTCTGTGTTTAAAGCTGTGAGTTTTTAAAGTCTAGTGAATTAACTTAGTGATTGAAAACATATCTTATGCCCCTCATTGATTCCAGATTCCTAAATAGAGATATCATCTCCTGGGAAGCTCCCACCAAGGAATTTTCAGTTGGGCAAGCTCCTTGCTTTAAAAACACACATAAAAACTACCACCCCCCCCCCCCAACAAACAACCAACAGAACAATAACACACACACAACAGTTTCTGCATACAGATTTAAAAGCACACAGCTAAAATCCAGTTTTTACAATACTGTTTCATTCCTGACCAGCATTCTATTGATTCTTTGATCTTATTGTCAGTTTACTTAATTTCTCTCTGCTTTGGTTTTAATAACTAGACTGATACTTGACATGTTTCTTTCCCAAGGGGCAATTTATAACTATTAATTGGTTTGTAAAATGCCTTTTGAACTATTTAGATGAAAGGCCTCATATAAATAGCAAATGTTTCTTGTGTTGTTGTTGTTGTTGATTTCATTATGTGTATTTTGACTACTTGCTACTTGCTGTCTTTTAAGATACTGAAACCTACATTTTAAAATTTTCAGATCTTTCCTTTCAAGAACAAACATAACCAGATATTTAACATCCAGAAGTGATTTAGTTTCTTTACCAAACAGTAATTCCTCTTAAAAGGTAGGACCTGGGAAAAAACGAATACTTGTTTATGTATAACACTTCTGACTTGACTTGTTGGCACCACAATAAAAGTATCCAAGAAATTCTCAAGGTTCAAAATACCCAGACACAGGAATAAAGCGAATTTAAACCTGACTTCTTATTGACCACATAGAAGTCGACTGGCTTTTCATCGCCAGGAGGTTGAGTCTCTTATTTTTCACTTTTCTTTGGACAGAGAAGAAAACCACCAGCCACCCCAAAGGACATTTGTCAGTGTCTGACATTTTTGGTTGCCACAGTTTGGGGGGTGCTACTGGCATCGAGATAGATAGAACCCCAGGATTCTGGCAAACATCGTATAAAGCACAGGACAGCCACTGTCACACAACAAAGTGTCATCTGGCCCAAAATGCGGACAGTATCCATGTTGAGAAATCCAGACAACATTCAGTGTAGAACTTAATTCATCTTCATCCACTGGGATTTCTCCTCAGTCTGTTGCATAGTGTGTGTTTTTTTTTAAATCTTGCCTGGATTTCTTTGCAGGTTGGCATTGTGGGAAGAACAGGAGCTGGAAAAAGTTCCCTCATCTCCGCCCTTTTTAGATTGTCAGAACCCGAAGGTAAAATTTGGATTGATAAGATCTTGACAACTGAAATTGGACTTCACGATTTAAGGAAGAAAATGTCAATCATACCTCAGGTATGCAAATCAGAGCATTCTCACATGATCTTTTTATAAGGGCACCTAAGTTTAATTGCTTTTAATTTTATTACTGTTTAAAAGTGAATTAAAGGGGTGATCCATTCCCCCAAGTAGAGCATATTTTTAACAGCAGGTATTTTTAACTGATATTTTATATTAATCAGTTGACCAGTTTTATTTGTTTGTTCATTTGGGGGTGTGTGTGTGTGTGTGTGTGTGTGTGTGTGTGTGTGTATGTGTGTGAACGAGAGAGAGAGAGAGAGAGAGAGAGAGAGAGAGAGAGAGAGATTGAGATTGAATAATTTACTCAGGTAGATTTCTGAACTCAAACTTCCCCAAATTCCCAATTTTATCTACTGGCTAGAGGACTGGTTAATGAAATTTGTGTACGGGTGAGGTCCCTAGGCCTGGCTGGTGATCAGGGCCTATCGGGGCTGCCTCACCCAGTCCCCATTGGGGCCGGGCTGGCTGCGGCCTGCTGGCTGCTGTCTGGGGCCTGGGGGCCTGCCGGCTGCCAGACAGGGCCTGCGGGATCAGGGGAGGGACCGGGGTGGTTGGCTGACCATAGGAGGTTGGCTGTGGGAGCGCACTGACCACCAGGGGGCAGCTCCTAATTTGAGCGTCTGCCCCCTGGTGGTCAGTGGGCATCATAGCAACTGGTTGACCCATTGTTCCTGTCATTTGGGTCGTCCAGTTGTAAAGGTCTCTTAGGCTTTTATAGATAGATAGATAGATAGATAGATAGATAGATAGATAGATAGATAGATAGATAGATAGATAGATAGATAGATAGCCACATAATTCTGAGAACAAAATGAAAAATGGTTTGTTTAGCACTTGAGGGGTTTTTATAGGAAAACATAGGTTTTAAATGACTTAATGATGGCATTTTGCAGCAGGAAATAAAGCTACCTTTTCAAAACTGGTCATCTCCATGGAGGCTTTCCTGTGAAACTGTATGGCTTTGAGAATTTTGGAGTGCATAGGGACTTTGGGGAGACTTTTAGAACTCTAGCCATTAGTAAATGATGCAGGCCAGGGAGGCTGTGCAGCGTAGTGAGCAAGAGCATCAGACGAGGAATTCCATCTCTGTGCACCTCAGTTTTCTCTCCAGTACAAGGCTGCTAGCAATACCAAGTCCCAAAGCTGCTGTGAGGACTAAATAGGTAAGTGCCTGTGGAGTGGTTCACCTGCTGTGATGATGGAGGGTTGAATTGACCCTTGTCCAGAGCTCTAATTGTTTCCTTTTACTCTGCTTCTTAATACAAGCATGGCCTCAGGCAGTGTTCTAGAGATGGGTTATATGCACAGTAGGAGCTCCTGTCATGCCTATGGTTCATCCACTCAACATAAATGCATAGAGTATGTATTGAGCAATTGCTGTCCTCTAGTATATAGCCAAGGGCAGCATAGGCCCTGTAGCCACTGGCCTGAGGCGTCTTCCATCCTGCCCTCTGCTTTGACACTTAATACATATTCAGCTTTATACTTGCTGATTATTTTTAAATTTAAGGTTTTTGTTTAGTTTTACACTGTAATCATCTGGCCATCAAGGGAAGCTGAGGAAAAACACATAACTTGTTGAGGTGAGAAACACAGAGAAGAGATGAGACAGAAAGAGCCAGGACAGTCGGCTTCCTGCATGTGGGTAGAAAGAGCTCTTAAATGCCTGATCATTAGGAAGCATATAGGACATGGTACCCAAGGGAAGGAGAATGTGGACTTGTGTCTTATGACCGAGTTCAGCTATTGCTACCTACCACTGACCTGTAAACTAATTGAACTTTCTCTGAGTAATTTCAAAATCTATCTATCTATCCCCTTCAGAACCTCATTCAGATGCCAGTTCACACCCCTTAGGTTGACTACTAGTACCTAAAGGAACCAAACAAACAGAAAATAACAAGTGTTGGAAATTATGTAGAGAAATTGGAACCCTTGTGCATGGCTGGTGGGAATATAAATGGTACAGCCACTGTGGAAAGCAGGATGGAGTATCCTCCAGAAATTAAAAATAGACTTATCATATGATTCAGCGATTCTACTTCTGGGTATAAGCCCCAAAGAGTTTTGAAGGGACTTGAAGAGATATCTGTACACCCATACGTTATTCATAATAGCAAAATATAGACGAACTCCACATGTTCATTGATGGATGAATGGATAAACAAAATGTGGAATATCCATGCAGTGGAATATAATTCAGCCTTAAAATGAAGGCAGTTTGGATAGATACTGCAATATGGATGAGCCTTGAGGACATTATATGTGGAATAAGGATAATACTATATGATTCCATTTATATGAGGGACATAAAGTAGTCATATTCATAGAGAAGCCATAGAATGGTGGTGTCCAAGAGGGTAGAGAATAGGGAGTTGTTTAATGAGTACAGGTTCAGTTTTGTTGATGGATGTTTAACAATGTTGAATGTACTGAATCCCTCTGAACTGTACACTTACAAGTGTTTAAGGTAGCCCTAGTCGGTTTGACTCAGTGGCTAGAGGGTTGGCCTGCCGACTGAAGGGTCCCAGGTTTGATTTTGGTCAAGAGCACATGCCTGTGTGTGGGTTCGATCCTCAGTAGGGGTCATGCAGGAGGCAGCCAATCAATGATTCTCTGTCATCATTGATGTTTCTATCTCTCACTCCATCTCCTTTCCTCTCTGAAATCAATAAAAATATATTTAAAAAAATAATAAATAAAAGTGGTTGAGGTAGTCAATTTTATGTGTATTTTACCAGAATGTTAAACAAAATTGTTTTAAAAATAATCCCTTTCAGGAAAAATGGGAAGGAATATTCAGCACATAAAGTCCTGGTATTGAAAGATTCCCTCTAGCTATTAGATTCATGACTTAGTGATTACAGTATAAAATACGAGTTTAAATTCCCGAGTTTTATATTTTGGTTGTACCCATCTCTGAAGTGGGCGAAAGAGATTTACTTAGCAGAAATAATGGGCGTGTCTGTAAAGTACTTTGATATCCTTGGATGAAAGGATCTAGAAACGTGTCCTGTGTTACTTTTAATGCTTCTTAATAAGAAATGGTTGTATGCTTGTGTACATAAAAGAACTGTGTAAATAAAGAAATAACGTTAGATGATTTTTGGCTGTCCCAATAATGTTTTGGAAGCACATCTGAGCAAAGACTAAATATACCTTGACATCACCAGGTTTTGGTTCTGTTCCATCAGTTGCCACCCTACTTTTGAGCATTCTCTATATACATACTCCAGAGAGCGTGCTGACAAAACAGAGCTGAGCTTTGTATCCGTGAAGATAATGATCACCAACCATTGTAAACATAGAACCTTTCTTTATTTTTTTCACTTTATATGCTTTTGTCTCCAAGGCTCAGTGTTTGTTGATTAAAGAAAGGGAGTTAGTAGAGACTGTGTAGTGTATAAAGGGTCCCACAGAATCGTTCACGAGGCAGCCAGGGGTAGAATCTTTGAAAGCGGAGACCCAGTGTCTGTCCTGCTCTGCCTCACAGGAGTGTGTGACCTTGTTGAAGTTGCACGGCCTCCAAGCTTCAGGTTCCTTGTCTTTCAGCCAGTAATTCCTGCCTTGCAGAATTGTTGTGGAGACTGGATGAGAAAATGTTTGGGCTTCTTAGGAATACTCAGTAAATAGTAACTATGATTATTAAGGACTGGGTCACTAGCCTTTTGGTATGTTGCTACTTAAGTAAAAATAGTAACACACTCTGGATGGACTTTGCTCTTTAATGTCTACCTATGTTTTTGTGGTCCTCAGTGATTTTTCTTCATATTCATTATAACATAAGCAAAATTGTTTATATAAATTTAAAGAGTGAAGGGAAAAAGTGGGGGTCAGGGGAGGTGGCGATGTAATGAGAAATCTATCCAATGTTTGTCCCACAAGGAACAACAGGAGAGAGTATCGCTTCTTTTCATCCTGTTTTCTGGCTCCCCTCCCACCACTAGTCTTTTCTGGCCACTGCTCTGTACCCCACTCATACATTGCAGTCCCCCATGGAGATCCCTGCCATTTTTTCCCAGCCCTCCCCACAGTCCCAGCTGTTTCCTACGTCTCCTTGAGAACAGCTATGGCTCTCATTGTTGTGCTACAGTACTTGTTGTAGTTCCTGACAAGTTACACAAGTATTAATAACTAGGGGCCTGGTGCACAAAATTTGTGCAGCGAGGGGGGGGGAGGGCGGGCGGGGGGGAGTGGTCCCTCAATCCAGGACTGCTGGCTCCTAAACGGTGGCCGGCATGCCTGATTGCCCCTAACCATCTGCCTGCCTGCCTGATTGCTCCTAACCACTCGCCTGCCTGCCTGATTGCCCCTAACTGCTCATCTGCCTGCCTGATCGCCCCTAACCGCTTGCCTAACCACTCATCTGCCTGCCTGATCGCCCCTAACCACTCGTCTGCTTTCCTGATCACCCCTAACCACTTGCCTAACCACTCGCCTGCCTGCCTGATCACCCCTAACCACTTGCCTGCTTGCCTGATCGCCCCTAACCGCTCTGCCTGCCTGCCTGATCACCCCTAACTGCTCTGCCTGCCTGCCTGATCACCCATAACTGCTCGCATGCCTGCCTGATCACCCCTAACCGCCTCTGCCTCGGCCCCCGCCGCCAAGGCTTCATCCGGAATGACATCAGGAAGGTCGTTCGGCTGTCTGGTCTAATTAGCATATTACGCTTTTATTATTATAGATAATTTCTAATATTTGTGGGCTCTGTAGCACGTTTTAGTCTCCTTCCTTATCTGACAGATTGAAAAATTGAGGCACAGTGAACTAACCCCACTCACCAATTAAGCAGCAGAGCCAGGATTTTAATTTATTTTTGCAAGATTTCCAACTCCTGCACCTGCATGACTAACGTCTCCACCTGGGACTTGAACACACTATTGACTGCGGTCCACAGTAGAACTGCTACGTATCGTTTTGTGTGCGTGCCACACACACACACACACACACATATCCCAAAACAATATTACTCTGCGCTCTGCAATCTACCTTCTATTATATTCATTCTATGCTTGTTTATATAAAAGACTAAATGGCGATCATGAGGCACAAAATTGATTTCATGATCCATTGGTTTCACATGCAGTTTGAAAAACCCTGCCCCTCATTGTCCCCCTGTGTGGTTGACTTCTAGGTACATGTTATTGCCTCACTAGGAGCCTTGTTCAAGATCCGGATTCTCACAGCATTCCTGCAGCGTTAGCCCCATTTCCAGTGAGGAGCTGAGGCATGGGGAGGTGGCTAGCTGCCCTGAGTCACACAGCTAATGAGCAGCAGAATCCGAACCCAGGACTGTCCAACCCCAGATCTCTCTCTGTATTTTTCAGTGTATGCTTGTTGAACTGAATGATGCCCTCATCAGATATTTTCCCATTTTTTCCTACCACCCCATTCAAAAAGACTTCCCCCTAAACCATAATAAAAATGAATAAATATAGAGCAAAATTGAAAGCTATTTCTCCTCTTGGTGCATCCCTCATTGGCCAGTTTGTTGGTTCTGAAAAACTGAACTGTTTACTTTTGCTGAAAAACTCAAGTCACACTCACCACTAAGGGAAAATGAGTTTAGAAATGGGTTTAATAGTCACTACTTTGTCATGGGCTAGGAAGTATCAGGAGAAGATACTCAAAATCTTACCTTGCGAGAGCTCTTTGCAGTTTCTAACTGGCTGCAGAGGAGAAGTCTGTTGGCCTGGTTACCTGTCTATACTGTGGAAAACTTCCATTGCTCTTCCCCCCAAATGAATAGGAAGCAGTGTTGCTTCTATCCCAACACCCTGACTTAGGGACCCTCAGACTCTGCAAACGGGAAGCCCAGTGCTACCTCCTTGCTTACAGATCTGGTGAGCTAGGCCCACATCCTCTTCCTTGCCTCCCGCTCGCTGTGTGCCATGCACTCCTGTGGTGGTCTCGCTCCTTCAGGGTCATCCCTGTCACTCTTCACCGCACCTTGAGGAGGTCGGAATTGGGAGAGAGGTGACAGCAGCAAAGACCTCCATAGGAACAGAGGCAAGGAAGTGGTGGCATACACAGCCTGGCTAGTCCTGGAGGGAACTTCAGAAAGCACACAGCTGTATTCTTAAAATGTACGCCTCCAATTTGTGTTCAGAATTTCAGGAATAGCAAACAAATAAAAGCACTTTCTTTTAAAAAAATGATTTTTTATTCCTCTCCCGAGGATATTTTTCCATTGATTTTTAGAGAGTGGAAGAGAGAGGGAAAGACAGAGAGAAACATCAGTGTGAGAGAAACACATCAATTGATTGCCTCCTGCATGAGCCCGACCAGGGCCCGGGCCAAGCAGGAGCCTGCAACCGAGGTACATGGTCTTGACCGGAATCAAACCTGGGACCCTTCGGTCCTTAGGCCAATGCTCTACCCACTGAGTGAAACCACCTCGGGCCTAAATAACTTTTTAAAACTGAACAGGTAGCTGAAATGTAGGCGTCCTTTGTACTCATGACCCGAAATAGTTAAAATATGTTCCCCAAAGAGAACACCAAGGTGAGATTATATTCAGGGAGTTGCTTGCTTATCTGAAAGATCTGTAAAAATGGATTTCAAAACTTCTTTGGATGAGTTCTCCACACCTATGCCCTCCTATGGGCATAAAGAAAATGTTTTCAGTTGAAGAGGGATTCCATGCAAATGCAATATTTATGATTGCACCCCAAGGGTTGGCACAGATCAACAGCTATCAACCTCAAACGATTAAGCAGATCCATCTGTTATTTTTATTAGACCTTTATAATCACAGCACACGGTAGGTAATTTTTAGAGTATCACTCTGCTCTTTTGGTATTTCCATTCTGTGGGTTGTCTTCAGCAGGTTGAAAAGGTTCAACAGATCTATCTCTTTAAGACTTCTTCCGTAGTACCTGGTTTTCTTTCCCTTCTTTTTTTTCTTATTGAGAACAGAACTCAAAGAGAGCAGAGGTAGGTATGCTGTTACTCGTAAAGAAATACAACTGGATTCCAGCCTAATGCAGTGGGCCCTTTGTTTCCGACACTGAAGTCTTCATTAAAGCCCCTGGAACTGCTCCCCGTAGCTCCTGACCTTTTTGTATCGAAAGAGGACTTTACACGACTTAAATTCTTTTTCCTTTGTTGGCGAACAATGTCCTTTTCTTCTGAATATGGATGCCGATCAGTTCATTCAGAGGCTACAGGGTTTTAAAAAAAAAAAGAAGAAGAAGGAAGCCAAGAAATAAAGCAACTCCAGGTGATTTTCTCGTAACAGGGAGATGAGCTGCCCTCAATAAAGGTCCTTAGAAATGAAAACGTAGCTCTCGGGACTGGAAGAAGCAGTGGCAGTAGCCAATCCTGAGGATGTATTTTAATAAGAGGGCGGTTTCCTGGTTTGGGACTGAAATGAGGAGTGTAAAGTGTTGTGCTTTATCTGCCGAGTTTGTAACCACTTGTACGGTTTTTGTCTTGGTCCCGGGTTTTAAGTGTCTGAAGGTTAGTGGGTAGGGTTTCTTTTTAGGAGAATGAGAGGCTTGTCTTCCAGTGGTGTGTCCAAAGGTCTAGTAGGCTGATAGGTTCCCATCTTGCAGTGTGTCGAGGGATTATCAATTTACTACACTCAGTGCTCTGATTCAGAGTGGCCTTTTTGGGGTCACACACCTAATATGAACTTGTGTTATGCTAGTAACAAAGGAAAAAAATTACTACTAAATTTGGTACAAAGGATAAAAATAGTGTACCCTTTAAACCAAGATGAAAAACAGGTTTAATACTAATGCTTCATTTAAAATATTATATTTCTTTTTCTAACTGTATCGTGCCAGCTCACTCTTATTAAATGTGGTTTAATTGTGCACCTTCAGGAAAAATTTAGTACTTAGGTTAATAAATTTAGTATATATTTACATGAAGGTTGTGTGTCCTACCATAAATGTCTAACACTAAAATGTTCTGCCTGCAAATATTTTTATAACACTTATTTATAAGATTAGTTTATTAACTTCATTGCTTGGAGGTGGGTAGTTTAAATATTAATTATCATTTCTGATAGGTATTATTTTGACCCTTATCTGCTCCTGCAGTAGTTTCTACTGTGAGCATTTTTATTACCTTTTGAAGATAATATAATGGTTTCTTATTTGACAAGTGGATGAGAGTGCAATGAGTAGAAACCAAAATGAACATGGTGCATAAAACGCATTGGCATATGAAAGCAGACATTGTTAACAAATTGCCAGATAGTTTTAAAGAAAAATATAGCTTTACTCAGTTAAAGTTTTGAGAAATCATTTTTTTATTCAAGTTTTGATTGAAATTTTACTCAATTTATAATATACTAGAGGGCTGGTGCACGACATTCGTGCGCGGGGGCGGGGGGGGGCAGTTCCTGCATTGAGCATCTGCCCCCTGGTGGTCAGTGCATGTCATAGCGACTAGTTGTTCTGCTGTTTGGTCATTTTGCATATTAGCCTTTTATCATATAGGATATTTGGCATGTCTTAAAGAGAAATATTATTATTTTTTAAACTCTTTTCTTTTCATACTGCTAAGTAAACATGAGTAATTGCCTAATACATTCTTTTAGATCTACAGTACAGATTTAAGTGGGGACCCTTTTGCATTGGAAAATGCTTAATTTCTTTTTATGATACTCATCAGTGATTTAGTGATAGTTAGCAGACCCTCCTTAAGGCCTACAGAGTATCTCCGGTCTCTCTCTGTTGGGTTTTTTTTTTTGTTTGTTTCTTTAAATATATTTTTATTGATTTCAGAGAGGGACAGGGAGAGAGAGAGAGAGAGAGAGAGAGAGAGAGATAGAGAGAGAGAGATAGAAAGAAACATCAATGATGAGAGAGAATCATTGATCAGCTGCCTCCTGCACGCCCCTTACTGGGGATTAAGCCCACAACCCTAGCATGTGCCCTGCCTGGGAATCAAACTGGTAACCTTTTGGTGCACAGGATGATGCCCAACCAACTGGGCCATACTGGCCAGGACTTAATGTCTTTTTAATGTAGGATTTTGCTGAGGGATACATGTTGTTTGATGGCCGACCATCTGTGTTCTGCATCCATTTTTCCCTCACCCTTCCTGAAACTAAGACAGTAAGGAGAGAAAGTGTGGGAGGTTCTCTGAGTATCATGCTTCTTCATGGCTAGAGAAGATTAAAGTACCGTCTCTATCTTTCTCTCTGGCTTTTGAGAAGTGAAGAGGAACCGTCCAGCCCCAAATCCAGGCCAGATCCAAGGCTGTTGATTCCCTTGAGTCAAACACTGGTGGGAAAGTCCAATCTCCTCTTGTTCCCAAAGCTGTGCATCTCATTGAAAGTAGCCTGTTGAGCTCTTCTCTGCTGCCCATATTCTTGTGGCCTGGGTTCCTAGAGGCTCTCAAAAGAAAACTTAAACGGCCTACTTATAACTTAGAAGGAGGCATAGTTTTCAAGAGTAAATTAATTGTGGTTCCTCCCAAAGCCGGTGAAGAGGAAGAGCTATTTAAATAAAAATAATTTCATTATGACGCACATCACACAATGGGTTTCAGGTTATCCAGCCCTTGCAGTTAATAACAAAGTTCTATGAGTCATGAAATCCTGATGCACAGACAAGATAACATGGGGTTTGCTGATGCAAATCAGAGGTGATCTCTTTATGAATAGAGGTGTCATTGGCCCTATTAGTTTACCTTCTCTTAGGACAAAAAACAGGTTGTCCCATTCAAACAGATAGAGAGATTCCCAATCCTGAAAGTTTGGTTTCCCAAAAGAGAAAATATCCTAGTTTATTCTTCTGTGCAAATGTGAAAATATTTAACAGTTTTGCTTTGAGGCACAAATTTCAACACAGATTCCAGTATCACACCACACCTGGATTGACAATTAATTTATGTTCTCCTGATGTAACCTCAAATAATTTATATTCTCATTTTTTCTGTTTGAACAGATATCATTATCAGAAAGGCATTTTTAAAAAGCAAACCTTCCTTTTTCAGTTTCTTCTTAAGATGACATACTTCGCTAGTTTCTTTTGTTAGTGTTCAATGGTCCAGGAGATATTTTGGACTGCACGCTGTACAATGGAAAATTAATATAGAGATTATTCTGTAATCAAATATTTGCAACCGTATAACTCATGATTATAATGAATTTTGGGTTTTTGAATTTTAATTCTGTTCTGAAAGTTGGTATTGGAATACATGGAAAAGGGTACAGTAATAACATTCACTTTTTTGTGGTACTTAGGAGCCTGTTTTATTCACTGGAACAATGAGGAAAAATCTGGATCCCTTTAATGAGCATACAGATGAGGAACTGTGGAATGCCTTAAAAGAGGTAATTTGTAACATATAATGAATTTGTTAGCATCAGTATATGCTCATTTATAACATTCCAGGTAATTAAGAGAGAACTTTTTGGTTTAAGTCACTTTGTTCACCACCTAGGATAACATTGATGACATAGATACACATAAAATGCGTATATTGATGATGTTAAAAACCAAAAATATAGTGCCTCGTTTTAACTTTTTTCATTTTAACTTTTTTCCTAGAATCCAAAGGCATGGGAAATTGGTGATGCTGGGTGGCATTTAATAAAACCCAATGCAAGATTATTGAAACAGTGAAAAATAATTTGCTCCTATTTTCACAGGCCTTGTTGTGTTGTATTTTTAAATACTAATTATTTTGTGTATTCGCCCTAGTTCTATAAATTGATTCAAACTACAGGATGGCAGAAACCATATCTAGACTTCCAAACCATAGATAGACTTCTCATTCCTCATAGAACCTAGCTCAGTCTTTTGCTTTTAAAAAGTAAGCACTTAATAAACATTTTCTGAATGTTTATTAACATTCTCTTTATTTCAGAGAACTGTGGCTTGTTTCTTAAAAAACAAAACAAAACAAAAACCAACACACACACACACACACACACACACACACACACAAACTAATAGCCCTGTCTGGTGTTACTCAGTGGTTAGAGCATTGGCCTGTGCACTGAAGGGTCACAGGTTCAATTCCCAGCCCTCGTCAGGGCACATGCCGGGGAGGCAACCAATCGCTTTTCTTTCTCAAATCAATGTTTCTCTCTCTGTCTCTCTCTCTCCCTCTCCCCCTCCCTTTCACTCTCTCTAAAAAATCAATGGGAAAAATATCCTCTGGTGAGAATTAACAAAAAATTAAATAAATGAATAAAAAATATATTACAAAACAAAACACACAAGACCCATTGATCAATTGCTCACAAAGTTGTTATTTTGAATCTGCGTTTGCCATTTCATGTGTCCCTTCCAGGGATAGCCCTGAAATCTTTCCTTTATAGATGAGCTTTGACTTTGAGCAAGCAGAGTTGGATGCCCGACAATTTCCTGCCAGTAATTCTGGTTTCTGAAGGCATGTTGGTACTGAGTCTTCACACCCCACCCTGCTTTCCAGCAACTTTGGGGATCTCACTTTCCTAAATTGGGCTGACCACTGACTGCTCCTTCTACTTGAGAAGCAGTGGACCTCTGGTTTCATTTAAGTTGGCGAGTCTTTCTACTGTGAAAATCTAGAAGAGAAGAGGTGGGGAGAATAGTTAACCATCAAATAGAAAGATGGCAGAATGATCCCTGTTCTTGAATTCACAGGGCACAGTTAGTGGTGAATTTGTGACACACATTTAAGAAACAGGAATTATTGGTAAATGATTTTTCTGTATATTTCAGAGCTTGAGATCTGTCTTCACAGTTTCTCAGATAGTAATATTACCCTAGAAACACAGTCTTCCCTAGACAGTGAAGAAATGTTAATTGGGAGACAAATCCTTTCAAAAACTATCTTAGAACTTGGCAGTAACTTATTTCATCTGTAGGATCCAAAATTAAAGTAAAAATTAGTAGCCTCTCAGAAGTCTAGAAATGATGAGATGGTAAGAAGTGGTAGATAATACTAAGACCTGCCTTTATTTAAGCCACATTTGGAACTTCTGTGTAAAAATGAACATGAATTTATTTCACAAAATGAAGTCAATGGTTTCTGTGTGTTGCTCCTGGAATTGCCCTTGTTGCCTCTTAGTGTGAGCAATCACCCCCACCATTGCGATTCTTGAGGATTTATTTCTATATGACTTTTGTATGCTTTTCAGCAAAAGAGTTTGTATCCAAATTTTTAAAAAATTTACCAATCTTTCACTGAAAAACATAGAAAGCAATGAGGTCAAATTTTAGGAGAACTATAAACCCTGATTAGCTGGTTTATAAATGATGCCATACTAGAAATGGGAACCCAAACTCACATGGTTGGCTTAAGAATCAATAAGAGGATACTATGGTTTTCCTCTTTATGAAATTCAGATAAAAGGAAAAGATGCTGCTTTTTAAAAAAAAAAAATAAATAATGTCCTCTTCGTTTGTCTTCCTCCTTCATCCTTGGTGGAGATGGACATTCAGAAGGGAGCTAGTTTTATAGATGTTGCCCGTCTCACCTTGGTTGTTGTTGTTTTTTAAATTATGCTGAAAATACATTTTTGATATATGCCCTGAAAAATAGCCAAGTGCAAGCTCAAGCAAGTTCATTAGAAATTAGTGCTGATTTTGGCACCTAAAACGAAATGGCAGCTCTATAAATATAACATAAGTAATGGTTAAAGATTAAGCAGTTCATCAATGAGAAGTCAAAACAATACAAATTTGTATTATATATACCCAATCTCAGTCCTGATAAATGCAAAGACGAAAAATGTAGCAGACCATGGTGAGAGGCCAGCTAACCACATTATTAATAACAGGTAATATCTATTGGTCTCTTGCTTTGTATCAAGCACTGTTGTAAACTTAACACATACTAATTTTATACTCTAACAATGTTAGGTGGTTGACACCTTTATTGTTAATATTATAGTATTTATAGGTTAGGAAGCTACGATAGAGAAAGTCCAGGAACTTGCCCAATTGGCAGAGCCAGGTGAGACTCATGTCCAGGCTGTCTGGCCTTAAGGTCCCTATGTTTTAAAATTTTCATATCACAGGGAAGTTGAAGGAATAGGCTGATGAACAAACCTATGCCCTTCACCCAAAGTCACTAGTTGTTAATATTTTGCCAGTTTTTGCTTTCTCTCTTCTACAATTTCTATTTTGCTAAATCGTTTGAAAGTAAGTTGCAGAAATGTTCATTAAATGCTGCAATTCACCCTTATATACATAAATGTATACCTTATAGGGACAAGGACATTTCTTCTACATTTACACTCATTACCCTGGTACCTAGTTTTCAAATCCAGCAATTGCAACTCCTAGCTACTACGAAATACTGCCTCAGTTCTCTTCTTTTCCGTTCTGAGGTTTAATTATAACATGGATGTGTGATAACACTAACAGAGAGCCTTGGCATTCAAGTCATTCTCCTAACCAACCCTGATTAGTAAATGAAGACTGAGTCTCAGAAAACAGTGTTTTCTGGAACCCATGTCTGTTGTTCTTCGTCTCACAACCTTTACTCCTCATCAGGCAGATATGGACGACCTGAAAGATGCTAAAAAAAACCGGACTAGTGATGAGATGTCATCTGAGTTGAGCAAAAATGTGAGATTATTTCTTCAAAGCCAGGATATTGATCGTAAGATAGACCAGTTTGCACACACAGGTGCTACCAAAGTCAGCTCAGCACGAAAAGCCTTGCCACCGTTATACCTTTGATCAGTTCTGTCACCTGGGGTGTAGGCTTATGAATATGTGTCGTAAAGAGAATACTCAGTAAGTACTCTTCCTTGTAATGGAGGGCAATTGGCTGAGTTGACATCTTCATTTTAAAATGTTCAGCACAAGTAATCTCAGTACAAGTAAATGCACCACAGTTCAAATCTTACACCTTACACTCTGTATATCTTTCATGTGAATGTTGAATACCAGCACCATCTTTAATCCTCACTCACAATGACCATATTTAACCCTAACTGAGAATTTGTTTGTTGGGCTTGGACCTCCCTCATGAACGCAATTCAAGAACACATTCATAGAAGTGCTTCAGTGTTTAGGAAATACCATGAAAACATTACCCACTTACCCTCGGTGTGTGTTAGTTGACATGATAATTTTGTGCCCCTGTTTATTGGCTATCACTAATCAATCTGTTAATTTCTTTCTTTCTTATTTAATCCTTGTCCAAGGATATATTTTCATTGATTTGAGAAAGAGAGAGAGAGAGAGAAAAGGAGAGAAACATTGATGTGAGAAATATTGATCGGTTGCCCCCTGCATGCACACTGTGTAAGTGTGATTCAGTGATTTAGGTAAATTATAGTTATATAATCACGACAATCCAGTTTTAGAGCATTTCTCTCACCCCCATTTACAGTTAACCCTCCAGTCCCTAGGCAATTGGTGTTCCACTCTTTTTTTTGTTTTTCTTCTATAGCTTCACTTTTCCTATTGCTTTTCCAAGAGAGTGAAAGGAAAGTGGGAAGAGGGAGGAAGAGATGCAGGGAGGGAGGGAGGGAGGGAGAGGGAGAGGGAGAGGGAGAGAGAGAGAGAGAGAGAGAGAAAGAGAGAGAGAGACTGGCTGCCTCCTGCACTCACCCTGAGTGGGGATGGGGAATGAATCCGCTACCTGGGTACGTGCCCTTTACCCGAATAGAATTTGTGACCCTACAGTGGGTGGACCGATGCTCTAACCACTGTGCCACCAACCAGGGCCACTGTTCTATTCTTTGTCTCTATAAATTCCTGTAGTTTAATTTGAATTAAAAAATTAGAAGAAACATTTAAAATTTTTCTATATTTTACCATAGGAATCATTTTATTTCGCATACTTTATATGTCTTAATGACATTGACAGAACTTGAACAGACTGTGCCTACTGATGGCAACTAAGAAGAATCTTGAGTCCCATTAAAGTTTGTGCTCTTAAGTCAGAATGTTTCTGTCCTGAGTTGACGTATCCATCTTTCTTAGTGAACACTGATTGGAAATAACTGTCCCTGTCATGTGGCCATAAACGAAAGTACGGAAGAAGTCCCAAGGATTCCAAAGCTCTGATGTCTAGGAGGCTTGTGTACTTCAATAGTAGCTAGTTGAGGAAAACACCATTCTTCTTTCTACATCAACAGGTACAACTTAAAGAAGCCATCGAAGATCTTCCCGGCAAAATGGATACTGAATTAGCAGAATCTGGATCGAACTTCAGTGTTGGACAGAGACAGTTGGTGTGCCTTGCCAGAGCCATTCTCAGGAAAAATCGGATATTGATCATTGATGAGGCAACAGCAAACGTGGATCTCAGGTACAGGGCTGAGTTTCACATAACCTGGTATCCGAATTTTAAATGTGGTAAAATGAGAAACATTTAATGATGGTGGTGAGTTTTCTGAGTGCTCTCTTTGATACCTGTTGATAACCCTTGAAGAATCAATTCTGGTAAGCAGAGGAAGAAACCAAAACATGTATGCTGCTAATGTTACTATTAAGCTTCCTGAGAGAACTAAGTTCCTAAATTCAATTCCTCATAGTTTCAAGCAATTTGAAAGGAAGAATGTCTTCCTTTTTTTTTTTTATGAAGGGTTGTAAATTTGTAAATAGACTTTCTACTTAGATTTTAAAGAACAAGATCATGCTTGAAGTTTTGATTTTTAGAAACATTATATAAATATCATATTATATTTTTAAGTCTTAAGTCTGTCTTTACTGAACTAAATTCAACTTCTTTGATTCCAGAACTGATGAGTTAATACAAAAAAAAATCCGTGAGAAATTTGCCCATTGCACGGTGCTAACCATTGCACACAGGTTGAACACCATTATCGACAGTGACAAGATCATGGTAAGACTCCCACCTGTGGAATTCCAGTTTCTATTTATGTACCTGTTTTTCAATTTTTCCTTTCTTATTAAGCCTGATAGACATCTACAATAAGTTAATTTTTCCTTTCATTCTTGACAATAATCCAAATATTTTACACATTCAGATGTGCTATTCAGTAATATACCCACTACTTTCATATTTTCATACTAAAAGCTTATTTGAATTGTTATTTTTACTTAAGATGGTAAACCATGAAAATATTCCAAATTGAAGGTATGGCTTCATATTACAGAGTGCTAGAACAGTCATTTTCGCTGTGTCACAGTTGTTTCATTTTGGATTCCCTTAATCAAAAATTTAGCCTTCATTTAGACCGCCAGGTGGTTATTGGGGAAAGCTGCAGAAGTTTCAGCTGTTGGGACATTCACAGGCTGTGCTGTCAGAAGGGAGTCTGAGAAGAAGGGGCCTAGTCAGAAAACAAAGTATTTCAACAGAAAGGATTTGATACAAGAAATTTGCTACATGGAATAGGAGGGCTAGAAGAGTGAAAGGAAAAACTGGGGAAATAATTTTAGGGAGCAGCTGTCATGCCCTAGGACAGCTGTCCATACTTAGGAACTCGAAGGAGAGCCAGTGAAGAGTTGATGCTCAGACCTCCAAGGAGAGACCAGCTGGGCATATGTGAATGAGCACAACGAGGCTCCTTCTCAATGTACTAATAGAACATGGAGGCCGGAGCCAGGTCCTACTGCTGGGGGGGATGTTGGCACCAGCAGCAGAAACCAGGTAGACTGTGTGTTCTCTTTCTTCTAGTGGCAGAGCCTAATGAAGAGCCAACTGGCTAAGGAGCCTCAGAAATGTGGTTTTCAGAGACCCAGCTCCAGTACCACACATGAGGGGTAGCAAGGAGGTAGAGCTGGGGCTGAGAGTCTGTAGGTACAGCCAGCATGCCCCTTGCACAGTAGATCCGGGTACTGCACACATGGCAGGCTCCAAGCCTTGGTCTCTCGATATGTTTTCTGTCTTCCTTCCAGGTTTGATTGGCTCTTTCTTCTTTCATAATTCAGTCTTTCCCTTCCTTTTCTCTCTCCCTCTCTTCCTTCTTTTACCTCCTCTCTTTCTTTTTCCCCCTGTTACTCACTTTCAGGAGATCTTAGAATGTGTCTGTATGAAATGAAAAGGAAATCATCCTTCAACTGAAAAACCTTTGGCTGCAAATGAGCCCAAAGAATGTAAGCTATTCGTGGTCTATGGATCGATTTTCATCAATCTTGTGGGCACTGACTGTTGTCACTAAATACCAGTGTCCAGTGATGCTCTGGTTAGTAATACAGAAGTAAATAGACAAAGAAGGCCTGCATAGTGCACAAAAGGCAACAGATGAAGTTAACCAGTGATGTTTATGATCCATACAAAACAGGTTAAACGACCAGTTAAAATGATCGTTACTATCCCAACTTCCTTATGTCCAATGGTAATGGAGCTGTCCTTTTGACTTCCTCGGTGCTTTCAGGAATAGTATTTCCCACCCAACTTCATACACATGCACCGTCAGATTGCATCATCAATAGGGACATTGAGAAGATAATTGACTGTCAGCATCGACACGGTGCCTTTAGCCATGTCACTCCCCAGAGCGGGGCGTGTAGAGGAGTGAGGTCTGGCAATGTCCACACAGGAGTGGGGGATTTCCAACCCAAAGGACGTTCAGGCTTCAGGCGGCGCCGCCGGTCAGCTGGGCTAGCAGCAGGAAGCAGGCCACTCCCACAGACTTTTGTGAGTGACCCTGTGACATTCCAACATTACATGACAGAGACTTTGTTAGATTCCAAAAACATTGTTTAGCATTAAGCATCCTTCATCTTTCGTTTTGTGTTCTTGAATGGTTATCTGAAAATAACCTTTCATTTCTGCATTTTACCTGTCATTTTGTTGTTCTCATCCCTAGCATTGTATTTCTCAGACTGTCCCATAAAGCATCCTTCTTCCACAGTAAATGACTGATGCTGTGAGGTTCACTGGTTCGCTTTGTCCGTCTTTATTTAGATGCTTCTTTATTTAGATGCTTTATTTAGAGGCTTCCTCTCCGGCTCATTTGGGGATCCGTTTGAATAAAATCTTTGCTCCTAAATGTACCACATAGATTTATTTTGGGGTTTTGGTATTACAGCATGGAAGGTAGCAGCTTCCTTTTATTATCTGTTACTTAGAAATACTGTTACCTTAGAATGTATGTTAGGGAAATAGCAAGGAAGGGCAGAATTTGGCTGACTTCTCAGTTGGTCACTAAGATTTAGAAAAATCTTAACCATCACCGTTTGACCCACATTCCCAACCATTTAGTTCATGAGTATCTCCTTCACCTGTCAGCTCTGTCACCTTTATCAAAGTATGTCCATTTGTTTAATACTGTACTTGTCAGTATCTCCTAGTAGATTTCAACAACCTCAATTTTCTCTCTCCTAATCAGTGTCTATTCAAATCCTTCATGTGGTTTTACAAAGTGATGTATAGCCCAGCCCCTCCCTAGCCTTCCAGCCACGTCCATTCGCTCTCCCTCTTTCCTCTGTAGTTAAAACCACATTGATCACCTTTCAGTTCTCCAAAGGCGGCGTTTGCTCCGGCTTTTACAATTGTGTCCTCTCTCCCCACCGGATGTCGGTGGCTTAGACTGAGGTGCTGGAGGTGGAGATGGTAAAATGATTGGACTAGATAACGAATAGAGCCCACGCAGGCTGCATGATGAGCTAAATGTGGGATCTGAGGGAAGAGAGAGGAGTCAGTGCTGGTTTCTAGGCGTAAGGCTAGAGCCTCTTGGTGAATGGGCTCCAGTGATGGCGAACCTTTTGAGCTCGGCGTGTCAGCATTTTGAAAAACCCTAACTTAACTCTGGTGCCGTGTCACATAGAGAAATTTTTTTGTTATTTGCAACCATAGTAAAACAAAGATTCATATTTTTGATATTTATTTTATATATTTAAATGCCATTTAACAAAGAAAAGTCAACCAAAAAAATGAGTTCGCCTGTCACCTCTGACACACGTGTCATAGGTTTGCCATCACTGGGCTAGACTGAGGGAGAAGTTGATTTGGAGAAGGGAAGTGCAAGGACTCTCTTTAGAGCTTGTTACCTTTGCCATGGCTGATCTTTTTTTTTTTTTTTAATTGATTTCAGAGAAAAAGGGAGAGGGAGAGATTAAAACATCAGTGATGAGAGATAATCATTGATAGGCTGCCTCCTGCGCACCCCCCTACTGGGGATCAAGCCCACCCCGGGCATGTGACCTGACTGGTAACCAAACTGTGACCTCCTGGTTTATAGGTCAACACGCAACCTCTAAGCCACAGTGTCCGGGCATGGGGGCCCATCTTGTTTTCTACGGTGACTTTGCATTTCACCACGCAGCTACCCTTTCCACTCTCAACTCCAGTCACCAGGGTTTGGGGGTGGGGGGTGTGAGGTATCCTACCAGGAGATGAAAGCGTGGCCACTAGTTTGCACCTGGGTCAGAGCTGGTTTTTGCTGCTGACTCCTGTAGGGAGTGGCAGGATTAGACCTTATTCCTTAGCTTATTCCTTAGACCAATTCCTTAGAGTTGAGGAGTTGTTCTCTCTGCTCCATCCACCCCAGGAGCAATAAAGTGCTCCATCTACATGTTATCCTAGATAGAGCTTCTGATTATCATTTGGCTTTAGTTCTGCAAAGCGCCACGAATAACCTCTAACGCCTCAGTCTAGGCCAGTGGCCGGCAAACAGCGGCTCGCGAGCCACCTGCGGCTCTTTGGCCCCTTGAGTGTGACCACGAAGTTTCAATCGCACTGTACGTGCGCGCCCGCACATGGTATTTTGTGGAAGAGCCACACTCAAGGGGCTGCAGTTTGCGACCACTGCTTCTAGGCCACCGAATAAATCACAAAGCTGTGATTTTTTGAAGCAATTTGCTCTTCTTGCTTTCTTTAGAAATACCTATTTCCTTTCCAGAAAACAGGTGATTTGTCTGTTCTGTTATTTTGAAAGGTTTAAGGACATAAAGACAAGTCAATCAGCTGCCAAGCCTAATGCTTCAGAGGGCGGGTGGCCAGCCTGGGGAGTGGCTGGGGAAGTGACAGATGCTAATGAAGGGCATAACCAACAGTGTTGTCATCCTAAAGTCGTGTAATTGCAAGTGCTAAAGGTGTAATAATTATATTTTGTTGCGCTGGTGAATACTTCTGCACAAAGACAGATGGATATGGTTTTGTTTACTGTGAGTAAATCAAACAAAAGGCTTGTTGGGAAACAACTGTGACCCAATTAATAGCTTTGTTCGTGTGTTGGCTCTCCAAAGGGATTTACCCAGTTTTGGTTCATTAAGTGTCATTAATGTGTTAGGCTTAGAATTCTATTTTACAGAGATGTTCTCTCAATTTTAACTTTATTAAACATGATGTAGTTGTAATGACAGCTAATTTAATCTTCCTCATTTGCTCAGTTGCCACAAAACAGTGGAGCAAGACGGACACATTAGAAATCCTTTCTCCTAAGACTCACCACTATCTCTGCATTAAAGACGGCGCCTTCCCTGTGGTTTTAAGGATTAGCTGGTTGCTTGTGACCCGTTTTCAGCCAATAGCACAGCTCTCTCCTCCAGTCCCTGCACACTTCAGTCTTGATGACACCCCAGGATACTCCCCAGTAGTGTGAGCATGTGACAGTCTGCCACCGCTCTGACAATATTGTCGCCTGTGTTCAACATTTCACTGTCAGGAGTTAGCGAGTTATTTGGGAATGAAGTCTGGAGAACCCAAACCAGGGCTAAGAAACTCAGATTCCACCTCTTCTGTTTTTAGGCCATCTTATGGTTTTACAATCTTTATCCTTTCTTCCCAAACTCCAACCTCTCCTTAGTGGTTTTTCCCAGAGAAATCAAAACTGGATACTATTTAACATAACCACCTGGAAAAGCACAAAAGAGAACTCAAAGTTAATTGGAGTTTTATTTAAATTCTATTTTTCATCTTTATGGAACTTGTCTTTAAGCCTGCATGGTCACAGTAAGAACATTTCAGAAGAGGAAAGCTCCTTTAAAGATAGGCCAGGAGATTTCATTCACATTTTCAGAGAAAAAAAAAATAACTAATTTGAACACCGAAAGCACAATCTGGGAGAAAAACTAGTCCCCCAGGGAGAGGGAACGGGGGAGGGAGGGGGGAGGGGGCTTCCATGCACTAGCAGACACTTTGCGGGAGCAGCTGTGGAGGCCACCGTGACCTTAGTCTTCATCCTCCCCGGGTGTGAAGAATGGCTTCCCTTTCAAGACCTAAGAATGGATCTTGAGTAACACTTACCACAGAGAAAATCACAGGCACCTATTTTACCAATCAAAGGACTGAGCTTCAAGGTGGATAACTGTTCCTGTGCCCCTACATCACCTGGCAGCCACGAGCGGGCATCTGAAACTCAGAACCCCCTCCCACCCCCACTCCACCCTACTTGGCGCTAAGTGGGATCTCCCTTTATTGCTGGTCGCCTACTGAAAACTATCCCAGCATCTCTTTTCCACCCCCAGGCTTTTCCTCCACCCTGCACCGCCCCCCACCCCTCCCTGAAGCCATCCCACTATCACTGATGGCACCCTGCCAATTAAAGTGGATTAAATTATTTTGCAATGGGTCCATTTAGTTTTATATCTAGGACAGCTACTTAGAATATTTGCAGATACACAGGCCTGATAAACACATCTTCATTGAGCTTATGTAATTGATGGACTCATCCAACGTGATATGTTTTTCCTCAACCTGCTAGAGCAGTGGTTCCCAACCTTCTGGCCCTTTAAATACAGTTCCTCATGTTGTGACCCAACCATAAAATTATTTTCGTTGCTACTTCATAACTGTAATGTTGCTACTGTTATGAATCGTCATGTAAATATCTGATATGCAGGATGGTCTTAGGCGACCCCTGTGAAAGGGTCGTTCGAACCCCCAAGGGGTCACGACTCACAGGTTGAGAACCCCCGTGGTAGAGAGCCGCGAGCAGTTTGAGGCTGGCGTTCCTGGAGAGATCCTGGGGCCGAGGGGTTGCCCTCACACTGACTTGAACGTGTGGTTTATTTATAGTTTAACCTGGGTTGCAGGAAGAATGCAGACACAGTGGGTGATTTCAGGGGCCTCTTATATCTGTAAAGGATGTTAAAATAAAAATTCCAAGTTATACCTCTTTATCTGTACACAAAGGAAATTGGGAATTGTATTATGTTTGCTTGTTCTAAAAGGTCTAGAGTCGTTGATCAGACCAGTAAATGTAAAGACTGAGGGGGGAAAGGCTATTCCTGGCCTTGTTCAGCCTGCATCCCAAGGCAGCTCCCTTAGCACCTGGGTTAGTCTACACAGCACTGCCTTCCCGCCTCTCTCTTTTCCAAGATTTGATATAAATGGGTTTCAAGCCTTCATCCTCAATCCTTGTCTGTCTCTCACTTTTCCTTTCCCTCTCGCCCATGGCCATCAACCTGAGGCATGTGATCCTCCAAAGTTGTATCCCTAATCCTATAATCCCTATATCCTTCAATCCGAAGGCTGATGCTCTATCCACTGAGCCACACTGGCTAAGGCTACCTTATTCTTTTCTGTGCTTTTTTTCTGGCATCATAGACATTTGAGGCTTTTTCTCTCTCTTCTTTCAGTGTAGGCTCCCTAAAGGCAGAGGCTGCGACTTACATAGCTCCGCCCCTTCTGCAATAATCAGCTAATAACATGCACACAGTTAAGCATGCAATAGATATTTGCCGAATAAACTCAAGAACTAATGAAATTTTACTTACATTTTCCTTAAATGTGTTTTGGTCACCTGTTACTTGCTCTTTAGTAATCCTGATAGTTTAATAAAATCAGCTTTCTTTTTCTGTGAGTATATACCAGGCACACAGCAAATAATTTGAGCCCTAATTATAATAAAATTGCAGTGGAAAGTGGACAGGGGAAATGTTTATGTTTACCGGCATATTTCTTTAAGTTAAACTAAGTTAACATAAGATAGTATCCATGAGGAAAGGGATCTTAGAAAATTGAATGTTAAAATTCTCATCTCCCTTATTTTACTTCTGATAAAAATAAATATTTTGCTTTTGATAATAAACAGTGTCTTTCCCTGGGTACTCACATGGAGAAGAAAGGATGCAGGTTCAGACCTGGGTTCAAATCCCAGCTCTGCCATCTACTGATTCTGCAGCCTCAGTCCAGTTCTTTAACTGATTCAGCCTTCTGCAGACTATCTCTGGCTGCAGAGTGTGTCTGGCTCATTTTTTAATCTCCTGTTCCTAAAACAGTGCTGTGGTATTAGGTGCTCATTTAATGCTTACAGGGAGGATGGATGGGTAGAAGGAAGGGAAGGAGGAAGGAAATTTTGCGTTGTGCTTGTCTACTCTATTTTGAGAATTAACTGGTGACTAAAGCAGGTAGCATAGTGAATGCTCAACCCATATCTATTTTTATTTCCCTTTCAAATTCAAAAGGCTGCTGTTTTCATTTTGGGGTGATTTTATTGATCTTAAGGTAGCTATAACTCTTTGTTACATTGCATATATGCCAAGGCATCTCATCTCTCAGATTTTGTGAATTCATCCATTTGGGTCTATACTAATATAGTTCATTTTAAGATACTGTATTTTTTTAAATGTATATCAAAAGAGTATTAAAGAGGTGTATTTATTTTACATCTTTACAGTATTTCTTACAAAAGTTAAAATTTAACCTTAGTAAATTATCAAACTTATAACAAATTACTACAGTTCTGTCATTCCCCTGCCCCCCACCCCAAAAAAAAATTCCCCTTATGAAATATACTGCATGGCCATTAATTGCTAATACTTATAAGGCTCAAAATATTTAGACCTAAATGATCTTCCTGTCATTTATATTGTTAATCCTGTTGCTTTTTGAGAACATTAATGTTTCTGGCTCTGCCTTTTTAGATATTGATCAATTCTGAAAACTCCTCATCTCAGTGGCATTCCTGTGTTTTCAGACAATCTGCAAGAAAATGGAAAGATTTGCTATTCAGTCAGATTTGAATAGATAGGAAGTTGGACAAGGACAAGATATTAGTAGTTACCCCCATTAAAAATGATGTGAATCTTTATAGCCAGAGAACTCATTCTCCACCATTTCTGCAATGGTGATTTTTAAAAGCTTACTTGTTGCTTTTGCAGAATATCAAGTTTTTCATTACATATAAAGTAATTGGAGTCACTTATTTACTTAGCCTTTAGCGTGAGAGAGACATGTATTTTAAAATTGCGTGTGTGTTTTTCTTCATCAGGAGGAGTGGTTACGCTCTATAATGCTATGCTTAAGTAAATTATACATTCAGGGCATCTAAATTGTCATGCCAAATTATAGGACATTTTAATTATTATGTGGATGTGACAGATTCAATTATTCTTGAACTCTTTTGAGAGAGCTGCCCTTAGCAATGGTTCACAGTCGTAAACAAAAGATGAACGGGAAAATGCCCTTATAAGAGACCTAATAAATGTCTCCCATTAACTGTAATACCTAGATGTGGAAAAGCAACCTGTGTCCTGCCTACATTGTCAGCATATTCTTTTAAGATAAATTTACTCTTAAATACGGCCTAAGTGAACAACTAAAGTGCCACTTACCATCAGAGCTGTTTGCCTTGGTACCTCATTTGGGCCAATTGTTTCAGACTCTTTTTTCCCCTCTGTCTGAAGCCATTAACCAAAGCCACTAATAAGTCGAAATGCGGAGTGAAGAGCCCCTTCCTCTCCCTTTCAGTTTCCAGGGGACATATTAATGAGCGATAAGATGGCTGGAGGGCCAGCCGCTGGAGAAAGACGAAAAAAGAAGCAAGAGAAGATTATGGTGAATACAGATATTCAGATCCTCGGCAGCTCCGACAGGGCTGCCCCATGCGTTGTGTGGGCCCTGATCATTGGAATTTGGAGCTCGATTTCTTAATTGCTTCTTTAGTCTTATCCAAAGAGAAAATTGGATTTCTGGAGATTTCTTCTGTGCAGAGCAATTATGCTAAAGCTGCTTAGGTGGCAGCTCATTCAGCCAGCCTTCCCCTCTCCGAATAATAAATTGCACCCACAGCCAACCTCAGGATGCGCCTGCGTCTCCGCTCAGGGGTGCTGTCCCCTCCTACCAGGGAGCACGTTCCAGGGAGCCCCAGAAGTGTTTACTTCTTTTCCAAATGTTGCTCAGATTCTGTCAAACCAGCTCAGCAATTAATTTGCTGTCAGGTCATTTTAGATAAATTGAGTTTGATTTTCTTAAATCAAGAAACTCCCCAACTCTGAATATGTGTATAAATAGCCCTCAGAGCTCAGAGTCTCAGAGCTAAAAGCACTAACTAATGGAAACAACCCAAAATGCCCTTGGCAGAATATAAAATGCCAGGGGACTGCTGAGTGCCCTTAATCATAGCCTAAAACTCTCCTTTTCTTCCTTTCCTATAACATTATAATAATAAAAGGTCGGGTTGAGGCCTTTGTCTGCCTAGTAAAACAGGGTAATCAACCCATTTAAACACCCGCCAGGCCTACCACCCAAATAGATTCTCTCTATTCTCCCTCCCCTGCCTCTTTCCGAAACATTGTCTGAGTTATAATATGCTGCTGCAAAACATTGTGTGCTAATGGGTTTCTTTCTGCTGATTAACAGGTTTTGGATTCAGGAAGACTGAAAGAATATGATGAGCCCTATGTTTTGCTGCAAAATAAAGAGAGCCTATTTTACAAGATGGTGCAACAGCTGGGCAAGGCAGAAGCTGCTGCCCTCACCGAAACAGCAAAACAGGTGAGCGCGCCAGGCGGGGTGGTAATTAGAGTCCGTCTCAGCAGTTCACTCCGCGATCTGGCACCAAGCGGTTCTAACAAGCACTCTGTGCCCTTGTCAATTATAAGCCTCCAGAGACAAAGCTTCATGGCTGGGTCTTAACAACACGTCCCAGGTTGAAGTCAGGTCTGCTAAGCACTGGCAGACATGGTGGAGGTGGGGGGTGGGGTGAGGTATGGGAAGTGTGCATGCTCACCTGTGCAGGCATGTGTGCCTGAGAGAGAGATTTCAGATTGGGCTTTTTACACATTTGGACTCTATGGGTTCCGATTGTCATATTTTACAGCTGCAATGCATTTCATTTTAATTGGTGCTCAGCACATTGGAGATGCAAATGCTGTGTCGAGGTACATCCCAGAAACTTGAGAATTTGAGGGCGGAAATGCAGGATATTGATCACTGTGTCTAGAAAGATCTACCAGGGAAATGGTAGGCATGCTCCTGATCGTTGACATGTAAACCAACAAATTTGGGAAGAGCAGAGATACTCAGTTTCTGTGTTGAGCAGTGATGGCGATGAGTGAGGAGGATAAGGCTCTGAAACTTGGCTGCCATGCACTGTGGTGCAGGCTGTGCTAATCGGTGTGCCTGGGTAGGAGGCGGGGACCTGCAGAGGGAAAGGAAATTGCGTGGGGTCTCATAGCCAGCTGAACCATTGGCAGAGTTGGAGTGCAGCCCTAGATTTAGGGATGGCGAAGTCTGCGTTCTGAACTTTTCCCCAGTTCTTACGTTGTATGTGAACGTAAGCAAGCTTCACTTGGAATACTAGTCCTTTTTATGCCTGGAATTCACACAGTGCTGTCATTTACTACGTTGTCTCTGGTCAAAGCTTCTCCAACTCTAATCCTACCCTAACTCTGATGGATCCTTTGGGATTCCCTGTATAAACTAGTCACAAAAACAGCCAGGAATCTTACAAACCCTTTTTGTTCTTGAGATCAGGCATTTTACATGAAAGAGCTATGTCTCCACCTAAGTGTAGAAGTCTCCATTTAAAAAGGTATTAAGTAATGAGAAAAGATCATAGATAAATATAATATAATTCAACACTCATTTTACAGTGAGGAAACTAAGATTCCTTAGAATGAAGGTGGGACTATAGTCTGTTCCTTCAGTAAATGTTGCTGTTGTTTTTTAATATATTTTTTGATATCAGTGAGAAAGGGAGAGAGAGATAGAGATAGAAACATCAATGTGAGAGAGAATCATTGACCGGCTGCCTCCTGCACACCCCTCACTGGGGATCAAGCCTGCAACCCGGGCATGTGCCCTGACTGGGAATCAGACCATGATCTCCTGGTTCATAGATACTCAGCCACTGAGCCACACCAACCGGGCAGGAAATACATATCTTGATTCTTATTCCAGTTGGAGATCTTCTTGACATTATTTCTGTATACATTTGGTTTTCATGGGAGAACAAACTGATAGACTGTCAACTATTTAAATGTGCCAGCATCAAATATCAATGCATCATTCAAAACTGTTATACCAGGAGGATTAGCTAAATCAGCATGCTTTTTACTCTAACAGATTAGAATTCATTCATTTGAAAAGAGAACTCAACATCTGGGAAAAGTTTACTTCCAAGTCATGTTTTCTTGACCACATAGTTGCTTTTCTGGAAAATATTGGTGCGGACAAGCTGAATCACTCTCCAGTGGACCCTTTTAGATGATCATAAAATTGTAACTTAAGTACTTTTTAGAGACAGAATTGAAGGGTGCCTTAATTTGCTAGGGCTACCATAGGGAAGTACCACAGAATAAGGTGATTAAACAAAATTTATTTCCTCACGGTTCTGGAGGCTGGAATTCTGAGCTCAAGGGGGCACAAGATTGGTTTCTCCTAAGGCCTCGCTCCGTGGCTTGTAAGTGGTTATCTCTCTCTCTGTATCTTCACATGGTTTTCCCTGGTGTGTGTCTGTGTGCCAGTCTCCTCTTATAAGGACACCGGTCAGATTAGATTAGGGCCCACCAATATGACCTCATTAATTGACCCAATACAGTTACATTCTGAAGTATTGGAGGGTTAGGACTTCCACATGTAAATGTTGAGAGGACACAGTTCAGCTCATTCCAAAGGATGAATGTCTGCCATTCATTCTCTTTCATGATGAAGCAGACCAACACAGAGGTTTTCGAAGTTCCTTGGTTCCTAGTGTGTGACAGAGGTGTTATTTTATCTCTTCGTGTCATCACCAGATACAACCCAAAAGTTACAAAATCTTAATGTCCTAGATTCTAGGAGCCTAAGAGGCACTTGGTAGCCAAATGGGCTTATATGTCCCCCAATGTCTCTAAGCCTCAAAGTTCTTACCTGTAGTGCCCTCACCTGTCTCGCCTATAGTCCTCAGCTGCCCAGCTTCTTCACACTGTTATGACAAGGATGAGATGAGAGAGAGTTTGCTTAAGTGCTTTGAAGAATATAAAGCATATATCACAAATATAAAACAATTCTACCCATCAGTGATAGAAGATAGATCGGGTTTTTTTAACACATAGGAGATGGTGGTTTTTTTTAATGCTGTGGGTTGAACCCTCTCCTCTAAGTAATAACAAAAGAAGCATCCAAAGTTCTTCTCAGTAGCTTTATAGACTCTAAAAAGTTAAAACTTATTTGTAATAGTTAGTTATTAAACAAATAATGCATTTAATGCTACAAAATTAAAAATCTTTACTTTTCAATTAGTTTTTAAAATGTATAAAGCAAAAGTAAGTCACTGTACCGCTCCTGTCATCACAGCTCTTCGCCCAGGATGGAGCCCAGGCACCATTGACTCTTCTATTGGTATATATTACTAGAGGGGTGCATGAAATTTGTGCACGGGGGTGGGGAGGTGTTCCTCAGCCTGGCCTGTGCCCTCTCACAGTCAGGGAACCCCGCGATCGATCTCCCCAAAGAGGTAGGCTCTGCCTACCCAGTCGGGGCTCTGCGATGGATCACCCCTGCAGAGGGAGGCCCAGGCAACTTGCTGCAGCACCGCCGGCCAGGTAGCCTGGTGTGCCACCCCAGCATGACCAAGGGTGATCCCGAGTGGGGGAGTGAAAGGATTAAGGAAAGACAGACAAGAGAATGAAAGCTGGGTCTCGGTGGGACGCTGCCTCCCTGATGAGGAGACAACAACAGCACCCACAAGCCGTGTCTTTATTTTATAGCAGGTGCCAAGAGGCAAAGTAGGGGCGTGATCATGTTGTTTCTCGTGAGTTTCAACCTCACTCAAGTACATGCACCCGAACTCTATCATAAGGTGTGTTTGGACCATAGGTTCAAGCTTACAACCACCGCCGTTGGCTATTAATTGTGCTGGGAGGGCCCTGCCCTCCAGCTGGGACTTGCATGTGGCAATGAGAGGACCCTGTCCTTTCATTAGTCTGAGGCTTGAACCTGGCCAAAACACCGTAACTGCTCTCCACAGCCTGGGCCTCCCTCTTTGGAGTGATAGATCACGGGGCTCCACAATGGATCACCCCAAAGACGTAGGCCCTCCCACCTGGCCGGGGCTCCGTGATGGATCGCCCCACAGAGGGAGGTCCCACCAACCCACCACAGCCTGCCAGTCGGTGTCCTGAGCCTCCCGCTTTGGGGTGATCGTGGAGCCCCCCCATTGATCAATCAGCCAGTGGCCTGGGCCTCCCTCTGCAGGGCAATCTTGGGCGATGGCCGGGCCCCCGACCAATCACATGGCACCCGCCTTGGTTGGCCTGGTGCCAGTGGGTGTCATAGCGTGGTCATCCCATTGGCCATTCTGCTGTTTGGTCGATTTGCATATTACACTTTTATTATTATAGATATCTCAGATTATACCAATGCATAGAGTTATCTCATTCTTTTCTGTGGCTGCATAGTATTTATGCTTACTTCTTCTCTATTCCCCTTTTTTCCTTCTAATTAACTGTTTGAGTTTTATGTTTTTCCCCCTAAAGGAGCTCTCGAGTTCACTTGTTTTTGTATTTTAATTTACAGTTTATCAGCTCTGTTTTTATCTTTTTTAGTTCCTTCCTCCTTTCGGTTTATTTTATTGTTATTTACTTTTTGAATGCATTTGTTTTCATTCTTTTAAGGTAAACTGTTCTTTGAATATTGTTCTAGTTATATCTTAGAGGTTCTGTGTAGTGCTTTGTCATAGTTAAATTTTCAGATAGAGATTCTGCAATTTGGTTTTGAACTCCTGTTTGGTCCAAGAATTATTTGAGAAGGAGGTCTTTAAAATTTTCTGGTGATTGGGGTTTTATGTTTGTTTTCTTCTACTCATCAGTGTTGATTTTCATTGTCTTGTGATGAAAAATGTTATCTGTACTGTTTCTTTTCAGAATTAATGCTTTTTGTGTTCTAGTATATAAGCAATTTTTAAAAATAGTCTTTGGGCATTTAAAAAGATGAACTATTGCCTATTTAGGGTAGAGAGTTTAATAACTTTTAATTAGATCTACTTCATTAATCACATTATTTAAGTCTTCTCTATCCTTATTTATTTAGGTCCATTTGATGTCACTTGGACTTAGGTGACTTGTAACAAGTTCCAGTATAGTTCTTGTCATTTCTGTTTTGGTGATTTTGGTGCTATGGTGTTTAGTCCACAGATCTTCATGTCTTGTGTTTTCACTATGAATTCTATCTCTAATTTAAGTGTTTTTCTTTTACTCATTTAATGTTCTTGGTCCTGAATCCATGCTGGCTTAAAACTAAAATGGAATCCCCTGTTTTCACTGTTTGTCATTTGCCAGGTATGTCTTTGATTGTCTTTCAATATCAAA
Organism: Myotis myotis; assembly: GCF_014108235.1. Lineage (NCBI taxonomy): Eukaryota > Metazoa > Chordata > Mammalia > Chiroptera > Vespertilionidae > Myotis > Myotis myotis. Next base: position 41,541,072 of record NW_023416335.1, read on the forward strand.
CTAGGTGTATCTTCTGTTACTGGCATGTAGTTAGGCTTAGCTCTGAGAGTTAATCTAACCCTTTTTTAAAAAGATGAGTTTAGCCCATTTACATTTATTGAGATTATAGTTCTGTCCTGTCTTAGTTCTGTCATGTTATACTTTCAGTTTTTAATGTTCTGGGTTTTGTTTTTAGCTTTTTAATTTGTAGCCTGAAATTTTTTTTCTTCTCATTGTATTATGTATGTTCTTTTCATTTCTTTTAGGAATTATTTTAAAAGGTCCTGCCCTGGCCAGGGTAGAGAGATAGCTCAGTTGGTTGTAGTGTTGTCCTATACACCAAAACTGTTGTGGGGTTTGATTCCCGGTCAGGGGACATACATAGGTTGCAGGTTCAATTCCTGGTTAGGGCCCTTACCGGAGGTAGCCAATTGATATTTCTCTCTCACACTGATGTTTTTCTCTCTTTATAAAAATCAATGAGCATATCCTTAGATGAGAATTAAAAAAAAAAAAAGGTCCTGCTACTGACCTTTGAATTAAATGACTTTTTCCTAGACATATATATATATATTTATGGATAATGTGGCCATGTATTATTTCAGGCTAAAGAGAATTCTCTCTGCTTAACATGGAAGCTCCTTTGATTCAGAAAAAGAATGTGTGTGTATGCCCTTATGCAAGAGAAAAATTGAGAAAGTATATTCATTTAGCCTGCATCCTCTCTAGGTGCAGAGATGGGCAGTTACAATGCTACTTGCATTTTTTAAAATTAATTAACTTATTTATTTATCTATTTATTTTTAATATATTTTTATTGATTTCAGAGAGAGGAAGGGAGAGGGAGAGTGAGATAGAAATATCAATGATGAGAGATAATCGTTGATCAGCTGCCTCCTGCACACCCCATACTGGGGATCGAACCTGCAACTCAGGCACATGCCCTGACCAGGAATCAAACAGTAACCTCTTGGTTGATAGGTTGTTGCTCAACCACAGAGCCACGCTGGCCAGGTACTACTTGGGTTTTAGAACCTCACTTCTCCTTGGACCTAACCAGTATGTCTGCTTCAGGGAAAGATGGTGATTCTATATGGTTCCTTGTTGACACATCTTAGAGTTTGCCAGTGGGTTATAGAACTGTGCTCTTCCATGATTGCTAAGATCTGTTCCCATAGGGACCCTCTCTCTGTCTTGTCACAGCCCCATCAGATTCAGTTGCATATGGCAGTTCTTCCAAGTATTTTGCCATTTGGGATTTCAGGTGACTCCTGATTTCATCAAAGATGGGATTTTTCTTTAATTTCATAATACCCTTGCTGTTTAGGGTGATTTCTAAGAGGAAAGGGGGAAAGAAAATCCATTTCCATTATCTTAAAAGCAGACGTCCTCTCTAACTCTCTTTAACTTTGACAACACACATGCCAATATGTACACCAAAGTTAGACCTGCCTTAAAGATTAGTTTGAGAGTTACTGGCTTTGAACTTGGGCCATACAGTTCAGGGAGAATGAACTGACAGAGTCTTAAACCAGAATTCAACATAATGAATAATGGCTTATGAGTATAATGTAAAAAAAATGCTCTTCATTATCTATGCAAGAGAACTCCCCCCTCTCTTTTTAATCCTCACTCAAGGGCTTGTCTATTGACCTTAGAGAGAGAGTAAGGGAGAGAGAAAAAGGGAAAGAAACAGCAGTAGGTTGCCTCCCTTACGTGACCCAACCAGTGATCAAACCCACAACCTTTTCGGTGTATGGGACAATGCTCCAACCAAGCCAGCCATCATCTGCGGTCATGCAGGGGACCTTTTATTGCCGTTGCATTTTGTAAGACCTAATTCCATGATGGTGGCTTTATTGACAATTTAGAGTTTAACATTCAATATAGTTTCAACCTATATTAATGAAATTATAATGAACTAAACCCAAGAGAAGGAAGGGGGAGCAACAAGAAACCAACACTCATTGTCTTCTTTAACCTTCACACATTGTTCTGAGTTGGCATTATCCCTTTTTGACAAAGGGCGAAATTAAGGCCGAAGAGCCTAAGTAACTGTTCAAAGTCACTAGTTAGTACTACAATTTCTGTAATCTTTAAGCTACCTTTCTGCCTCCCCGGCTACCACATTCACTGCATTAACGGCATCTCCACTATGACTCTGGGGTTCTGTAAAGATAATATCAAGAGATCCACAAAAGGGCCTCGCAGATGTTTTGTTTCTTCATTCGATCTGGGTGATGCTGCTGCTGTCCATGGACTAAGGGGCCACTTCTCTGAGCAACATCATAACCGCACCCAACACTTAACTCAGGGTGTTTTCAGCCTACAGTTTGTAGCCATTAATTAGTTCCTGTGAGGTAAGTCATTGTCTCATTTCACAGATGAGGCAGCCAGTATGGGTAGAGGTTCAGTGATTTTTCCCAGATCAGCAGTGAGTTCCAGAATAGAAAACTGAGATTGTCCTCTCCAAAGGCTTAGCCTATACACAAGCACCCTGCTAACAAGTGTGCGGTCATCTCAGCTACCTTCATAACCCGCACTGTGAAAAAGATGCCTTCTCACACCTCTGCTGTTAGGCAGAGTGTATGATGAAACTTGGCAACATATGAGAAAAAGGTAGGTCAAATCAAGGATTTTATACACAGGAAGCATGTTTTCAGTATTCAATTTCAAGTATTTCAGACCATGAAGCTAAGACCATTTTAGTGAAAAGTTGCTAATAATAACATAGAGAGACATTGATTTATTGTTCCACTTATTTATGCATTCATTGGTTGATTCTTGTATGTGCCCTGCCCAGGGATCAAACTGTAACCTTGGTGTATCGGGATGATGCTCTAACCAATTGAGTTACCCAGCCAGGGCAATAATAACATATTCTTTATTTAAAAAGTTACATTAAGACGGTTATAGAGAAAGTAACTGGCTTATTTGTGAAGGACTATCAAGCAGTAGAAAACAAAATCAATTTCCATTTGTTCTCTTGGCTGTTTTTAATTTCACCAAGAAATAGGTTTTTTGGAGTACATACTATATAATAAAAGGCTAATAAGCAAATCGACCAAACAGCAGAACGACCAGTTGCTATGACATGCACTGACCACCAGGGGCAGACACTCAACACAGGAGCTGCCCCCTGGTGGTCAGTGCGCTCCCACAGGGGGAGTGCTGCTCAGCCAGAAGCCGGGCTCATGGTGCAGTGGCGTTGGTGGAAGCCTCTCGCGCCTCTGAGGCAAATGGACTTCCCCCGAGGGCTCCTGGACTGCGAGAGGGTGCAGGCCAGGCTGAGGGACCCCTCTGAGTGCACGATTTTTGTGCACCGGGCCTCTAGTAAAATATAATCACACAAAATATGGCTATCTTTAAAAAATGGAGGAGGGAGGTAGTATAAATTAGCTCCCAAAACAGGTCTTATTTTTAAATACTTACATTGTAATCAAAATAGCCTCAGATTTCACCCAGTGGGATCCAAGCATTATTGAAGGATTTATTATTTCTCTCCTAAGTGAAAATATATAGTTATTTCAGATGCAGTCCTGTTTTTGAGATAGGAAGTATGTACGCAGCAAGAGAAAAAGTACACTTTAATATAAAGGTGGCTCTCTCAGCACTTTTCATTTCTGTATGTGAAGTTCATTGTCTCCTATGATAACTTTGTTGACAGCAACCACAAATATCTTAGGAGCCAGGTCTTATAAAATAGATCCGGGATCGTATGACTAAGAGACCCAGCTCATGACACGTGTTAGCCTCAGATAGATGGCACATTTTCTGTTTTAAAGACTCAGACAAAACTTTCCACAGTCGTCTTATGGGGGAAAAAATTACATTTGAAGTCCTTTTTCACCCAAACACATTTTGAGATAAGAGCTCACAAGCCTTGACATTATTTCATTTTGTTATGCGCATCTGTCAAGGCACTGAGATACGATACAGCTGCTAAAAACTGATGATTGTGGAACAGAGAGCCCTGACAGCATTTCATTTCCTTTATGTTCTGATTATACATTTATCAGAAAACCTGTATCTCTCCTAGTTCAGCTAGAAATTGGTAGAATTCAAGAAGTCAAAGGCTTGGCAAAGAACCGTCCTATTATTTGGTATCATCTTACATTTGAGAGAAGTTGCCTGGTTGAGTCATTGTTAAAGCTTTTGCTTCTCTTTTCATTATCGTGCCCCACTATCCATAGATCACATTTCTATGGCCCCTATAACTACCTTGCCGCAAAAATTAAATGCTGGGATATTTCATACATATACGCCAGCGTTTCAATAGTTGTCAATCAGGGTTTATAAAATACAGGGATTACAACCTGATATTAACATCCAAATCTATTGTGCTCATTTTATGTGTGAAAATGAGAAACCCTCGTACAGACGCTAGATTTCCCAGCCTCTTTGTCACCCTGTTTTTAATTTATCTCCAGGTTTTGAGTCAGTAAAATGACTTTGCTTATCAATTTAATGTAGTGATAAAACATATCTGTGGATCGGAATGATCAGAACTAAAGTGGATCTATAGGTTGTTTGGCATTTAAGCCCAGCCCTACTGAGGGTTTTAATGGGGGCTACTTTATTGAATAAAAGCATCCCTGTATTTTTTTTAACTGTGCCTCTGTGAGTGATATAATTTGCTTCACATGAAGAAGTGGACATAGAAATGCATTGCCCCATGTGCTCTCATGCCTCTTTTTTTATTACAGGTGTACTTCAAAAGGAATTATCCAGATGTTACTCAGAATGGCCATATGGTTATGAATGCTTCCAATGGACAGCCCTCAACCTTCACTATTTTTGAGACAGCACTGTGATTCTACGATGTCAAGTCTATTCTGAAGGCATTTCTCCAATAGTTTTGCACTGTCTGAACTATACTTTTTTTTACACTAGCAACAAATATTTACACATACCAGATGTTAGTTTATTTGGATTTTTTCCTCTAATTTCACTCAATGATTTCAAACTCTAATAACAAAATTACTTATTATTTTTATTTATATTTATATTATAGTATTTTTTTATCTTATCCAAATCCAGAAGTGCAGGCCACCAATAAAAGCTGTCTATCAAGTCTTGTGCCTTAAGAGACTCAGAGCCAAAGCTCATTTTGTGAAGTATGAGACAAAGTTGCTAAGAAAATTTTTTTTTTACTACCACCCAAACTACATATTACTTTGCAGTTATATCAGGGATTCTATTTACTTGAAAACTGTGTGAAGTTGCCATTTTGTCTTTAACATACCAAGGATCCGTTCTTTCACCCCCCCCACCCCCACCCCCACAGGTCTCTGGCTAAAATAGTACAGATAAAACCAATAGGAAAAGCAAAACATATACATAGTAGGGAGAGTCCGTTCCCCCACCCCTACCCCCAATAGTTTATAGTTAAAATATAGAAAGGCAATATGTAATTATGTTCTAAAAGAAAAGGAAGAAAAAATAATGTTTTCTCCAAATAGGCACCCATACAGGTGATTTGATAAGGAAGGACACAGTGGGATCATTGATCATCTTTTAAATTTGCATGCCTTTGACATGGTAACTGGTGTAGTTTTAGTCAGTGTGGTGATGGTATATTCAAAGAAGGCCAAACCGCTACTGGTAATTCCTGAATATGTAGTAGTACTCTTATTCAAGTTTCTGGTTGACTGCCCTCTAACCTTCGGTGGACTAGAAACCTTTTGGGTTAGCCTTTATTGGAATTCCTTCTAAATTGCATGCATAGGTTCTCCCGAGTTGGTGAGAAAAAAATGAAAATCATTGCAAACCTTGACTGTAATTATACAGTACTAGAGGCCCTGTGCACAGATTTGTGCACTGGTGAGGTCCCTCGGCCTGGCCTGCGCCCTCTCACAATCCAGGACCCTTCGGGGGATGTCGGAGGCCCGCTGCACAAATTCGGCCCAATCCCTGCAGGCCAGGCCGAGGGACCCCACTGGTGCATGAATCCGTGCACCCGGCCTCTAGTATGCATATAAGATCTTCGGTTAATCTCTTTCTGCCCTCCCCCCTTCTCTCTGAGATTCATCAGTCTGTTCCATGGTCCCATGCCTGTGCATTGAGCGCCTTCCCCCTGGTGGTCAGTGCACATCATAGCTACTGGTTGAACAGTCGCTTAGGCTTTTATATATATAGATAGTCTCAGGATGCATCCAAAAAGTTCACTTTTATCAACCTACCCAGGTTAGTTTACTTTTGTTTAGGTCTTTCTGATTAGTAAAGCAGCAAACTACAATACTTCCTAGGGCCTGCTGTGCTTTCTTTGAACTGTGGGTTTTTTGTTTTTCTTGATGGTGATGGTATGGTGAGTTCAAGTTACTAAAGGTTGTACTGTCTTGGTTTTAAGTGGTTTCTCGTGACCTCTCAGAATAAGGTATAACCACCTTCAAGTTGCAAATATTTACATATATATGTATGTATATGTGCTGCCGTATAGCAAGTATTTGTACTCTTCAACAGAAACAAATGTTTTATAGACTCAAGCCTTAAACACACACACACAGACGCACACACACATACACAGCAAACTACCAAAATACACGAAGTTCCGTAGCTGTGGAACATTTTATATATAGAAATAATATGGTTAATGTTTAGTCCAGTAAACCAATACGTTGATTAATAGTCAAGGCTAGTAGTTCAGGAGACTGAAATGACAACAATCAATAGTAATAATGAGGTTTGTTAGAACAGTGGCAATATTTGAAATGTGTGTGTGTTTATTTTGTCTTTAGAGGTTAAAATTGGTTAAAAATGTTTCTATTTCTGTTTTACTGTCATCATAGGGTTTTTAATGAAACAAAACTCAATTGAAATAAATGGCAGTTTTCTTCTCCATTTAGAGGTCTGTATTTTTGTTCTTAGATTACTGACTTACGTCCTTGCTCTTGAAAGCCAATGCATTTTCCTGAAATAGAAAACTACCTTTCATTACTGACTGACTGGTTCTCTTGATTAATTAGGTGTACCAAATATTCTAAGCCAGTGGTTCTCAACCTTCCTAATGCCGCGACCCTTTAATACAGCTCCTCATGTTGTGGTGACCCCCAAGCATAAAATTATTTTTGTTGCTACTTCATAACTGTAATTTTGCTACTGTTACGAATCGTAATGTAAATATCTGATATGCAGGGTGTATTTTCATTGTTACAAATTGAACATAATTAAAGCATAGTGATTACTCACAAAAACAATATGTAATTATATATGTGTTTTCCGATGGTCTTAGGGGACCCCTGTGAAAGGGTCATTCAACCCCCAAAGGGGTCGCGACCCACAGGTTGAGAACCGCTGTTCTAAGCAGATAGATTGGTTTCAGACGGGTTGAAATAGTTGCTATTGAAGCAAACTCAGTTGCACCATTTCCAGGAAAAAGTAGAGAATAGTATTAGCTTATGCCCTATGCTTGAACAAATACGAAGTTGTTGAGGTTTTTGTTTTTTGAAAGGTGACCTTGCCATAGAATAACAAGAAACATCTATTGCTGCTACATTTAAAACACTGAACATTGGTTCTCACAGTGTGGTCCCTGGCCCAGCGACATTAGCATCACCTGGGAACTTGTTAGAAGTGCAAGTTCTTGTTTCTTACTCCCTATCTACTGAATCAAAAACTCTGGTGGTAGGGATCAATAATCCGTGTCTTAAACCCAAAGGGGTGATTCTGGTGCAGACTAAAGTCTGCGAACCAGTACTTAGAACCTAGAGAATTCCTAAAACTCATTAAGAAAAACACAGAAAGCCCAGTTAGAGAAGTGGACACAGAGACTTGAATGGGCACTTCACAAAAGAGAATATCCAAATGGCCAATAACTGGAGAAGTGCTATCTCATGTTGGTTACCAGGAAAACGAAAAAATTGAAACCACAGTGAAATACCACTAAACACCCACTAGAATGGCTAACACTGAAAAGCCTTAGAATACCAATCCAGGGCTAATGGAGCAGTGGGAACTCTCACAAACTATATGTATAAAAAAGTGTGTTTTGAAAAAAGTAACTTTGGAAAATAGTTGGACAGCATTTACCCAAGCTGTATACTCTGTGATCCACTAATTCCACTCGGAATGAATCCACATGTGCTCCAAGAGATGTGTTCAAGGATGTTCCTACAAACAGCGAGTTCTTAATAGCCGCAGAGTGGGCATAATCCAAATGCTCATCAACAGCAGATGGAACATAAACTGATGTAATAGAAACTCCACAGCAATGAGAGTGATCAATTATATCAACGACACAGGTCAATCTCACAAACTTAAGCCTGACCCAAAAGAATATTTATGATTCCATTTATATAAAGTTCAGACATAAGCATGACTAAACTAGTGTTCAGAGACAGAATTGTTCTTCACCTTGGGAAATTGGAACGTGTTGGCAGTTGGGTGAAATAAAAGGGGAACTTCTGGGGGTGCTTCTCATGGTCTTTTTATGGAGGCTGGATGGTGGTTAGAACAGCATTGATTGAGGGGGGAGCGGGTGGGTGGGAGAGGGCACAGAGGGTTAAATGGTGATGGAAAGAATAAAATTAAAGTTTATAAAAAAACAATATTGGGCTCTTTATTTGCTGCACTTTTCTGTTGTATAGTGTACTTCGCAGTTGAGTTAACTAAAAACAAAGTTCTCCGCCTGTTTTTCTTCTATTATGTTATTCAAATTTAGTGGCTTAATCATCTAAAGTTGACTCATTTGCATCTGGAAAATTATTTCTGCTTAAAATGTGAGTCTGGTTAAGGTTGTCTTATGGTCCATAGCAAATGGCCTTATTTGAAGCTCTTGGTACATGAGAGGTCAGGGTTTCTATTTTCTCTAACCAATCAATAAAATATATTACACTTCCTCTCTCCGATTCCAGGATAAGTACAAACCAAGGAACTATGAGGAATTTCTTTACTGAGGTATGATTGACATACAAAAAGCTGTACATATTTATACAACTTGATGAATTTGGGGATAAGTATACATCCATGAAACTACCACAATCTGTGCAATAATCATATCCATCACCTCCAAAAGGTTCTTCCTGCACTCTTATAATTTCCATTAATATGAATGAGATTCAAACAAGTTAAAATCAATCTAATGTTAAATGCTTTTGATGACACTATAACTGCTTGGTGTCTTAACTTGGGAAAAGACAGCTTACACCAATTCAGTGAGTCAATGAGTTAGACTTACTAAGTATTGTGACAATTGGATGAGTAAACTGTTAATTTATCAACAGATTAACTTGTCTCTATGTAAGCTGAAGAATCCATACTTTCCTTTCTGATGGTTTGGAAATACTAGAAGCCCCTCTCCTCAAACCTTAGTATTTGTTTCATATTTAATTCTGAAAAGTTTAATGATGTTCAGAATCTGATGCTCTGGTGTGTGTGAGATTTAGCACCTGGATATGTAAGTCACTTCTCATAACCAATTCTGTTTTGGAGTGTTTTCAGGATTCCCTTCATCAGGAGTGCACAATAGTCTGGACACCACATCTCAAGAAAAATCACTTCCTTGTCATTCTGTAATTGTAATCAAGGAATGGACACACCTATATGTGACTGAAAGGAAAGAGAGAAAAAGGAATCTTTTTCGCTTGGAAAGCAAAAAAAAAAAAAAAAAAAAACAAATTAAAACAACAAAAAGTTCTAAAAGCCATGTTGATAGCCAATATAGTTTAGTTACCAAATGAGCTAGTTCTCGAAAGCTCATTTATTGAATATTGAATAAGTGTGTGTCAAAAAAGGAAATTACATTCTATTCCAAAAATCCTAGACTTACGAACTACAATATTCCAAAGGTACAAACTAAAAAAAATAGTTATAGTTTTCCTGAAGAAATGCAATAAATTCATGGATTAATTTCCGCAAAATGTGTCTTTTAATGGGCATGTTGATCCTTATAAATTGAGGATTTTAAACCAAAACGTAACCACATTCACACACACAGGCCTTTCCACCATTATAAATTCTATTTTTGGGACTTAGAAATAAAGAATGTGTATAATCAATAATTTTCAAATAATTAAAGGAGTCTAATGCTGGACTCCTTTTCGATACCTGTTATAGTTTGGTTCTCTGGTATTCAGAGATGGAGTTTAATGTGCAGGATGTTTATTAGGGAATGCCATTGGAACCAACACTAGAATCAAGGGAAGAAACAGGCTAGGGTAGAGGGAGAAATCAAACTGGAATGCTGGCCAGACCACCTCAGCTGACCCCACTGGGAGCTCTGGAGCTAACATGACCCATAAGGGTAGAGGCCTTTATACCTCCACCTTGATCATTTGCCTACAGGGGGCCCCCTCCCACCCCCCAAATACTGGTAGCTGAAGGCTGCCTTCTAGCAGCACCTCAGCAGCTGGGGCAACTAGTCCTTGAAGGGAGAGCTGGGCAGCACATCCCCGTGCCCACCACAGTGTCACAGATCCAGAGGGAGATAGATAATTAGGATGTATGCGGCAGAAAATTCTTAGTGATGACATTTAAGGCAGAACAACCCGAACCCACAACTGAGGCACATACCCTTGACCTGGAATCAAACCCGAGACCCTTCAGTCCATAAGCTGATGCTCTAACCACTGAGAAACCAGCGAGGGTGGCCTGTGCATTTTTAAATTACATCTAGCACAGTGTCTGCCACATAGTGGGTGCTCAATGAATGTTTGCTGAATGAATGAATGAATGATGACTAAGAAAATATCTCCCTTCTAAACTTCATAATTTTGAAATTTCAGGTGGTAGCCTAGAATAATAGAAAGTCCTGGTTTTGGAGTCAGTCACCCAGATCTGCATGACAATTCTGTCTTTGCCACTTTGGGAGACCAAAGAATATATTGTACAAAGTGGGATATGAGAATGAAAGGAAGGTGCTACCCAGCCTAAGGTGCCAAGGCCATATACTGACACCACCCTGGACAAAATGGGAGATGGTCACCCTATTGACATGTATCCTTGATTACAGGCTTGCATAGTGTCTCAGTCTCTCTGAACCTCAGTTTCTTTCTTCATCTGTAAGGTGGATATAGTTCCTGCCCTTGCACAGTTGCTTTGGTTGGGATGACTGGTGGACTGAGAGCATCCAAAGAAACAAGGATGAAATCATTAACCTTGAACACGAAAAACGTCCCCTCTTCCACTAAGATAGGTGGATAAAGGTAGGTTTGTGGACTGTAGAAGGTATATTTGAGGAGGCCCTCATCTGATGGCCTAAACCACACTGTCCTTACTTCACATATAGTTCAAATGAAACAAGCACCTGGGGATGAGCACAAGCTCTGGAGTCAGTCTTCCAGGTTCAAATGCTCCTCTTTGCATTGGCTGCCTGGGTTTAGACACAAGTTCTACTACCTGCTAACTGTGGGCTCTTGGGGTCGGAAAGCACACCATGCTTCAACTTCACTGTAAAAGTGAAATACGGGTACAGTAGGCCCTCAGGTTACATCGGAGAACTGTTCCTACGGCACATGTAAGGTGATCTTGGCCATAAGTCAGAACGCACCTACATAAGCACCTCCGTCACTCACTTGGAGCACATACACAGCAGTAATGAGTGAAACAGTAAAAAAAACATTAAAAGAAAGATAACAATTCCTGACCTTTACTTGTGGTAAATAAATAATAAAAAACATAAAGCACATATGTACATACATCAAAATGATGGAACTTTTTTTAATTTATAAATAAATGGGAGATGGTGATGTAACCACGAAACAACATACGTTGAGTCCGCCGTAACACGAGGACTATCTGTAGTGATTTTCTTTTTAATATATTTTTATTGATTTCAGGGAGGAAGGGAGAGGGAGAGAGAGAGATAGAAACATCAATGATGAGAGGGAATCATTGATTGGCTGCCTCCTGCACGCCCCCTACTGGGGATCGAGCCCACAACCTGGGCATGTGCCCTGACCGAGAATCAAAGCAGGACCTCCTGGTTCATAGGTCGATGCTCAACCACTGAGCTGCGCCTGCTGGGCAGGAGTAGTGATTTTCTTAGAGGGCTGTTGCAAAGATTAAATAGGACAGTGACACAGTGTATGTTCTGTTAGCTAGTGTCAGTCCCTGAACTGTTTATAACTAGGAATTTTAAAAAAGAAACTTTTTAGCCCCTTGACACTGCCACGACATCCAAACTCAGGATTGGTGGAATCCTGCAGACCATGTGCAGCAGAATCATTAGTTTGCAATGGATTGAAAAATTATAAATTATTACAGGTGAGAAGCACTGTTTAAGAACAACGCTGACTATGTAGTTAGCTCTCAATAAACATGTTTATAAACTGTTACCACAGCAGGCAAAAATTATGCCATGATATTTATGTATGAAATGATATCACATGGGCTCTATTATAAATTAGCAATATTTAATAGCATTATAAAATTAGAGATAAACTCTTGTTCAAGGTTAGAGATGTTTTTTCCTTACGTCTAAAAGGGTATTTAAAGAAACAAAACAATACTGTGTATATGTTTATATCCACTATATTCTTGAATCTACAGCCTAGTCTTGTTGGAGAAGCACCCGGGAACACATCAGGCCACTTTAAAAGCCCTTTTAGGAAACAAGGTTTTGTGTAAACTGGTGATTTTCCGTAAAAAACAGAAAGAATATGGATTAACTGAACTTTTGCTTTTTAAATCGAATGTTCTAAGGAAAATAACCTCATTTTTTTCAAAAACTAAAACAGCATGTGTTGAAAAACTGAGAGAAACATATGTTTATTTGAATTTAGAACATAGAATAACAGTAATAAAAGAAATAACATGCCCCGCCCTGTAAGGCCTCCATCCATACTCCAGGCCCATCTAACTTGCCTTGGGGCTCAACATTGGGATTGTATGTTATTTTTTTCAAGAAGAACCAAGATAAGATTTAGAGGCACTAAGAATGTTGTACAGAAAGCTTACATTGGATGTTTCTGACCAAATTCTGTCTTTCTCTCTGCACCATGCTCATGAAACTAGCCAACTCACAATTATCCATCTCAATACATGGGAGCTTTGGCTGTTCCCAAACAGTGCTTCATCCAAAAGTTAATTATATTTAATTTTGGAGGGCATTATATGAAAAACTTTTAAATTTAAATTTTGCAGACTACCTAGACAAATTAAAATGAGTCTCCATGAGACGGAGTTTACATCTTTAGGTGTGTTGTATGTAAGGAAGTAACAGTCAACAGAAGATTGAAGACTAAAGCTTTCTTTTTTATAGCATGATAGTTGTTTTTAAATCGAGTTCATATTGAATCTGATAAGATATTTGATAGATAGAAGGGAAAGCTTTTTTTTTTTTTTATTTTTTTTTTTTTGCTATACAATGCCAATAAATGTAAAAGGATTGATAAAAAAAAGAAAGAAAATACCACGAGGCAGACATCCCTGTCATAAATCATATAAAATTGAACATTGGCTACTAAATAACTATAGAGGCAATGTTGGGGAGCATTTTCATAGACTGAAAGTGTCCTCCAAGGTTAACTAGTTTATAATTGGGGTTGGGGTGATCATATCTTTAAAGTGGAAAAATCCAACAGACACCATCCTAATCCAGTGACCAGCGTTACCAGTACCAATGAAGGGCCAGCCGACACCCTGGCCTCTTGATGTGCGAGGCAATGACAACAACACACCATTTCTGTGGTATTCCTGCCTCCCCTGCAAAAGAACCAAAAAAGCATAGTCTAAATAGAATCAAGTCAAACTCAAATAGAGGACATTCTACAAAACAATTGGCCTGTACTCTTTAAAAATATCAATGACAAAGGTTGAGGAAGTGTTTCAGATTAAATGGACACTGAGAAGAGAATACCATTGAATGCACTGTGTGATCCAAGATTAAAAAAAAATGCAATGTAGTAAATAATAGAAGTGCATCAATATTAAATTTTCTGAATTTACTCTTTATACCATGGTATGTGAGAGAATATTAGGAAATATACACTGATATATTTAGTGATGACTGGTTATGATCTCTATAACTTACTCTCAAATGGTTCTGCAGAAATGATTACATATATCCTATATAATAAAGAGGTAATATGCAAATTGACCATCACACCCTCACACAAAGATGGCCACCCCCATTGATCAGCTGCCTCCTGCACGCCCCCTACTGGAGATCAAGCCCCCAACCTGGGCATGTGCCCTTGACTGAGAATCGAACTGTGACCTCCTGGTTCATAGGTCGATGCTCAACCACCCCCATGTGGTCACAAGATGGCCACCACAAGATGGCCACCACAAGATGGTCAGCAGGGGAGGGCAGCTGTGGGCGATCAGGCCAGCAGGGGAGGGCAGTTGGTGGTGGGGGGAACAGGCCTGTAGGGAAGGGCAGTTAGGAGCAACCAGGCTGGCAGGGGAGGGCAGTTGGGGGCGACTGGGCTGGCAGGGGAGGGCAGTTGGGGGTGACCGGGCCAGCAGGGGAGGGCAGTTAGGTGTTGATCAGGCTGGCAGGGGAGTGGTTAGGGGGTGATCAGGCTGGCAGGCAGGCGAGTGGTTGGGAGCTAGCAGTCCAAGATTGTGAGAGGGATATCCGAGGGGTCCCAGATTGGAGAGGGTGCAGGCTGGGCTGAGGGACACCCCTCTTCCCCCAGTGCACGTATTTCGTGCACCAGGCCTCTAGTATTACATATAATATATAGCATATAACATTTTATATATATGATCCTGGATCCAGAACAATATGTACCCATCGATAAAGAAAGCATATGAAGGAAAAATGTTAAGTGAGTGAATGTAGATGAAGGATACACAGGAGTTCATTATACTATTACTACAACTTTTATGTAGATTTAAATATTTTCTAAAATAAAAAGTTTAAAAAAAAACCTCCCCATAGCTCATCCACAGAGTGTAGAGACCACATTGAGATAAGCAAGAGATAACTCTATGTGGTCTATAAAAGTCATCCTCCAAGTTCCAGTTTTGTGGGTATGGTTCGCACAGCTCCCTCCAAGCTGCAGTGCACCAATCTAGCTTGAGGTGAAAGCACACCTTCACCCAGGAGCCCAGGTGCCTGCTGCTAACAAAATTGTTTTCCACACAGGCAAGATACAGCATTATGTGATCTTTTAAGGATATAATAATGCCAAATGCAGAACCACTGATGGGCCAAATTTCCAGAACTGTTGTTGACGGGAGTGACCACCCTGCGATCCCCCTGTGTTCTGAATGGAGACTGTCAATTACAGAGCTGCCCTCAGCAGTGGATGCCTTGGGCCTCCACAGACAGTTGAAACACCATTTGCTGCTCAACAGAAGCCCTGCCGACTGTCCCAAACTATGTGTGCCAGGGTGAACTCATTTTATCCAGAAGGCTCTCTTTTTTCCCCAAGATACATAGATATTTCTTTCTGGAATTGTGCCAGCCAAGTTTATTCTGGTATGCATTTTCTGGATATGAAAATAAATGGGCTCCTTTTATTAGCTTTCTTTCTTTCTTTCTTTTTTAATATATTTTTATTGATTTTTTACAGAGAGGAAGGGAGAGAGATAGAGAGTTAGAAACATCGATGAGAGAGAAACATCAATCAGCTGCCTCCTGCGCATGTCCTACTGGGGATGTGCCCGCAACCCAGGTACATGCCCTT
Organism: Myotis myotis; assembly: GCF_014108235.1. Taxonomy (NCBI): domain Eukaryota; kingdom Metazoa; phylum Chordata; class Mammalia; order Chiroptera; family Vespertilionidae; genus Myotis; species Myotis myotis. The sequence continues at coordinate 41,556,626 of NW_023416335.1, forward strand.
GACCGGAATCGAACCTGGGACCTTTCAGTCCGAAGGCCGACGCTCCATCCACTGAGCCAAACCGGTTTCGGCTATTAGCTTTCTTAATGGCCTGACTTAACTGATCTGACTCTAAGAAAGCATCTTCTCTGCTTTGACACTACTTGGTAAATGTGGTACCAAGCCAACACACACGCACACAGGAGAAGGATGTTGGTGCTAGAATTCCTTTCCTCCAAATAGGAAACCATTTTCAAGAAAATTCACCTTGGCAAAGACATAGGCAGTAAAACCTCAGACATTTTTCATAGCAATATTTTTTTCAGATAGATCTCCTTAGGCAAGGGAAACAAAAAATAAGCAGATGGGACTACATCAAACTAAAAAGGTTTTGCATAGCAAAGGAAACTATCAGCAAATGAAAAGATAACCCACTGAATGGGACAACATATTCGCCAATGTTACATCAGATAAGGGGTTAATATCCAAAATTTATAAAGACTTACAAAACCCAACACCAAAAACACACACTACACAATCCAGCTTAAAAGTGGGCAAAGGACCTGAATAAACACTTCTCTAAAGAGGACATACAGATGGCCAATAGACATTGAAAAGATGTTCAATGTCACTAGTCATCAAAGAAATGCAAATTAAAACCACAATGAGATATCATCTCACACCTGTCAGAATGGCTATCTATCATCAATAAATCAACAAACAACAAGTATTGGTGAGGATGTGGAGAAAAGGGAACCCTTGTGCACTGTTGGTGGGAATGTAGATTGGTGCAGTGTCTGTGGAAAACAGTATGGAGTTACCTCAAAAATTAAAAATGGGCCCTGGCCAGATGGCTCAGTTGGTTGCAGCATTGTCCCATTCAGTAAACGGTTGTGGATTTGATCCCTGGTTCAGGCACATACATTGATGTTTCTTTCTTTTTCTCTTTTCCTTTCTCTCTCAAATCAACAAACATTTCCTCGGGTGAGGATTAAAAAAATGAATAAAAGATGGAACCGTCTTATGACCCAGTGATTCCACTTCTGGGAATATATCCAAAGAAACCAAAAACACTAATTAGAATATATGCATCCCTGTGTTCACTGCAGAATTATTTACAATAGCCAACATTTGGAAGCAGTCCAAGTGCCCATCAGTGAATAAGTAGATAAAAAAGCTGTGGTATATTTACATAATGGAATACTACTTGGCCTTTAAAAGGAAGAAAATTTTACCCTTTGTGACAGAATGGATGGACCTGGTAAACATTATGCTAAGTGAAATAAGCCAGTTGGAGAAAGACAAGGACCATATGATTTCACTTTTATGTGGAATCTAATGAACATAATAAATTAACAAACAAGATAGAAACAGATGCATAGATGCAGAGAATAGACTGACAGCTGTCAGCGGGGAGGGAGGTTGGGGGCTGGGTTAAAAAGGTGAAGGGATTAAAAAAACTCACGGACAGATAACAGTGTGGTGATTACCAGAGGGAAAGTGGGTGGGGGGAGGTAGAAGAAGATAAAGGAGGGATAAGCTGTGATGCAACGAGACATGACTTTGGGTGGTGGACATACAATACAATATACAAACGATGTATTACAAAATTATACACCTGAAACCTACATAATTTTATTATCCGATATCACCCCAATGAATACTTTTTTAAAAGAAGAAAAAAGAAAGTACACCTTGGCAGTTTAAAATAATGTTGAGAAATAAGGATGTCTAATTTCATAAAACAGAGATTAATATCTCTGGTCACTTTAGAGGTCCACTGAAATTTGACGATTTCTTTTACTAAATATTTCCAGTATTTCTTCCATGTTGTTTTACAGTGAATACAATGAAAATAATTATGGCACATTGTATTCTCCAATTTTTAAAGTTCAAAACAGACAATACTTTGTGTTGGCAAGGATATAGCAAACCAAGCACTTTCAAACATGCTGGTGGAAGTGTGAACTGTACAAACTTTATGCAGTGTCACAGGATAACATGTCAATGTCCTTAAAATGTTCCTAAATTTTGTCTCCAAATTTATTTTCTAGGAATCTAACCAAAGGATGCAAGTATAAATCCCAAGAATAACAAAAAAATGTATTCAAAGATATTTATTGCAGTATTGCTTATAATATCAAAAGTTGAAACAAGCTAAATTTCAAAGAGTCCAAATTTGGTATGTTCATGCAATAAATTAAGCAACCGATAAAATAATCTTTCCAAAGATAATTTAATGATGTGGGGCAAATACTCATTTTACATTAAGTGAGAAAAATTATCTAAAATTTTAAACATTTGTAAAGTGCATTTGTATTTTTAAAACTGAAGTTAAGTAAGCAAAGTGTTAACAGTAGTTACCTCTGACTGGTTTGAGTATCACTGATTTTTATTCTCTAATAAATTCTCTAGGTTTTCTAAATTTTCCAAATTACCTACAATGAGCCTGGGTTAATTCTAAGGTTCACAAAATATGTAAAGAGGAAGTCATAGTCATAGTGCCTCTTTCAATTGGGATAAACTCGTGACTTTACATTTTATTTATAAATAATGTCTTATCTGGCCACATAGAAGCTCCTAACCTCAATGTCTTCACATCAAATCCTCTCATTAACTCATGAGTTGTACAGTTCTTCAGAAGAGTTTTGTATCATAGGCTACATATCTTTCCAGTGTTCCTATTCCCTGGCAATATTTGGCAAGTTTGAAAATGCCAATGTATTCCCATTTAAAATGTAGGCCATGTGAATACTGACTTAGTAAAGCTGTGTAGTCAGAAATAGTTTTTGAACAATACTTTTAGGACAGATAATCATTCATTTCTAAAACTTAAAAATCTTTTTTACAAACATATAAATATGATTGCCAAAGAGTTAAAAAGAAAACCAAATTAGCAGTAAGGAACACAGCCTACTTTGTCAATACAACTACCAAACAGCAGCAATAATGGTTGTTACTCTAAAACAGATCTAATTTTTACTGAAATTTTGGCTTCTAAATTACACATTGGGCCTAGATCTGCCAACACATGTTTTTTGGGGGAGGCACCTACAATTAGTTATTGAGCAAAGTAATTTTTAGGCAAATTTCCCTGAGAGACGTGGTACTTCCCCATTATAATGTTTGAGCTTCTGATTTACATGTGTGGGGGCAGACATGCAGATGACAGCTAGGAGCCTGAGACACTACTTATTTTGATGGAATTTAGAATTTCAAGTCTTTCTCAAGCAGCTGGGCTCCAGAGGTGAGATAGATAGATAGTATCAATAAGCCAGCCCAGCATAATGTCCATGGCTGAACATCATGTCAGCCCAAGGAAGAGGACAGGTTAGCTGTCTGCACGTAGCTTTTGGTTCTTTTCCTTGCTTCCTCACCTTTGTTCCTTCTCCCTACTTAGAGCAAGATTCCAGCTTATACATTCTGAATTGGAGTCAGCAACATTTGTCCCTACCTGATAAAGATATGACTAAACTGATTGCATCAGTGCCAGGAGCCTCTCTTCAAGGCTACTTTTTTGAGTGGGTAGACCAGGTAGCCACCCATGGATTGTGATTGAAGGAGCCCTGGGAAAATCCTCTACATAAAATATGTTTCTCACTAATGCGTGAAGGGCCATTCTTGGTGATTCATTCATGTGGATACCTTGTGCTCTTTCCTTGAGATCCTTTTGAAAACAAGATACTGTATTTGTGTGACGGTGTAAAACATTAAGTCACTAACACTTTAATATTGCTGAGTTTACCTCATTGCTTTCTCTAATAAAAGAAGCAAGGGGTACCACACATGATTTGGGGGAGTGGGTGCTTGTGACCCATCTGGAAGCATTCATCCTTGGTGAGAATGACAGAAACTTTACCAGTAAAGATATTTCGACAAATAAGTTGCATAATAACATCACATCACAATAAGGAAATCGCCAATATCCTGATAACACATAGGCAATTGAATTTGTCTTCACTTTGTGCAGCCAGATATACAAATTTGAGCACCACCCAGCTGCCAGTCTTGCCTATTAAGCCAAATTATCACTCAGATCTACTCTGGGTCAGAGTTGGTTGAAGGATCTTGTAGGACTTGACTTGGCGTTCACCATTTCGGGAAGAAGGAACTTGAAGAACCAGGCCTGCTTAGTAAAGAGAGGTTTAGGCTGCTTAAGATGCCAAGGGATTTTTTTGAGGGCAGCCAGGTCTCTTTGATCAGAGTCTGGCTAAACATGGCATCTGAACCATAGCAGAAGAATAATCAGTGTCGGCAGAAAGAATGAATGGCTTTCATACTGAGTATTAGTTGAACAAGTTGATCCTTGTTTCAGGCAAACTAATGTCACCTTCATCTCAACATCAGAAAATTCAGATGTAGTTTAAACTTTTAGGCAACGGATTGGAGACGGTGTATTTATGTGCTAAGTGTGCTATGTTATACCAATTATTCCTCTCTTTTTTCTCTCTCTGCTTTAATGTAGGAAGTATCTACTATGGGCAGAGCCTACCACTAATATGTTCACACCCACAGCAAGAGCACAAATGGAGGCCCACATATTTAAGTAGGCAAAGCTATAAATCAAGCTAATGAAGTGTTCAATAAAATGTGTTATGCTCCATCTTGGTAATCCTTCAGAACTACCTGGAGGGCCTAGTTCCAATTTAGAATTGTTGGGTCCCCAGAGTTCTGTGATGAAAGGAGGAGGTGTGGGGAGAGCTGGCCCAATACCCAGAGCCCTCACCTGAAAGAGCCTCAGGTACACCTGTAAGGACATCCCAGATGGCACAGGCAAGTCCAGTCACCCCTCCCTACCCCGGGCCAAGGCCTACTCACACCAGTAATGTTGCCTGGTACTGTTGCTTTTAGGAGGATGGACTCAAGCAACAGTACCATGCAGGTTCTTGAAGTGGGCTGGAACCACTTGGACAAGCCATTCCATGACCCTGGGTACCCTTGATGCTTCTGGACCTTTAATATGCATAGAATCCACCTGGGGATCTAGTTAAACTGCAGACTCTTGTTAACATGCAACAGGTTGGAGAACTGGGCTGAACGCCTGCATTTCTAACATGCCTCTGGGAGATGCTAGTGCTGTTGGTTCATGGACCACACTTTGCATAGTGAGCACCTGAAGGATGGGCTCTGGACAGGTGTGTCCCCTTGGCTCTCTGATGCTTCACTCCATGAGGACTGGCCAGGTCAGCAGAGGGGTGGGGTGGGACCAAGGGCAGTTCTGGCTCCTTCTTTGCCCATGTCCCCATCTCAGCAATGGGCTCTGTTCCCACACTGCAGGGCACGGGTCCTCCCCCACCAGTGGTGCCACCTCCAGCCTTTGATCTCCCACCCACTCTCCCCAAATCCAGTTTCTCTTGGCTCCTTTCTCGGCAGGCTTCTCACTCCTGCCTCTGCTTTTTTCTTACGCCACAAAAGTAAAAATAACATTTCAAAAATATTGAAAATTAAGGCTGACGAAATCGTGTTTTTGTTTTCTTGGGAATGTAGGAGCATGTAGTAGCAACAATCATAGATAAAGCCTCGCCAGTACCTAGCTGTTGTTTGTGAACAAAATCATATCTGCTCACTCCTTTTCATTACCTCAAATCAGGACTTCCAAGCACAAACGCTTACTAGATGAGAGCAGACTGGATTTTTCTCCCATATTTGTATGTCGACAAGGCTAGGGGAGCTGCTACCTCACCATCTAATGGAATCGCAGGCTGCTAAAAAATAACCCCTGCAAGTTTGTATTAGAACGGGAGACACCTCCCCCGCCCCACCCCCGCCCCATGCCCCTTGTTGAGATGAAGCTTAATCCTTGGACTTGTGTGCAAGTATTTGCACTGGCTTTGGGTTCTTTTCTTCTTTCCAAGGCTGTTTTTCACTATTTGCCTGAGTTATTTGAACAGGTGGCTTTGCACAACCTATGCTAATGTGAGGCTTTTGTCTGCTTTGAGGTTGCACAGAGTCATTTAAGGGAGAAATGCTTCTTTCTTGCTAAACTATTCACACCTGCTCTGATAACCGCCCGGTGTTAACTAAAATACCATGCCGGAGCGGGCTTCCTCTAACTGGGCACAACTCCGCAAGGCACGGACCCACGTTTCCTCTTCTTCCTCCCATGACAAGCAGCCCAAAGGCTTCTTCCAGTGGCTTAGGCTGGGTGCCCCCCGGCTCTGTCCCGGAGCGAGTTCATTACAGATCCCCGCCAGGAAGGTTCTGGGGAGCCTCCCTGGACTTGGTCAAGGGCGAGGCGCAGGTGGGCGCGCTGGGCCTCCCAGAGTCCGCAGCAAAGGCCGCGGGTCTGAGCCAGGCTTCCCGATCCTTTGTCCCGGGCCGCTCCCGGCGGGCGCTCGGGCGCGGGCACGGAGCGGCGCTTGGCGGGCGATCACAGGCGGGCGCCCCGGGACGCTCGGCGCGCGCGCTCCTGGCCGCAGATCACAGGCGCCGCGCTCCGCCCGCCGGCCCGGGAGCCCGCCTGCTCCCTGGAACGCGATCACAGGCCGCGCCTCCGGCCCCGGGGCGGGGAGGGGCGCCGCTCGGGCCCTGGGGGAGAGCCGTCGCCTGCGCGTTCCCACGGGGAGGTCCAGGGCCGAGCGAAGGCTTCTCCTGCCGCCCCGCCGGTGAGGAGGGGGCGCGAGGACAGAGGGCAGTCCTCCGGTTGCCAGGCGAAAGGGAGGCCAGTGCCAAGCGGCCCCAGGATAGGCTGTACAGACACACCGAGGTCACGGGCACTCGGTAGCCACCGAGTATGGATTCCTAACGAGGATGCGCTGAGGGTGGGCTTTTCTAGTTAGTATTTTCTTTTTCTTTTCTTTCTTTCTTTTTTTTCTTTTCTTTTTTTTTTTTTTAGGGAATCTGCACTCTGTATTCCCTAGCCACAAGAAAAGAAAGAACGAAGTACACATGGAATAGGCAAGGCTGGCTTGGATATAGTTTAAAGGGATGCGATCCTGCCCACAAAAGTGGGTGTGATGATGCCCAGTAGTTTTCACCTGGCCCGTCACTCCTCACCTGCGCGCTGTAGGTGGGCGCCGAGCTGCCTCCCCTCGCGCTAACCCGCAGGCACTCAGACACATGCACGCACACACAATTACACGTAACCTTTTGAGACTCTGGGCCGTACAAGGAGAGGGGAGAGCCTGACACTCTTCAGGGCTATAAGTGGCCCATATGCCTACCAGACCTTCAGGTCCCTAGCATCTCTACAGGAGGCGTGGGAAAGTCTGGTGTATGAATGCCACACAAAAACTGTCCAAAGGCCATCCCTGGACTCATAAGCTCACCAAGCATTACCCATAGACTAAACCAAATAGGATGTCTAGAAACATGTAGTTCTGTTTTCAAGTTTAGGTAGGGGACAGGGATAATTTTTTAAACTTACTCAATTCACAGTAACTCTCCTCAAAGGGCATTTGCCTTATGAAGTTACTTTCACTTAGCAAAGTGCTTTTGAAAGGCATCAAATGCATTTGTCAGTACCTAGCTATTTCTTATTTCTTATGGGGTGATACTCCACTGTATGGGTTTATCACAATTTGTTTATTCATTCACCAGTTGGACATCTGGGTTGTGTTGTGGACGGAAGATACATCTGCATCAGAATCCCTGGAACCTGTGAAAATTACCTTACGTGGCAGAAGATGTGGTTAAGGAGAGAGGGGAGGAATTTATCTTGATTTATCTAAGTGCCCTAAGTGCCGTCACATGTGTCCTCATAAGGGAGAGTCAGAGAGAGCTTAGAAATAGATACCTGGAGAGGTGATGTGACTACAGAGCAGAGAGATGCAGCCACGGGCCAAAGAATGCCAACAGTCACCAGAAGCTGGAGGAAGAAAGATTCTCCGCTAGAGCCTCCAGGGGGAGTGCTGTCCTGCCTGCACCTTGATTTTGGACTTCTAGGCCCCAGAACAGTAAGAGAATAAATTCTGTTGTGTTAAGCAATGAATAAAAATGTCAGCTTCTCCACATCCTCCCTGACACTTAGCGCATGTTTGTTTGTAAAATTTTAGCCATTCTAATGAGTGTGTAGCAGTATCTCATTTGGTTTTCCTATGCATGTCCTCCCTGGCGAGCGATGTTGAACATCTTTGCACGTGTTTATTTGTCATGTAGGTTTTCTTTGATGAGAAGCCTATTCACATCTTTTCTTCAATTTATATCGAGTTATTTTTTAAATTATGGATAGTTTAAATGCTTTTAATATGCACTATAACTGACAATAACTTATACAAATTCAACTTTATTTTATTAAACCTTACGTAACTAACTGTATAAAATTAAAATAAAGCATCTTTCAGTTAACATTTTATATTATGAGACACAATATACTGAGTATATTTTTTAATGAACTTGATTTTACATCTCTCTATCAGACATTAGCGTTAGGAACAATGGGGCTGAGTCAGAACTGCATATCAGGTGCAACATCAAGTCTATTCATTTATTTTGTTTTTGTTGGAGCACAGAGGGTGTTGTAGCAAAGGGAAGCAGAACATAAGTTTCATGTTTTGCAACATTTGGGTATCTTTGCAATGAGCTTCTTCAAAAATCATTAATTATTTCACCTTGGATAGCTCAACTTCCAGTTTTTCAGGGTCTGGAGGCTGGAATTATAAATTTTCATTCTGAATTGTTCAACTTTTTGTTTATTTAGAGCAGAAGATTGGCTCTTTGTTAAATCTGCCATTTTTTAGATGCAGTGGTGAGGAAAGTTGAGTAGAATAAATGTTTTCATGTGTAATGAACAATGAATACTATCGCAAATATGTGCTGAAAGTGTAGGACTCATAATAGGCAAAACACCACCGTGAATTGACACAGCCATCATGCATTCAAGCATCAGGTAACCTTACTTCCTGGTCTCCCCACGTGTGATGTACCATTTTAAAATTGAAATTATTCTATTTTACTAAAAAACCACACACAAAAAAATACCTCTGCATAAATATATTTAACACTTTCAAAAATATGTTTTAGAAGATATATCCTTGCATAGAATTTTTTAAAAAAATGAATTGCCTCTCAAGGTCATGGAAATGTCTAAGAAACCCTGCACCAAGCAGATTTGCATATATAATTTTACAAATTTTTGTTTAACTCTAGATCAGTTGAGTCCAAATGTTAATTTGTGTCATAGTCACCTGGGCAAGGGGTTTGTTACCATGTAGGTTTCTGTCCCAATCCCCACTGGAGTCCTGATTCCATTGACCTGGGTATGGCCTGTCCATTCTCCCCACATAATTCTGAAAAGTTTGTTAAGCTGTGAGAAACAATACACGCGGCCCTCAATTGTCTTAAACGAATTTCCATTTTCTGATAGAGCTTTATTCTGATTTAGGGAAATGAAAAAAAAACTATAGTCTAGTAACTAGCAGGGGAGAAAAAGGTATAATTTCAGGACTATGTAGCAACAAGAGAACTTTTTTAAAAGTGTGTAACAGTATGTTCTACACACTGACATTGGATAGGAGTACAAACCTGGGGTCTGGTTGGAACCAGGCCAGCCAAGAGCAAGATCTGTGTTCCATGCCTTTACCCGCTACAAATGGCCTGTGTAGCCTTCTATAAATCAGCTGACCTTCTCAGATCCGTGTTTTTGTCAAGAATTCTCACTGGAAGATCAGAAGTTTTAGAATTAGTTGAAACCTAAATTTGTTTACTTTTAGGTCATTTGTTTAAAACGTTTAAAATCCATATTGTATTTTTACAACTTCAGTCATAACTGAAAATGTCATAGTTGCCTGCTATTGGGATGACATTCAGCGAAATGTAAACTATAATTATATAATGTAAGTTCCTCTCTTTATTTTCTCTTGCTCTAGCTTTCCTTCCCCTCCACTAAGTAGCCTTTAATAGCAAATCTATCAAGTCTAGAAAAATTTGATTTGGATGTTCAATTGGATACAGTGCATTATTTCAGCTACCGTAAAAAGAATAAATTGCCCCAAAAATATGGGAAAATAAACTGTTTCAATGGCTAGCTAACTATGAGAGGGAAGTGCCGTTTACCTTTACAAACCACTTTGAAGAAACATTTTTAAGTGGGAAGCAATATGGTAGAGAATTGAACATGAACTTTGACTTCAGTTAAAGCTCTGTTTTCAACACAGACATGCCTATTCTATAAATTTGAGCAAGTTAACTCAACCTTTACTAACAATAGATGATAACCTTTATTTCTAATGTTGATTAGATCAGTAGCTTATCATAGTTGCTCAATGAATGATAGATTATCAATGGTTAAACACTTCAATGCCATCAAAACTATATACCGTCTGCATCCCTGTTTGCTCATCACAACCACCAAAACTCAACACCTTCTGAATTTGCCACAAGAAACATACATAAATCACATGGAGTTAAGTAATAGTGAGCAATCTTCAAAATAGGCTAACCACATCTTAAGAGCTGTTAATGATCCTGAATAACCTGGGTGGTTATTCTTCATTTGACATTTTCACCCTCATCCATTCTCTCCTCTTCTTCTCTCTCCTGCTGGGAAAGAAACCCACTTGGGCTATTTTGAGGGCTGACCTCCAGTTGGATTGAGCAATGGAAGGATCATTAGGAGACTGGTGGGCAGAAGGGGGGAGGTGGAGTATAGCTTCCTTTTCCCGCCCTGCTGCAAGGAAGCATATCTGAGAGTAGTTTTATCCCCCCTGTGACGACCGCTCTTCTTCCCCACTCCAACTCTCACAGGGTCTCACCATCATGGAATTACCCGCACCCAGCGTATTTGTTGAATCTGCCTTTTTAAAAAAATCATGGAAATGTGGGTCAGTTGGCAGCAAAGATTTTCCCTGGAACCACACTTCATAGATTCACACACAACATTGTGCAAGGCACTACTACAGACCCTGTGGAAGGCAAAACATGTCAAACACAGGCCCCTACATCAAGTCATGTCTGTCTCTCTACCTCATCCCTCCCTTCATTCTAACCAGCACCAGTTAACATCACGGTGTCCATTGCCTTTTTAACTTCACACTCTTTCCCTTATTTTACAGATGCTGTCTTACCTGACACTCCCTCATCTATTCAATTCTTATTTAGTCTTCAAAATTTATTCAAGCAAATTTTCCTCCAGGAAGCCTTCTCTAGTTCTGTGGTCTGCTTTCATTTCCCTATTCTATGATTCTTCTCAGAGCACTTGGTATAGAATATACTAAGTGCTTTACATGGATTGTTTTATGAACTCCCCCCCCCCACACACACACACAAAACACATGAGGGAAGTACTATTATAAACCCATGTCACAGATTAGGAAACTAAACCTCAGTGTGTTTAAGTGACAGGTCCAAGTTTTAACCCAGGCAATGTGATTTCTAAGACCATCATGTAAAACCTCTTCACATTTAACAAACACCAATAATTTGTTGCACTTCTTGTTTTTTTGTGCATGTTTTCACCACACAATTATAATCTAGGCACATTATTTTACTCATTCATGCTTCTCTGGTGACTACTACAATGTTTGGGAAGGAATGAAATCATTCTCAATCACAAAAGTTGCAGGAAGACCAACTCCATATTTCCTAATGCTTATACTTGCTATGGATACTTTTACAATGATGGGAGGCAGGGTGGGGAGGCACTGGCTTAAATTCCAGAATCAACTTAAAAAAAAAATTACAAATGAGTCAATTGCTCCCAGAATATACTAAGAACTTTCCATTTTTCTGATAAAACACTTTCTTTCCTTTGGATCTTTGCAGCAAAGCTAAGGTTGTACATGAAATGATGTAAGAAATGACCAGAGCTGCCCTGGCCAGGTGGGTTAGTTGGTTGGAGTGTCATTCTATACACCAAAAAATTGCAGATTTGATCTCCAGTCAGGGAGCATACGGGAGGCAACCAATTGATGTTTTTTTCCCTCTCTCTCTCTTTCCCTTCCTCTTTCTCTAAAAATTGATAAAAACATATCTTTGGGTGAGGATTAAAAAGAAGTAGAAGAAACAAAATGATCACTGCTTATACCATTAATTTTATGTCTTGTTATCTCCAGAACCAGATAGTGAACATGTAGCTACTCCAGTAACATTGTGACATTTGATGGAATAGTAATCATGGTAATGGAGTGAGTGATGGGAGGGTACAGGTTTGGAATTCTGGGTATCTTTATGAGTTTTGTCTTACTGATGAAAGTCACTCTGGCAGCATTGAGGCCAGAGTAGTCTTTTGGGGTAGTCTTCTCTTTCTCATTCAAAGTCAAGACATGGGTATGCATGGACACATTATAATTATGGAAGGTCTTTGGATTACTCTAATTCTGTAGGGCATAGGATTTTGAATCATATAGAACTGGCTTTGAATTTTAGTTTTATAGCTTACTAGTGTGATTTTGACCAAGTTACTTACCTTTGTGAGATGCAGTTTTCTCATTTGTCAACTAGAGATACTCCTTAAACAAAGGATGTGTCTGTGGCTATCAGCTATCTGGTATGCATTAATATAGCTATGCCAGCTATTAGAAAACAATGAAATACTTCTGAAATAGTTAATAGAGCACTCCTGCCTCAAGCTCACCACTCAGCTGCCCTGGTCTCTCCCATAAGACTGCCCTTCTCCAGAAACCCTCACAATCCAGTAAATACAGGGTTAATGCCGGTGCAGCATAGGCCTCCAGGATCCCACATTAGTTCTGATTCATAGGTGCCTGTATAAACCTTTTGATGGTTATTCCACCTTCATGGAATTGTTGGGTAGATAAAATGTTTTACGATTTATGAAGCTGTTCACACACTTCCTAACACATAGTAACTATACTGCATGGTATTTATAGTGGAAGTTTATTTTCTATTGCAGCCTTGTACCTGTTACCCCTTCTTCTGGACACAGACTACATTTTCCAGGCATAACTACTCTGAGTATGGGGTGGGAGTAGCATGTGATCCGGCCTGGGCAATCAAAATGTTTCATCTCTCCTGCCACAATGATTGGAAGAGGAATGGGTACATGACCAAAAGTTGATTCAATGAGTTGTGCTTAGCTGATGCCCTTTGGGGAAACAGCTGAAGAGGCATTTGGAGTGGTTGCCAAGTAATCTCTAAAGTCTCTTTCAACTCTAAGGACTTATGTTACAGTGCCAGGGCTGACCAGCAACCCCTGAATGATGGATGAACAGATTACTCCGATGCGGTTTCACTGTGAAAGAGAAGGCTAAGGGATGACCTGACTGACAGCAGCCAGGCAGCCTCGATTGCCTGCCTTGTTAGCTTTTTATTGGAATTTTTGTCTTTACATACAATTAGTAGGGGGAGTAATCTTGGGAAGACACATGTCCTCTAGGCAAGGGCATCCAGGGATTAAGCATAAGGATTCCAGTAAACACCAGGGGGTCTTCACAGGCACAGACTTGTTTGGAAAGGTCAAGGAATAATTAGGGGTGCCACCTTTGACACACCCCTAAGTCTTCCCTAAGTCAGATTCTGATAAACAGGGCAGGCGGCCTTCCACACAGTTCCCTTTTCTCAGAATGTCCTCCTTACAAACTTTCCCATCAAGTCTGGTGTGCTCCCCAACATTATGGAATATCCAACTAATGCAAATTAATAGACAAATTTTTAATTGATTTCAGAGAGAGGAAGGGAGATAGAAACATCAATGATGAGAGAGAATCATCAACTGGCTGCCTCCTGCATGCCCCCTACTAGGGATCGAGCCAGCAACCTGGGAATGTGCCCTGACTGCAAATCGAACCATGACCTTCTGGTTCATGAGTTGACACAACCACTGAGCTACATGGGCCAGGCCCCAACTGATGCTAATTAAAGTCATATTCAACTTCAAGAGATGAGAGATAGACTGCAACCTAACTATATCACTTGAGTACCTGTATCCAGCAAAGCTTGTATACCAATTTGAATTTTTCAGGAACAATAATAAAGTTCCCATTTCCCTTTTGTTGTTTAATAAATTTTGAATGAGGATTTTGACACAGAAGGAGTCATACTAAAGTGGTTTAATATTTTGATAATTTGGCAAACATGTAGTTAGTACCTACCATGTGCCATTATTCTCCCTTCTGTTTTGTTTGTTTGTTTGTTTGTTTGTTTGTTTTAATCCTCACCTGAGGATATTTCTTCCATAGATTTCTAGAGAGTGGAGAAGGAGAGAGAGAGGAAGGAAGGAAGAAAGAGAGAAAGAAAGAAAGATCAACATGAGAGAGACACATCAATACAACAGAGGTACATGTCCTTGACCCGGAATTGAACCAGCGACCCCTTGGTCTGCAGGCCGATGCTCTAACCACTGACCAAACCCAGCCAGGTCTCTCCCTTCAGTTTTCATCTTCTGTAAGACTCTGGCTCCCTTCATCTACTAATGACATCCAACAGCAGGGGCACTGATGCTTGCTCTGCACTGGTGCTTTGCTTCCCTTCAGGACCCTCAAAGAAAGATGTAATTGTCCTACATTTTGTTCTTTATTTGAGCTCCATCGATAAGCTAATAGTGTGTCCTTCATAAAGACTGTGAAATCCACAAAGGCGAAGGACACATTTTGTAAATATTTATTGATCCCTGGAAGCAACATGTTTCCTCCAAGTGGGTATTCAATAGATGTTGGCTAACACTCTTGAAAGTCAAAGAAAATAGAGAAATAGTCATAGTTTCTGATCAATTAAGACTGTAAACTAATTTGCTCCATTGATCAGTGACTTCTGGGCATTACAAAGTCTGATATTAACAGTGTTTTGGAACCCTTCACAGATATTGATTTAGTCATAAATTTGGCCCAAATCACTGGTCTCTGAAATGTTAGTTTCCCCTGCTTTTGGCCTTCTTAATAACTAAATTAGGTCAAGTATGTGGCGTTCCAGTCAGTTCTGTAATGTCCCAAACAACCTGAATCAACTGACTGTGGGAACATTACTTATTATAATGACTGAATGAAAATTATGATGTGTAATTTTTTTTCTACACCGCACCCTCTACCCACTGGGCATTTGAGGGTTACAATGCAGACTCTCTTGGTAAACCTCCATTCAAATTTTCTGGAACTTATTTCCCCAATCATTCAGACAGGTGAGAACTGGTCTCTCTCAGAACATTCAGAGGGGAAATTTTAAAAATTTCCCTACTGAGTCCTTTCCGGAAAATATGAAGTTGCACAATTCTTTCAGAAAATGGTTCCCTAAGGAGCTATTATTTTCAGGAACCTGCTCAAATTGCCTGGAGTTGCATCAGGGAATAAGGTTGTATGATTACCTTGCAGGACCCTTAGCCCATTGTTCCACACATCCAGGCAGAGAACAGATCCATGACACGTGCTTAACCCAGGAAATTTTCATATTTCACAGAAAGTACCTCTCAGGGACCCTTTTTCCTGTTGGCAGGATCAAAATTTAGGCATCTGATTGAATTATAACTTATTTTTATCAGTTGAGTATTCTACAAAAGAGACTTTGATTTGGAAGTAATTTTGAGATTACTTGGCAACCACATAAATTCTCTTCCTAAAGAGTAGAGATTACACAGATTAAAAGTAAATCCCAAGAACAGCCTTGAGTAGCCCCTAGTTCCCTATGGAAAATATGCAAACAGACTCTAATACAATACAAAAGAGCAAAACAGTAAACTTTACACTTACTAAGTTTTTCATAGACAAACCTGAAACCTGGGAATTTCTCAGATGAATTGTATCAGGTGAGAGAAATCATAATGAAACATCAAAAGCGAGGAAGCCAAATAGGTTCATGTTTAAAAGCACATGGTTGGTAGGAAATGCACTGACAAATCCAGAACATTAAATAAGATATTTTAAAAGAACATTTGAAGTACATCCTCATTGACATCTGAATCCCTTAATTATTATGTTCAAAAGGGCCAAATATTAAGGGGTCATAACAGTCTCTCAAAATATATACCTTGGGGATAAATTTTTTCATGTTTGCTTTTAATGCTTTGGCAGTTTTTAGAGAAAAAAAATCAGATAAAATCCATCACATAAAATCCACTTCTAATAATGCAAAGGAAGGAAATAATATGGCTTTCTTAATACACAGAAGGAAAATTACAATTGATTCTATATTCCTCTGACTGGAAATCATGTCTCTTCCTTTTGTCTGTGTGAAATTTTTGATGATATATTTTTGATATGTTACTTTCTACAGATAAAAATCTAGAAGATCTGTCTCTTCAGGTATCACCTGGGTGATGACTGACCAAATGGACCAGAGAAAGTGCTCAGAGCTGTAGAATAAGCGCATTCATTCATCCACCCATCTGCCCATTCATCCATTCATTCCTATATATAAAACTTAAATTGATGAGCAAGTGAGCTGACCATCTAAATCACTCACTTGGTAGTTTGCAGAGTCTTGGTGAGTAAATATACAACCAGACTTGGGCTTTGACGCTGGAAGATATTGAGGGTCATTCCTGATTATTAAATGTAATTAACCTACTTCAGAGGACTTCCAAGGAAAATGGTAACAGTACAGAGTCACAAATTTGGTAGAGAATCCCAGGGCTATTCAACCTTGGTTATACAAAAGGATGACTTAAGGATCTTGTGAAAAAAGCTAGACCTCCCTCCTCCAAATATGGCTCAGTAATAGTTCAGGGGTGAATTGGGTATCAATCATTTTTTTTTAAAAGCTCCCCAAGTAAATCTGATGTGTAGGCAGGATTACGAACCACTGACCCAAATACCACTTAGGCTGTTCATTAATGGAGTGAGATTGGTAGATCTGGCTCTAAGAATCCATTTAGTAAACAAGTTCCAGGAGGAACGTTAAGCATTTTCTAAGTTCTAAAATCTCTGTGACAGAGAGGGAAAGGGCAATATGAGAGACGGGAGAAATGCATTTGATGACTGATTCTACCTCTGACTGGTGCTGGACATCACCAAGATACCCCTTTAAACCTGTATTACCTGAAAGATAGGACTAATACCTCACAGGGTTTTTATGAGGAAATCAGACAGTCAATATAATGTCTAGTATGGTACCTAGTTCTTAGCAAGAATGGAAAGTTGAAATTGATCCCCTTCAACAGATATCCATGTCACATTTCTGGAATCTGTGACTGTTGCCTTATCTGAAAAGGGGGTCTTTCCAATATGATTCAGGATCTTGAGATGAGGAGCTCATCCTGGATTATCCAGGTAAACCCTAAGTCCTATGACAAGTGTCCTCATAAGCAAGGCAGGGGGAGGTGTGAGACAAACACAAAGAGGAGACGGCTACGTGAAGACAGAGGCAGGCTTGGAGTGATGGGGCCCCAGCCCAGGAACCCAGGACTGCGGCAGCCACCAGAAGTCAGGGAGGGCCCGGAATGAACTCTCCCTCAGAGCCTCCAGAAGAAACTAACCCTGCCATCACGTTGATTTTGGGCTTTGGACCTCCAGAACTGAGAGAATAAATGTCCGTTGTTTAAAGCCACCAAATTTGTAGTCATTTTTTCTGTCAGTTGCAGCAGAGAACGACAGTGGAATTTAATGAATGCCGTCCTACTTCATGATAGGGGCAGAGCAGGAAGCTCTGGGAAGGAAGTGTTCAAGATCATCTTCAAGTCTAACATGTTTCTGGCGCAGAATAAACAGACACAGAGGAACAAACCATCCACTCAAAAAGTTGGAGTAGAAAGGGTACTAGTTAGTAGTCCTGCTCCAGGCTTTCTTTCACAGAAAGACCAGATGGTCTGCAGAGGTGTGACCCACAATGAAATCACTATATATGCCCACCAGAGTGGCTAAGAACCGAACATGCCAAGTGATGGCAAGGATGTGGGGCAACTGGGGTGGGTACGCAAAATGGAAAACAGTATTTTCTTTAAAAGATAAATATACACCTACCATGTAATATGGCCATTGTACTCCTAGGTATGTTCCTTTAAAAGAAAAAGAAAGAAAGAAAGAAAGAAAGAAAGAAAGAAAGAAAGAAAGAAAGAAAGAAAGGAAGAAAGGAAGGAAGAAAGGAAGAGAGAGAAAGAAAAGAAAACCTATGCCCACACAAAGACTTATACTGAATTTTCATTGTAATACCCTCCAAGAGGAAACAACCCAATGTCCATCAACAGGTGAATATATTTAAAAAGTGTTGTCCATTCCTACAATACAATAATGATTATAATGAAAAAGAACCATCTACTAGTACTAATACCCTCAACCACTTGAATATCAAAGCCATTAGTTAAATAAACCAGATACAAAAGAATAATACTGGATTATTCCATTTATATACATTTTTAGAAAACGAAAACTAATTTGCAATGACAGGAAGCAGATGAGTGGTGGCCTGGGCACAGGGACAGCAGTTTGGGGAGAGCCCAGAGGGATTGAATGCAAAAGAGACACAATGGAAGTTTTGCAGACATGGAAATGCTAGAGTCGTATTAGTGGTTGTGATTTCATGGGGATATAAATCTGTCAAAACTGTTCAAAATGCATATTTTAAACTGTGCAGTTCATTTCTTATAAACGATGCCTCAGTAAAGTTGGTACAAGAGAAATTTAGCATCCACCTCTAAGAGAGCAAGTAGGCCAACTGAAAGCCCATTGAGAATCCAAAATGAGAGAGAATTTAGAATTGGCTGAAAGGAGTGATAAGAGGGAACGTGTTCTGGATCAGTGTAAACAGAGGAATAGTGGAAGCTGATGTTTCATCATGTTTTATAATAAAGATTTAAGTGAGTAACTGAGCAATGCGATGAAGCACGGGCTTTCCCCATTTCAACTAGGCTCTCAGCTTCTCAGGGTTGGTATTGCTCAAGCCTGCTCCCTGGTGCTGGGAGAGGACGCTTGTTAAAGGTTAGTCTTCTCAGGGAGAGATTCCCTCTGATGCTCTGTTGATGTGATAACATCTCTCTTCCAGGGCTCAGTCTGAGCACTGGGGTCAAAGAGCTCTCCCGTCTCCTTGCCCTGGGTCTCCCTGTGAAAGAAAACCAGTAGAGAACTACTATCGCTCTCACTCCAACTTCTTTTTTTAAAAAAATATTTTTATTGATTTCAGAGAGGAAGGGAAAGGGAGATAGAGATAGAAACATCAATGATTAGAGAGAATCACTGATCAGCTGCCTCCTGCACGGCCCCTACTGAGGATCAAGCCTGCAACCCGAGCATGTGCCCTTGACTGGAATCGAACCCAGGACCCTCCAGTCTGCAGGCCGACGCTCTATCCACTGAGCCAAACCAGCTAGGGCAACACTCCAACTTCTTGAGTGAATGGCTTGCTCTTTTCTGTGTTTGAGTGTTTATTCTGCTCCAAAAACATCTTTAGATTCACTGCAAAAGGACTTTGCCTTAGCTATTTTTGAACATAGTAGAACAGTTGTCTTCACTTTTCTACTTTAAAATAAGATATGCTTATAGAGAAAGTAAAAAAGTATTGGAAAGTGGGAGCAAGGGAAAGCATTTCTTGCTAGTCCTACCATTTAAATGTACATGCAAAAAAATCTTCCAATTTCCACTCTTTTTTCTATTAAAGTTTTTAAAAAACAATCATGGCTATGCTATATACACAGCTTTATTTCCTGCTTCTTTCTTTATCATTGTCTCCTGACCACTTTTCTGTGCTATTATACAGACTTCATACATATTATCTTTAATGGTTGCACAATATTTCATTGAGTGGATATGCCATTGTCAATCATGGCCTTATTTGCAGAGAGTTTGAAACATAATTAGATGGTGAATAAGACTGGGTGAATAGGACATGGGCAAAAATACACATCTTATTAACTTCAGATTTCAGTGAAATCTAAAGATACAGAAGGAGGAGGTGGGATGGGTGAAAGATACCTGGATTAGAGTAGGTCTCACTTTGGTTCAAGCTGATTTATTAGCTGGTGACCTTGAACATGCATCAATACTTCACTATGGCCTCATTTTGCTTGTTCATCCATAATTCATGCATTTGTGTAGCTTTTTAAGATTCTTTTCAGCTTTAAGATTTTTGGATTCTATGATTTACTCTTCTAAACCAAAATGTCTGATTTGGGCTATCCAGGCTTCTTACCAGTCTGTTCATTTTTCATACACTTGAAAGATAGTAGGTGCCTAATGAGTTGTTTTATATCAATTTGAATTAAAGTGATTATTTTATATTGAATTGCAGTCTTTAAAGTTCAATTGAGCTTAGTAGACCTTTAATAGACCTTCATGTCAATAGACCTCAATAAGAAGAACAAACTATTTTAATTCCTTCATTTATAGAAATAAGTGTTTTGAAAGATCTGACTTGTTTACTGCACACTCACTCAGGATATTTCATTTACATCACTGAGAATGACCCAAATCAACACCACAAGTCTCAATTTCAACAGTGACATAGAAATCGAGCCACATAAAAGACCGGGTGAATAAGGACATGGGCAAAAATACACATCTTATTAACTTCTGCAATTAAAAGGAATGTTTAGGCTTGGAAAGGCTCCTTTGAATTACATGGAGATCACTGGATTTGTTCCATATGTAACAACTTTACATTTGCAAGACTGTACGCCTCCGAAAATAATAGGAGACACTCCTGCCCGGATGTCTGGAGCCCGATAAACAACCCCATTAATTAAAAGGAGCAAGTCATTAGCATATGTTACTACTATTACTCTGTACTTCTCTTTAATGTAATTTACATTTGCTTCATTATGCCAGGTTAAACTTTCTGCTTCTTCTGAGCCCTCCCTCCCCCCTATTTTATATCTACTGAATAGAGTAAGGGTACTATTATAGAGTAAGGATAATCTCTGTATTTCTATATGAGAATATATCCAACCTTAATAATTTAATCACTACTTGTACAAATTTAAAATGCAGAGTAAGTAATGCTTCAGAAGCAAAAACGTTCATGCTTAGAAATATAAAATCAATCCACGCAGATGGCAATTTAACCAATACTCTAAAGTGATATTGCTATATAGTGGTTAAAAATTTCACCTAGAATATCACATCACGATTAGAACAATTAAGAACAAAAAAGAATATGAAATAACAGATACGATGGCAAGTCTTCTGCGGTCTTCAATAGAAAAAATGAGAGATGGTGGGAAACAAAGTAAAAATACACTTTCTCTAATTATTTTATAATTTTTAATGAAACATTTTAGCAAACTGTTTCCTAAATTAGAATTAAATTTAGTATAAAAATACAACCACCTTATTTTCTTTTAGTCTTCAGTTTGCTTTTATCAAAGGTAGACGCTTTGGAAAATGGAACTCACTAAATTACTATGAAAGTCTATACACTTTCTTTCAACTCTGAAAAAATGTTCAAGTTAGCAGCATCTTAAGAAGATCACTAATTCATATTTCACATAAGTTCCCTGACTGTCGAATAAGAGCCTTCTTAACTTTGCCAACTGAATTCTAATTTATAAAGAAAATTACATTTGAGTTGGTTTAAATGACCAGAAACAATGTAAGTCTGTTGCTTTTTCAAGATGTAAAAAAGAGAAAAAATTAAATATTCCTGCTACTTTGTGGACTTGGAAATGTCTTTATTTGCCACAAAAAAAAAAAAAAGCATGACATGTCTCATTCAATTACTGAAGTTACCTTAGGATAGGAATTCATTCAATCAGGAGAGCCATTGATCAATAAGAAATTGAGAAACCCATTCATTCAGTTCATTCACTCGGCATATGTATGAAGTTCTTCCTAGGTGCCGGGCACACAGAAGGAACACATTTAATTATGAATTCTTAGATCACAATCCGATGCTCCAGAAAACTCACCAGAAAGCCTTCCTGGACTTTAACTTTCAGAAATGATTCTAGCAGTTGCTTTCAGAATATAACGTATCCTCTACATATGTTATCAATAATTGATTACAGAGAGCTTCCTGTATACAATAAGATGTGGAAGATTCATAGATAAATAAGATAAATTCCCTGCCATCAAAGTGCTCACTGCTTGGTGAGGAAGGGAGATGATGTTACTAATATGAACAGTGATAGGGGGTGGAAGGTGCTAAGCATGTAAGAGGGCCTGCCAAAGCTCAGAGGAAGAAGAAATTACTTCTCTTGGAGGGCTGGATCATAATTACAGATTTTCTTTCCTCCCTGCTGTGATATAAGCTCTGTGAAATCAGGGCATGGTCGTGACTGTCTTTGTTGAATCCTCAAGCATAAATGCATACCTGCCACATACCAGGTATGCAAAAACATTGGTCCCGAGTGAACGACTTGGCATTTGACGTAGGTGGTAAAAGATGAGGATTTGGTTACATAGACAAGGTGGGGGGCATTCCTGGTGAAGAATGGAAGGGACACACAGGTGCATAGCGCAGGTTGATTAAGGTACTTAACACAAGGTGCTACAAAAGAAATATCCCTACTTCTCAAAGGCTTAATACAATAATATGCTATTTCTTTCTTGGGTCAACACTTATGTGGGTTGGGCAATCCTCCCGTCTCTTATTATAGCTACACCATTTGGAATATATGGCCTCCAAGGTTGCCATAGTAGAGGAAGAAAGGGTTGGAGGAGTCCTCCTGGGTTTTAACTGCCTTGGACTTCACACAGTCAGGTAGAACTAATCATGTTGCCAACCTAACTGCAAGGGAGCTTGGGAATGTGGGGGAGAACAGAATATTTGGTGAGTACTACCTCTCTGACTCTCAAGTCTGTGTTTATTTGCATATTGCTTGGGTGTGTGTATAACATTGTCAGTTGCCCCCATTTCCTATAGCCTTTTCCATACCACAGATCAAAACTCTTCCTTTGTCGCTCCCACAAACTAAAGGTACACGCTTTATCCTATCTCGCTGCTTA
This sequence comes from Myotis myotis, assembly GCF_014108235.1. Classification (NCBI taxonomy): domain Eukaryota; kingdom Metazoa; phylum Chordata; class Mammalia; order Chiroptera; family Vespertilionidae; genus Myotis; species Myotis myotis. Next base: position 41,579,302 of record NW_023416335.1, read on the forward strand.
ATAAGTGCTGGTGATACTTATGATTACATTCAAATCTCAAACTGTGCACATAAATAATCTAAATTTTTGTTTATCCTCACCTGAGGATATGTATTTTTTTTTTTTATTGATTTGAGAGAGAGAGGAAGGGATGGGGGGAAGAGAGAGAAAGAGGAGAGAGAGAAACATCAATCAGTTGTCTCCATAAATATTCTTGCTGCTCTGTGGACTTGGAAATGTCTTTATTTGCTACAAAAATGCATGACATGTCTCATTCAATTACTGAAGTTATTCTAGGGTAGGAATTCATTCAATCAGGAGAGCCATTGATCAATAAGAAATTGGGAAATCCATTCATTCAGTTCATTCCCTTAGCATTCACTCCCCGACTGGGGATAGAACCCAAAACTTGTTATGTGCCCTGGCCAGGAATCAAACCCGTGACCTTTCAGTGCAGGGCACCTATACTCCAACTCCCTGAGCGACACTGGCCAAGGTGATCTGAATTTTATTCCTAATTATGAGATAGATTCTCTAATATAATTTATTTGATTAAAATATATTTGACTTGGAAGTACTAGTATGTTTAAAGAGATTTTCATTTGGAGCTAACCGAGGTAGAATTTTGGCTAATATTTATATCTAAGTAAACTTTTTGTGCCTCATATGAGAAGTGAGATTATGATACCCATTTATGAGATCATTTGTTACTTTAAATATATATGTTGATTTCAGAAAGGAGGGTGGGAAGAGATAAGTAGAAGCATCCATGATGAGAGAAGCATTGATTGGCTGCCCTCACTCCCCACACTGGGGATCGAGCCAGCAACCTAAGCATATGCCCTGACAGGGAATCAAACTGTGACCTTCTGGTTCATAGGTTGACACTCAACCACTGATCCACGCTGGCTGGGCGGATCCTTTGTTTCTTCAAATAACCCTAATGCTTTGATCAGGTCTGAACCACGTAAGGTCTAAATACTTGATTTTTATACATTACGCATAAACATGTAAAACAACTGACAGGATGACAAAAAAATTCCATGGAGGACCACAGATAATATGTCAGATACTTTATAGTGCATAATATGTATGTAGTCTCTAACATTTTCCTATCATTTTTTCTTTGATTTTGTTTTTTTATTTCCTCTGAGGATGAAAAATGAGTTGGATTAGTTAGAAGAGTAATGGGTGAGTGTTTAATTGTCTGAGAAAAGAAAAGGGGATTAGGTAAAGATTTCTCTGGAATTTAAATGCAAAAAAAATGGGAATTGGCCAAACTGAATTCACCCTGGATTTGATTCGGCATGATTAGCTGAGGATCTGAAAAAATAAACAAACAAAAACACACACACACAAATGAACAAAATCTCATGTAAAATTTTTAAAATTCCTTGAATGTTAGTTTTCCAGAGACAGGGTTAGTTTTCAGTTAAAAAGAAATTTTGATGGCAAAATACTCCCTAAAAAAAGAAGCCATCAGAAAATGTCCAAACAATTGATAGACTTGCTTCTAGCCACCACCCTACCTAGCTGTATTTCTCTCAGTCAGTGGTTCTCCAACTTCAGGATGAAATCTGAATTACACAGATGTTTAGGGGCCCCACCCCCAGGGATTCTGATTCTGTAGGGCTGAGTGGGACCTGAGAATCTGCATTTCTAACACATGATGCTACAGCTGCTGATCTGTGAACCAAATTTTGAGAACTGTTGTTTTAGATCCTTTTTCTTTGCAAAGAAGACTTCATGAAGGTGACAATGAGAAGCTGTGCACTGAGTAAATGTTTCTGGACTTCACACCCAGGTTGTATCTGCTTCTGGTCACTGCACTGGCTCTGGTAGGGTCCACTCAACATTTCTTTTTTTTTTTAAATATATTTTATTGATTTTTTACAGAGAGGAAGGGAGAGGAATAGAGAGTTAGAAACATCGACGAGAGAGAAACATCCATCAGCTGCCTCCTGCACACCTCCTACTGGGGATGTGCCCGCAACCAAGGCCCTTGACCGGAATCGAACCTGGGACCCTTCAGTCCGCAGGCTGACGTTCTATCCACTGAGCCAAACTGGTTAGGGACACTCAACATTTCTTGCTAATTTTATTTCTGTAAAGGCAATGGGATGAAGATAAGGATGGCACTTTGGATTGCTCATGCATAGAGTCCAGTGAGGAAATCACTTTAGGTTCCAGTTACTTCACAGAATTTGGGGTCTGACAGGGATGTTAAAACTTTTTGATGGAACCTGAGGCTTTGAAATGGATAAGCCATTAAAGAGGTAACGGGGGCTCCGATTAATCCCTTGGGTTTGTCAATGGGATGAGAGGTATAGTTGCAATATGGCTCTCATAGCCAACACAACACTTGCATTGACCAGGTCAACAACATTCTGTAGGACACTGATTTCAAAACATATCTTGATGCAAATTCTATAAAACTCATATAGAAACTCGCGTGTCCAAATCAAAAATACCTGATTTGGGAGGGACAGATGAATCATTGAGATAAGTTTGACCAAAGAATTTTGGAGAAATCAGTCACTCAGGTAGCTAAATAAGCAAAACTAACTTCCAAATTGCTCATTAAGCCATTATGCATAGAGGAATCTCCCATCTTGCTTATAATCAAGTCTCCTTTTACTATAAACAAATAGCACTACTTAGTAATTTTTATTAATAGAGTTTCTGTGTATACAATACCACTTTTAAGTTTGATATCGCATTACACAAGTGCCTTGTAAAGTATGTAATGAACGCCAAATTATAAGGAATGTGGAAGCGCTAATGCAGCCTTAAAAATCAGTATGAAAAAAATCAGGTCATAGAACATTTTAATCACCCTGCCACCCACCAGGAGGTTCACATGTAATAAAATAATGAAAACTAGATTGTTTTCTATTTGCCTGGCATAAGTTGTTACTCTCCAAGGACTTAGTGGGCACATATTCAGAAGCTAGGCAGGAGTACATTGCCACAAATCATTTTTTTTAGGGAGAAACTGAAAAAATGAGCAAATGCCATTTTCACCCAGAGCGATTTTGGATATTAACAGGCCTAAAAACCATGCCTATAAATTCCTTTGCTGGGCTGTAAGAGAAACTCACTGACAATGAGGACATTTCAATAGAATATTGAAAAATATTCAGGGCAAGATTCTAAACTCCACACATGGCTGGGTTTTTAAAAGTACCTCTTATTGCCCTAACCGGTTTGGCTCAGTGGATAGAGCGTCGGCCTGTGGACTGAAAAGTCCCAGGTTCGATTCTTGTCAAGGGCATGTACCTTGGTTGCTTTCACATCCTCAGTAGAGGGTGTACAGGAGGCAGCTGATCGATGTTTCTAACTCTCTATCTCTCTCCCTTCCTCTCTGTAAAAAAAATCAATAAAATATATATATTTTTAAAGTACATCTTATTGGTAAAGGTTCTTAGGCACAGTGCCTCTGACCTTCTATCTGTGTTCTGATCTCCCATACGTAATCAGGGGAAACACACACACACACACACACACACACACACACTCACTCAATCTAGATGTATATATGGATTAGGCAAAGACTTCTTAAGGGAATCACAGTACATAACAAACGCAAGTGCTTCTTTCACAGACATTCTATGAGATTCTTGGCACCTGGCCCCCTTAAGAACACTTGCCATCCACTAACTTCCTTCCTCAAGCCTCCATTGGCTCTCACAGTCTTATGTATTTGTCTTGAACTGCCAAGTCCTTGTTTTGAGTCCCATAACCCTAGAATTCATATAAAAAGTTCAGAAGTCATGCCCTACTTCTCAGCAAGACTTAATAACAGTGATCTTCAGTATAATCTCATAATACTAGGTCATCATTATTTGGATAATATACTGTATGCTACTAAAAATTATCCCAAATAATTGAAACTAAACTATACTCGTAAAAATAAAAGAACAAAGTGCATATTGTGGTGTGGGTGTGCCGGATGATTCTTCCAGGCACGGGGTTGAATTCCGCAAGGGTAAAATGAGTCAAATGAGAAACTGACAGTCAAGAGCAGTTTCACTCACCTGTTGCAAGGAGTAGTTTTGGTTTGTTGAACTTGGCTTTGATTTTTATTCATTGATACTTAAACATAATATTATGACATTTTAAATAGATCTTAATAATCTTGTGCCCATATGCATGACATGCTGGTTAATAGACATTACCCAGTTTCCTAAGAATAACAGAATGAAAGTGGAGGGCAGTGATGCAAAAAGGCAAACTGAGTAATCATGAGAAAAAAACAACAGGTTAGTGGACTCCAAGCCAAGGAGTATGGGAATGTGGCCATGGGACACCCAGTTTCACCAGTATAATCCTGGCTGCCATTCATTGAGTGCTACCCAAATGCCGTTTTGTTGTTGAGGAAATGGTGTAGAATAGGTGGCTTGTCGTAACTGGTGGAGCTGAGATGTGAACACAGAAAGGCTTGAATCTGCGTTGCTGTTAACCAGCAGCACGGTACCCTCCCTCCATAGGAAAGTGAAAATTCAGTCTCTGGAAGGCTGGGGATCTGCGCCATGGTGGGTGGGAGGGGGGATGCCTCTCTCTCTGCTGCTGCTCATCCCAGGCTGATGCCCTGGTCCTCCTGCCACACAAGTACAGCCAGTGACTCAAAGCTCCGTGTCTCAACAAGGGAATTGGGAGGTTTTCCCATAGTTTTTCCCGGAGTATCTCTTTGCTGCTGCCATTCCTATGTGAGAGATGGGTTCTCTTATTGCTCCTTGGATAAGGACAGCCCTCAATTAAGGAAAAGAGAAAGAAACATACTGCTCTACGCCACTGCTGCCTGCCCGGCAGGCTTAGCCACCCTGCAAGGGCTCCTGGTGAAAACTGACTGACATTCTGATGCCGTTACAAGGATAGGAATTTGCAGAGTGGTCACTGCTTTTATCAGGTAAAGAAAAACAGAAAATGGTTTTAATTTTTCCAAGTTCCTACTGTCCCCAAGGCTATATTTAAAAAATGTTTATGTGGTGGCCCTGGCCCGTTGCTCAGTGGTTAGAGCGTCGGCCCTCAGACTGAAGGGTTGCAGGTTTGATTCCTGGTCAAGGGTGTGTATCTTGCTTGCAGGTTCCCCAGCCCCAGTTGGGGCTCATGCTGGAGGCAACCAATCAAAGTATCTCTATCACATCGATATATGTCTCTTTCCCTCTCTTACCTCCCTTTCATTCTCTCTGGAAATCAATGGAAAACAGAACAAAATGTTCATGTGGTAGACTGGGACTGGCCCTGTCAAGACACAATGAGAGAGACTCAAGTCCTGGGGTGGTGCTCAAATGAGATTTCTCTGAGGAGAGGCTGGTGGAGAATATGGAATGGGAATAACCTTACGAGTGCCCTTCAACTCACCAAGTTCACTGCTTACTGCTGGGGAGAATTGCAATCTCAAAGAAGAACCCATTAGGGGTAGGGAGGTGGGGAGCAGGGTGTTACAGTAGACACTGGATGTTTCCTCTTTTAAAGTAATAAAGGGCCCTGGCCAGTGTGGCTCTGTTGGTTGGGAATGTCCCATGCACTGAAAGGTTGCCAGCTCGATCCCTGGTAGGGGCATTCAGGAGGCAGCCGATCAATGTTTCGCTCTAACATCGATGTTTCTCTGTCTCTCTTCCTCTCTCTGTCTCTCTTCCTCTCTCTGTCTTCCTCTTTCTTCTTTCCCTTCCTCTCCCTCTCTCAAAATCAATAAAAAAATCTTTTTTAAAAGTAGCATAGGAAGTTAGGTTAAAAAAAAAACAAGCTAAATGCTTTCAGGAATGGTTTGGTCCTACCCAACATTGTCTGGTCAGGAAACCATGATTCAGTCTGGCTGTCCCCAGATGGATTGTGGTAATGCCCTGCCCTCCACCATCACCACTTGCTCACGCTTCATTTCTCAGATTGCAGGACATCTTGTGGCTGTTTCACAGTTGGAGCTAATTCTAACTCTAGGAGTCTTCTTTCTATTTTTCTACAAAATCCTCAGCACTTTCCTCCTGTCCAGTCACCATTAAAAGTATCTCCCCTTCTTCTTTTGCTGATTTGTCATTAAGGTCTGCAGAATCATCTTGTTCTCCTCTCTTGAGTTAGCTCATCCTTCCCAGTCTCACCTGTTTTAAATATCTTGGACCACATTGCCAGCCTTCTGCCATTAATTTTACCTAGATGTTTGCCTTTGACTGTTCCTTTGATTGTTTTCTTGCCTTTTCAGACTCTGTTAAAAGACTTTCATTTTCTACCCTCAGCAAATGAGACTTCTGACCACAGGCCCAACTTCTGAAACTTGTTTCACTCAACCTTGTTATCATTTCTCACACAGTGCTCACTCCTTCCTCCCTAGGAGTTAGTGCCTAGCACCCTGTCTTCAGGAAATCCTATTCTTTATTTAAAAAACAGTTCAAGAAATAAATGGGGTAAGAGGAAGCTCTCCATTGTAGCAGAATCCTGATTCATAAATGTGGGAGAATGATGGAAATAAAAAAACGACCATTTGGCAAACACCACAGCATTAATGATTATAGGCAAGACCATGGGTGGATGATAAAATTAGTGGGCAAAAGTATGAGAAACAGGATATTTGCACAGTCTCAAAGTATCTTTCCATAAGGAAGTTATTAATCACAAAGGGAAACTGTAAATTTTTAGTGAAGAAACCTGTCGGAAACCACCATAACCAAATGATCCCATGGTGAAACATAGTGTCATCATGTGCCTGAGAAGGGCTCAACAGCACTTCCAAGGAATTCTTGTCAAAAAAGACATAACTTAAATTGAATTAAGAGGATGCATCAGACAAATTTGAATTGAAGGACAGTCTGCAAAATAACTGCCAGGACTCTTCCAAAGTGTCAAGGTCACGAAGGACAAAGAAAGACTGAGGAGCTGATTCAGGTTAGAAAAGAGCAAGGAAATGCGACAACTAAATACAACGTATGATCCTGAATTGGATCCTAGATCTGATAATGGCCCTTAGTGGGGAACAATTATTGAAATTTGAGTAAGGTCTATAGCCAGTTAATAGTATTGTAACAATGTTAATTTTCTGGTTTTGATGATTATTTTGTGGTTATGTGCAATGTTAGCATTTATAGACAATGAGTGAAGGGTACACAGGAATTCTTTTACTGTATTTGCAACTTTTTTGAAAGTCAGAAGTTATTTGAAAATTAGAGGTTAGACATATTTTTTCAAACTTACTTTAATAACCAATTTAAGTCCTACCTCCCTAAAGCCTGCTCTATAAACTTTATGCAGTCAAATCACACCCACGACCACCCTGGCAGAGTGTAAGTTTGGGCTTGGTAGTGAGTGAATAACAGGTAGTTTGACAAACATTTATTGAGCGCCTACTATGCCCCAGTAATTACACTACGAAGTGGACTTCCTGGTTGGGAGTTATGCATGTATTTAGTTACACTTATATGCCCTGTTTCCCTGTTTATATGGAAAGCTCCTAGAAGATCAATTTAATATTTCTTTGTACTTTCCCATGGGATGCCTGGGATAATGCCATTTACATAGCAGCCCCATGGTAAAAACACAGTCAATAATTGGATGCATATTTGGTGTTATTCCCTTTCTATGAGTTAACATGGATGGTTGGTTCCTGGTCCCCTTAAAGACGGCTCTACCTGTACCTCTTCTGGCATCAAGTTGCCCTGGCTATTTCTTTGTGTCGTATGGCATACTCCTTTCTTCTGCCCTCTCCTTTGCTAATAGCTCTGTGGGAACATATGATGTCCCTACAATAACAGTCCCCGAGGGAACACTCTGATGAAAAGATAGCTTCCTCTGTGACCTTGGGCAAATCGCTTGACCATTTTGGTGCCTCCTTTGCTCTGACTCTAAAATGGGAATCCTGCTAATCATTTGCCAAGGGCTTTGACATCCTTCTTTCCCGAGTCTAAGTGCAAATTACGACTGATTAAGAGTAACGATAAGCCTAGCTACTGGAGTGAGTCTGCTCCAGGGGAAAGGCAAGCCAGCTTCCACTTTCAGACAGAGAAAGCTCCTTGCGCTTGCCATGCTTTTAGTCACACCTTCTTCTGAGTAAATCATCGCTGGCAAAGACTGGTTTGATCCTATGAAACTTTATCTAGAAAGTACACAAAATCGTATCTCAGATCCCTGCCTCATCAACTACTTTCTCTCAAAGGATCAAAATAATCAGGATAAATAGAGTAAATTTTATGTGTGCCTTGAGCAATTTTATAGTAGCCTGAAAAGCAAATAGGAATAAAGAAGTTATTTTTGTGTTTGTTTGTTGTTTGTTTTTTAATTGATTTCAGAGAGAATCAGAAGAGAGAGAGAGAGAGAGAGAGAGAGAGAGAGAGAGAGAGAGAGAGAATCATTGATCGGCTGCCTCCAGCATGCCCCACACTGGGGATCAAGCCTGCAACCCGGGAAAGTGCCCTTGACTGGGATGAACCTGGAGGCCAACTCTCTATCCATTGAGTCAAACCAGCTAGGGCAAGAAGTTATTTTTGAACAACACCGGAATAAATTTGTCATCTTACAGATTCAATTGGAAAGGAAAGATGTGCCATTCTCGGGGTATTTGGGGAAGGCACCCCCACTCCTGCCCTTTCTTAACCCTGAGTTTGTATCTGTGGCAAAGTGGGCTGTTTGTAGAAAAGCCAGTCTGTTTATTGCACACCTGCAACACCCAAGCCATCATTCTCTATGCTGTTTTAGTGCCTCTGTTATTGTCTATCCTAAAGGACTCAGGGTGCAAATATATATCTGCTGCTCATATAGGATGGTTTACAGCACTGTCCGATATTGGCAGCTTAGGAATAGTTAACTAGCGCCTTAACCGAGAGAGCGGTGTAGAAATGCACATCCAAAGCAAACAGGCGAGGATTTGGAATGAAGAAGGGTGCACGTTTTGGAACAGCTTGTGAGCCGCTGTGCTTCTGGAAACTGCAGCGAGATGCGCGGGGACTAAAACCAGCCAGAGACACAGGCAAGCATGCATGAAATCATCGCATTGTCGCCGTGTGCCAGAATTTCAAGCAGGCAGGGGCACGTTACTATTGTGGGAAAGCAGTCGATAACCGTCCGAATGTACATCCAAAGATGAGTATTTCCGGAGATGTAACAGGAAAGGGAAAAACCAAAGATTTTGTTACTCAAGGAAGGCCACAGAGAGAGGATTCCCTAAGGACTGGAAGCTAAATAAAAATATGCATGCTGTGGCTGCCGATAATAGAGACTCAGGCTGTGAGAGTGGGCTAGCCAGTTTAGAGAGACAGTATTCAGCATATTCAGTATGGGCAAGAGTGATAGAAAAATAATCTGGTTAACACCCCGGGTGGAGGCTGAGATGCTACAGATGCGGCTGGATACAGGATCAGCAGTGTCCATCATCTTATGGCAGGGATGTGGAATAGCCTTCAAAAGTGTTAAAATGATGGAGACAGGCCAGCTAAAGATGCATATTTAAGGCAAGAAAAAAAAAGAGAATCTCCTTAAGTAAAAAAATAAATAAATAAATAGCACCTAGCATCAGATATACTATACGCCTAGTAGAATGCAAGCTCCAAACATTTTGTTCCTGTGAATAACTCCTTAAAATTCAGCTACGCTGGCACTATTTAAGCATAATACACTCACCCGCACTGACCAACAGACCAGTAGCTGGACAGCTAAGCAGCTTTTGAATGTGAACCTGAAATATCCCAGAGAATAGAAGCAGGAGTTTAAGCTGACTGAAAATAAGCAGTTCCATCAGGCACAGATCGTCTATGACGCCACCTGGTCAGGAATAAAAAATAACTTGAAGAACTAAAGGTCGCTTTAAAAGGTCTGATGGGAAACGGAGAGTTGAACTTTCCCTCTTTCTGTTAATAAAGCTTCATGAGACTATCATTTCTGTGTCGGAGCGGATCTTGGAACTTTTAAATGGGAAATGTGACAGCTCAGTGTGGAACCTCAACTGGTTTCCTGGCAGAGCAGGCTGGTTAGTGGACAGACTACCCACATTGGAAGGAGGCGAGGGCATGGGCTCTGGCACTCCCAGGCTGCCTTGCTGTGGGATGTCATTTCTCAGTATCTCAGGTGTCTTCTGTCTTTATTTGCAAATGGAAGAAACCATCAGCAGTCCTTCCCACCTCCTCATGGTATTATGAAGACCAAAATGAGATAACATATGTGGAAGCACTCTGCCAATTGCAAAGCATTGATCAAATGAAGGCTTCTGTGAAACCATACTGCTAAACAGACAGAAAACTCTTAGCTTCAGATAGATGCTGGAAAAGGAAAACAGTGGTTTGGGAAACAGAGAGAGTGAAGGTCAACAGCAGGGATTAAGAACCAACCTGCACAAGTCACTTTCACTATGGACACAACTGCATGCAGCAGGTACTCCAGAAGGAAATGTAATTGGCAAGGAAAATTTAGAAAACAAATATTTTACCACATCTCTATGTCTTTTTTAAAAAGATTTTTTTAATTGATTTTTTGAGAGAGAGGATGAGAGAGAGAAACATCAATGTGAGAGTGAAAAAAGGTAACAACAAAAAAAGGTTTTAAAAAGCTCAGCATTCATCCTGTGAAGGCTGTGACATCACTATTTGCTCCACCAATCAGTGCACAGAGGAAAAACCTCTGGCATCAGTATCATTTGCCCAAGTTCCAAAGATTCATTTGTATTTTTCTAGAGGGTGGTAATTACATTGCAAAGATCCCTTCGGTCCCAAGGATAGTCCTTGACACTCAGATAATGCTAACTATTCTGAAAGTGACAGGAAGTGATTTTTTTTTTTTTAAATGTACGTAGTGGCTGAGAGGTTATATAGGAAGTACAATCAGAAAGTAACTGGAAATAATTCTGATGCTTTCATTTTAATTGAGATCTTTTGGAGGAGTGCCTTAATTAGAAGAAACCCAATTTTAACCTAGGAGAATAACACACACAGAGCCTGGATCAGTAGTATTAGCTTGAGAACACATATCGTTTGGAATAGACCACCTCGGGCCAGGAACTGATAGATATCTATGGATAGAAAGGTAAATTATTATTTTGAGCCATTTTTATACCATTAATTCAAATAAAAAAATTTCACACTAGAGGAAGATGCTCAGGAATCATTTCACTAACAGTAATGAACTGATAGTCATGTCTTGTTACTTCATCACTATAAGAATTGATATTTAAAAATAAACTAAGTGTTAATAGTTAACAGAGGTAAACATTTATATAACACTTTGCCTGAGTCTCTTATATTCTGAAGTGGTGTCACACAGCTCAGGGGTTCTCTAGCTGGAGGAGCACAGGCTTGGGAGGACTGACTTAGATTCAAAACCTCCTTCTCCCACTTTCTAGCTGTATGGCTTGAGTACGACATTTAGCATCTCGAGCCTCAGTTTCCTTATCTGTGAGAAGGTAATAATAACAGCTCTGGGGTGTCATTTTGTGGATGAAATTTCCTTGATTCCATTGACCAGAGGGATGCTATAATCCTAAAGCAAAGCGTAGAGTTAGCACCTAGTAATACCTTATCAGCTGCTTTTTTCTCTCCCCTAGAAGTGCAACTAATGGTAGACATTAATTTTAATGAATTCAATGGATGCTCCATTCGGGAAGGGTCTTGTATGCCCAATGCTTGATCAGTGCCTGGAGCAGCAGGTGCTCGATAAACATTTGTTGAGCAAACCAATGAATACATACCTCCCAACCTCTCTGTCTTTTCCCTTCCCACCCTTTCTGTCCAGTTCTGAGCATTCCCATAACTTATACCCATACCTTTAAAATATTGTTTTCCATGGATTTTCCTATCTCCTGGCAAAAGGTGAGAGAACTTCATTCAGACCAACAATGAACAGGTTTGCCATTTAATTTTCTGTACATGTTCTCAGGGCAGAACAACTGCTCTCTACAAATGAACACTCAGCACGCTGCCCAGTCCCCTGCCTTTGGGAGCTCTGCTGCATGGGATTCCCGGGGCTGAGTTTCTGGCTTGATCTTCATCTCCCCCAGATGGACTCCCTCCTTCCTCTGGTCAATGCCACTGGCACAGTCCTTCCTTGGTGGAGAACCTACTGCTTCCTGGTCCAGGTGGTTGATGGTGAGACCAGCTTTTGATTCAAAAATGCTTCACCAGGAGCACATTTAGGCCTGTTTCCCAAATTAACTCTTAACAGTTAAACTGGAAGGGACAGCTCCTTCATGCCACTTCCTGTTTCCCAATGTTAGATTTTAAAACCTAGGGAAAGTGATATTTGTATATTAAATGTACTCATGCTCACAGTTATTTTTAAAATGTATTTGAGCTACGGGGGGCGGGGAGGGGGAGGAACTTCACTAGTAAAGGAACTATGCCTTATATCTAGCGTAGCAACCTCTTTATTGTTTTAAAATTCTTTTTTTTTATTGCTAAAAGTATTACAAAGGGTATTACATATGTGTTTTAAAATTCTTAACAACCAGTTCTCTGACTTCTGCTACCCAATATCCAAACCAGAAATAAAAGGACCCTTTAAACAACAAAACATAATTTCAAAATAATCAAGAAAACATAGAATGGTGGTAGGAAATCTTTAGTTTTTCAGCACTAATAGTGTATCTTCGCCATTTGAAGACTTTAATACAATTCACTGGATCTTGGAGAAGAGAAACTGAAGAACATAGCCCAGTGTTTTGGTCATATCATATGACACGTGTCAGACTATTTGTTAATATTACAAAGGAGTTTTGCATTTATTAAGTCTTTCATTTGCATACACTCTCATAGATCTGCACTTATAATTGCTGCTGCTTTGGATGCCCTTTAAGATTGAGAAAATGCAAACCTACTGGGCTCAGCGTCTTGACATTCCGCCTCCCTCTTGGTGAAAGGGCTCCTTTAAAAATCAACAGCTAAAAATTAAATTGGCTCAGGCATTTTTAGAGCAAAGATCAGAAAAGACGTTGCCTTTTCTTTTCCATCCCTTTGAGGTTTGCGTATAATTCAATATTTTAAAAAATTGAAAACTGTGCTGCCTCATGGACATGCTGAGATCTTGGCCTTTGGAAATTCTGGAAAAAGCAAATAAAAGAAAACTTTTTTTTCTTTACATGTAGGTGTGCAATATAGGAATGAATGTGTAGGCAAAATACGCTCTACATAAAAACTCACCAGAATCCCCAGCATTCTGAGCTATTAAGGGTTACAGCTTTAAATACACGCACAAGGTCATAGCTCCAAGTGCTGAGCTGACATCATCTTCAGAGCAGTACCTAGTGTTGATCATTTGTATGATCCCAAGTCTTTAAACCGTCATTGACAGTCTAGTTCAGATGAGTTCTTAGGAAGCTATTATGCCAGTTGGAGAAGGAATACATGTATTTAAAATACATTAAGTATTGTTATGCAGCCACTCATTGCTTTCAAGAAAATAAAATGCTTTTTTAAAAAAACTGCCTGAACCATGACGGGTTCTGCCTAGCATGGTGTCAGATGCTCAATAAATAGCTAATGGAAGAGATAAGTTTATGCTAATGTTGATTTAAAAAAAATAATCAACATCAAGCCTGCAGAGTTCTTACCCCCCCTGAAATCCATGGGGCAAATGAAAGTATCTTGATCTGGGGCCCGGACAGTGCTGTGGACCACAATGGTTTGTACTTAAGGCTGAAGAGGTGAAAGGCACCAAGCCAGAGGTTGGCCCTCCGGCCTTCTCAGAACCGTGGCTGACCTGGAAAAGCACCCACCCGCTCAAGTTCAGGATCTCCGAGGAAGGGCTGGGAGCAAGATAGCATTTCAGCCTCGGGTTTGGGCCGGCACAACTGACTTTTGTACATTCCACCCTAGGACTCCTCCCTGAGCGCCACGCTTTGTGCAGACTCTTCTTAAGTTACGGGGACTGAAGAGCAAAAGGGTATCTTTCACGTCCGCCTCTCGGCCTTCCTCCCCCGGGGCAGTGAATTGCTCGGGCGGAGATTCTGGGGTGAAGGTGTGGGGTGGGGGCGAAGGCGGAGCGGTAGAGCGGGGTTTGAAAACGGCTGCGTGCGGGCTGCGGAGCGGGCGCTCCCGGGCACCCCTGGGCACCCCGAGAGCGAGGAGGGAGAGGAGAAAGCATCTCGGGGCGGGTTGCGGAGCCGCCCTCCGGCGCTCGGCGGCGGCCGCAGCATCCGCGAGCTCCAGGCAGCGGCGACGGGGCTGCGGAGCGGACGAGCGAGCCAAACCACCCAAGTCCCTGCGAGGTGGTTACCATCCGGCGAGCTCCGCGCACCCGGCGCTGCCCCGCCCCGTCCCCGCGCGCCCCGGAGTGGCGGGGCCTGGCTCCGGGAGTGTCCGCCGGGGTCCCCTGGCGCCCGGGGCGGGGGAACCCTCGCTCCTCTGGGGACTCGAGGATTTCCTGCGATGCCTGCTCTTAGTTGCCCTCTGCTCCTCAATGGCGGCCTCCTTCTATGCAGCCCCCTCCAAGAAGCAGGGACCCCCACCTTTGTGCCGGGACGAGGACAGAAGGGGGAGCCAGGGGCCGAGCCCAGCCCCTGCAGAGGAAGAGAAGTGGCGGTGCAGATGGGGAAGCGGGGCCTGCGAAGTTCCTCTGCCCCCGGGGAGCGTGGGAGGAGAGGGGAGCGTGAATGCTTGTCTGCTTTCGCCCCCCAAAACTTGGGGATTGCAGCTGCGATGGCCCCCCGGGAGGCCGAGGGTGTGGGAGGCTCCCCGGCCGCAGCCCGCGCTCTGTCCCCGGTGCCACCGCGCGGCTCCTCTCTGGGTCCCTTGGGCCCGGTAATGAGGCGCCCGCCGTGTTGTCCCCGCAGCCCTACCCTCGGCGGGGCTCTCGGTTGGGGAGCGCGAAGCTGCCGGCCCGCAAGGAGCGGCCAAAGGACCGAGCCCCGGCCGCCCGGCGTCCCGAGCAGGCCGAGCCGCTCCCGGGCGCCAGCATTTGCGGCTCCGGCTCCCGGTCCGTTGCTGTTGATCGTGCGGGTGGAAGAGGAGGCCGAGGGGCCCCCCGCCTTTTCTCTCCCACCCCTTCCCGAGAATGTCTTCGGGGTCTGGGCTGAGCCGGGAGAGACCTGTTGAAAACTCTTCACGCCAACTTGAAAGACAATCAAATCGCCGAAGCAAAGCCCTTTCCGCAATGTGATATTTTGAAATGTCATAAACGCTGCGTTGCAGTAAGATTGCTGCTCCCTTAAATGGGCCAATAATTCCCAGCTCTCTCCCACAAATTCCTCCAACCGAGGATTTCAATGTAAAGCAATTCAAATAAGTAAAAACCACTTCATTGCTGTTCGAAAATTCGCATGCATTTATTCTGCATAAAATTCGATATAGGGCATTTTTTTTTGTATTCCCATTTATCGCTTGCCAAGAAATAATTAATAATAGGAGCTCCAAGATTAATTTTAAATAAAAAATCTTCTCAAATGAAAATGTCAGGTCATAAAAATTCCTTTTAAATCATAACAGCATATAAATCTTTGAAATTAACCATGTAATTACAATGTCTATCAACTTTTACCTTGAGCTTTGAGCCTCTCTTTTTAATCTTCCATTCTTTTTTAATGAATAGCTATTTTGAAATTAAAAAGTACTGTTCATTACACATGCCCTGCTATAATAGGGTTTTTAACATATTTGCTCTATGTAAAAATACTTGCTACTTTGTAATTATTCACACGCCGATCCTTCCTTATATTGAGTAGAAAATAAAAAATGAAATAGAAGTCAAAGGTGCTTTAGAGCTGAATGATTTACACAATTCATTAAGGACGGTGATTTTTCAGTTAGCATCAGATTAAATGGTTACTTACTCTCAAATAGCCCTTGGGGAGTTGAATTGCTGGGTAGCAAACAGATTAAAGTTTGCATTGAAAGAAAAATTGAATTCAGAGGTAATCAATAGCATAATAGGGGCAGTGAGTGGTGCCTGCTGCCTGAAATGAAATTACCATATTTTTAATCTTAATTTTCCACTCTGTTTATCTGACAGTGTGGATGTGCAATCCAAACAGATAATGAGAGAGTGGGATATTGACACTGCTGTCCTCTGGAGTGCTTGTTTTCAGTGATTAAATGCTGTGATCTGTGATTACTTTGTGCAAGGATGTCGGGGCTGCTGGCCAGAACCGCGGGAGGGGCACTCACTCCGCAGCTGTAGCTCCCGGCGCTCCAAGGTCCTAATGTCTGAAATGCACTTTCCACCAGCAATACTGGGGGGAAAAAATAAGGCTACCTATTTGTGTATATACTTCGGCTCACAAATTACTATAATTACTTCAATTATTATTGTTGTCCTGACTAAAAAAAAAAGTGTTTAATTAGATCAATGTGTAGTGCACCCTCTCTGTTAAGTTTTGTATTAATGAGCCAACAAACTTGCTTCTGATAGGAAGATGTGAGTTGCAGAAAGTCATAGGCTGGGAAACTTTGAAGGGAAAGTGCATTATCATTAGAGAAGCAGCCGAGAGAAGAAAACTGAGGGCATTGTTAAAGGCATCCAGCCCCAGTGGCTGCAATTATATAACAAGCTGTGGTAATTTTTAAAAAATGCAAATTGTCTTCTCTGGGTATTGGGAGAAAGTCCTCTTGTACGTTTAATTAAATTAGTACCTCTAGCCAAATCACAAAAACACCCAATTACCAAATTGTAAAGTTATGTAAATCCTGTACTAATTCTCTGAATTTATTATTTTGTGAAATATAAATGTACCTTGTGGATAGTAGAGTCCTGACAAATAAACTATTTTGAAAACATTATTCCATTTTTTTGCAATGAGGAAATTTACAATGCTTCACATTGGACAACATATTATGGATGCATCATTTGAATTTGAATTCACTTAATCCTGCTGTGGGAATAGATTTACAATAGATTTTGGCTATCTAGCATCTACCCCAACCACTTGCAATGTACAGTCTACTTTTACTTCCACTGAGTAGAATCTGGATGTGTTCTGAGAATTCGGTAATTATGCATAGTTAATTAATTTATCTTCCTTTTGTACATATGTGGGCCTAAATAAATAGACATGAAGAGAAAGAGTAATGGGCACTGCTGGCTATCTGATAATAGATTATTACACAGCATTTATTTCTCCAAATTGGAGAGCAGTCACAACAAAAAAGTGATAGTGTCATGCCTCATTCAATCATTCCTTAACCAGGGCCAGATGTAGTGCCTTCAGTTCCTAACACATATACGAACTTTATTTTTTCTCAGTCATTGCTGATATGCACAGCTCTCTGGTAAGAGGAAAGGGAATGCTAGGCTAAGTACTCAGAAATGCAGAGTGCAAAATAACCGTGGAAAAGGCGAATGAACTCCATGACTGGCTGTGAAGTCCAGATTGTTAACTCCCTGCGTTGCGTCCCTCACAAAAATCCCTGACTTCTCCAAAGAGGCAAGTGGTTTAAATTGGAAAGTTTTAATAAGTTAATATTTTAACTCTTGCATGGCCACAGGCAACTCTGCTCTTGTAACATTTATTTATTTGGTAAAGAAACTGGAGAGGCATAGATGCTGAAAAATATTGAATGGGGCTCTACTGGACCCAGCATGATAGCAGGTTGTTGTTTTGTTTCATATTTTAAGCATATACTAAAGACATTCCCCTGTGCTATATAAACCTGCAATGAGAATTGCACATCTTGGTTTTACTGCTTGCTTTAGATACACTATATGCTGTGTTATTTTGTAAATTGCTCTAAAGAAAGGTGCCATTAGATCTACACAATAAATGAATATAGTCACTTCCCAATGAATCTATATAGTAGTGCTGGAATGCACTTAAATATTTTGCTTAGAGTCTTTTTAAAAAATCACAAAAGATCTATTTGGCAGATTAACAGTTTGAACTGATTCTTTCAGTTGTAGTACCATTTTGAAAATTTATTCAGTATTCAGAAAAATCCATAAACTTGAATATAAACTACATACAGTTCTGTCTTCGTTGCAACAAACTCATCCAATTTTTTGATAACTTGTACTGTGTACCTTAACATTTTTTTTTTTATCAATACTTAAACATGCTGATTCTTATAGCCACGGAATATGGCTGATACATATCCATTGACATGGAAAGTAGTCCAGGTCCTATTTGAACTTTTTCTCCACTCTCTTGACTACCTCTATAATCCAACTGAAACCTGGGTATTCTAAGGATACAAAAGCCTTCCTCTACCCTATACCTGCATTCGAAATTTATTGAGCTTTAGAGCACACAAAGAGAGTGAGAAAATCCAAACCAATCTCTTTCCTTTCACTTTCTAAATCCTGACATGGTCCATCACCTTTTTAAAATAGTGAGCTGGCCTTCCCCAAAAAGGAGAAAGGAAACAAAATCTAATGGAAAACAATGGAAGAAGGATAATCTAATCTTTAAATAAGGAGACATGTTTCTGAAGGCTTAAGAAGGGTGAGTTTCACATTGATGTCACCTTCTCCTGCAGAATGGAGCCCCCCAGGAGGTGAAGAGGGAAATATTAATGCCATTAATCCATTGTCCCCAAATTCTCCCTAAACAGATGGGATTTGAGGGAGGGCTCTAGGTCACAAGAAGTGGAAGTATTCATGGAAAACAAATGATTTGCCCCTGATTGGCATTTAGTTCGTTCAACCATTAACAAGCCAGTCCTGGGAAAACCTAAATGTTCCAATGAACCACACACACAAATGAGTAGCTATTACTTCCTATAGGTGACCCAAGCTTCTTTCCAATGCCAGTTTCTCATTACCCAGCGAAGAAAGAAAGTGCACTTGCTTATCACAGACTCTGGAAATGAAAGTTCATCCTGGGGCACCACTAGGTTGACGAATGTCTCCTGTACATTTGGTGCTAAGGAAACAAACCCCATGGTGTTTCTTCAAGGAATGGGGCTCTTCCGGACCCAGCATGACAGCACCAGATACATTTATGAATTTTCTTTCACCTCTAGAAGCTAGAGTTTTGGGGGAGTAACTTTTGAAGTCTACCCTTCCTTGTTGCATTATGCACAACCTTGCAGCAAGAACTAGAAACTAAAGGTACCAATAATGCAGGAAGAGGAGTGACAATTTCTGTAGAGTGAAAGGGAAAGCTCATAAGCTGGGCTTTGTAAAACCTGTTTGGGCACACATTCTGAGCTATTCATTGCTCTATCCCCAGTCTCCAGCACAGTGCCTGGCACATGGCAGATATTAATTATTTGCCCAACGAATCAACATACAGATATAGCAAGAGTTTGAAAAACTGTCAGATTTGATTTTAACTACCATTACTAATCTAGACCTCAAGTGCTCAAGTTAGGAAAGGCCAATATTCTCAGGGCTTGTAGCATCCCCTAGCTATAGTCTATCTAAAAGTTCATGACTCTACCAAATCACTTGGAAGACAGAAGCAATAGCCTAGTAAATGAAATGGCCATGCAGCTACTCAGCTTAAGCAGCTCCCACCTTTTCAGATACCCAGTAAAATACAGGTGATCACCTTCTAGACACTGTTCGTTCCAGCTGCCACCTGCCCTATGCTTGGGCTCCACTCACTCGGCACGTGGTCTTGACATCACCCTTCACATTTGTCCCTCCTCCTCCCCTTTGAGAAGATGAGGTCTTTGAAGACAAGAACCCAATTCTACCTTTATTTCCCCTGTCCTTGGCACAGAGGCCTTGCTAAGTGTCTGTTGAATGAATTTAAATAAGCCTGTGTGGTATGCTGGCAAAATCTTATTCTATGCTGTTCTTTGTTAAAAAATAACTATAAATATCGTACCTACTAGAGTTCCATTCCAAAGTCTGCCTCTGTCTCAGTGTCCCCTTGGGAAGGCAGCTGGTAACCTGGAACCCTTTTTTTCATCTGTAAAATGGGGGCATGGCTCTAGGTAGTTTCCAGTTTTAGAATTCTATGAATGAAAGGTTCTTTTCTTGAATATTTAGCCCCTGACTAGATTTGTTCACAAACCAAACATTTTTGGAGACTGCAGTAATTATAGGTGAAAGCATAATTTTACAACTCATCTTTTCTCTCATTCTATGTAGAAAAAGCCTTGGGATGAAAAAAGAGTTTTCCAAATTATAAATTTTTTTTTTCATCCCATGTAGAAAAGCCACAGAAAAATCATGTTTTCTTTGCAGAAAAGAGCTATAATATGTACTTTTATGAATGGCTGCATATTTAAATGCCTGTGAGTAAATCTTTCTCTTTGATTTTGCTAAAACCAACACCTTTCCCACCTGTGTGTCTTCTTTCAGCCAGAGAAAACCCACAGCCTTAAAGCAGAGAAGGGCCCTTTGTGCTGTTAACTGCTATAGGTATTGTGGTAGCCAGCCCCCAACACAGCCTGAAATAATCCCCACCTCCTGGGCTTCACATATTTGTCATTCCCTCTTAACTGTGCCAGAATTTTCCATGTGACCCATAAACTACAGAGAAGTGGTGACATGTCAATTCCTAGATTAGGTTAGGAAAGACTGTGCCTTCAGAGTTAGGCTCATTCTCTCTCTCTCTCTCTCTCTCCCCCTCTCCACTTGCTCTAGGGGTAGTCAGTTGCCATGTAGTAAGGTGTCCTACGGAGAGACCAACATGGTGAGGAACAGCTCACAAGGAGCTGGAGAAGCCAACCACCATGTCATGAAGATATTCAGGCAACCTGTGGAGAGACCCACAAAGGGGAAAACTGAAACCCCTGCTTATAGTCAGCGAGGACCTGAGGTGCACCAACAACTCCATGAATGAACTTGGAAGCAGATCCTTTCCTAGTCAAACCTCCTAATTAAATAGCAGCCTTGGTTAACAGCTTGACCACAGCCTCAAGAGATGTGATTCTTGAGCCAGAATCATCTAGCTAAGCTGCTCCCAGATTTCTTCCCACAGAAACTGTGAAATCACAGTCTAAGGTGCTGGGTTTTGGTGTCATTTGTCACACAGTAAAACTAGGTACCAAAATGCAGGTATGAAGGGTTTTACTTTAGCATCTTGTGATATCACATGCACATCTTTAGGAATCCTTTTTATTTTGAATAAACTTTTCTGCCTGCCTAGATGTGACTCTGAGTATTTTAAGCTGTGGAACCCAAGTTAATAGTATCCTAAGATGTAAAGACTACACAATCAAGATATTTGCTTTTTAAAGTTTGTGACAAAAATGTCTTCTTGATATTATTCATTTAATATTTAAGTTTAAGGACTGCCTTGCTGGGATCTATATTTATAAAATCTCATAGAAATTTGACCCAGATTAATAACTACTTCTCTAGTCAATGAGAAAAGGTGTGCGTGTATCCAATAGACTTACAGTTTGAATGAGAACAGGAAAATCTATAAGATATTCATGGACACCAGTTCATTCATTTTGTAGCACATTTTGGAAATTGGGGTAATAGACTGATACGGGATCAAGGGAGGTGCTATGGTTATAAACACAATTCTGATATTATTCAAAAGACTAATTTTAAATTCCCCCAAACCCCCACAAAGTGACAAATATTTGCAAACAAATTAAAAACATGCAACTGGCTTGAGGTTTTGATAGAATGAATATGACACGTTTGTCCTGAGCAGAAAACTAGAAATCAACTCTAGTTTGAATATAAGATAATTTCCTTACCATCTTAACCTGAATATTAAACAATGGTTATGAAGTTATGACAATACTAATAGTGACTATTGACTGAAAACTTATGTGATTGAAGCACATATTTTCACATCTAATTCAAACTTCCCTTTAGTTCAAATTTTTAAAAATAGTTATTATGACCCCATTTTATGGGTGCAATATCAAGGCTGAGAGGATTTAAATAATTTTCCCAGATCACGCAGCTCATAATAATGGACCTAGAACTCAAAGCGAGGCCTTTCTAAGGTTTATGCTCTTAGTATTATGCTTTATTGCCTTCCTATGTTATTATTATTAATGTCAGCTTTAGTAATGACAATAAATTAGCAACTGCTGAATTCTTTCATGTAGATTTATGGCAAATCCATAACCATCACTAACAACAATAACAAAAAATCCCCATGTTCAAAAAGATTTTATATCCAGCTCAAGGTAAGGAAAGGAGCTTCAATTTACTCAGAAGGGAATAGTGAAAAGATGATGTATTTTAGCGTCTAAACCCTCCCTACACATCTGATGAGAAAGATGTCAGCATTTTGTGGATACACTTTCATCAGGTGTCTGCATTTTGTAACTGTCACCATCTCCCAAGTTTTAGAGTTGGCCTTTTGTCTCAGAATATTATTTCCTGTTCAGTTTTCCTATTGAGAGTAAATATGATTTTAATATGTTGCTGAGTATTCAGTGTCAACCTTTAAGAAAAATCTATACTCATATAATTAAATTTTTTCCAGGGGAGAAGGCCACTTATGTTATTCATCTTCCCCTGAGTCTGTTGGCTTTTCTAGTTAGGGTTCATATCAGGCAGCTTCGCCAGAGAGTTCCTGGGTGGCAAGCGCATTGACCAACTGCTTGTTGGTCAGACTTTGAGGGCAATGGGTAAGGAGGAGGATGGCACAGGTCGCTAACACTCTTGAGCATGTTAGAATCTTTAAGATTCTGCCTTGTCTGTGGGCCCTGCCTCTCTGCTTACATCACTGCTCTGTGAAAGGTGTCAAAGCAACATGGAGAGAGAAGCAGTACTGTCCCTATGTAGGAAGGAAGCTGCTGACCACTTATTAAAATATTAAATAAGGGCAGTTATCACCCATTACTCATCAGTTCCAGTAATAACAGCTTGTCTTTTAATTGAGAGATAAACTATCATATAGCCGTTCAGTGCTTTGTGTTTTTTTAAAAATATATTTTATTGAATTTTTACAGAGAGGAAGGGAGAAGGATAGAGAGCTAGAAACATCGATGAGAGAGAAACATCGATCAGCTGCCTCCTGCACACCCCTCACTGGGGATATGCCCGCAACCAAGGTACATGCCCTTGACTGGAATCGAACCTGGGACCTTTCAGTCCGCAGGCCGATGCTCTATCCACTGAGCCAAACCAGTCAGGGCAGTGCGTTGTTTTTTTGTGTTACTGTCTGTGTGTGTTATTCTGTAAGTAAAAAGTGCTGCAATTACTGCATAGTTAAATACTGTGATTCTGAAATGTGTTTTTTTTTCCCCTTCATATTACAGTGAATTGCCCTATTTTGAGGATGATTTGCTATATTATGGCCATTGCTGTGTGTAAATAACTGCTGGCAAATTGAGAGAATAAACCTTTTTCAAGTAACTACACCTGGCTCACATCTCCATAAGGCCTCCATCTCAGACTTTTAAATGATCATTTCCTTTATTGCCTAAGGTTTTTTTTTAGCTTTATTTTTTTAAACCACGTGTTTCTTCATACCTCCCCCATTTTAAAGCTTAACGTATAAAACGTTAGCACTTTATTCAAGAGGACAAAGAAAAATCCCATAGCATAGATTTGTAATACCTATGAAACCCAGTCTATATCTGCTTGATGCACATTGCTTCAGAAAGAGTAAAGTGTTCTCCAAATAATGATCATTAACAATTTATAAGAAACAATATTATCTTGACTGAGGTAACTTTTTTTAAAAAATTGATTTTAGAGAGAGGAAGGGAAAGAGAGAGGAACATCAATGTGAGATGTGAGAAAGAAACATCAATTGGTTGCCTCCTGTATGCACTCTGACAGGAGACTAAACCCACAACCTGGTGCTCTGATTGGGAATTGAACCCAAGACCTTTCAGTGTACAGGATGATACTCAAACTGACAGAGCCACACAGGCCAGGGCGACGGAGGTGACTTTAAAAATAGCAACAACAACATGAAAATAAAAGTTAAATGAATGCCTTCTAATTTGATTAAATTGGTATTAGAATACACCGTTGACTATTTTTGTTTTTGTAAGAAGATTAATTTTGTTTTTATTTGTCTCATTTTGGAGAGCTTTAGACAAACTCTATCTATTTAATTGTTAAAACAGCTAATGCAATTTAAAGTACATTAAAATACATTCTGGTTTTGTATTTTTGTTAACGCGATCTTAGACTGCCTTGTGAAATATCTCTCCTATGTAGTAAGATACTAATATTCTACTTTACTTCCAGAAATTTGCAACTTAGATTAGTGCATTAATAGGAAATGACATACTTTAAATCGAGTTCCCAGGTATTTTTGATAGTGTATGCTTATAATTAAGGAAATCTGAGCATGGACCCCCAACATATGCATGTTTATTTTTAAAGTACTACTTCATGTAATATATATCAGTAGGGCTTAGTTCCTTCCTTACCTTTCAGATAAAGAAATGTCAGTAGAAGTTATATTTTTCTTCCTGCACCTCAAAGGATTATTTTGCATATATCCTATTTTGGAGACAACTATTGTAGAGTTTCTATATTTCAAGAAAATGTTTTTGCTACATTTAATGTATTTATACTTTATTGTTCATATACTTCAATTATATATATAGTTTTTTAAAAATATATTTTTATTGATTTCAGAGAGGAAGGGAAAGGGAGAGAGAGATAGAAACACCAATGACGAGAGAAAATCCTGCACACCCCCTACTGGGAATTGAGCTCACTACCTGGGCATGTGCCCTTGACTGGAATGAAACCCAGGACCCTTCAGTCCGCAGGCTCTATCTACTGAGCCAAACTGGCCAGTGCTACATGTATAGTTTTAAACTGTGACTTTTGATATTTATATAGTTTTATTGCATTTTAAATGCAAATGAGGACCACAACATTAAAGACTAAAGTGTGACCCAGTCTTTTAATATGAAGCAAAGAGTTGTGCAGTGTGTGCGATCCAATGTCCCTTCATCTGAGGTTGGTGTTTGGGCCGAGGCAGGAGGAGGACACAAGTATTGTCAATTCTCCGAAGGTCTTTGAGAAAGGGGCTCCCCCTTGTTCGGTCTCTTTCTAGAAAGACCATTTGGAACCTGGTGGAAGTTACCGGGAGGCAAACTTTGCTCAGTGAAGGACATTTTGATTTGTGATTTGTTGACGATAAAGGCTGCCCTATAGGAGACCACTGTCTTCTGAGGTAATGAATCCTCCATCTTTGGGACCATGTCAGGAGGGGTTGGAGCTGCTGGAAATAGATTCCTGCACAGCGAGGAAGTCAGAGCCGAGAACCTCCAGTGTGACTTTCCATTCTTAAGTCTGTGATTGTGTAATAATTAAAGAACAATTACCCAGAAGGCTGGTCACTTGGAATCTCTTTGCCTCAAAGAGACGCACTGTCTGCACTCTTAAGTGTGAAGGTTATGTAGGAGGCAGAGGTTGAAGGGAGGGTCCATGTGTCCAGGCCTACAAGAAGAAACCAGACTTCAACTGAGCAGAAAAGCAATGGGAGCGTCGTTCATGAGCACTGTGTGAACTGAGTTGGGAAAGAGTCCTCTCTTAGACGTCTTTGCAGAGGGAATGAAAAAATATTCCTCTGGGAAGCTTTGCACTTAACTTAGTCAAGGGTAAGTTGATCTTACAAAGTCCCTTTAATTTCTCAGGTTCTCTGGGTTATTATGACGATCTGCCATGGTTAATTAACTAAACCTGCCAAAACAAAGCAAAACAAAACAAAAAGATAAAGAAAATTCCCAGTAGAAAAAAATAGAGGCGCAAGTGTCATTTTAATGCTTTGCTTTGACTTTTTTTTCAGTTATGAGAAATTTACTATGAGTCTGTGGGCAGGAGCAGGCTAATAATGCATTATCTTTTAAAAATAATAAGATCTTATGTTGTGTCATTGCTCACAGATCCAGCGCTGAGGCTGTGTGTGATTTCTGGTTTCTGCGGTATCTTACAAAAATAAATAACCTGGAAAAGGAAAGTAAAACTTCCATCATTTGTAGGCATGAGGGAGCAGAGACCCTAGACGCGTCTTCCTGGGTGATAAACAGGGAAGCATACTCCGTGAATAGTTCTACTTATTGAGGGTTCCTGGGAGCAGAAATCAATGCTGTTGCTTATAGGGCAGGTGCAGTGCGAATAAAGCCCCTCAGTGCTGTCCCCGGGCTCAGAAAAGGCATGAGATCATACAGCTCACACAGGCCTAAAGGCAGCTGCCAGCTCTGCCCATCTGGAGGCTGCTGTCTTGAAAAGTTCCCCAAAGGAGTGAGGGCCCTGTTTTTCTGCCTGTTACTCAGCTCCCAGCTTCCTCCTGCAGCACAGGCAGAGAAAACACAAACATTTTCTTTTTCAGGACCACTGGCTGTTACAAGATTCAGATGAAGGGGCAAGTGCCAGTGCTACCCGCTGGACAGTCAGTGTCAACTGTATGATGCTGTAATAAATTGTAATTTCACTGACAAAATGAAGACCTGTGTGTCTAAGGTGTGCCAGTGATGAGAATAAACTCAATCAAGACTTTGCACTCAGGAACAAGCCACGTAATGATTTAAGTCTTGGATCATTTAAAATGTTGCCTGGAATATTTTATTAATCTTCTTTAATTTGCTATAAACCATGCATATTGTCTAAATTTGTGCATATATTTATTTATGCCAATTGTATTTAAAAATAAATTCCTATGCCATGTGAATATAATTATATATTAAGTTGTTTTCAAAGGTTATAAAGTTAGAATTATTTTTGACTTAGAGTTGGAGTGGCTTCTCATATTACCACAAATACAAAGCTATAGACATTAATAGTCAATTCTATTTTCTGCCATTTTCAGTAACTTTTACAATTATTAAAACTCTGGGTATATACATGTGTTTTAACATATAATTGAATTTATTTTATACCAATAATTGAGAAATTGTAATGACTTAAGCAAGAACTGAGCTAAAGTTTACCTTTATAGAGTCTATGTAAAAATATTTTTGGCAAACCAATCTTGCCAGGGGGCTCAGGCATAGTTTCTTGGGGACATTCCACTTTTGGGGTCCAAGCAGAATTCAAGAAGTGGTCGTGAGAGAATCATGAGAGAAGCATTGACTTTAGAAACTAGGGAGAGGAGTATTTCAAGGAAAAGGCCGAGGGTGACTAGTCCTTCTGCAAACTAGTTGCAGAAGATGAAGCTTGAAGGCCATTGGATTTCTGTGCTAAGATCAATAATAACCTTATGAAGCTCAGTCTCAGTAATGTGTTGGGGGGAAAACAAATTATCAGGAACTACTGAAATTGGAAACAAGGATTACGATCTACCCTAAGAAGAAACCTGTGGGGAAGGGAAGATGTAAGAATGGTAGAGGGGTGAGCAGTCGCAAGGAAAGGCTGGGTTTCCCTTTCCCATGAACTCCCAGAGCCCCAGAAGCAAGGGAAACTTGACTTTATCTGTAGCTAAATTTGTGGTTTCAATTTCTGGATCTATGAAAATAGGACCTGTGTATCATACTCATCATTACCCATTTTTGGTTGAATGAAACAATACGGAGGCCAACAGGAGACTCAT
This sequence comes from Myotis myotis, assembly GCF_014108235.1. NCBI lineage: Eukaryota > Metazoa > Chordata > Mammalia > Chiroptera > Vespertilionidae > Myotis > Myotis myotis. Next base: position 41,606,546 of record NW_023416335.1, read on the forward strand.
CCTGAGTAACCAGCCCACCTGCGTTGATAGTGCCTTCTCTCTCACTGCAACACCTCCCAGTCCTCCACACTATGAACCTCGGCCTGGGCTCCTCCCTCTTCCTCACCCCACTAAAGGTGTCAAAGCGAGTTGATTTCCTGTCTCTTGTCCTCTCCCATTGCGCCTGCTCCCCAGATTGCCCTCATTAGAGTGGTCTCTACCACCAGTCCCCGCCCCACTCTGATTCCTGCCATTGCTACTTCCCTAGATAGAATGAAGGCACACTCAGCCTGGCACACAAGTTAGCACTTTCCTGGCCCCTGTCACCTCTCCAAGGCCACTGCCCCCTTCCCTGCTCCTAACAAAAATGTCTCCAAACATTGACAAATAGTCCAGTGGGTCAGGGTCACAGCCTTGCCTCTGTTTTGTTTTCAGTTAATTGCTGTCATTATAGAACTCATTACATTGTCTTAACATAATCTCTGTCTTGCACTGTACCTGGCATATAGTAAATGCACAGAAAATATGAATTCAAACATGCAGACACGTGAAGGCTGAGAACTTAAGAATCAAACTGGGCTTCATTCTCTTTATCAGTTACCAGCTGTGTGATGCTGGGAAGTTATTTGACCTCCCCAAATCTTCATCACAAATGGGGTAATAAAGCCAAATAATAATGCTATTATTTGAAAGGTCTTTTGCATGGTTTGGAGCAGAGAGAGAACACTAACAAATCATCCTATAAAGAGTTTTCTCTGCCCCATTTCATTCCTTCCCCATTATTGGGGCTGGGACTGCTCACGATGCCCAGCACAGAACACTTGCTCAGTACACGTTTTTGGTTGGGGCTCAAGTGACATAGGAAAGATATGTGTACACAACCTTTTCAGGATGCACGGAGGAGTCAAGCAAACACGAAAAGGGAAGGAGAAGTGGACCGGGGGAAAGCTGCCAGTAGATGGCCTCTTCTTGCTTTATCTTTTTTGCTCTGGCTTTTCTCCCATTATCTGATTCCTGTGTTACTTTCAGCAGCTTCAGTAGAAAAGAGATAGAAATCAGCAGCTGAACTAGATGCAGAACAACCTAGATGAGTAAAGCACCTTTTAGTCAAAGTGTATATATGTTTTACTTTCCCTAGTAGATTACAAACTGCCTGAGGGTTGAAGGTATTGTGGCTTGTGTAGTTTGTCTTTATTTTCCAGAACTAGTTCTTGACATAGATGATCTTTAGATGAGTAAATAAATGATGTTGATAAACCTGCCATTCAGTGGAGTATTTCCTGCTCTGAGAAGGTATTGGCAAAGATACCCTATTCTGAAACATCGTGCTCACATTGGCAAGATGGTTGGCTAGAGTTAGAGCCAGAATTTGGAGCTTGGAGATGGCTAAATGGGCTTGGCTTACCAGCAGAACTAGCTTTTGCTAGTTAACTTACTGGTATAAGAGAATCCTTCCGCTCATTAGCATGACTGCTAGCAAACTGAATTAACTGGCAATAGTTGACTCATAGTACATATAAGAAATTAAATGGAGACCCACCAGAAGGTGGAGGTGGGGAGGAAGAAAGGAATCTCTACTTAAAGGTAATTTTTCTCAAAGTGTGATCTTTGGACAACTTTCATGAGGATCACCTGGGGTGCAGGTGAGGTGTGCTTTTTAGAGATACAGTTTCCTGGGCCCCACATGAGACCTATGGAATTAGAATATCTTGAGGAAAACCCTCCCCACACTCCTTTTTTAATGCACTTACTTTTTTAATGCATTTTGACAAAATGGGATACTTACTAAAATTTGAGAACCACTGCTTTAAAGAAAACAGAATTTAATGTAGGTAGTCAAATTCTACCAAGAGCAGGGGTTCTCAACCTGTGGGTCGTGACCCCTTTGGGGGTCGAATGACCCTTTCACAGGGGTTGCCTAAGACCATCGGAAAACACATATATAATTACATATTGTTTTTGTGATTAATCACTATGCTTTAATGATGTTCAATTTGTAACAATGAAATTGGGGGTCTCCACAACATGAGGAACTCTATTAAAAGGTCGCAGCATTAGGAAGGTTGAGAACCACTGACCAAGAGCCTTATTCTACATGGCCTGTGACATTGGGCAGTTTCACTGTTCTCAGAGTATTTTGTAAAGTCTGAAGAGACATAACAGTTTTAGGAAAAAAAGCTCTGGTTTGCAGTTAGAAGGCCCTAGAACTGGTCCCGTCAATGTCTGTGCCTCTGGCCAATCAAACCTCTTTAATCTGTTCACCTTGTTTGAATGATCCAGATGTTCCTGAGGGCTCCAGAATTCAATGAGGCTGTGGTCTCAAAACCCTCTCTGCTGTCTTATACACAAACATCACAATATCAAACATGTGCAGAGCGCTTACTCGGGACCAGGTACTGTTCTAAGTACTTTATATACACCAGCTCATTTAATCCGTCTCAACAACCCCTTGAGGCTAACCCCAGTGTTGAGACAGTAAAACGGAAGCAGGGAAGGTTAAGCAATGACTTCAGGTTAAACAGCAAAATAAGCAGCTGAAAAGTTTATTTCACAACGAAGATAATTGTTACTATTTTTAAAAAATATTTTTATTGATTTCAGAGAGGAAGGGAGAGGGAGAGAGAGTAGAAACATCAATGATGAGAGGGAATCATTGATCAGCTGCCTCCTGCATGCCCCCTACTGGGGATTTAGCCTGCAACCTGGGCATGTGCCCTGACTGGGAATCGAACCGTCAACTCCTGGTTGACGCTAAACTCCTGAGCCACACTGGCTGGGCGAAGACAATTATTTTTATATTAAAATTTTTTCTATGTTTTATATTTATATGTTTTCTATATTTATATATTCAAGATAGTAGGAAGCGCACTGAATAGTATAAAGGACACCTGGGGTCTAGACTGCGCTGCGAGTACAGTTATGTGACTATGGCTGGTCCCTTAACTCCCTGGCTCTCCTTTCTTCCTCAGTAAAATGACATTCAACAATATTCTGGGATCCCTTCTAAAACCTCATAAGCTTTCATCACTAATCTTTCTCATTGTGCTTGGTGCACCCATTATGCTTAAATAAATAAAAAAAAGAGAAGAGGGTGGAGTACTTTAAAATGTTCATATGAATTAGTTTCAGTTAGACGGAGGGATGCAATACTTTAAAAATAGGCATTGTATGTCCAATGGCTTATCTAATTTAGTAAATTATTTAATTTTCTTTTTCTGTAAGCACCTGGTGGAAAATGAGGGCTGTCCGGCCTTGGACACCTCACATACCTAAGAGGAGCTGTCTTTTTGGTATGTGACTAGCTTGACTAATCCAGCTACTGTTTGCTTTTCCTGTTTTAAAATCAGGTGAAAGCCATTCATTCTGCTGTGAAAATTTCATCTGTTTTTATAGATGCCTCTTCCCAATGGCTGGTACAGAATCCTATAAGTAAGCACATCCCAAATGTTTCCTTCTCATAATTATCTAAAGCACAGACGAGTCTTGAAAAGACAATTGTGTAGCTTCTTGTGTTGCTTCATGGGCTTTAAGTGCCCACAAAGAGGATCCCTTATGCTTTAATTTCTCTTTATTTTTCTGACTGTAAAGACCCTTGGGGTAAATGCCAGCCCCACAATCCCGCCGTTATATGGTTACTGTCAGCCTGCTCCAGTGATGCTTCCTGTTCACTAGGCCTCCTTTCATCTGACCACAATGTCCTGGCTTTGCTGCGATTCTTAGTCACCGCCCATCTCTTCAATAGCCTGTGAATAGTATTAAATGGTGTTTATGCTAGCTATTGTTGCCTTTTGTGTGGTTTGTCTAATTCACAGAGAAAAGTCTGCTTTTGTGGTCGGAGACCAGCTACGTCATGGCACACCATGTGCCTTCTGATGGGACCCAGCCCTGCTGAGTGATAACATTGCAGGCCTGAGCTCCTTTGCAACACAATCCCGCATTCTTCGCACAGTCAATACTCTCACAGGCAGACTGGTTTACTCTTTTTACTAAGAGGTAGGGGAAGATAAAGCACAAACAAATACCAGATCCTGAAACAAAACAGAAGAGAAGGGTGAGTTCAACTGATTTGCAACTTACTCAGCCAGGCAAGAAGTGAGAAAGCAAGTGAAAAAGAAAAATCGCAGATTTATTTTATTAGCAACCAGACGTGCCAGGTGTACCCACCGTGGCGGGAAATACTTCACATTTCAGAAGTAAGATTGCATTATGGTTTCAAAGTATTGTTTAAAGTGACACTTAATACCAGAGTCATACTCTGCCGGGCTTTTTCTAAAGTGCTCACAAAAGAGAAAGGATATAGTATTGATGCTTACATTATCCTTTGGTTCAAGAGTCTTCGCAGGGCAGGTATGTTGCTATGTCTTGAAAGGGCTTTTGATGTAAGAAGATCATTATGGGCTCAGTGGTAATTGATCCCTAGCAGCCCTGGCTCTTGGTGCTGTGGGTTATTTCATCCCGTTGTGCTGCGTAATCCGCTTTCCAGCTATCTGCAATCTTTCTTATACCCCTAATGGTGGCTTATTTTTTATTTTATTTTTTCCTTTTGAGAAGTGCTTCCCAGTCAAAGAAGAGTCAGGTGCCCAGAAAGGGACAGACTTTACTGTTAGCTGATGGCACATGTCTTTCCATATGGAAAACGTGTTTCTGAATTATAGGTCCAGCTTGTTTTCCTCATCTTTCCCCTCTCTGACATAAAAAACCATACCAGTGTAAAGCTGAATCTAGACACAAAGGGGGCAAAAGAAACCAGGAACCATCGCTTAAAAATGACAGAGGCCAAGTTTTCAGGCAGAGAAAGAGTGCAAACAACATTATTCCATTGACAGATACTGACAAAAATGGATGATTTTCATTGCTGTTGAAAACTCTGAAAATTGAGTTCTTTTATTTGGTGAGAAAGTTAAAGTAGAAAGAGTAGAATTCCCCAACTCACCTCAGTCCAAGAGAGCAGGAGAGGTGCTTTTCAAAGTTATCTGGAAGTTATTTTTCTAAGATGAGTCCACCCATGAAAACCCACCCCCTCCAACTTGAGTGATAATATTTACTGTGCCTACTTTGAATCTAGCATGGAGCTGGTTGCTGTGATAGGTTTCCAAGAAGTAGATTCTGCAATCTCTTGGGGAGGGGGAAGTAACACTATAGAGAAATCAGGTATAATTAGGTGGTAGTGAGCCTGGGTGATGGTAAGCCAAGTCTGGAGGCAGGACAGCCAGTGGGAGCTGGAGTACCAGGAGCACAGGGCTGTGTAGCACTCATCCTTGTGCACAGGGGGTGACATATGACAGGTGCTGGGTAAGTGTTGGCTGCATTTAAACAGATTTCTTGCTGCAAGGATTTTAAAAAATTAAGTAGGGAAGGGAAAGAGGGGTCATTAACGAGTGGAAATAGCTAAGGCAATGCCTGGAGACAGGTTGAACTTTGGGGGACAGGACCTGAACTTTGAGCAGGGGAGTCCTGAGGGTGGACCTTTTCCTGCATAGCAGTTCTCTGGTTGGAAAAGTCAATAGCAATGTGGGTGGGGAAGCAGTCAATGAAGGAGAAGGGAAGTCACCAGACATAAGAGTGAAGTCCAAGCTGGTGGCCAGTGGGGGGCAGGGGAGGCAGTCATTGCACTGGAATCAACCACCTAACTGACCAGCCTGAGAAGACAGGATGTCTTTGGAAGGAAATGAAGTAAGGCAGGAGCAAGGGAAAGATAACTGTAGGCATCCAGACTCAGGAAAAGCAACCTGCACTTGAGGAAATGGTTTTCATTCATTTATTCATACATCTGCTCATTCATTTGCACAAATACATATACATAATAATACAAACCATCATATTTATTAGGCAAAACACTGTGCCAGGGATTCTAGAGGAATTCAGGAAAAATTTGAGCATCCTTATAAAGGCCTGCCTGGCTCTTGATCCAAGAAATGTTTCAGTCCTCATAGTTGAGGCTGCCCAGCGTCACATGAGGGCTCACTCCTCTTCGTAGTTAACTATGGAAACGGAACATCTGCATCCATAGCATGGGCTCAGCTGGGTGGCTGTCCTCTGACTCATGCACTCATTCATTGATATATTTGCCAAATATCTACTGAGCCACAAATAAGTACCCAGCACAATTTACACTCTGGTGACAGAAAAATCAATAGACCATCGTCCCTAGCTTTGAGGGGCTCGAGTTCTAGTAAGAGAGTCAGACATATTAAGAAGAATAATTATACTAATGTAATTTTTATGCAAAGGATGCGATTAGAATCCAGATGATGAAGTGCCGCCTCTACCTAGAGAGGCCTGGGAAAGCCTCGAAGAGAAGCGGATGTGCGAGTGATGTCTGGAGGGAAGACTGGTTGACCCCTAGGAGATAAAGGAGGGAGTGGCATCCCAGGAAGAGGGGATAGTATGGCAATGAGAGGGGTCCATGTGTTCAGGAAACTGCAAGTAGTTTGATTTGACAAGGTGAGGGTGGGGATGACACTTGGAAAGGGAGGCTGGGCCAAGGCCATGAGGGGAGTCTCGGTTTCTTTGAACTCTTCTAAAAGTTAGTCTCTTGTATCTTCCATGGGACCAAGCTCCACCTTCAATCTCCACCCTGGTGTGTTTGTTAGTTCCCTTATTCCCCTCCTGAGACCTTGCAGGTGGCCAGACCATTCCTCACCTCGGATACCAGTGACTTCTTTTCTTAAACTCTGCTACCCGTCTCCAACCAACTGCTCCCACTGAAGCTACACCAGCTTTCCTGGATGCAGAATCTTAGATTCTCAGGAGTTGAAGGAATTAAAAAAAATTTTTTTAATCCTTACTCGAGGATATTTTTCCATTGGTATTTTTAAAGAGTGGAAGAGAGAGGGAAAGATGGAAATATCGATGTGGTGGTCAGTGGGAGGCAGGGCCCCAACCAGAGCCCGAGCCGGGGAGGAGCCTGCAACTCAGGTACGAGCCCTTGACCAGAATCAAACCCAGGACCTTTCCGTCTGCAGTCTGATGTTCTATCCACGGATGTTCTATCCACTATCCTAAACCAGCTAGGGCTAAAAGAATTTTTAAGATAATCAAACCAGTGGTTATTTATTTATTTATTTTTGTATTAATAGACAATGATGGATGATTTTCTCCCACAAGACATACTTCCAAGGGTGCATGCATAGCACTGGCTGCAACACAAATAAGAGAAGCTGAAACCTTGATTCTCTTTCCAATTCAACTAATCTCAACAGAATGCTAGTAATTGAAAGTGACATTATTATAGGACTAACATTGAAGCTGCAAACATTGGCCCTGTTTCGACCACATGTAACAAATTCCCTGCAATTGATCTTATATCTAATTTCAACCAACATTTGACTCCTCTTTTAACACCCCTGAACCTCAGATTAAATATTCCTGATGATGTAAATCTCACTCTCTCATAAGGCAATCATTCAATTCGCGGACAGCTCTAAATATTAGGCAATTCTTCCTTAATCAAAGTAGACATCTTCCTTTCTATGACTTCATTTACCCCAGTTCCAGTCTCTGTGGTAGCATAGGATAAGTATAATCATGCCACCACATAACAATCCCTTAAATATCTAAAGATGATTACTCTATTCACAATAACAGTTTCCTTTTTCTAGTTTAAATATCCCAATGACATGGTTTCTATTCTTGGGGAAACTCCATTTTGTCAATGTGTTTCTTAAAATATGACACTCAGAACTAAAGCAGTTCTCTCAGTGTAGACATACCAGCAGGACATACATCTGGGACTATTACTGTTTTTATTCTGGATTAAATTATTTCTATTAATGTAATTCAAGAGCTCGTTAGCTCTTCTGGCAATTCTGTTTATTGGCCAGTGTTGCAATTTTCATTAAATTATACTCACTAAACAGTTTCCTTTGAATTGCCAATGACTCAGGTGTCTCTCATCTTCTAATTCGTCAGGGACTTTCTAAACCTCATTGCAGAACTTTACATGTATCCCTATTAAATTTCATCTTATTAGTTTGGCTGATTGTTCCAAGCTGTCAACATCAATTTGAATATGTATCTGACATTTAGTATGGTAGCAAACCTTCCAACTTTGTGCCATTACTAAGTCTGGTAAGCATGCCTATTTTATTCTATTGAAATATTTAATCAAAATATCAAACAGAATGGAACTAAATACAGAGACTAGTGGTGCACCACTAGAGATCATCTCCTTCTAAGTTGCATTGATCACAATTAACTTTAGTAGAATAAAATAATTTAACCACTTGTGAATCTAGTAAAACATAATGTCATCCATTCCGCTTGGCCATAGATACACCATGAATGATATTTTTGCAATAGTATCATTTTGGAAATCAAAATATTCCTTTGGAAATGCCAATCGAGATTGTCATTTAGTTCAACATACCCTTACACAGGGAAAAGAAGGTCGTTGAAGTTCTTACTAAGAGAATTAGTAAAAACAGAAACTATAAAAATGAAAAAGATTATTAATTTGTTAAATGTTCACCCAGGGGAAAAAGCTTAAAGGCAAAAAGGCAAGTAAAAAGCAGGGGAAAGTATCTGGCACATGCAAGAAAAAGGGCAAATTTCATTAATATACAAGGAACTCATGAATTAATGGGCAAAGGACATGAACAAGCACACACACACACACACACACACAAATGGTCAATTAACACAGGAAGAAATGTTAAATAAACAAATTTAAATCGCAATTAAAAAGATAAAGATGAAAACACAGATGAGATGCTACTCATCTACAGTTTAGTGAAGATTAAAAAATCTGATTGCATGCAATATTGTTAAGAACATGTAGAGAGACACCCTCTCATATTGTAAATTGGTACATCTCTTTTGAAAACAACTTGAAATTATCAATCAAGATTTAAAATACACATACTCTTTGACACAATAATTTTGCAGCTAGAATTTTATCCTATAAATATAGTTCCATGAGGTACAAAGAAATAGAGAAGTTGTAGAGGATAGATTGGATTTACCACCCATCAACCGTGTGACCTTTGCCAAGTTATTTGACCCTCTGTACCTCAGAACCCTCATCTGAAAACTTGACATAATTATATGATCTGCTTTTTGAAATGTCATGAGAAATAAATGAGTTCTTCAGAATAGTGCCAAGCACATAGTGCTATATTTGTACTTTTTACTGCCATTATTTAGAAAGTTGTCTATTGTAACCTTAAACATGTTAATCAATAAGGGATAGGCAAATTAAACCACACATTGTGTACACAATATTATATCATAGAGCCATTTCAAAGAATCAGGTAGCTCTAGTCTAGCCAGTTTCGCCCAGTGGTTAAAGCATCGGCCCTCTGACTGAAGTTGTCTCAGGTTCTATTCTGGGGTACCTTGGTTGCAGGCTCAACTCCTGGTGTGGGTCCGGGCATGTGTAGGAGGCAACCAATCCATGTGTCTCTCTCACATCAATGTTTCTCTCTCTCTTTGTCTCCCCCTCCCTTCCACTCTCTCTAAAAATCAATGGAAAAAAATATCCTCAGGTGAGGATTAACAAGAACAAAAGAATAAAAAAGGATCAGGTAGTTTTGTAAATGCTGATTTGAAACAATGTCCAAGTTATATACACAGTTAAGTAAGAGAAAAAAGCAAGGCAGAACAGTATATATGATATAAGCACATTTGTGTCAAAAGTAGTATTTATCGCACATTTCTTGTATATGTATTATATTCACCTGTAAGAATAGACTATTAACAGTGGCTGTAGCTAAACTGTGAAACTGGAGGGGGAAAGAAAGGCTTTTAACTTTCACTTTTATCCTTCTGTACAATTTGTACTTTAAAAAAAATCACGTACATATAATACATAATTTTACACTAAAAATATAGGGTGTCCCAAAAAATGTATATACACACTTTGAATAATGATGAAGGCAGTGTTTTTAAAAATACATTTCATTTTCAAAATTGAGTTATCAGCTATTAAAGTGTGTATGCATTTTGGGGGGACACCCTGTATATATGCTGCAATCTAATTCCTTCAACCAATCCATGATAATGTTTTCATGAAAGTGGACTAGGCATCTGAATATAACTTGTAGGAAAGGGAAAATCAATGAGGAAACATTTTTCCTGGAAGTCTCAACACTCTCCAAGAAGTTACAGGGTCTTCCAGCATCTGGGAGGCATGGAACGCTCACCATCCAATCCTTTAGTTAAGTCGTATTGGCTCTAGATTTCAAACCATATTCAGAGTCCAGCAACTTCTCCCCACCCGCTGCCAGCACCATAAAGTGAGCCCCTCCCCCAACACTTCCTTTCCCCATCTGCTCCAGTTACAAGAGCCTCTTTGCTTGTCTTCTAATATGTCTGACCAGCTCCTGCCTAGGGCTTTTACCTTTGCCATTCTTCAGCCCAGCACTCTCCCAAACGCCCGCATGGCCAATTCCCTCACCCCCTTCACGTCTTTGCTCAAATCTCACCTTCTTCATGAAGCCTACTCTGATCACTCTTTCTACCTTTGCAGCCCACCTCCTTGGAGAGTTGCATCACAAACCCTCCTTTCTTCCCGGAACTGCCTCTAGCACATACCCCTCTCGAACACAGTTGTACGAGTTTTCTAGGGCTGACAGAACAAAGTGCCACAAGCTGGGTGGCTTAAAACAATAGTAATTTATTTTCTCATAGTTCTGGGGACCGAAAGACCCAAATCAAGAGGGAGAGAGCCACACTCCCTCTGAGACTCTGGGTAGAATCCTTCCTTGCCTCTTTCAGCATCTGGTCAGGCCATCAATCCTTGTGCTCCTTGGTTCACAGCTGCATCATTCCAGTGTCTGCCTCCATCATCACATGGCCGTCTCCCACTGCTGAGCCAGTCATATTGGATTAAGGGCTCACTCTATTCCAGTATGACCTCATCTTAACTAATCACATCTGCAAAGACCTTATTTTCAAATAAGGTCACATTCTGAGATACTGGCGATTAGAACTTTAGCCTATCGTTTGGGGGTGGGAAGTCTCAATTCAACATATACGTACTACATAAATTATTTATTTTGTCAGAGTTATTGTTTTTTATTGTCTGTCTATTCTGTCTCCCTAGAATATAAGCTCCATGAGGAATTTATTTTTTGTCACTTTTGTTCACTGATGAACCCTAAGGGCCTGGAACAGTACTTGACAACTGGTAGACATGTAATAAATATTTTCTGACTGATGCTGGCTATCATCACATGACTACACTCTTCATTAATGTCAGTCAAGTCCCAATGTTCTAACTATCCAACTACAGAGCATTCTTCAGTTTCTTTCTAAAGAAAACATTGAGCAGCTGGTGAAATATTCTAGTTACCCACGGTTGCATTTTCCTTGAAAATGATGCTGTCTTTTGGCTCAGCTTCGTGAGTTTGGTGTGAATAAACCCCAGGTGAGCTGAACAAATGAAATCCCCGAAAATGCAAAGCTAAGGTCCTGACCCTGAACCCCTGCTCCCCTGGGGACCTGAATGAGGAAATGGAGATGTAGAGAAGTAGACAGTTGACTCTGGGAGCCATTCTGGGGTGCTTGAAGGGGAGGGGCATGCTGGAGGCTGTGTTAGGATGATTAACCCAGTTAGGGTATAGGGAGGGTGGGGACAAAGAGATAACAAGGAGGCAATGAAACTCTCTCTTATTTTGAGGGTAATAGGGCTGTTGAAGGAATGGCTAAATCAAATGACATTGCAAATGGAAAAAGTTAAGACAGAATTTAGAATGTGGTCCTCACACCATAAACAGGAATAAACAAGGGCATTTTATAAAACAAAATTGGCCTTAAAGAGAAGAAGTTAATAAGGAAGACCACATCTTTAATGAGTTAATATGGGACGTTAGCCTCAGACTCAAGACGCCACTGCTTCTGCATTTTCCTACACCCCTCTTCCCACCGCCTCTAGGCTGGTGGCAATAGTGCAGGTGGCATTACCACATTTAAGCCCAGGCTACGTCTACCAGTAAAAGGAGCAATGAAAGCTAACTAGTGGCTTCATTTCATGTTCTTCTGGCATAGCTCCAAGTTCAAAGAAGCCTTCCACAGCTATGTAGACCAGTTCAAACCAGAGACAAAGCTCTAAGTCTGCAAACATCACATCTTCACAGTCTTGCTGCCCATGTCCCACATAGTGTTTTCATTCTTTCAACTGACACACAACAGTTAGGACAGGACTGAGATGGGGTCTCAGACTCTCTGAGTCCCCTATTGTTTATGATATGGCTTAAAGGATCAGAATTTTCCTGAAGTAAGTTAATCTTGGTTCATAGACTATTTGGACAATCACAAAAAGCCACGGTAAGCAATAATTGTAGGCTCTGCTGGGATTTTACAATATAAAAATCAGACATTGGTAACCACCCCATACATCCCCCTCCTCCGGTGTACAAAAATTGATTTCCAATGCTTGAAATTTACACAATAAAGGAAACCTTTGTCTTCAATTCTACTGATGAGAGAGACAATATATGCAACCTCTTCATTGATTGACTTTTGTTTTCTTAGATTCAATTCTCGAGAGAATCATTACACATAAGAGAAAATGATTTGTTTCCATTGATTGAATGATGTGTCCATCTGACAGCTGTAGTTTTATATTAAAGCTATTACTATGTCATTAATGTAATTTGCAGAATCAAGAAGAAATCCCTCAAGTTCTAACTGTATTGCTGGTTATGTTTTTTGAATAAATATAAAACATTTTTAGAGGAAATAAATCTTGTGACAACAATAATAGATGAAAAGGCCAACTGCTCACTTTATAAATCACCACCAACGAAAGGAAACTTCCTCTGATTACTTAAGTGGGAAGTGCTGGGAAGCTGGGTTTCTCCAAATGTCCGGTTTCATGTCAGGAAATTCTTAGGATCCTTGTTAATTTCAAGCACTTAGGCAAGATGACTCCCCATTGTTCATTTAAATTCCTTTCTCATTCTCAGAACCGTTTCATTGCTTAAGGTTAATAAGTTATATAGAGCGTGGTAAAGCCAGGCTTGATTTGGGTCTCCCTGTAGTCTCCCCTGAACTATGTGTTCGTACTGACTGGGGATATTGTGTGCTTGTCTAATTCTCAGAAACTTTTCTCTCCCCTGACAATGATTGCCGAGAAATTAATTATGACAAGCAGGGAAATAACTGCTCTGTAACCTGTCTCTGGCTTCCTGCAAAACTCCAGCCTCAAAGTGAATGTCTGGGTTTTGAAATTATGTGATTCCTTGGAATTTTCGGGGGAGGGGGGTGGGAAACTTGGTGTTACAAGTGCAATTTGTGAACCCTCCTTCCTCATTAGATTTTACGGGCCTTTACTAACTCTCCTACCATTACTTGGGGAGCACAGGGCTGGTTGTGCATAGTTTTCTGACACATGAAAGGTGCCCTAAAAAAATCCTCATGTTGGTTTACCATGGAGGCAGGGCTGGCTCTATGAGTGTGTAACTACCCTCTAATTAGAAGGTCCTGGCACTTGGTCTAGTGTTCTGCAGTTGCTGTCTTGAAATTCTTACTAATTTTTTATCAGGTTCCACGTATTTTCATTTTGCCCTGGGCCCACAGATTCTGTGGCCTGTCCTGAGTGGAGGGCTAGTGTGTGGCATATGTTACATGTCAAAGTGACCCTGTTGATTCAATAAGCACAACCCATTTGCATAAATCAAAGTCTAAGTGTGGAATGACCATTTTCCCCATAGTGTGAATTTGTTTTTCCATTCTCCTCCTTTCTTTTTTTCAATAATGAAAAAATGCTTTTGATAGCACTATTCACATCTTTGAGGAGTGATGACAGGTTAAATACTAAATATTAATTTTGCTGATGATGGATACAAAATTCTGTAAGTAAAAGCAGACTGTTATAGGAGGATGAGTAAGAATTTTTGAATATTTTTGTGAAGCAGTATATGTAGTCTTGTTGTATTAAGTATTGTATCATTACGAAACAACTATTAAAAAGTGAAATTGCTTTTTGTATTTGAGTATCCTAGGAACATATACCAAAAGGACCTATTCTTTCTTCAATAATGTAAAATAAATGTGGTAGCTACCCATTGTAAGGATAAGAAAGCATAGTCTATGAAAAAATGCTGAACATCACTAATCATCAGGGAAATGCAAATGAAAACCACAATGAGATGCCACCTCACACCTATTAGGATTGCCACTTTATATATTAAAAAATCCAGAACATAACAAGTGTTGCAAGGATGTGGAGTAATTGGAACCCTGGTGTACTTTGGTGGAGATATAAAATGGTGCAGCTGCTGTGGAAAACAGTATGTTGGGTCCTCAGAAAATGAAACAGAGAATTGCCATGTGATCCAGCCAGCCACTTGTGGGTATAAATGCAAAAGAACCAAAATCAGGGGCTCAGAGAGAGAATTACAGTCCCGTGTTTAGGACAGCATTATCCACAATAGCCAAAGAGGTGGAAACAACCTAGGTGCTCCTCATTGGGTGAATGGATACCTCATACAATATCTACCTCATGTGATATAGGTAGAAACTTGAAAAGCACTTTGTCTTTTTGGACTTACTCACTTCTACCTCTGTCATCTCCATGAGAAGGACATGTCTGGGTTAGCCTACAGGTTGATAAGCTGGGCCATTCTGGATTGGTTACAGCCAGTCAACCCCCAGACATATGAGCAAGATGAGCCCCAAAGAGCAAATCTACGTACCAACCTGCGGCTGGGCTTCAGCCGGGTAAAGCCAGATGAGCTTAACCTCGTAGACTCCTGAGCTGAAATCTTGTGTATTGCTATAATCTCATGAAGAGTTATGATTGTTCATTGTGCAGCAATAGCTATCTGATCGACATGCTGCTATGTCAGCGGGATGCATATCCCTATTCAAGAGACCAGGAAGGATATATGGAATGGTGCCCTAAAAATTATCTGTGACTATAAGACTGTCAGTGGGAGTAACTGACATAACCAGGTGGGACAGAATTATCAGAGAAGTGGAGAAAACCCCTCTGGAAGTAGAAACATAGAAGAAGTGTGAGAATTGTGGTTGGTAGCCAAGGAAGGGCAGTAACTGTGTCCCTGTCGTCTTTGCAGCTCCAGAATTTCTGTAACAGAGAGCCTGGCACTTGGGGGGAAACAACTGATAAATGTTGGTGGACAAACTTATGGAATAAATAATCTACTGCTTTATTAGCCATTTAGCACATCTCAATGCTGGTCTATAAAACCCAGAGCCACCTGGCTCTCTGCATGTCATTTCCTTTGGGTGGTGACTGAACTATTGATTGTTGAAGCTTTTACTCTATTTAAAAATCACAAATTCAGATTTAATATAACTGACGTTTAATTTTCTCTCTGCTGAACATGTTCATTTTATAGAGATTATTTAAAATAACGGTGCAACTGTTATTCCACAGCAAGTACTTAAAATAGTTTTTTTTTTTAAAAAAAAGACAAATAATTTTATTCACTCTTGCTTCCAAAATAGGCATATATATCTACTCCAAACATTTGGTGCCTTTGAGGCAATATTTAGTTAATTCTAAATACTAAAATATGGTTATACCTGAAAACAGTTAACTTCATTAAAACACTGTTCAATCTTTTTTTAAAAAACATAAACAAGTCAGGTTTATTTTCAGCAAATATAATTTAGTGAAGTTTATTTCACTTAGAAAAATTCAATCATGAAACTCTTGCTCACTTTGAAAGAGATTTTTTTTTTTAGTTTTATTTGGAAATCTTACATTTTCCAGAAAACACTATCCTGTCTTGAACCACCACCTGGTAGGAATGTTATTGGAATGATCTTGGCAGATTATTTCCCACCATCTGAAAGTAGTTTTATTACTTCTTATTGATTTTAGAAAGTGTTTAAAAATATTATGTGAAGTTGCCTTTCTTATCTTTGTTGTTGTTGTTAATCCTCACCTGAGGACATTTTTTCATTGACTTTTAGAGAGAGGGAGAGACACAGAGAGAGAAACATCAATGTGAGAAGACACATTGATTGGTTGCCTCCTGCACACACTCCAACCAGGGCTGGGGATTGATCGAGGCTACCACCGAGGTACGTGTCCTTGACTGGAATGGAACCTAGGACCCTTCAGTACATGAGCTGACGCTCTATGCCCTGAGCCATACCGACGAGGGCATTTCTTATCGTTCTTATTAGAAAGAAACTGTCACAGAGGATTGTGGAATGGTGGCCCGTCCTGGAACAGGCCAGCACGGAATAGGGCTGTACGTGGTACTTCTGTACCTGTCCTTGACATGGGTGCATTTCATCTCCCCCTTTACGGCTGGACCCATTCTAACAGCCCCATGTTATTTCTGGTGACTCCTGCTTGTTCTCCTTAGTGGCTCAATGATGACCTTGCACACTTTTTTTTGGTAATGATTCAAGTAGTCAATATTTGTGGGCCATACAATCTCTGTTGCAACCTTGGGACTCTGCCATTTCAATATGTAAGTAGCCTTGGATAATATATAAACTAAGAGTGAGGTGTTTCAATAAAATTTTAAGGACACTGAAATTTACATGTAATGTAATTTTTACATGTCACAAAATATTATACTTCCTTCAATTTAAAAAAAAGCATTTAAAAATACAAAAACTGTACAAAGGCTGTACACAAACAGGGCTGGATTTGTCACGATTTGTGAACCCCTGACCTTGGGAACTGGGCTGATGGGTCATGAATGGATGCCTCGGGTATGCACGTAATGCTGAAGCCAGACAACCTGCATTTGCATCCTAGCTCTGCCTTTACCATTGGTGCGATTTTGGGCCAGTTTCTTTTTTAATATTAAAAGTGGAAATATTAATAATCCACTTCAACACTGCTGTGAGGATGGAATGTATTAATGTAGATAACATGCTTGACACCTAGCAAATACTGTATACACGCTAGCTGTTTCCGTTATCGCTGCCACTTGCCACAGTTGGAAATTCTGGTTTATTTTGAAACATGCAGAAGAGCTAAGCTGGCCCATGAAGACAGCACTGTTGACAGTAGTCAGACCACTTGCCCTGTGTTGATCCATGGACATTTTTGCTGTTGAGTTCATCCTCATGCTTCTGTAGATGCCGCCAGACTTTTAAATTCCCAAGTAAAGCCACCGCATTTACCAATTTTAATATCTCAAATTAAAAAATTAATTACATTATGATCTAGAAACAAATACTCTAACCAAAATTTTAAAACAATCCTTACTTTATAAAAGGAATCTTTATTTCTCTTCCCCCACCCTGATCTCTCTCCAGGTAATATTAGTAAGGCATGTGGTATATACTATTGGAAAAGAAGCACAGGTAATTTATATACAGTTTATTTTTCTCGTTTATTAATACTCAGAGGATGGTACAAACTCAATTTAGATGATCGTGTTGTTTTTGGTACCAAGAGAAATGTTTATGGCATCTCTCTGATCATAGCATGCTATAGTTACACTACTCTTGTTTTTTCATCTGTCTTGGCCTTCTTCCTTTTAAAATTTTATCCATCGGTAAGATGAAAAAGAATGCGGAAGAAATTTTAGAATCAGGCTATACAGCCAATACAACTATACACAGAGGCTCTGACCACTGACTGCACTCCCCCGGCCTGGCTCATTGGCCCATGGAAAGCTGACCCGGGCTGCAGGCTATGTGTCATTTCTTGCTCCCTTTGCAAGTCCCTGGGCACTTACCTGGGATGCCACTCAAGGCAGCCTTTTAGAATGTTGGAGAGAGATAGGGAAGCTATTATGGGATGGTCTGCATTCTCTTTGATTATCTTTCTCCTCCCCCTCAAACAACAACAAAAAATCCCAGAAAGTATAATTTCACAACTGTCTTATTATTTAGCAACAATACCAACCCTGAAACCCTGGTGTGTCATCACGCTGTGTGACAACCCTACCCTAAATAAGCAAAGCCCAAGATGTTACTGTCCCGAGTTGTAACAGTGACAAATGAGCTTACTTCTGAGGCAGTCCCTTTAGCCCGGTGCTACTCTCTCTGTGGCATCAAAATGGTAGTATTGCATTCAAGGCTCATGATATAAAAGAGGCTGTTTTAAATTTCTATTACTTAGGAAGGAAAATATGCTCAGTTTACATAGTCATGTTAAATTAGTATCATATGCTAATAATTATGTTTTTAATAATAGAACTCCAAATCTTTAATAAGTCTTAAGCTCAGCTATTTATGTTACATAGTGGCAAGTGGTAAAACTCTTATTAATAAAATAGAAGCCTGGTGCACAGATTCATGCACTGGTGGGGTCCCTTGGAGTGGCCTGCAGGGATCAGTGGACCTCTGCACTGCCACAGCCGGGCCTTACCCGCCAGCTCGTCAGGCTCCAGCCTGCTGTCCGCATCAATCCCATAAAGTAGTGCGCGAAGTGGCAGGTGCCCGGGAAGGAGGTCGTGCCCGGGCTGGGTGCTATGCCTCTGCTCCTGCTCATCCCAGCCCCTGCTGTGCCTGCTGCTGGCTCAGGCATAGAGGGGGAGTGTCTGTGGGAGAGGCTCATGCCGCTGCAGCTACACTGGCCAGCCGTGAGCCCAGCGTCTGGCACATGTCTGTCAGCTGAGTGGAGCTCCCGCTATGGAAGCGCACTGACCACCAGGGGGCAGCTCCTGCATTGGGCATCTGCCCCCTGGTGGTCAGTGTGCGTCATAGCTACCGCCCGGTCGTCCAGTCATCCAGTCACTTAGGCTTTTATATAGATAGGCAATGAGTTGAGAAAGCAATGTCACAGTTAACTGGATCATCAGCAACATGCAATTCATCCTTGGATAAATTTATACCTAAATATGCTTTCTTGGCTCATAATAACGTTAGCCCAAAACTATTAACCAACAAAAATCATCCCCACCCCAAATCCAAAATAATGAGGCTCTAAAAATGTATGATCAGAATTTAAGCACTACTAATCTTGTTTCAGTATGTAAATAAGGAAAAGCTCATCTGGAAAGTCTATAGCCTGATGTCAATTCAGCACAAGAAATATAAAGATCAGGGATGACTTTTTCGAGTTTGGCTTAAAACTCAGGGACTTAGGTTTCCTAGCATCGGAATAAGCACTTTCACTTCCTGAACAGCTAGGAAAATCGTTCACTTCAGCTAAATACAATTTTTGAATATCAAAATACTAGATTATGAGATGAGACTTTATGAGTGTGGGCACTAATCCGAAATTTTATCAAACTACTACTATTATCTATAAAGCTTATTCAAGATGGGGAAAAAGTTTATAAAGAGAATTTTAGCAATCACGTAGCTGCTTGAAAAGACTGAGTGTAATATACAGATATTGGAGGAAACATTATTTTGTCTGTTCTAAATTGTCTGGGTAACTACCTTAATCATCTACCTCAGGGTGCCAGTATGGCATCTGTCCTGAGGTGATTAAATCTTAGGAAAGGTAGCACCAGGAGGCTGACCTTGGCAGTAGGGAGGGGAATGCTGGGGCCAGAATTTATGGAATGGTGATTGACTTCATCACTGACTTCCTGGCCCGAGGGGAACTAACCCCACACCTGTCTGGAGGAGGGAAGTATTGCGATTATTTTGAGGGCAATCACCCTGTCGCTTCAATCATGAAGTAGCCTCTCACCTCTGAATTTGCAACTGTACCTCCAACTCCAAGATTAAGATTTAACACAGGTGGTAGCCTGCTGCCCCAAACCATTGGTCAAATCTACACAATGTGAAATATCGTTACCCATGGGATGGGACATTGAGAAGATTTCAGCTGTCTAGATATTGCTAAACCACTGGTTTGACTGACTCCTGGATGAGTTTCATGTTGTTTTTTTTGCCCAACTGACCTTATTAGGGGTTAGCTCAACTGGCAATGCATGGACATGGAGCTTGTCAACAGAGTTATTGGGAGAAGAGGGAAGTTCTGGACTCAGATAAGGATGAGCTGGTCTCCAGTTCTTCAAAGCACTTTGGTTTCTTGCTTTGCCATTTCATAAATCTCTCCCAACAGGGCACCGCAGAGCACACACAAAAGGAAAAAAGGAACATAAACAAACCGGCTCCTGTCATCTCTGTTGATTTTTCACTTAGTAGACTTCTTTATGGATTAAAAAACTTTTTTTCAGCTTCTTGTAAAGCAGTGTTCACTGGAGCTTAGCCAATAGATGCTATCATCCCTGCCAGAGTCTATGCTATGGGCGGCCTATGGAAGCATATCTGCTCAAGGCATTCATGCAAATTATTACTTACTGCCCTATATGCTCATAAATTAATAGCTTCTCTGTGGATGAAAAACAGAAATTAGACAACCATTAAGGTTGAACAATGTTTAAAGAATATTAAATATTAATGTATGAAATGAAAAAAAAATATTGTGAGTGATATCAGTAGATATGCCAAAAGCATAACAAGCCAAACCTAAGAATGCAAATAATAAAAACACGTTTTCAGCTAGATATTCTGGATGGTTTAGTATTCAAATTAAAGTTGAAATTTTTCCCTTTCAGTAAAAACAAAACAAAGTATTGACTGCTGTTTCATATTGTATGAGTGTTCATTTTCATACTCAGAGCAAAAAGGAATTGAAGGCGCATAAACTAATAAGGTCTGAGTTATTTTGGTCATTGTGCTTGTGCAAAAAATTTCTTGCAATATTGAAAATGCATACCATGAATATTTCTGAAAAGTTTTTATCTGTCTACAGTGGTTTTTCTATTCCCTGCATTTTAATAATTGTCAGGTTGCCACACGGGTCCCAAGGACTTTGCCAGACGCTGTAACTTTAGAATAGGAACCGGCAGAAGACTCTTCCGGTGACAGGATGGAGTGAACTGTCGCTCTTTGGGCAAATGGGCATGGTCACTGGTCTTTGGCAATAAGAAATTTAGGAAAAAAGTTTATATGATTAGACACCCGTCCTTAAAATTCTGTGCGTTTCCACCAGGCAGACTTAACATCAGCGGTATGGACGCTGCACCAGTGACAAGCTGAAGGAAGCTCTAGCTCTTGTCCTGCCCCTGCTTTGAATTAGCTGTGAGGTCTTAGCAAGGGAACCTCTCTAGGCCCCTTCCTCATTTATTACATGTGCTAAGTAACACAAGTCATCGGACCTCACAGAGGTACAGGATTTGGCTGGTCAAATAAGGTAAAACCTAAACAAGTACTGTGATACAGCCAATCAATCAATCAATATTTTATTTATGGAGCAGGTACTCTATGCTGACCAGTCACCAGGGGGCTGGGGTGGGGGAGCAAACCTGAATAATTAAAGAATGTAGCAAATGTTTATATCATGCATTTATTACATATCAACTCATTTCCTCCTCACAATGACCTCGTGAGTAGATATCTCAAATTATTCCTTTTACAGATGATAAAAGTAAAACACTGAGAGGTTAAGTAACTTGCCCAAGGTCACATAGCTAGTTAGTGGCAGAGCTGGGGCATGATCCCAGGCAGCTAGCTTGAGTCCATATTCATCACTGCACTGACCCCAATTCTGTCTCATTCTTCCAGGTCCTCAGAGTCTGGTGGCAGAGATGGGCTGTTGTAAAACAGTATGGCTTCAGTAAGCGTGCCAGGCCCCAGGCGTCAGTATGGAAGCCTGAGGAGGGTCACCTAGCCCAGCACTTGATTGTGTGTGCACTGGTGATTCGGTGGACACAGAGCAGGGACAGCTTCCGACGATAAGGGAGACCTTCACTGAGTCTTAAAAGATAGGCAGGGTAGGTAGGAAGGACATTTTAGGCTGAGATGACAAGAGCAAAGGCACCAAGACTGGAATCAGTCTGGAATGTGCATGGCCACAAGGCTTTAGTCATTCTAAGAATGATGGCAGAAGAGGCTGCAGGTGGCTGGGGCCCAGGTCTCAGAGGACCCTGCATACCAGGCTCAGGAGACATAATGGGACTCTAATGTCCAATGATAATGATGAAGCTGAACAGTAATATCAGGCAGCAGAAAGCATGTAGGTTGCTGCATAGGGAAGGCAGGGAGGGAGTAGAAGCCACAATACAGGCAACTGCATCTAAGTACCATAGGAGGGATTTGTAAGGAGGATCCTCTATGCCAGCGCGTTCCAAACTTTAATGTGCACAAGACTCACCCAGGGCACTGGGAATGCGGATTCTGATTCAGGAAGCAGGGAGTGGCCACCGAGGTTGTGCATTTCTAACAAGCTCCCAGGTGATGCCACCCCGCAGGGCCTGGACCACTTTGAGCAGCAAGGCCATGTAGAGTATAAGTAGCCCAGAAAGATCATTCTTTGTTCTTAAAGAAACTCTTTAAAAATAACCCCAGAGCACAGGTGTCAACTGGTACATCTCAGGGTTCCAGCCGAAGATCCTGCAAAGTAACTTCCGGGCCAGTGCTTGGCCTGTTTTGATTAAGGCGGCTCACCTCCTTATTCCTGAGAAAACAGGTGGTCCAGTCCTAGGCACCTGGGTTCTCCCAGCCCCAAGACCTGTTTCCAGCCTCTTCCTGTGTTTCTAGGGAATTGGAATTAGGGGATTAAGGAGGCCTGTGTAGAGGAGAGAAAACGTATGACATTGATTCCATTCCATGCCCCTTTAACACTTGGTATTTGTTTTACCTGTTAGGCCATACCTTCCCCAAATCTCTTATTGCATCTATAGAAATTCAGGGGAATAAAAATCACTTTAGTTTTGAAACATATGTAGCACCTTTTTGGGTAAATCGAGGCACACCCAGAGAAGTCACAAAAGAAGAAATGGAAAACCCCACCTCCGAGCTCCAGGGAGCCTGCACTTGTGGGAGGGCTGCTCTCAAAGGTTTTGGGAGACACACTTCTGGGTTTCTCGGGTGCCTTGGGAGCATCATGTTGTCGTGGGGACCTTGGGACTCACACTTTTTTTAAAGTTTTTTTGTTTTTATTTTATCCTCTCTAATAAACGAGAAACATGGTAATTAGCGTACGACCGCTACCCTTCCCATTGGCTAATCAGGGCAATATGCAAATTAACTGCCAGCCAAGATGGCGGCTGGCAGCCAGGCAGCTTGAAACTAACATGAGGCTTGCTTGCTTCAGTGACGGAGGACTCTGACGTTCCCTGCCTGCCTTGCCGGCCTCTGAGCCTGCAGTTTCAAACATTGTAACAAATATAGAAGCTAAACAAAACCCCAGAAACCTGCTTTCAGCGAGCCGGGATCTCAGAGGTGGAGTTATACATTGTTTCGATTATAGAACCCAAACAAACCAAATACCTGCTTTCAGCAGCAGAGGCCTCAGAGCTGTAGCCAGAGCTAAACCTGGCCCAGAATTAAAAAAAGAAAAAAAGAAAAAAAGGAGCAGTTGGGAGCTTCAGCCCTCAGCCCCTAACCCAGACTGGCCAGGCACACCAGTGGGGACCCCCACCCTGAAGGGTGTGTGACCAGCTGCAAACAGCCATCATCCCCTCACCTAGGCTGGCCAGGCACCCCAGTGGGGACCCCCACCCTGATGCAGGACACCCTTCAGGGCAAATCAGCCAGCCCCACCCATGCACCAGGCCTCTATTCTGTATAGTAAAAGGGTAATATGCCTCCCAGCACCGGGATCAGCGGAGCCGAGAGGCCTCCCGGCACCAGGATCAGTGAGACAGGGGGCAGCGCCCAAACCCCCTGATCGCCCTGTGGCTCTGTGTGTGACAGGGGGCGGGGCCACAACCTCCCTATCCGCCCTGCTCTGTGCCTGATAGGGGGGAGCTCCCCAACCCCCTGATTGCCCTGCGGCTCTGTGTATGACAGGGTGCGGCGCTTCAATCCTCTGATCGGCCCTGCTCTGTGTGTGACAGGGTGCCGCGCCCCAACTCCCCCTCCCCCCCGCACGGGCCCTGCTCTGTGTGTGACGGGGTAGAGCCATAACCTCCCCATCGGCCCTGCCCTGAGTGTGAGAGTGGCAGCGCCCCAACCCCCTGATCCGCCCTGCCCTGAGTGTGACAGGGGGCGGTGCCCCAACTCCCCTATCGGCCCTACTCTGAGTGACAGGGGGGAGCTCCTCAACCCCCTGATCAGCCCTGCTCTGTGCATGACAGGGGGGAGCTCCCCAACCCCTTGATTGACCCTGCTCTGTGTGTGACAGGGTACGGAGCCCCAATCCCCCTGATGGGCCCTGCTCTGTGCATGATAGGGGGCAGTGCCCCAACCCCCCAATCGGCCCTACCCTGAGCATGACTAGGGGTGGCATCGCAACCTCCAGATCCACCCTGCTCTGTGCATGACAGGGGGCGGTGCCCCAACTCCCCAATCGGCCCTGCTCTGAGCCTGACCAGGGGCTGCACCTAGGGATTGGGCCTGCCCTCTGCCACCCGGGAGCAGGCTTAAGCCAGCAGGTCGTTATCTCCCAAGGGGTCCCAGACTGCGAGAGGGCACAGGCCGGGCTGAGGGACCCTCCCTCCCTCCCGAGTGCACAAAATTTTGTGCACTGGGCCTCTAGTTGTTAATCTTCACCTAAGAACATTTTTTAAAAATTATTATTACTTTTTTTTTAAATATATTTTATTGATTTTTCACAGAGAGGAAGGGAGAGGGATAGAGAGCTAGAAACATCGATGAGAGAGAAACATCGATCAGCTGCCTCCTGCACAACCCCACTGGGGATGCGCCCGCAACCAAGGCACATGCCCCTGACCGGAATCGAACCCGGGACCCTTCAGTCCGCACGCTGACGCTCCATCCATTGAGCCAAAGCAATTAGGGCCACCCAAGAACATTTTTCCAGAGAATTTTAGAGAGAGTGGAAGGGAGGGAGAGAAAGGGGGGGGAGAGAGAGAGAGATGTAAGAGAGACACATTGGTTGTTTCCTCCTACACCCAGCAGGACCACGGCCAGAGATGGAGCCTGAAACCGAGCTATGTGCCCTTGACCAGAATCAAACCCGGGACCCTTCTTTCCAAGGGCCGATGCTCTATCCACTGAGCCAAATGGCTAGGGCAGGGGCTCACACTCTTGATGCCTGCTGTGGAAACCAAACCTCCTTGAACAACAGGATGCCCAGAGAGAAGGAACCAGAGGCCTGGTAGAGATTACACTAAGTTCTGCCAATTCTTCTTTCACGCATCACCAAGAAAACTGTGGGTGTGACTGAAATTAGTGCCAGTAATCTCTGAACAAAGAGCTAGCCTGAAACCAAGAACAAAAAGAAAAGAAACCCCAGCCCAGGATTCATTCTAAATAGACTTTCATAACAGGTGAAATGAAGTAGGATGGCAGCTCGAACAGTGACAGGCAGCATCCAAAATCTGCTGTGGAAGTTGTGGCCTCTGGATTTAGCTTCTTGGACAACACACTTTCACGGTTGCCTTCAGCATTTCTCACCCTGCCATCCTAGAAATCCCACATTACTCACATTACTGGGGAGACCCCAGAAGGCTAGGGTCCAGCCATTCTTCAATGACTTATTTTCTTAGCATCTCTCCCTCCATTTAAGATGAAAAGTTTTATGTTTTACATATATTCTTCATTGCTCATTTTAGAACCTTTGGGGAAAATATCCAAGTGGAAAGATAGCATCAACTTTAAAAAAAAATGCTTTTATTGATTTTAGAGAGAGAGGAAGGAAGGGCTAGAGAGAAACATTGATGTGAGAGAGAAAAACATCAATTGATTGCCTCCCATACATGCCCTGACTGGGGATCGAACCCGCAGTCTGGGTAAATGCCCCAACTGGGAATCGAACCTGCGACCTTTCGGTGTATGAGGTGATGCTCCAACTGTCTGAGCCACACTGGACAGGGCAAGACAGGATCAACTTGTAAATTGTATTTTTATTTCTAGGAATTTTTCTAGGCTTAAGTTCACATATTATGGGACATGTAAAATTACAGGGGTCGGGGAAGAGGAAGAATCTGTTGCCTAAAGGCAGTAAGCTGATTTGGGGTAATTTACTCTCTGGCCTCTGCTGGGAATTTATATGGCACCCATCATGCCCTAGGTGTTTCCTAAGCAATGGTGAACATGAGGCTAAAAAAGGGAAGAGTTTAAAAGTAGATTCAGGAAATAGTTTCAGTACACGGAGGCTGTGGCAATATAAATACAATAAAGCAGTAGGTAAACTTTACTCAAATTCTGTGAAAAACCCACACAATGCTGCTCATATCCTTCCTTTGTTTTCAAGTTTCTGTCAAGCGTTTGCATTTTCTTTCCTTGAGTAGTGTGCTACTTTATAACTCTTCCCTTCTTGCTTTGTGCATTTAGGTGAAAGCTTTGGAAAGCAAAGATCTTACTCTGACTTGAATTTGGCGTGGCCGGTAGTACATGCTCTAGCTCAGGGTGCAGAGAGGAACAAAGGAGCCCAGCCCAACGGCTTGTCTGTGAATTTACTAATTGCCCTGCTGAACCAATGGCTTGATCCTGTTCAGAAAGAAAATCTGGTTACCCTAATTGGAGCTCCCCACACTGAAGACCCCACATTTCTCTCTGCGTTTATTTTAATCCGTAAGATGCTGGTTCCTACAGCTCCCAACTCACCTGCGAAGTTGCTAATAGATGAAAGAATCATGGACATGGCTTGGATCGTGGGTAGTTAGAATCCTTCAGCCTGCTTCACAGCAACCATGAAAAAGTAAGCAACTTACTACTCTCACAACCTCCTCCCTGATTCCTCTGTTCAACAAAAATCCATCCAGCAAAAACTGATGGATCACCAGATGGTACCTCAAAGACACCAAACTTGATAGTAGATAAAATCTTGCTGAGTTCTTATTCTATCAACACAACTCAAACCCAAAAGGAGAAGAGAAAAAAGGAACTGAGAAAATTCTCTTGAAAAAAAGCAAAACGTGGAGGTATGTTATTAGACTGGATTCCCCGGGAAGAGACGCTGAAATGGAGTGTTGTGTGGGCCAAGGTTTTCCGGGGAAATACACCTGTGTGAAAGGGAGGAGAGCAGGGTTAGGCTGAAGAGAGGCCGATTCACAGGGCGGTTGCAAATGCGACTCAGCCAGTCCTGCATGGAGATCTGGAGCTGTGTTGGCCCCTCGGAGTGTCCAACATTGAGGCAAGTATCTCTCAATGGCTACTCTTTGGCTATGAACTGTGGCTGTCGATTCAATCCAGTCCAAAAGACTTTTATGGACCTCTTAAGTACAAGGCTCTTGGCTATGCGCTCTTATAATTAAAAAGCTGAGCAAGATACAGCGTCCCTACTCTCGGAGAACTTACCATCTAATTACATAGTTACCTGAAGTCAGCCCAGCAAAGGTCCTCGAAGGTCATTTTCAGCTGCTCAGAGATAGTGGGGGAAACCACTGAAAAGTTTAGACCAGAGGATATTATGGTTAGATATTTACCTTTCTAGGAAGATGCTAGGAGCTGTTTCAAGGGTCCAGATAAGCACAAAGAACCTAAAACGCTGGGGCTAGGAAGGAGGGGGCAGCTTTATTAGGATGTCAGAGTTAATGGGGTGAGTTCCAGATGTGGTTTTAGTTTAATCACATAACAGGGCAAACAGCTGACTGATTTATAAACAGACTGTGAAGGCAACACTGTAGCAATTAGAGTCCTGACTCTTGCTGTCTCTGAGATCCCACCTTGGGTTAAGTGACGTGGTCTCTGTTGTCTGGCAGATGCCTAATCAACAGGCTCACCTTTTCGGTCACAAATGAAAACACAGATACAAATCAATGGGCAAAAAGGGGACCCATTGATGTGTTTGTGTTGCTTTACAAACAGCTCAGCAAAAACATCCCAGTGAGTGTCAATCATCCCATTTTCCCCTTTTCTTTTCTCTCATTACAGTCATTATTAGTCACAAAAGGCTGCTCACAAAACAGCGAGTGATTATAATTTACTGCATCCTTTCTAAAACCTGCAGGGAAATTAAAGCAGGGAAGGGAACGGGGCAGGGAAATAGGTACATCTGAGGCAATAGTTTTATGTGGTAATTGTTCAGAACTTCCCAGCTTGGGAAAGCCCAGATCACTCCCTTGCAAATGGAATCATATTTTTGGTATTGGAACTAGGGGATCCCGGTTGGAGTCCCTTCTAATACTGAGGAGTCTGATTGCTTCTGAACCTCAGAAATGCCCGTCCATGTCATCAGTCGCCAATGTCAGCTCTGGCCCAGACAAGGATGTTCTGTTGGCTTCTGCTCATGGGCTCACACAGCAAGCAGAAGCCCTTTCTGCCGGCAGTAGCACGCAACCTCACCAAGCACCAAGAATTCAGTTTAGAATGAATTCTCTATCACTATCTCTACTCCCTCCACCCTGGCCCTCCCATGTAGCTTGAGGTCACTCCAAATGCTCTGATATTAAAAAACAAAATCACTGAAATGAAAGAGAAAGATACTATAAATATTTAGCCACTGAAATAAATGTTCTTCTGATAATAGTCATCAATGAGATATGTGGCTTTTTTTGCCAAAACCCCAAACCTGCACTCTCCATTACAGTAGTCACTAGCTACATGTGACTATTTAAATGCAAATTAATTTAAATAAAATTTAAAATTCCCTTCTCAGGTCACACTAGCCAGTTGCAAGTACTCGGTGGTCCTATGTGGCCACCATATTGCACAGGGCGAACGTCAGGGCACCCGTAATGGTAAAATGAAGTAGAAGAATGGAGAAGCAATGAGTTTTGAGTATTCGATACCTTTATTTTTAGTATAATATTTAATAATAAGTTCATACAATTTAATTTTTTACTAATGATGCTTAACAACCAGGTCACAAAATTCCTGACAGTGAAACCATCAATTCCACAAGCCAGTAAAAACCTGCTCCTATACACCACCGAAACACTGCCATCATTGCAGAAGGTTCTGTTGGAACATTCACTTCTCCACGCCACCGGCAACCCGAGGCTGTCTATACAATATACTAAATAATACACCCAAGCAATACACCATCTTACCAGCGTGGTGAAAACATATCCAGAATGAGACCGAGACACTCCACACCATCACGGGGAGCAAAGATAAAAGACTCAGTGTGTTGTAACCTCCCCATCCGTCACTCCTGTCCTCAGACCTAAAACCAAATTCCTTGCCACCCCTTTGCAAAGGGGAATGCACACTTAATTGTTTTAGAGTACATCATCATCCTCTCAGCTGCCTTGCAGCGCTCTCCACCATCCTCTGGCGCACTCCATAAACCTCTTCCTTCCTTTCCTCTCAGCCTCTGACTGTAAACCTATTTTTTTTTTTTCCAAACTTCATCATCACAGTGAGCCTGAGGCCCCTGATTATCCCAGTCACCTTCCCATTCCCCAGCATCCCTGGTGTTTTGCATAGAATTCGGGACAATGCTGCAGGCTGAAACCTCACCAGAAATTCATACAGCACCATCCTGTTCTTCTGATTCCCCAGGCAGCCTTCCCTTGATGGGAGCCGGGGATCGGCTTGCTTTCTCCAGATACCGAGCTTTTATTCCCGGGTCAGAGAACTCGGACTGAGGTTGGTTTCAGAATAGAAGAAGCACACAGAAGACTCTTTCTTGTCGGCAAACCCAAGAGAGAAGCTGCTTTTTTTTTTCCTCCAGGAAGAATAAGCTCAGGAGAATATTCGCTGGAGGTGATGCCAGTGATTTTCATTTTTATTTTGGCTTAAATAGCAAATGACATTTTGGTGCCGCAGATGAGTGTTCCAGGGAATAGGGCCTGCGTGGGGCCTGTGGTTCTAGAGACAAAACTTCTCAGCACTTAGCTAGCCCGCTGCAGAAAACTCCAAGGAGCTTTGACAAAACGCCGGAGCCCTAGCCCCACCCTCAGGGAGTCTGACCCCATTAGCTTGGCCCGGACACCAGTATTTTTAAAAGTCCTTTTGAATTGTGGTAAAATTCACATAAAATCAACCAGATTAGCCATTTTTAAGTGGCATTAAGTACTCCCACATTTATGCAATCGTCACCACCATCCCTCCCCAGAATTCATCTTGTAAAAACTGAGGCCCTTTACCCATTAAACAGTAGCACCCCTTTCCCTTCTCCTCCACGCCACTGGCAACCCGAGGCTGTCTGTGCATTGGACTGCTCTAGGTTCTTCACGTAAGTGGAATTACACAGTGTCTGCCCCTTTGTGACTGGCTTGCTGCACCTAGCACAATGTCCTCAAGGTTCATCTATGCTGTAGCAGGTGCCAGCATTTCCTTTGCTTTTAAGGCTGGATGATACGCAGCTGTGTGGCTCTCCCATGTGTTGTTTATGCATTCATCTTCGCCTGGTTCCACCTTTTGGCTACTGTGAATAATGCTCCGATGAACATGGGTGAACAAATATCTCTTTGAGATCCTGCTCTTAATACTTTTATGGATATACCTAGAAGTGGAATTGCTGGAACATACAATTTAATTTTTTTTTCTCTTTTTTTGTGTGTTTTCAGTTTAATTATTTGAGGAACCTCCACATTTTTTTCCATATAAGCTGCACCATTTTACATTCCCACAAACAGGGCATAAGGGATCCAATTTCTCTGCATCCTTGACAGCACTTACTGTGTGTGTGTGTGCGTGTGTGTGTGCATGTGTGTGTGTGTTTATAGTAGCCATCCTAATGGGCACCAGCCGGTATCTCATTGTGTTTTTGAGGCATCAGTAGTTTAAAAAGCCCTGTGGGTGATTCTAATGTGCAACAGGGTGAGAGTCAGGGCTGGGGAGAAGCTGTGGATGCAGTAGTTAAGGACCTGTGGGCTAACATGGTGGACTAATTCCGTCTCCAGAGAAACCAAAGGAAGGGGACTTGGTGTTGGCACCTGATACTTCTACATGCACTTTGGGTGAATCACTTGGCTCCCCTAATCTGTTTCTCTGTTTATAAGTGTAGGTGGGAAAACCTTTGACAGCTATTGCAATCATTACCTGGCACATAATTATTATGGAAAGTTAGACTTTTTAGATAAAAATTCAGAACCACATACCTAGTCTCTCTCTCTCTGAAAATGAGAGATGAGAAACAAATCTTTAAAAAGAATAAGAGGTTTTCTGAAAGTTTTACTCAATGTGTCAAGCCACCTAAATTCTTTTTTTTTTTTAAGCCACCTACATTCAAATTCAGGTTCTGATGACATTTCTGTGTATTCCATTTCTCCACTCATCTGTGATTCCTCAAAGGAAAAAGAAAGCCCAGGCAAGTCTTGTGCACATTTCA
Source organism: Myotis myotis (assembly GCF_014108235.1). Lineage (NCBI taxonomy): Eukaryota > Metazoa > Chordata > Mammalia > Chiroptera > Vespertilionidae > Myotis > Myotis myotis. Next base: position 41,637,501 of record NW_023416335.1, read on the forward strand.
TCTTTACAGAAACAGAAATGGCTAAGAATAGGTGAAGTCTGACCATCTACTCAAGGTGATGTTTAAATAAAAACTAAAAGCATTAAAGAAACGGGATCACACTCTGATAATCGGCTGTCGGTCTCCAGCCAGCAGGTAGAAGGTAGGGGCAGATTGTTCACCCTAGACAAAAAAACCACATAATCTTCTTTATCTTTTTTTCTTCATGTTAACAATAGGAATGCCATCTTACTTTTCTATCTCGTTTTCTCTCTTTCAAGGTGCTCCAATGGGTATGATCTCATTGGATCTTTTGCAACATTTCTGTGAAGTATGTGCAGGAGATAGAATTCACCCCATTTTATAGATGATAGCCATGTAGTAGAGGAAATGGTGCCTTCACATATACAGGTGAAAAGATATGATTGCCACTCTCAAAGGTGAGCAATTTTCTATCTTGTTAAGCAAGGCCTTAGCTGGAGAAGAGTTTTGTTTTATTAAACAATTTTTAACCTGCCAAGTTATATGTTTCAAAACCAAATTCCCATCTCATTGCCTCACACAGAACTTTGCTTTTTACTTAACCTCTCAGTCAGGGTTGCATATGCTTGTCATAATCCTCTTTGAGAGGTTAATCAGATTCTTTTCCCCCTAAATTATATTAGATGCTAAGCATTTCACATTTTGTAATACATAGAAAATTACAAGCCAAAATGAACAATTAATAATGATCAGAACCACGTAAGGATGTGATTAAGGACACCGAGGGATTAGAAATTAAGTCTAAAAGGGACCAATGCAAAGTCAGACACCAACAAGAGCACCTACCATTTGCACAGACAAAAGTAATCAAAATGAACTTGTCAAAGATTCTCTTCCCTTTGCCCTTAGAAGACCTATCACATAACTAGTCACGAGCACTCACAAGAGGGGCCTGCGATATTCCTTAGCTCCTTTGAGGGCCCAGGACTTAACAGAACCTCTACCCATCCATTTGGGCACTTGTGACAGCTCCCCCAGGGGCTGGAGCAGGACCTTCCTTATGAAAGCCCTGCCTGTCTCCTCCCAGCTGCCCTATCCATCCTGCCCAAGGACTCTGCTTCCTCCCTGAGACTCTGCTCCACAAAGTTATATTCTCCAAAACCTTTCACAGAGAAATGCAGCTCCAATGGCTCCCTCCAAGGCTCTGCTCATTCAAGAACCCGAATTAACAACTTCTTACGGGGAAGCACTTGGTAAGAGCCAGTGGCCCAGCGTTCTAGTAGAAGGGCTTTAGGATTATAGTTCAGAGATCACCAACTCCTTCATTTATAACATGGTACTACTACTACTTCCAATAATAATAACCTACCTGTAGAGTTGTTCTGAAGATTAGCTGAGAAATGAAGCTAAACTCTCTTAAGGCCTGCACTAGGGTCTACACCTCTGTGCCCCACAGTAGGCAGAAACAGGAGGCCTTCTATAAGGACTTTCAACGGGAGTAAACATTGCTCCTTTCATTATAAGGAGAAGCGAGGGGGTGGGAACAAAAGTGTTCAGGAGTGTACCTAGGACTTAGCAGCAATATATATCTCTGTCTGGATCTACTTCATCAGGCTAGTGGGAAACTAAAAAAAGCTAATATCCATCACAGTACTTGAAAGGGCAAGAAACTAGCTATTGTAAATAATAAAACAACAATAACAACCACAGACCCACTTTTCCCACCACTTCCATCTCTGATAACCTCTGTGGAGCCTCTGTGCAGTGCTTAGCACAGGGCCAAGCACTTCACATGCACCGACTCACCCAATTCTGCCCCAATCCAGGGAACTGGGAACCACCATGACCCCCATTTGGCTGACAATAATAATAATAATAATAATAATAATAATAATAATAATAATGATAGCAGCCCTGGCCAGTGTTCACAGTGGTTAGAGCATGGGCCCGGGCACCAAAGAGTCAAGGGTTTGATTCCTGGCCAAGGACACATACCTGGGTTGCAGGTTCCGTCCCTGCCCCGGTCAGGACACAAGTGGGAGGTGACCAGTTGATGTGTTTTTGGTTGAGTCTCTCTCTCTCTCTCTCTCTCTCTCTCCATCTGTTCTCCTCCTCTCCCTCCCTGACTTACACACTCTCTAAATAATCAATGGAAAACTATTCTCAGGTGAGGATTGACAAAAAAGTTAATAATAATAACAACAGTAATAGATAACATTTCCTGAGAGCTTTACTACATGTCAGTATTAACTCATTTTAATCCTAGCAGCACTTTGAGGTGGTGCGATGATTTTTTTTTTTAACAGATCTGTTGAGGTGTAATTGGCATACAATTAACTGCACAAAATAAAGTGTATAACCTGATAAGTTTTGATACATGTACATACCCGTGAAACTGTCACCACCATCAAGATAGTGAACATATTCATCATTCCCCCAAAATAGGTTTTTTGTGCCTTTTTAACTGCCCCCCCCCCCCACTTCATCAAAAGGATAATAAAGGAATATCATGTTTATTACCTCTAGAAACTCCATCAGGATTTCATAATGAGAAAAATCTCCACGGAGCTCTGGTAGGGGGAGAGGAAGAGGAATCCTTGTGAAATACACCCAGAGCGTTCCCCATAACAAAGCCTTTCCTCCAGAGCAAAAGGCTTCCCCAGAGCCTTATCCCAGCTGAGGAAGGGCCTTCCTCCCACTCCCTCTAGCCCAGTGGTTCTCAACCTTGGCTGCACATCAGAATCACCTGGAAATCTTTTTAAAATCCTGATTTCTGGGCCTCATCCTCCAGAAATTATGTTTCTTTGTTACTAATGTTGTGGCCTCACCTCATAGCAAAGAAAACAGAATTTCCGGAGGATGAGGCCCAGAAAGCAGGATTTTAAAAAGATTCCCAGGTGATTCTAATGTGCAGCCAAGGTTGAGAACCACTGCTCTAGACTTTCTAACTTACAGGGGAGAAAAGCTGTACTCCTTGAGAAACTTGAGAAGGTCACAATCAGAGGCACAGGCCTCCTCCAAGGCTGAGATCAATCATAAAATGTATAGAATTGTTCTCCCCCCGTCCCACATCTGAACACCATACCAAGACAATTCTGATGTAGGACAAGACATGCCACTAGCTATTAAGTCTTATTATTTATTAACTATTATTATAAAGCCATGGAAATTGACAGGGTGAAGATAAGTGTAAAGATAGATAAATGAATCAGTGGAAAACATGGAGAATCTGAAAACAGAGAGAAGCAAATGAAGAACTTTACATTCAGTGTTGAGACAATTGGTTTTTCCATATGAAAAAATATAAACTTTGGTTCCTATTTCACAGCATATTATGATGAACCGCAGATATATTAATGACCTGAATAAAAAACAAGTTAAATATTAAATGGTAAAAGAATAATTTTAAGACTTCAAGGAAGAGAAGGATATATTAAATAAGATATAAAAAACAAAAATTATGAGAAAAAATGACATAGTTGACTATATAAAAGTGAAAACTATCTAAATGATAAAATAAAACATAAAATCAACATACATATAAAGCAAATAATTAATATTTTTAATATGCAAAGAACATGCATGAACTGATGTTAAAAAGACAACTGAAATATTAAATAGTGAGCAAAGGACATAAGCAGGCAATTGATGAAGAGAAAAGCTGAAAATTGATTGAAGTACATTTTTAAGTTTCCAAATATTTCAGGATTTCAATTCTTGTGAGTCTTAGCTATACTTTACTCTTGTCAGAAAACATACTATATTTATGTTCTATATACATCAATTATTTAAAAGTTTCTGAGACTTCATTTGTGGCTCAGCATAATTGACTTATTCAATTGCAGCATTTAGATCAGGATATTCTATTAGAGTAGCTCAGTAAATACTGCATTTGTTAAAGAATTAATGCAGCCCTGGCTGGTGTGGCTCAGTTGGTTGGACGTCGTTCTGGGCACAGAAAGGTGGCAGGCTCGATTCCCCATCAGAACACATGCCTGGGTTGTGGGCTCCATCTCTGGTAGGGGGCGTGCAAGCCATTGATATATTGATCTCATCTCTCTCTCTCTCTCTCTCTCTCTCTCTCTCTCTCTCTCTCTCTCTCTCTCTCTCTCCTTCCCCTCTCTTTCTCTTAAAAAAAAATCAATAACAAACTTTAAAAAGAATTAATGCAAAGTCACAAGATAATTTATGCTCTTGTATTTGTACGTTTTCTCTGCCCCTTTGCTGAGAGCATAAGAAGATCCTGCAATGATGGTCCCTGTGCCGTGAGGTATAGCGGGAACACTCAGGAATCCAGCTTCAGTTTGAATTTTGGCTCAGCAACTTACGAAATGTCACAAGTTGAACAAATTTATCTCTCTGAGCCTGCTTTCCCTTGTTAAAAATGTTCACAAAAATCTTTCTTAGAGGATTATGGATAGAATTAGGAATAAAATATGCAAATATACTAAGCATATTGTAAGGACAATTGTAGAAACACAATGTCCCAAAGTTAACCCAGCTGTCTTAAGTATATGTAAATTGGTACTTCACTCACATGTTCATAATGCCGTCTAGATTATTAATACAATGACCCAATTTGTTAGAATAAAATACCACTCTGGGCATGTTCTTAAATAACACCCCCGAATGAGAAAAAAAGTTTTTATGGCTGCAATTGTAGATTCCTCAGAGATGATTCTTTTTTGTGAAATTGATTCCCCAAAAAATGCCAGTAAAACTACAAGGGAGGGGAAAACCCTCCAAAGCAACAAAAGATGGAAATTCTTTGAGTATTTGCACACTTGAATTAGAGATTATTACTGAAAACATCCAATAAAAATTTTCCTAGTGAAAAGCAAATAAAATGAATGGTTGTCACAAAGTCAAAATCCGTTTACATGAATATTGGGCAGCACAGGTAGCAGCATTTGACTAGCAATTCTCTGGGAATTAAAACAGTGAGGGTACAAATCCTTGGCAATTTGTAGCTTTCACTCAGGCCGAATCACCTGAAGTTTGTAAGTAAACTGGTGCAGCTGCCAACGGGCGAGCTCCTGACTGTAACACACTGAGAGCCAATCATGCCGGTTACAGAACAGGGTGTGAGGTGGGTTGGATGAAGGGCAGGTGCTTTCCTTGCAACATGGTTCACAATTTGGAAAGGACGTTGTTCACAGGCATAAAAGTAAGCAACTAAATTTCTTTCTTCTTGAAATTTTTGTTTCTAACTTTCAAATTTTAAAAAAATGCAAATGTTGCCCTAACCGGTTTGGCTCAGTGGACAGAGTGTCAGCCTGCGGACTGAAAGGTCCCAGGTTCGATTCCGGCCAAGTACCTTGGTTGAGGGTACATCCCCAGTAGGAGGTGTGCAGGAGGCAGCTGATTGATGTTTCTCTCTCATCGATGTTTCTAACTCTCTATCCCTCTCCCTTCCTCTCTGTAAAAGAATCAATAAAATATATATTTTAAAAAATGCAAATGTTGAACTCAGCAAGCTTTCAGAAAAGCTTTTTAGAAAAATGTTTTCTCAAATTATCACAAGTTTCCCTCTTATATCCAGAAAATAAAAAGTCTTCTTTATTTTAATGGTTGATTTGCTTTTACTTACTTACTTTTAGGTGTTGATTCTGAACTCTGTCCCTGCACCTTTACCAGGGAATTTTTTTTTAAAGGATGTTGCTATTTTGGGTGACATTCTGCCTAAAACATTTGCTCAAGGTGGTGCCTGGTTGTTTTCTCCATTGTGATGGGATGTTATGTAAAACAGTGTTTCTCCACCTGGGGTCCTCAGAAGCTTGGAGGTGTATTCTTGGAGGTCTGGTCTTACTCATAACAATTTTACAGCTTAACTAGAGGCCTGGTGCACAAAATTCATGCATGGGTATGTGTGTGTGTCCCTCAGCTCAGCCTGCACCCTCTCCAATCTGGGATCCCTCAAGGAATATCTGACTGCCCACTGGGATCAGGCCTAAATGAGCAGTCGGACATCCCTCTCACAATCCAGGACTGCTGTCTCCCAACTGCTCATCTGCCTGCCTGCCTGATTGCCCCTAATCGCTTCTGCCTGCCAGCCTGATCACCCCCTAACCACTCCCCTGCCAGCCTGATTGATGCCTAACTGTTCCCCTTCTGGCCCGATTGCCCCTAACTGCCCTCCGCTGCCAGCCTGGTCACCCCTAAATTCCCTCCCTTGCCAGCCTGGTCCCCCCCAACTGCCCTCCCCTGCAGGCTTGGTCACTGCCAACTGCCCTTCCCTGCAGGCCTGGTCCCCCCAACTGCCCTTCCCTGCAGGTCTGGTCCCTCCCAACTGTCCTCCCCTGCTGGCCATCTTGTGTCTACATGGGGGCGGCCATTTTTGACCACATGGTGGTGCCTATCTTGTGTGTTGGAGTGATGGTTAATTTGCATATTACCTCTTTATTATATAGGATTTTTTTTATTATAACAGAATGAATTGTAAAATTAAAATAGCTTAAAAAGAGAAAAATGGTGGAAGAATTATTTTGTAGCACATAGTAGACTTTATAGGCCAAACTTAAAAAAAAAATCTGTGTTGCTCTGGTCAGCATGTTCAGTGGTTAGAGCATCAGCCCACAAACCAGAGTCCCGTTTTTTATTCTGGTCAAGAGCAAGCACCTGGGTTGCAGGTTTCCCACCCCGGTTAGGGTGTGTGTGAGAGGCAACCAATTGATGTGGCTCTCTCACATCAATATTTTTCTCTCTCTCTCTCTCTCTCTCTCTTTCTCTCCTTTTCCCTCCCTTCCCCTTTCTCTAAAATCAATGGAAGAAATATCCTCCAATGAGGATTAACAAAACAAAACAAAACAAAAATCTGTGTTGTGACAATCAGCATATATTTCTTGTTACAAGTTTGCAATAGTATTTTATCATGCTTTAATGTTGCTAATTGGAATTTTATTATTTTTTTTTTACTATACTTGGTTTATAACAAGACCATTAGCATTAGGAAGATATACCTAATTTTATGTTTGCATATTTTTAATAACATTAATAATCGAAATCATGTACCAACCATTGATTATATAATTTTCCAATTAAAAGAGTTTCTGTGTGCTTAAGCTTAAAATGTACTAATCTAAATTCTTCCACAAGCTGATGTAGTTTCTGCTGAAGTGTATGATGACAGAGCCAGTTAAGAAAACATGGCTGCCCAGATTCTAACTCTGAGAAGGGGATCATTTATTGGATGACTTAGTCACCTGACACTTTGGCTGTAGTAAGGGGCACACATGATGGGCTTTCTGTCCATGGAGGCCGCAGGAGTCAAAAGTCAACATAACTTGTCAGCTGGTTGCAGTTGGCCGCTGGCTGCAGCCCTGCTTCCTGCAGACAGCGCCTCTGTGGCTATGGGCCAAGGCAACTCACTGTCTTCGTTGGCAAGCTGGTTTCTGAGCTTTTGCTTATCTGAGGCCTTTTTCCCCCGAAAGGAAAAATATCAGATCCCTTACTTGAAAGATAATTGTACTAATTTTTTTTAATTCTTTTTTTTATTATTGCTTAAAGTATTACAAAGGGTATTACATATGTGTCCTTTTTACCCCCCCGTCCTTGACAATCCCCTGGCCTCCCCAGTGTCTTATGTCCATTGGTTATGCTTATATGCATGCATATAAGTCCTTTGGTTGATCTCTTACCCCCCTACCTCCTGCCCCCCAACCCTCCCCGGCCTTCCCGCTGCAGTTTGACAATCTGTTTGAGGCAGCTCTGCCTCTGTATCTATTATTGTTCAAGAGTTTATAATGGTCTCTGTTATCCATGAATGAGTGAGATCATGTGGTGTTTTTCCTTCATTGACTGGCTTATTTCACTTAGCATAATGCTCTCCAGTTCCATCCATGCCGTAGCAAATGGTAAGAGTCCCTTCTTTTTTACAGCAGCATAATATTCCATCTTGTAGATGTACCACAGTTTTCTAATCCATTCATCTATTGATGGGCACTTAGGCTGTTCCCAGATCTTAGCTATGGTGAATTGTGCTGCTATGAACATATGGGTGCACATATCCGTTCTGATTGGTGTTTCTGGTTTCTTGGGATATATTCCTAGAAGTGGGACCACAAGGTCAAAGATAATTGTACTTATAATGGAGAAATATATACTCACCTACATAAATTCAGTAATGCTATTAAGTGAATTTTAGAATTTTAATCATCACCATAGCACTTATCTATTTTTTAAATTAGCCCTTTATGCATGAATATTGCTGATCAGTCTCTGGAGAAGGCTTGGTATGTGTAGAGATGCAATGACCACTTGAAACTATTCTTGGTCCAACAAGTGTCAAAGCCCCAGGTTGGAACCACTGTTGTGGCTATTACTGTTGACACTTTCAGCATAGAAAGGACTTTTCATCAAAGCAGGCAATCGCCATTGTGCTTCTTGACATTATTTAACAGCTATCAGGAGGGCAGCCCAACAGATCGATGGTGGAATAATTGACAGTTGGAATGATTTACTCTAAAGCAGCCGAGTTATGCTTATATGTGTGTGTATGTGTGTGTGTGTGTGTTTACATATATATGTATAACAGATATACGGGGTGGGCAAAAGTAGGTTTACAGCTGTGAATATGCAAAATAGTTTATTCTTATATTATTATTTATTAACTAGAGGTCCAGTGCATGACATTTGTGCACTTGGGGTGGGGAGGTCCCCTTTCGCAGTCCAGAAGCCCTCGGGGATGTCTGACTGACTGCTTAGGCTCCACTCCCTTCCCAGCGGCACTCCTCCTGATTTGAGCGTCTGCCCCCTGGTGATCAGTGCGCATGATAGCGACTGGTAGTTCCACTGTTTGGCCAATTTGCATATTACCCTTTTATTATATAGGATTATTGTATTATTTTCCATATGAGCAACTGTAAATGTACTTTTGCCCACTGCTGTATACATATGTTAAGTTAATACAGGTAAATATATACATAATTTTTATTATCTAATATTTTATTGATATTAGAAATTGCAGGAAAAAGCCATATGAAGTTCTACTTTATGGGAACTATAAGGGAGAAAGCAAAACAATAACTATATACATATTTAATTCTATCTTCAGTCAATTACAGACCCAGGGCAGAAATATTTTTTTGCAAGACTTTGGCAGATTTCCTTATATATGAAATGGACACTAAAAGAGAAGGTTCAGGAAGGAGAAAACAAATTATTCTTTTTTAAAAACCTCTTCCCCTTCCCCATGTTGCTACCCTGCAATGTACAACAAACAAAACTCCGAGTGGTGACACGATTTCCTTACAAAAAAAAGTCTTGAGCTAGACCTGGCAGCCAACTTTAGTAAGTGGCTGAATTCCAGAGCGCTGACTGTTGTCAACTGAAATAGTAAAAATGTTATCACCTGTTTAAGCACCGCTGACTGATGTATATTCAAAAGCAAATCCAAACAGTCGCACCCACTTTTCAAGCATCAGGGAAACCAGATGAGACCAGTGTCTCAGGGATTTGGTGTCAATGGATCCTCCTCTCTCTCTCTCTCTCTCTCTCTCTCTCTCTCTCTCTCTCTCTCTCTCTCTCTAAGTAAGGGAGAGAAGGAAGAATTGCATTAAAATGTAATATTTGTCAATGGCTGTGATTTTTAAAAGGGGGTGGCGGGAGAAAGAAGAAAGGGAAAGCTTGCCAGCCCATTGCCAGCTAAGGTATGCAGCTCCCTGAACACATTGGTAATGCGAGGGGCTGATTAGTCTGGAAGGCAGCCTACAGGTTAGCAGGCCTCATTTCAAATCTCTGACAGCAATATGTGTCGTTTCATGCTTCATCCGCATTCCCCATGTTCAACACAAACCGGGGTCACTCTATATATGGAAATCACTGTCTTCGGGGCAAAAAAATTAAAAAAGGTGAGATTGCCGCTTTAACCTCACTGGCCTCAGAAAATATGTTTTAGTCTGATACATTATACTAGTAGGAATTATTTATCAAGAAGATACAAGCTTGATATTTCAGAAATAATGAGATGTTCTGGTTTTGCAGCTGAAATTTTATGGTCCACAGAGCATCGGCTATGAATCCTGGGGGATGAAGTAAACTTGCAATGAATGATATAGACCATGCAACGCAAGAAAAATGGCCGTGGAAAGGGTAATATGAAAGTTATAGCACAGTACAAAGCTTTCTGTAGCCTAAGTTCCTTTGTTGCTAAGAGAGGAAATATATTTTAAGGATTGTTAAAAAAAAGGTCTGCACATAAAAATCTTTCAGACGTTCCTTCCTGATGTTTTATTTGGCAAACATCCTACAGGATGAGGAAACTCTAATAAACATTACAGTCTATGGTTTGCATGAAATACTAAAAAATTCACAGCAAAATAATCAGAAAAGCTCCATGACCTGTCATTATTACGTAATGCGAAAGCTGTAACAAGAATAACCCATAGAAATGGCAATTAGGTAGTGAATAAAAATATATGATAGTGCTTTTTGGAAATGTACACATAAAAATGGAAACTAAAAACTCCATGGGAGGGAAAAAAAAGCCATATAAGGAAGTGATGGTCCAAATAGGAATCAACTGGTTTTAATTAGCAGGAAAAGTCAGTAGATGTCATGAAAAAGAATAAAATTGATCGTAATAGGTAGAATGAGTAAGAAGCTTAAGGATATTAAGGACGTCATAAGAAGGCAGATGATTCTTCTCTCAACCAGAAAAAGGAGTCAATCTCATAGAAAATTAAAAAGCTGTGCAAAGAATTATCTGACTTAAAAACAAACACAACTATAGCAGACTTTTAAATAAGTGATTAGATATAATAAAGGTGACTCCTTTTTTTAAATATATATTTTATTGACTTCAGAGAGGAAAGGAGAGGGAGTGAGAGATAGAAACATCAATGATGAGAGAGAACCATTGATCAGCTGCCTCCTGCACACCCCACATCAAGGATTAAGTCCACAATCCTGGCATGTGCCCTGGCCAGGAATTGAATTGTGACCTCCTGGTTCATAGGTGGGTGCTCAACCAGTGAGCCATGCTGGCCAGGCAAGATGATTCCATTTTTATACTTGTTGACTAGAATTGGGGTAATCACTTTCAAATTATAGAGAAGGAAATGTAATCATATCACAACATTTGAATCTGCAATGTTTTAAAAGTTTTTAATTTTTTAAAAACACAGTATGACCAGCAGAAATTGGAAAGTGAAAGGTCAAGAAGAGATCTAGAGAGGACAGAGGAGTGAGCAACCTCACCTTACAAATGTAGGAGCTGTTGACAGAATGAGAAATGTAAGTTTAAACATGTTGATTAATTTTAAAAGGTAAACAACATAGTGATGTAAAATCATAGTGATATTAAAATATAAATATTAGAAATATAAATGAAACCAAATCTTGATAAATAAAGAAGTGGAGGTGAAGTATACACTGAGTGGCCAGATTATTATGACTGGCCAGATTATTATGACCACTCCATCAGTACTTCATTGACACTTCCAAAAATACTGAATATTGAAAACTTCCTAAGCAAATACTTTCAAGGTTTTATTATTATTATTTGCATAACTAATTCACTTCATTGTACTGATGGGGTGGTCATAATAATCTGGCCAGTCATAATAATCTGGCCACTCAGCGTATTATTTAAAGATATGGCGGTTACCACTGGAAGTACTAAAAGTAGAGATTATTTGATTTCCCCTCCCCCATCTTTCTAGGGAGGCAACTGAAAATGAGGAGGGTCGGGCAAGCAATTCTTCTTTCCATTACAAGTCCTTTCCACTATTTTTTAAAAAGTTATATGCATATATTACTTTTATTTTCATTAAAATTCTTTCCATATAGAAGTTTGCCACAGGAATTGATACAGATTATCAAATCAGTTTAAATGAACTTAAAGCAATAGATTATTTGCTATAAAAATGTTTTCATTTATCAAGGGTGTTTTGCCCAGGGCAATGAATATTACATCAAAGAAATCAACTTTTTTATAAAGAATATTTTTTAGCCCTAGCCGGTTGGCTCAGTGGATAGAATGTTGGCCTGCGGACCGAAGGGCCCTGGGTGCGATTCCAGTCAAGAGCACATATCTTGGTTGCAGGCTCCTCCCCGGCCTGGGCCCTAGTCAGGGCCCATGCAGGAGGCAACCAATCGACGTGCTTCTTTCACATCAATATTTCTCTTTCCCTCTCTCTTCCACTCTCTAAATATCAATGGAAAAAAAATATATATATGTCAATGGAAAAATATTCTCAGGTGAGGATTAAAAAAAAAAGAAAGAAAGAAAAGAATATTTTTTAATAGTAACACTATCCAACTTTTAATGACTTTATTTTTAAAAAGAGATTTCTCATGGTTTGCTGATTTCAAAGCACTTAGGGTACAATCTGATAAATTTTCTAAAGAAAATTATTTTTCCAGATGTTTGAGGCTTGTGTACACAGTGTTTCAGAAGCAAATCTGTTGATCAAATGAAGTAGTCTCTTAAAAATCTAAGTATATTTTTAGGTAACACAAAATCAAATTACTTTTGAATAATTCTTGTTTTAAGGTAATCAGCTTTGTGTGAATTTAAAACTTCCAAATATTACTTGTTTTAAAGGAGTGTGGAAAGTAATGTACCTTTCCCTAGAATATGTTTCCCAGCAGCACCCACAGCCTTCCCCACCTGGTAAGCCCCTACTCATATTTCAGGACTCAGCTCATGTAATTTTCTCAATGCCATAATCCCTTTGTGTTCTCACTGTGCCTCATACATGCATCTCTCACTATGTTGTTTATACGTTTATCCCACTTAGAGGCAGACAGTAAGCACTGTGAGGTTCTTCATTTCCAGCTTGTATCTCCATTGAATGTTGCCCAGTTAATGGTTTTTGGGTGGATAGATGGATCCCCCATTCTTCCTATATCTGTTTTGCTTATATCAAATATTCAATGCATTTGGTTCATTAAAAAAAACAACATTAGTACAAAAGGATATAGAAAAATATAATAGTTTAAAAAGTAAGAAGTGTTCAAGTTGTGAAGTAATACAAAGATATTATTACATTAACCTTTTATTTCCTACTTCCCTTGCTCCATTATTTTTTTCATCTTCCTTCTTCCTAATTTTCCACCTAATTCCAAAGAAAGAATTTGAAGTAATGAACAATAAAGCATATGCAAGTGTAGAACAGAAGTAGCATAAGAAGTAAGACAATTGTACCACAACCAGGACGTGTTTTTATTTATTCTGCAACTAGAGGCCCAGGGCATGAATTCATGCATGGGTGGGGTCTGGCCAGCTTGGCCTCAATCAGGGCGGATTGAGGAGGGGACGAGGGGAGGAGGGGACAGCAGGAGATTGGCTGGCTGGCCCGCCCCTGATTCCTGTTGGGGGAGCCTATCAGGGGCCTGTGGCCAGGGGGAGGGGCCATGGGTGATTCGCTGGCCATCCCCGCCCCCAATGAGGGGGCAATCAGGGATGGGGCCAGACAGGGAGAGGGGCCATGGGCTGTTGGCCAGTCAGCCCTGCCCCTGATCAGAATGTGGGGGGCGATTGGGGGTAGAGCTGACTGGGGGGAGGGGCCACAGGCAAATCGGGGTGGTGAGGGCCCACGGGGGCGGGGGGGTGAGACCGGCTGGGGGGAGGGGCTGCAAGAGGTTGGCTGGCTGGCCCTGCCCCCTATTGGCCTAGGGGGGCTGATCAGGGGTAGGGCCGGTGGGGGGGGAAGGGTTGGCTGGTGGGCCCCACCCCGGATCCGGCCAGTTCGCTGGCCGCAGTGGGCATCATAGCGACTGGTGGTTCCAGTTGTTATGGTATTCTGGTTGCTGGCTTTTTATATATATAGATTATTGATCACCTATGTGCCAGGCAATGTGCTTGCCATCAGGTTCTAAAAGGTTGCATGACCCTGCTTACATGGTGATTACACTCTAGTGGAATAAAATTGTTCATTAATTGGATAGTAAATTTGGTTCTGAGTTTTCATAATACAAAGCAAAAGAAAAACATCTTTGATAAGTTGTTTCCATTTTGTGTGATAAAATATTTTGGAAAAGACCCTATATTTCCCCTAGCCATTAAGAAGATTAAGAGAGAGAATGCATGTGACATGAGAGCTCAGACAGATGCCAGTTATTATACAGAAGACATTAGATCATGTTTCCACAGTGGCTTTATTGAAGTATATACTTCCTGGGGACCCAATGCTTGGGCACAATGTAAGCCCGCCCCCTCCTGAGCTTGGAAAAGGGAGAGACCCTAATGGACTGAAATTAGGTTTCTACAACTCCCATGGAATGGGGACTTAAGATCGGAATTAACTTTTATGTGGAAAATAAAATTAAATATGTTGCATTCCTAAGTTTGTGAACCAAGTCATCCTGGTACATGTGGGGGCTTGTCCGGGATTGCTGGGGACCCTTGTGCAGTATGCAGCTATCTGCACTGATTGCAAACCTTAGAATTAGATCCATGTCATTTGAGCAATGGCTCTGCAGGGAAGAACTGGAGAGTACTAGTAAAGATGCTGTGGACTCTTGGGACTCACTTCCAGGAAACCATCTTGAGATCGAGTTTGCAAGAATAAGGAGGTTTTAAATTTCCCGATGAGACCGAGTGGGAGTATTTAGGAATTGCTTGACTTTCAGCTGTGGAAGTGTGGGCACTCCAGCGAGGCTGTTGCTGATTGATTGATAAAGTATGCCATTAAGTGAAGCTGTTGTTGATTGGCTGACTTTCAGAAGCCTCTTTACTGATGCAAAATTGTCATTGATCAATTAGAATATGTATAAACCCAGTTCTGGAGGTTACTTGTTGTTCTGGACAAAGAACAATCAGCACTCCCCTACACGAATAACTATTACACTCATGATCCTACCTTTAAGGAGCCGATAGTATCCTTATAGTTAATGGATATAAGACAAGTACACAATAAAGTGGTGTAGCAATATATCATACCAAATTGATAAATGAAGCGGTGTAGTATTCTAAAATGAATGTTGGATTAATCTCCAGAGATCTGTGTTTAAATTGCAGCTATGTGATCTAGGGTAAGCCAATTACCACTTTTGTTGGGCAGAGAGAGGACATAGGTAAGAAATGGTGATTTAAAAATCTGTGTTAGAAATGGAATACTACTCAGCCATAAAAAGGATGAAATACCGCCATTTCTGACAACATAGATGGATCTTGAGAGTATCATGCTAAGCAAAATAGACAGAAAAGGACAAGAATTATATGATTTCATTCATATGTGGGATATAAAACAGAAAGCAACAAACAAAGCACACAAGCTCACAAACACAGACGACAGCATGGTGGTTACCAGAGGGGAAGATGATAGGGGGAGAATGAAGAGCATAAATGGGGCCAAATATATGCCAACAGAAGGAGACTAGACTTTGTATGGTGAGCACACAATGCAATATATAAATGGTATATTATGGAATTGTACACTTAAAACATATAATGTACTGACTAATGTTAACCCAATAAATTTAATTCAATAAAAAACTGTGGAGTAGAGCAGCCTCTGTTTAGAAAGCAGAGTCCTGCAGTGGCTCATACAGGGATCCTTTGTGAACGCCTCTATTCGGTTCACGAGGCAGTTAGGAGAACGAAGGGTGTTGGGATGTCAGAGGCTCCTCCGAGCTATGCTGTATAAAACAGTGCCTCCCTCATTGGCTGTCCATTGCATATGGTCATTCAGTAAGACGCCATTTGGCTAAAGTCAACTCAGAGGTTTCTGTCTTTGCTAAAAAGACAATGCCCCAAAGAAGGCTGTACATTAAGCATAATCAATCATTCACACTGACTGTGCATGGATCTTTGATAGGGTGCAATGGAGACAGCGCAAGAGTACACTGGGCGCCAAAGGATGGAGGGTGCAAATGCTTCTCAAGGAGGAGAGGGGTGCAAAGGGGAAGGCTGCAAGTGTGGAAGACAACGTGAGGGCAGGCCCATCTGCCGGCCTGGAAAAGCAACATTTGCAGGGCTTCGAAGGAGCAGGTGCCGTGGAGAGGTGAGGGTGAGGATGCTTGGGATTTGACTTTCATTTAGAAAGCTTGATATCTTAATAAAATACCAGAGTCAGTCCTCTTGTATTTAAAATTCTGGCTTAGACTGCCCCCATTTTAGATAACTAGACATGATCCACAGCTTCCGTTGTACTGCCAAATAGAAATATAATGCAAGTCACGAATGTGAACCACGTAGGCCATTTAAAATTTCCCAGTAGATACATTTTTAAAAGTAAAATGAAACAGGAGAAATTAATGTGGATAATATGTTTTATTTAACTCAGTACAATAAAAATATCATTTCAACATGTAATCAAACTTCAAGAATTATTGAGATATTTTATTCTCTTTTTTTGTACTGAGTCCTTGAATCCAGTGTGCATTTTATACTTACAACACAACTCAATTTGGACTAGCCACATTTCTCAGTAGCTACATGTGCCTGGTGGCTACCACATTGGACAGCTCAGGTACTTAGTTCAAGACACACCTGTGCCAAAGTTGAGCGCAGATAACCTGTGCCTTGGGCAATTAGAAAGGGGCAGAGATTGATGAAGGCTGATGTTGTCAGGTTGGGGAATTCTTAATGGAATTTAGGATGGAGATCAAAATTAGGGTGGGGGGAGAGGGGGAGAGAGGTAACAATAGGCCATTCCAAAACAAAAAGATTTGGGGAGAGAGAAAAAAGGGGAAATATTAGGAAACCCAACAGTCAAAGGGCAGAGGGAACAGAGAGACTCAAGAATCAATCTAGTGTGTAATTAGCTGAAAGCAGCACAATTACTGCTCACTCTTAGGACAGTTGTTACCATATGGGTGCGACCTCCCCTTGCCCAGGCAGACATGCTGGCCAGAGCCCCTCATGTTGCCTCCCACTGTGAGTGTAAACAGGCTGGCCTGGGTTGCCTTTATTAAATGTTGATTATCTATAACCGGGCTTCAAATTTTCAGATTTGTCCTTCACTCTACAGCCTTTGATCCTGCACCCAACAGCATTTTACAAGGGTCTCTGAAGGGATGGGGCGGGGGGAGGAAAGAAAATGTCCTCACAAAACAAAAACAGTATTTTCAGAACTCCACTCTGCTGCTTTCAGACTATTTCCATCAACCCTCTTATTCATTTTGATTTATTTCTATCCATAAGCAGACTAACGCTTCTCTATGCTTTTATTGTTCTTCAAGAATAGGCCTTCTATTGGAGGAAAATAATGTCTCTACAACCACCACTTTGCTCAATGCAGATCTTCATTAATCTGCAGCCACAGAACAGGCTTTTAGCAGCGAGCACTTTGGATGGGAATTGAATTTGATATTGCATTATGGTTGTGGGGCATCTCACAATAGGCTGTGTTCTTTTCTGTGTCTGAGCACAATCAGAGAGACCCAATTAAATAATTTGATGCAATAATGGAGAACAAAAGAGCATAAGGGCTTAAAGTGAGGGCTTCAGCATTTGTATTCTCCCCTTTCTGTATCATGTTAATTAATTTGCCTCAAAACCAAAAGAAAGACTACAATATAGAACAGCATAGCTCATCTACAACATGTAGACACTATAAATGCAGATACTGTACCAAATAATCTCTTAAGAAAAGGGCAGTGTATGAGTTTCTTCAGGCTGCCATAACAGAGTATGTCAAACTGGGTGGTTTAGAACAATAGAAATTTTTCTCCCAAAGTTTTGGAGGCCAGAAGTCATAACCAAGGTGCTGGCGGGGCCATGTTCCCCCCGAGACTCTGGGTGGAATCCTTCCTTGCCTCTTCCAGCTCTGGTGGGGCCATCAGTCCTTGCCGTCCCTTGGCTCACAGCTACATCTCTCCACCTCTACACCTCTGTGGTCACATGGTGTTCACCCTGCATCTCTGTCTTCACATAGCATTTTCCTCTTCCTATAAGCACACCAGTCATAAGGGATTAGGGCCTATCCTAATGACCTCAGCTTAACTAATTACATCTGCAAAATGGCCCTATTTCTAAATAAGACCACATTTACAGGTACCTGGGGTTAAGACTTCAACATATTTTTTTCGGGGGGCCGGAGGGGAGGTGTCAGATTTCAACCCGTAACAGTCCATGCCATTTATAAGTAAAAAGCAAAGTAGAGTCCTCACTGGTTTTGCTTAGTGGTTAGAGCGTCATCATGCAGACTGAAGGGGCAAGGGTTTAATTCCAGTCAAGGGCACGTACCTCAGTTGCAGGCTCAATCCCCAGCCCCAGTAGGGGTGCGTGCAGGAGGCAACCAATCAATGTGTGTCTCTTACATCGACGTTCCTCTCTCTGTCTCTCCCCTTCCCTTCCACTCTCTAAAAATCAATGGGAAAAAAATACATATCCTCAGGTGAGGATTAACAACAACTATGAAAGTAAAGTACATATTCATGCTAATGCTGAATGATCCCCCTACTCACTTGGTCCAGGTGAGTGTGGCAGTCATCGCTGCCTGCACAACTGAGAAAAGAGAGCTCTGGATCCCTGGTAGCATCTTACAGTAAATAACATGACTTTAGAATGTAACTGGGGGTGTGAGAATGAACACATTGAGCAACCAAGAGGACAATGACTTGGTCAGACCCAGTGTTTGACTAACTTCAATCAAATACTTCAGACATGAGTGTGCCGGGAACTTGGACTGTCAGCTGTGGCTTTGTCTAAGCCTATCTTCCGCACATAACAATGAGCGTTGCCCCTGCGATGGTGCTTCTGTGCTGGGGAGAACTGGCTGCGGGAGTCTCATGATGCATCGCCATCTCTAACCCTGACCTGAAGTACAGCATACCCTCCTGCAAACTTTATCCTGGGTTTCTGCAAAATCAGATAAAATGCACACCCGATAAAGGAGGGTGCGACAGGGAGGTGGATGTGGGTGGAGTTAGTTATGTCGTTTTATCTGTCATCCTAAATGAATGGCACCTCTTTGCACAGGGGTGTGTATTTCTAAAACTTAGCTCAATTAATGGCCACCGTTTACGTTCTCAGCAGGGGTGGGGGATGATCATTAATATGGGAGCTAAGTAAGCATATTCATTAGACAGCCTGGCAGTCGAGGGGCCAGATGGGATTCGTTGGGTAAAGCAGTGGCTGAGAGGTCACAGGGCCTTGGGTAAGTAAGTGCAGGTGGTTCATGTTTCAGGGTGACTCAGTTTTAGGTATTTCATAAAAGGAAAGGGTACCAGGGTGGGGGTGGCATTGGGTTGGGATGGGGTCCAGGCACAAGAAATAGAACATCATACCTTGGAAGGAGGAGCACCGACTCCTCCCTGCGACCCAGAGCGGCATTTTCTGGTTACGGCCAGGGTTCAGGATTTGGTCCACTTTGAGGTTCACGCTGCACCATGAGACAAGTGCTGGGGCTGAGAGAGAGAGAAACAAACACACTGAAAAAGAGTGGAAAAACTGAAGGACTTGGAATCAGACCTGAACATGGATTCAGGCTAATCCATGTGCTTGTTTTATAACAGGTAACCTGGGCAGGCTACTTGCATCCCTAAGCCTCAGTTTCTTCATCTGTAAACTAGGATTCAGAGAACATTCAGTGGGATAATATGTGTACCCAAGCAGATTGGCATGGCTCCACAAATCTTAGTTCCCATGTTTACCCCTCAATTATTCAGCCTCAGTGGGACTGTTCAACAGCAGCCAGGACGCTAAAAGCCCCTCCTTGCTCCTTGAAGAGGTGGACTCTCCTGAGCAGTGCCCCCCACGTGTCTACATCATGGCTCATGCGGGAGATGAAAATCCTTGCGCAGTGCCCTGGGACAAGCAGATGATACAGCTCACAGGCCACCCTCGGGGCTCAGGGTCAGAAACCTGCACCCTAAAAAAGATGCCTCAGGGGGTGCTAATGTGTTACCAGGGTGACACCCACTGAAGTACCTGCAGTAAGTGGAGGTTTTAAAAATTTGGGCAAGCCATTTTTTATAGAAATCAAACTATCCAGATTCAACTAACATATATGGTAACCTATACCAGAGGTGGGGTTTTTTTTGTTTGTTTGTTTGTTTGTTTGTTTTTAAATCTATTTAGTATTTTGGGGCATTTTTTATTGTGGTGAAATAGACATATAAGATTTACTCTTCTAACCACTGTTAAGTGTGCAATTCAGTGGAGTTAAGAACATTCACAATGCTGTGCAACCATCACTGCTATCCATTTCCAGAAGTTTTTCATCCTCCTAAACAGAAACAGACACTCTGTACCCATCGAAGGAAATAGCGCATTCCCTGCTCCCACCAGCTTCTGGCAATTATTATTCCACTTTATGAATCTGACTACTCTAGATACCTCACAGAAGTGGAATCCTACAGTCTTTGTCCTTTTGTGACTGGCTTAGTTCACTTAGCAGAATGTCCTCAAGGTTCATCTGTGCCATAGCATGAGTCAGCAGTTCATTCCTTTTTGAGGCTGAGTAATATTCCATTGTACTTGGATACCCCAGGTTGTTTATCCATTCATCTACTGGATGTTGGAGCTGTTGCCACCTTCTAGCTAATGTGAATAACGCTGCTGGGAAAATTGGTGTACAGGTACATCTGTTTGAGTTCCTGGTTTCAGTTCTTTTGGGTATATGCCTGGGAGTGCCATTGCTGGATCATATGGTAAGTGTAATTTTTGGAGCAACTGCCAAACTGTTTTACTCAGCTTCTGCACCATTTTACACTCCCATTAGCAATGCATGAGGGTTTTGATTTCTTCACATCCTTTCTGTGTTTTTGTTAGAAGCCATCCTAATGGATATGAAGTGGCACCTTAAAAAATTTTTTTGTTGAGTTTGTTGGCATGACATTGGTTAATAAAATTATATAGGTTTCAGGTATACAGTTCTATAATACATCATCTGTATATTGTATTGTGTCCACCACCCAAAGTCAAGTCTCCTTCCATCACCCTGGTTTTAGTTTGAATATACAGTTGCCCTCGAATAGCACGTGTGTTGGGGGCACTAGTCACCACTGCCCGCCCACCCCGTAAAATCCCCATAAAGCTTTTGACTTCCCCAAAACTTAGTTGTCCCCTTGGTATCTTCAGGGAATTGGTTCCAGGACCTCCTATGGATACTAAAATCCACAGGTGCTCACGTCCCCTATATTAAATGGCACAGATAAATTCGTAGAGTTGGCCTTCCCCATGTTTGGACTCCCAACCATGGGTCAAAAATGGCGTAGGTATTTAATGAAAAAGAAAATCCGTGTACAAGTAGACTGACATAGTACAAGCCCATGTTGTTCAGGGTCAACTGTAATTCATTTTATTGCCCACAATAACCCTGTGAGGTGGGCAGTATCAGTCCCTGACTTTAGAGATAAGGAAACTGAGTCAGCAAACCTGCCCAGGATGATTCAGATAGTGGAGTGGCAGCGCCAGGCTATGTGACTATGTCCTCCCAGGTACATAATGGAAGTGTCTATTTAAAGAAGTTCTGTGGGTAAGCTTTGTAAAGAGAAACATCCTTTTGTTAAGTATACAATACCCTTTCATCCTACTCTAGGTCCAGATGGTCCTAATTCGCCTAAAGTGAGGTCACCTTACCTAATACTACCAGTGGGCTTTCAATTTCTGCAGCCTTTCTCAAAATATGGTAGTGCTGTTTTCCCATAAGAGAATCCTTCCATTTCTGTCCCCACATGTCACCCAGAATTTTTGCTAGTGTTACTGAGAACCACAGGAACAGCCCTTAGGTACAAGGACTCGAATTGCTCTCACTGTGGACTCCTGGAGACAGGCCTGTGAGGGTCCCTTTCTAATAAGGACTCCCCTGTGCCCTGGGGTTCATGCTTGACTGTCCCAGCCTTGTAGAAGGTGAAAAAATTACAGGTGCTGCTCCTGAAGATACCCCAGTCATGAACTCCCCTCCCAGTATAAAAGTGGGCAGGGGGACTTGGGAGGAAGGGAGGCTGGGAGTCAGATTGCTCCTCTGAGTCCCCAAAGAGAGAAGCTATAGGGGCAATGCTTTCCTACCACCTGCAGGGAGAGGATGAATTCACCATGAAGAAATTATGTGTACTTAAAAACATCAGGTAATATCAGATAATACTTTGGATTTCATGTTTTGGAAAATATACGGACGTAATGAAGGTTGTTTTGAAATCCATCAGCAGAAGACCATTTTATAATGCAAAGTGGCTGCCATGGAAAACCCTGCCTTGGCTTGCAAAAGTGGTGGAAGAAATGCTGGTTTGAGTGGAAAGAGAAATTTTTCCCTCACCAGCTGGCTGTCCAATTTCTCTGCTGGGCTGGAAGGGGTGGGCTCAGGGAGAATCCTGTGCTGTCGACAGGGAGTGAAGTCAGAGAGCTTCACAAATACAGGATGTTATTCATCCTTGATACTGTGATTCTCAGGGGAGCCAATAAAATCAGTTTAAAAGCTTTTTTTTTCTGGAGGTAGGAAGGCAGGCGGAAGTTAGTGGGAGTAAGGAAGCTGAGAGCAGCCCCGGAGAGCTTAGAACCTTCTGCCTTCCTGGAGTGGTCATATCCTCTTTTCTCACCACAGTTAAAAAGCTCGGCTAGGAAGAATAATTAATTCACCTCCCATTTAGGAAGACTAGTAAGTCTGCCCGGGTACAAAGAACATCCATTTCAATGAGCATTTACCTTAAAATCAATCCTTGAACTTGAAGGAGAAAAGATTATCTTATACCTTAATAACTCAACTCTCAAGGTCATTTTGCATAAAAGATGATTTTAATATCTTACATTTCAAATGAATTATAGAATAGGAACCATTCCCGGCCGCATCTCCCAACAGAATTACCCTAGCAAGTATTTCTTACAATGCTCAAAACCCAAGCGTGAGCCTGTTCATCCTAAGATCCCGGGACTGCAGCTCTTCTTTTTTTTTTTTTTTTTTTTTTTTTTTTTTATGTAGAATGTGAACAATGAAAGACAGGGTGGGGCAGAAGTAGGTTTACAGTGGTGAGTGTGCAAAACACAGAGTTTATTCTTGTATTATTATTTATTAAGTTCTCTATTCTTTCTGCCGGGGTCCAACCCCAGCAGGTCCAGGGGTCCCCAAAGGTGTGGACGGAGTCGGCGAAGAAGGAATGACATGGAGACAGTGTTCAGTTGATCAGCAGCCTAGCCAGGATCTCTAGCCAGGATCTCCAGCCAGGTTCTGTGTCCATGTTCTCTTGCTAGGTTCTCCAGCCAGGTTCTCCAGCCAAGTTCTGGTCTGGATCTCCAGAGAGGTTCTGGTTAGTATCTCCAGCCAGGTTCTGTGTCCATATTCTCTTGCTAGGTTCTCCAGGTTCTCCAGCCAGGTTCTGTAGCCATGTTCCCTCGCTAGGTTCTCCAGCCAGGTTCTGTCCAGGTTCTCCAGCCAGGTTCAGTCACCAGGTTCTAGTCAGGTTCTCTTGCCAATTTCTGTAGTCAGGTTCAGTCCAGGATCTTTTGCC
Source organism: Myotis myotis (assembly GCF_014108235.1). Classification (NCBI taxonomy): domain Eukaryota; kingdom Metazoa; phylum Chordata; class Mammalia; order Chiroptera; family Vespertilionidae; genus Myotis; species Myotis myotis. The sequence continues at coordinate 41,660,796 of NW_023416335.1, forward strand.
ATGCTCTCTCCAGCGAAGTTCTGTCTGTAGGTTCTGTGTAGGTTCTGTCTTCTTAGTTCTATGTTCTAAGCTCTGTATTCTAAGTTCTGTCTTTTTTTTTTTTTTTCTGTTCATCAGATTATTTATTCACTTGATTCTTAGATTCACTTGTTGATAGATGCATATTTGTTGTTCATAATTTGTATCTTTACCTTTTTCTTCCTCTTCCTCTTCTTAAAGGATACCTTTCAGCATTTCATATAATCCTGGTTTGGTGGTGATGAACTCCTTTAGCTTTTCCTTATCTGTGAAGCTCTTTATCTGACCTTCAATTCTGAATGATAGCTTTGCTGGATAAAGTAATCTTGGTTGTAGGTTCTTGGTATTCATCACTTTGAATATTTCTTGCCACTCCCTTCTGGCCTGCAAAGTTTCTGTTGAGAAATCAGCTGACAGTCGTATGGGTATTCCCTTGTAGGTAACTGAGTTTCTTTCTCTTGCTGTTTTTAAGATTCTCTCTTTGTCTTTTGCTCTTGGCATTTTAATTATGATGTGTCTAGGTTTGGTCCTCTTTGGATTCCTTTTGTTTGGGGTTCTCCGCGCTTCTTGGACCTGTAAGTCCATTTCTTTCACCAGGTGGGGGAAGTTTTCTGTCATTATTTCTTCAAATAGGTTTTCAATATCTTGCTCTCTCTCATCTTCTGGCACCCCTATAATTCTGATGTTGGTACGCTTGAAGCTGTCCCAGAGGCTCCTTACACTATCCTCACATTTTTGGATTCTTTTTTCATTTTGCTTTTCCGGTTGGGTGTTTTTTGCTTCCTCGCATTTCAAATCATTGACTTGATTCTTGCGCTCCTCTGGTCTGCTGTCGGGAGTCTGTATAATATTCGTTATTTCAGTCCGTGTATGCTTAATTTCTAGTTGGTTCCCCAATATAAGATCGAGGGTCTCATTAGTTTTCTTGTAGATCTCATTAAGTTTATCGGCGGCTTCTAAACAGTTCTTGAGAGACCTTAAAAGTGTGGTTCTGAACTCAATATCCTCCATTGACATTTTTGTCCTGTTTCTTTGTCTCCGCATTTTGTTATGCTTCCTTGGTGCACCCCCTAGTGGTCTTTGTTCACAGTCTTATAGTTAAATCTTGATTGTTGTAGCTAATTCCAGGGAGGGTTTGACCTCCAGGCCAAGTGGCTATGAGAATCAGCTGTGTCAGCAGTGAAAGAACTTCTGTCCTCTAGGGAGGTGCTAATCTGGCGTTTGCCTGAGGCTATCCGGCAAATGCCTGTGTGCAGGGCTTGGGCGGGGCGGGTCGCACAGAATCAACAGGGTGGGCCGGAGAGAGCAGTTATGGCGGCTCTCAGTCCTGTCCCCAGGGGCTCTGCCTCTCTGAGTCCCAGCACCCGCTGCAAAGCTCGGAGAGAAAGCTGCACTCGCTCTGACCAAAGCCAGACAGTCCCGCTTCTCCCGTTTGAGTCTGGGTCCCTAAAGACTCGCCCGGATCTGGAGCTCAGAGTCTGCGACTCCCTCCCGATTGAAAACACCAACCGCGCCCTCCGCTGCCAGCCCGCTCCGCGCACTCCCCACCTCAGAATTTGACTTCAGCACTGCGCCTCCTCTGAGTGTCCGTATGCGTTTCTCTTTCCTCCTAGTTGTAGGACTTCCACTCAGCCAGCGTTCCTGTGGTTCTGGGTGATGTCCCTTCCGTTTTTTGGTTTCACTTTTGAAGTAGTTGTTCAAAGCAGCAAACTCCGGCGTTAACCTATGCCGCCATCTTGGTTCTCCTAAGTTCTTGCAGCTCTTCTGACACTGCTTCCAGGGCCAGTGGGTGCAGGGGTGGTGGAGGCAGACCAGAGGCCAGCATGGGCCTCATTGGCCAAGTTACCTTTTCTGCCTCCACAGATTGCATCCCGTGATGCCACAGATTGGTAACTCTACTTGCCCATCAGCTTGGAGATGGAAGCAGCCACCATTACCTTCCTAGCTCATATGGGGGACCCTCAAGTTATCTTTATTAGTGCTGTCTATTCTGGTGGATCCTTGGGCTGAAATAAATGAGGCATGTTGTGGTTACATTACATTTCTGATGCCCTCATAGAGGAGAAATTCTGATAAAGACAGAATAAATAGTTTTCTTGGGACTTCTTTATTTTATTTTTATTGATTTGAGAGAAGAAGGGAGAGGGAGAGAGAGAGAAACATCAATGATGAGAGAGAATCATTGATCCGCTGCCACCTTCATGCCCCCTTCTGGGGATGGAGCCCACAACCCAGGCATGTGCCCTTGACCAGAATCGAACCCAGGACCCTGCAGTCCCCAGGCCAATGCTCTATCCACTGAGCCAAACCAGCTAGGGCTCTTGGGACTTCTTAAATACCTACAGTAAGTCGGTGGGGTTGGGAAGTGGGACTGGGGAGAAGAGGAGGGGGGAGATGGAGGTACAATCTGCGCTTCCTCATATTCTCAATTAATTCAGCCTAAAAGTATCACTCTTATTCAGCAGCAGCTAAAATAGGCTGTGATGAGAGCATGACAATTTCCAGCTAAACTGGAGGATAATTAGAAATGCCCTGTAGCAGGCAAGTCAGTGCTTCAATTTATTTGCTGTTTATTACCGAGTCCCTGCCCCTTGGGTGTAATGACTGCAGAGCCGCGCCGGCAGCTTCCCCGGGCTTGATTTAGTGCCGTAAATGGTACTCAGAGAGTAGATTAAGCTGGAATGTGATCAAACCTTATTTGCAATCCGATTATACAAACTGCTCCTTGCACTGACCAGATTGAAGTAATTTCCCTATAGAAACGTTACACTCACTTTGGTGTAAAAATGATTAACATTTCCTGACTGTGGGTCAGCCTTTCACTGCCACTGTAATCCTTTATCAGGCAATTTGCCCATCTTTCTCTAAGGTCTGTTGCTTTCACGTCCTGTGTGGTGTTTAACCAAGGCATAGCACCTCAAAAAAAAATTATAAGAAACCTCACAGGCGTATGGTGATGAAGGATCACAATAAGTAAACACTCTGCAAGAAAAGGACAGAGCAAATCTTCCGGTTTGATTGTTCAACATTACGGACGTGCTGAATGATCTAATGGAGGACTCTTAGGGGCCAGGACATTTCCATATCCTCTTGGAAGGGACTATGAGGTGCTTAGAAGCAAGTGGTCCGCTGGCAGGGCTTTCGCCACAGAGGGGTGTCGTTTTGGGGACCAGCATTAATCTCTGAGTTGCCCTTCAAACGTATTTAAATACCAAGGGCAGCCACTAATCCTTCTTCTTTTAAATAATCACCCACATAGGGTGCCTGGATTCCTAGTAGTCTCCCCACCCTCCCTGCCACCATTTTCATATCAGGATTTTTGGATGTGAAAATAACTCTCCTACAATTAGCCTCTGGTGATGAAACACAACCAACTCCATGCCGAACACTGAGAGCGAACCCTTGGCTCCTCATATATGTGTGTGACAATCAAAGAAAATATTTGAGTCTGAAATTCATTATCATAGCTAGCTGCAGTACCCGCAACAACATGTTTTGTTGTACAACATATTTAAGCTGATTTTCTTCAGACATTTTTGGCCTTAACCCTTTAAAGGACCATGACGCTCCATAAATATGTTCCCAGGCTCTAGCCAGATAATTGAAAAAATGCCAGGCCAGAAGAGGTTAATTATCTTGGTGAGTAGTTCTAAGTGATTTAAAAAGATGCAGATGGCATTGAACCAACAGGACCGCATTGAGATAAATTCTTTGCAGAGCATTTTCGGGTGAAGTGTAAATGATATATCAATTACATCCGAAGTCTGTGCAGACTGGAAGCGACCACTGCTTTTTGTATTCCTCCCCTGCCCAGAAGACTGTTCTCAAGGTCTGGAAGCTTCGGGCAACAAAACCAATGTAATTTTTAACCGTGTTGCTAATTTTCTTTGGAGTTTACAGTCCACAGACTATGTAGGAAATTACATCAGCCACTTGGACTCGAAGCTTCAGGAGCACTTCAAGGTTGTACATTCTTTTCTTTCCAGGAACCAGGGGACATTTTGGAGGCAGAAAGTACAGTGTCTTATGGCTGATTTGACCCTTGCCATCTGGGGCATATGTGCATGCACGTGCATGCATGAGTGTACACAACAGAGTTTATATTGACAATTAGAAGTCAGCAAATTAATAACAAGAGATCCTATTGATTGACCATCTCCTTTTGTAGCAATGAGTCCTTAATAAATTAGAAATTAGTTAATGATTCCGAAATTAGTTCTACTCAAAGCCATTCTAAAATCTGTCCCTTTTTTTGTTATAAAAATAACACTGTAATATCAAGTCTGAGAAAACACAGTGAAATGAAAACAAACTTAAAGAACATATTAACACTCCACTGATGAAATAAATTCTGTCTAGAAATGACGACAACAACAGCAACAACTAAACAACCTAACATCGGACAAACCTCAGAGCTACCATTCCTGTCCATTTGATTTGGGGGTGGGGGTGGGGGGGGTCTGACACACAGAACATGCAGGAAAAACAAGGGGGTGCACCTGAGCGGCTACCGCCACAAATCCCAGCTCCAAATACACCTGCTTCAAATATACTTCCAAACAATATAACCTCTGCCTGTTATGTACACCCGGGGCGGGGGGAGGGAGGGGGACAAAGCAGCCAGCTGTCTTCTCTAACAGTCATTACTATAAACCAGGGTTATAATGGCAGGTCGCTATGCACACCTAGTCCTGTGGCAGGAACCATGGTAAGGGGGCAGAGCTGGGAGGTGAGAGCAGCCCTCTGTGTGTTGCCACAGTAGAGCTAGGAGAAAGCGGGAGGAGGAGGCCATCCTGGCGAGCCAGTGTCGGCAGATGGCTTCGGCTCTCAGCTGTAATTTTGTCCTGTCCTGAGCTGGGAGGGATGGGGCAGGGGACCGCCATGCTGCTGGAAAAGAGGAGGCAGCTTTCACAGGCAGCTTGGGGTGGAAATCCGCAGCTGCACAGAGATCCAGCAAACACAGAAGAACCACCGGAGACAGGGAGGAGCCTTCATACTCAGCTGGACAGCACTCTCCCCGCTATGCCTGTCTCACCAGGAACCGTCTCCATAGCTTCTCTAAATGGCCAGGTTCCCCTTTTGTGACAGCCTTAGTAAAAATTTCCCAACATGACATTTTCAGGATAACAATTTGCAAGAGCAGGCAAATAAAATTATACATATCATGGGGACATGATTCTTAACAGCTCATTGCAGAGGTTCTCTGAATATATACGATGTTTTCTAGGTTTTATTCTTAAATTGTCACACCTGGGGGGAAAAGGCAAGGTTGGGACAAGATGTGAAATTTATCTCAAATGTGACAGCCCTGAAACTGTCTTACTGGTAATGCTTTGTTGGCACAAATAAAATATTTTCACATTGAATATAAAGGGCAGGATCTGGTTCCACTTCTGCCCCATGTCCCAGAGGTCTTCCTGTTTCATGTTATGCATTTTTACGGAGCACTCTGAGTGGCTAATTTTGTAGTGCCGTGTATGAAATAAGTAGCATATGTATTATTTCCAACTTATAAAGTCCTGCATTCAAATGCCATAAAAATCACTGATTTGGGGAACATACATATTAATCGTGTTTAGTTTCTGATTATTCATGCTGTCCAACTAAGAAAAGACATCAGAGGATTCATTGAAGTGACTTACATGTTGCTATTGGAAGATGGTTTCATATAGTTAAACCTTTAAGATAGTTATTGCATCAAAAGATGAATTATTTTGGTAACATACAAAGTCGTGAGCCACCTTATATGTTTGTAAAATTAGAATTCAAGCCTACTGGCTTTACCCTCCAGTTCAACTCTGATATAATCATCAAAATAATATGCAAGTGATTGCTTTCACTTTACAAAATGCATCCCGGGCCTGCTGCCTCTGAACTTGGCCATGCAATGGTGTACTTCGCACACAAATGTTCATGAGGTCCCTCAGAAGCTCCAAGGAGCATGTAGAGGGTCCTCCCCACTCAGCACCTTTAGCCGCGTTAGCCCTGTGGCTTTTGGCAGATGACCCTGGTTTCTCTCTCGTGGCTACTGATGCTAGAACAAATATAAATTATTTTTTGAAGTAGTTTCTAATTATACAAGAAGCTTAGCTTTTATTTCAAGTGGCTTGAGAGTTCATGATGCTGATTCATCACTGAATAAAAGTTGGCAGCGTTGTTACAAAAGAGAAAGTTGATTTTCCAGAAACAAACAAACAAAAGCAGAGGAACAAAGGGGCCTTGTATTCTCTCATTCTCTCATTCTATCTATCTATCTATCTATCTATCTATCTATCTATCTATCTATCTATCATCTATCTATCTAGATATGTGATTATATATAAAACAAAACTTTGTAAAACATCAGACAACGGGAACAAAGAAGAATAGGGAGGTCCAGACAAATGTTTTCCAGTCAAAGGCTGAGGAAGTGTAACCAGAAGTAAAGGGAGGCCCCACTGTGCTGTTTCTGTAAAGGGCTTTACACCAAGGAGCCCTTTGGCGGAAGTCAACAGTGTGGATGAACCACAGAATGCAACCACTTAACTGGCGCAAAAATGTGAACCCATATTTCCTAACTCCCACTTCACATTGATGTATTTTCAATGATTATTATTCAATCAGCATTGTGGGTGTTCTCTCTCTCTCATCTCTTTTAAGATGGGAGGGTTTTCAGGAGGGACATCACCAACCCTTTTGCACATTTGACCTGGACATACGATGCTTAGTTTGAACTTGAGGTTTGTCCTACGGCCTGTCCTCTAGCACCATTACAGTTTCCTGTCTGTGCGTCACAGGCTTTTTTATTTTTATTTTTATTAATTTCAGAGAGGAAGGGAGAGGGAGAGAGAGATAGAAACATCAATGATGAGAGAAAATCACTGATCGGCTGCCTCCTGCACGCCCCACACTGGGGATTGAGCCCACAACGTGGGTATGTGCCCTGGCCGGAATCAAACCTGGGATCCTTCAGTCCGTAGGCCGATGCTCTATCCACTGAGCCAAACCGGCTAGGGAATGTCACAGGTTTACTACACCGGGTCCATGTGCACACATTACGGATGTGTATGTGTGGTTAGTTCTAATTCTGTGTCTTTTTTGGATATTTCTGCAACCACCATATTTTAATCCTTCAGCAGAAACTAAGTGATGACATTGCTAAACCTAACTCTTGCCTGAATGAAAATTGGATGTTGCTTCATGGGTTTGGTGCCTGCTGAAATGACACCATAATGATAATAGCTGCATCTGTGAGGGTTCTGCTCGGGTTTTGAGATCCTCTGGTCATTATTTTACCAATGGGGAAACGGAGATGTTAGGAAGCGTGCCAGGAATCAAGTCCAGACGCCACCCCGATTTGTTCTGTTCGTTGAATGAACCCTCTTTAGTAACCAGGACATTTCAGGACTTCCTGATGCTGTAACTGGTGGGCTCCTTTGGCAAGCTGGGGCAAAATCCATTTTGGAAGTGAGGTGACAGTCATGAGATGATGTGGCACACACAGCCTTTGACTTAAAATGTAGGGCTGCATTTCTCAAATTCTAGTTTGGAATAGCATTGGTCGGGCAGAGGTGCAAGAATGGCAAGCACTAAGCCTTTTATTTTAAATTAGATTGGTGTGATTGGGTACAAATGACAGTGAAAGTGTGGGCTTCCTCCTGTTGTCACTTGCACTTGGGGACAGCCTGGCCTGCCACCCTCCTCCACTGGCAATTCGTGTATCGAAGGGATCTCTTCTCCGCGGGGCAGGGGCAGAGGAAAGTTGCTGAGGACAAGATGCAGGAGGGAAAAGCATCTCCCTGGGAACAGCCTGGGCTGACTCCCAGGGCGGGGAGAGACGCTGCGGACGGCCCTCCCAGGTGCATCTGCCGCTGGGGGTGGGCAGTCCATGTTTGTCCCGGTGATAACTGTAGGGACAGCCGGCCAACTGCTGCCCAGCGACAGCGCTGCAGAGGACGGAAAACATCTCGCCTCACCAGCATTTCCGCCAAGCGCTTACATAAGGCCTTCCTGCCAGCGGCTTCCTCAGGACATAGCCCCTGGTCCCTGAATTGAGTGGCCAAGGGACACATGTGCTTCTGCTTGCAGGCCAGCGTTTCAGCCATCTCACCCCCCACACACCCACACCCCCCCAAATCCTGCAAATCCACCCGAATGCTGCAGAAAGCAGAAAAGTCACTAAATGTATTTGGCCCCAACTTCACTCAACGGATGCAGTCAAAAAAGTTCACAAGGGTTCTTTGGGTTTATTTAAGCCAGTGCTCTTATTTTTAAAAGGGAAAACTGGGGCCCAGCTGGCGTGGCTCAGTGGCTAAGCAGTCGCCTATGAACCAGGAGGTCACAGTTTGATTCCCGGTCAGGGCACATGCCCGGGTTGCAGATTTGATCCCCAGTGTGGGGCATGCAGGAGGCAGCTGATCAATGATTCTCCTTCATCATTGATGCTTCTATCTCTCTCTCCCTCTACTTTCCTCTCTAAAATCAATAAAAATATTTTTTTAAAAAAGGGGGAAACGGGGCCCTATTAGCTGACCAGGTCAGAAGGCACAATACTGGTTTGTGGCAGAAGCAGGACTGGATGTCCTTCTGTCTTCAATCACACCCCAAAGATAGCTGCAAACTCTCCAATGCCTGGGGCAACCCAGTAAGCAGCCAACTAACCACTCTACTGATGGTAGATGGCATGCACGTGTGTGCAAGTATCTCCTGAGAAGATACAACTGACTGATAAAGTTTTTTTAATTTTCTTTATTGATTAAGGTATTACATATGTATCCTTATCCTCCCATTGTCCCCCCCACCCCCTCATGCCCTCACCCCCCTGTTGTCTGTGTCCGTTGGTTAGGCTTATATGCATGCATACAAGTCCTTTGGTTTATGCTGAGTGAAATAAGCCAGTCAGAGAAAGATAAATATCACATGATCTCACTCATTTGTGGAATATAATGAACAACATAAACTGAGGAACAAAAACAGATCCAGACACAGAGAAGCATCAATCAGACCGTCAAACCTCAGAGGGAAGGTAGGGGAGGGTGGAGGTAAGGGGGAGAGATCAACCAAACGCCTGACAAAGTTTTTATTTTTAAAATCCTACCTGTGAAGTGGTCTGTCTCCTACTCCCAGGTTTTGGTTGGGTTGCCACTCCTCATGGAGCTAGGGAGAGAACTTTCTGGGTTTTCCCTCCAGATACACATGCAGTGCTCTGGCCTTCTACTGGTACATCGCGGTCCTGCTGTGGGCGAGGTGGTAGGAAGAGAGGAGTTTCAGGCATGAGTCGCTGTTTCCTGGAGGAAAACAGGGAAGAAGAAGCACCAAGCCCTGTTTCCTGGGTCTTGCTCCCTGCCCCTGCTCCTTCACTTAACACCCAGGGGCAGGGCCCTTAGGGGGCTTCAAGTGTGGGATCAGGACAGATGACACGCTCAGCTGCAGAGCTGTAGACATGTGGCAGGAAAGCAGCTGCCTCTCTGTCAAGTAGGCTGTTATGGCCTCGAATGCCTTGTGCCCTTTCCATAAAACTCAACACATTGGCTAGGTAGTCCTCGGGGAAATGACTCTAAAAAGTGGGTTTGCAAGCTTCCCCATTAGGAGTACATTCTTTGGGTACGTTACTTAGGAAACTGCCAGCTCTTCTTTAGGCTTGTTTTATAAATTTCTGAGAAGAAACAGCTGTCCATATTCCCTCTGAAACGTGAGAGCAAACGGTCTGACGAAGGGGGTCTTCTATGGACAAGTAAATTGCACACTGAAATTATGGGGCAGCATTTTCTTGTATTTCTGCTAGTTTTTTGAGTTCTCAGATAAAGTGCAGAACCCTGAAATCATGGGGAAATAGAAAATAGCATGAATCAATTTTTCCCTATAAGGTGAATTAAAAAAAAAAAATCCACCAGGACTTAAGCAAACCAGGCTCATTGTAACTGCATCTAAGTGATGCTGGAGGTCATTGTCCAGGCACAAAATTTAGCCCAGCTGGCATGGCTCAGTGGTTGAGCATCAACCTATGAACCAGGAGGTCACAGTTCGGTTCCCAGTCATGGCATATGCCCAGGTTGCAGGCTCGATCCCATGTGGCGCGTGCAAGAGGCAGTTCATCAATGATTCTCTCTCATCATTGCTGTTTCTATCTCTCTTTCTCCCTTCCTCTCTGAAATCAATAAAAATGTATTTTTAAAAAATTAAATTTCAGTAAATAATTAAAATGATCTTCCTGGAATTATGGATGTCATACAAATATGAGTCTCTCCTTCCACTTTATTCTTGTTGACTTATCAATTCTGACTGAAATATTCCTTATGAAATCATATAATAATGTTTCAATCACTTCCATAAACAACATCAAAAACTTTTTTAAAGTGTTTAACCTAATCCATAAATAAAGAAATCCATAAAAGAAATGACATGCCACTTGAGGTATCAAAGAAGTGAACATTAAAATGTTAGTGCTGGTGAAGATGTAGTGAAATGAGAACACACACTAAATACTTGCACGTCTATAAATTGGTTCCATTTTTTTAAGTGAGCAATTTGGAAATACTATAATACATATTTTTGAACATTTAATTAGGCAAATGTTCATGCGTTTTGCACTGGTTTATCATTTAAAAATCTGTCTTAAGGGAATGATCAGAGAACACAAAGTGAATGTTCAAAGCTATTTAGTGAAGCATTATTTTCAATAGTGAAGACAAGGAGAATGTACCCCCCTAAGTGTAGAGGAATGGAAACTCCTGGAGTGTAGTACAGAGGTTGACTAATGCCATGGTGATCAGGGATGCTTATGGAAATAAGAAGTTTCCAGATTTATTCTTTACAGAATCTGATTCAGAATCTTCCGTCTCCCAGTTCTAAATGCTTTCTCCTCTACTGAGGCTCTTTAAGATTTCAGAACATAATGACACCTTATGGTCACTTCAGATGATGGGCACTGACTGTAAAGGAAGGAAAGAAGCACAGGAAACAGTTCAGGGGACAAGAGCAGTTTTAACCTGGAATCCGCCTTCAGCTTCTCTCGGGCTCTGTCTGTGTGACTGTCTTTGCTGAGTTTTTGGGATCACCAGAGGTGGGAGTTATGGGGATCCTCTGGGCTTAGGAACAAGAGCTATTCCAGCCAAGACATGTCCTTTCCTTCTCTCAGGCCTAATGGATGGAACTGTAGGCAGGTGCGTTAGACCTGATGGTCTCAGGCTTCTAGTAGCCTAATGTTCTGTATTCATCAATAAGGAGATGTATATTCCATTGTTCATCGGCTTCATTTTTTAAAATATATTTTTATTGATTCCAGAGAGGAAGGGAAAAGGGAGAGAGAGATAGAAACATCAATGATGAGAGAGAATCATTGATCAGCTGCCTCCTGCATGCCCCCTACTGGGGATTGAGCCCTCAACCTAGGCATATGCCCTTGACTGGAATCAAATCTGGGACCCTTCAGTCTGCAGGCCGACGCTCTATCCCCTAAGCCAAACCATCCAGGGCCATTAGCTTCATTTTGTTAGTAAAGGGCACAATAATTAATATATGCTTTCTGGATCACTGCAACATAGCTTAACAAGTTTTATAAACTTTCAGTTGGAGGCTTTTCACAGATTAGTGTCCTATTCTGACCCTAGTATTCAGATTCTAGAAGTGCACAAATCATGAGAGTATAGCTTGATAGATTTGTACAAAATGAAAGCACCCCTGTAACCATTAGATTTTTAAAAAGTAGAACACTGCTAGAATCCCAGAGTCTTTCTCACGCCCCTTTCAATCATTACTCACCAAGAGTAACTACTATCCTGACCTCTAGCAGCATAATAAGTTGGTTTTGTATGTGTTTGAACTTAACGTAAATGGAATATGCACTTTTTTTTGCTTGGCTTATTTCACTCAGTACTACATTTGTGAGATTCATTCATATTGTGGTGTGCAGTTGTGTTTTATTTTCATTAGTTTAGTATGCTAATGAACCACAAGTTATCCATGTTATCATTAATGACTGCTTTGATTACTTCTAATGTTAGGTTATTTTCAACTTCTGGAACAGTGTTGCTATGAACATTCTAGGCATTCTTTTGGTACACGTGTTTACACATTTTTGTTGAGTATATTCCTAGGAGCAGAACTGCTGGATTATAAATTATACATACACTCAATTTTAGTAGATGGGCTAACAATTTTCCAAAGTGGTTAATCAGTTTGCACTTTCCCCAGAAGTGCATGAGAGTTTCACTTGTCTCACATCCATGCTCCACATTTGGAATTCTCAGTTTCAAAACAATTTTTCATTCTGGTGAGTATATGCGATATTGCACTGTGGTTTTAATTTGTATTTCCCTGATGAATAATGAGGTTGTTGTCTGTTTATTTGCCATTTGGCTTTCCTTATTTTGTGAAGTGCTTATTCAAATTTTTTGTCCATTTTCTAGAAATCTGCGTTGTCCTTTTTTTTTTTTTTTTAGACTTTTCAGAAGCTCTTTATATATTCTGGCTATGTCTTTTGTTAAATATATTAATTGGTAAAAGGCGAAAGATTTATGCGATCTGAAGAGAAACCAGAGTATGTTAAATATATTAATTGGAAATATTTTCTCTCCTCTCTTAGGATGAAGATGGACAATAGTTCTTAATCTCAATGAGGTTCAAATTATTATTCTCCTTTATGATTCACTTAAGAGATCCAGGCCTCTCTAAAATCAAGATACTCTTCTTTATTATCTTCTAACAGTTTTATTAATTTTCCCACTTATTTCAAAAATCAACAGGATTTAACTTATGTCTATGGTGTGAGGTAGCTGTCAAGATCCTGATTTCCCATATAGATTTTCAGTCGACTTGAATTCTGCTTACTCTTGGCTCATTTGTTTTGTGACTTTTACTTTTAGCCTTGTCTGCTTCCCTGTCACTGTGTCCATTTTGAACTCTTTTCTCTGTGCCACTCATTTAAACTGCCTTCAAGGGGCCCTTCTTGGGTCTATTAGTCATGGCTTCTGCATAAAACCCCTTGTTTGGGCAGATTTTTGTTACTAAGTCTTTCCACAGTTGTGAGAAATGAACCTCAGTAATGTAAGATGTTAACAACAGAGGAAGCTGGATGAGGAATGGGCAGGAATTCTCAATGGTAGCTCTCATCATTGATGTTTCTATCTCTTTCTTGCTCTCCTTTCCTCTCTGAAATCAATAAAAATATATTTAAAAATTTTTTTTATTTTATTTTTTTTTTTTTTATTTTTTTTTCTTTTTTTTTTAATTAAATCTTTATTGTTCAGATTATTACATTTGTTCCTCTTTTTTTTCCCCCCATAACTCCCCTCCTCCCAGTTCCCGCCCCACCCTCCGCCCTCACTCCCCACCCACTGTCCTCATCCATAGGTGCACGATTTTTGTCCAGTCTCTTCCCGCATCTCCCACACCCCTTTCCCCCCCAGGAATAGTCAGTCCATTCCCTTTCTATGGCCCTGATTCTATTATAATCAACAGTTCATTCTGCTCATCAGATTATTTATTCACTTGATTCTTAGATTCACTTGTTGATAGATGCATATTTGTTGTTCATAATTTGTATCTTTACCTTTTTCTTCCTCTTCCTCTTCTTAAAGGATACCTTTCAGCATTTCATATAATCCTGGTTTGGTGGTGATGAACTCCTTTAGCTTCTTCTTATCTGTGAAGCTCTTTATCTGACCTTCAATTCTGAATGATAGCTTTGCTGGATAAAGTAATCTTGGTTGTAGGTTCTTGGTATTCATCACTTTGAATATTTCTTGCCACTCCCTTCTGGCCTGCAAAGTTTCTGTTGAGAAATCAGCTGACAGTCGTATGGGTATTCCCTTGTAGGTAACTGAGTTACTTTCTCTTGCTGTTTTTAAGATTCTCTCTTTATCTTTTGCTCTTGGCATTTTAATTATGATGTGTCTTGGTGTGGTCCTCTTTGGATTCCTTTTGTTTGGGGTTCTCCGCGCTTCTTGGACCTGTAAGTCCATTTCTTTCACCAGGTGGGGGAAGTTTTCTGTCATTATTTCTTCAAATAGGTTTTCAATATCTTGCTCTCTCTCATCTTCTGGCACCCCTATAATTCTGATGTTGGTACGCTTGAAGCTGTCCCAGAGGCTCCTTACACTATGTTCGCATTTTTGGATTCTTTTTTCATTTTGCTTTTCCGGTTGGGTGTTTTTTGCTTCCTCGCTTTTCAAATCATTGACTTGATTCTTGCGCTCCTCTGGTCTGCTGTCGGGAGTCTGTATAATATTCGTTATTTCAGTCCGTGTATGCTTAATTTCTAGTTGGTTCCCCAATATAAGATCGAGGGTCTTATTAGTTTTCTTGTAGATCTCATTAAGTTTATCGGTGGCTTCTAAACAGTTCTTGAGAGACCTTAAAAGTGTGGTTCTGAACTCTATATCTTCCATTGACAATTTTGTCCTGTTTCTTTGTCTCCGCATTTTGTTATGCTTCCTTGGTGCACCCCCTAGTGGTCTTTGTTCGCAGTCTTATAGTTAAATCTTGATTGTTGTAGCTAATTCCAGGGAGGGTTTGACCTCCAGGCCAAGTGGCTATGAGAATCAGCTGTGTCAGCAGTGAGAGAACTTCTGTCCTCTAGGGAGGTGCTAATCTGGCGTTTGCCTGAGGCTATCCGGCAAATGCCTCTGTGCAGGGCTTGGGCGGGGTGGGTCGCACAGGATCAACAGGGTGGGCCGGAGAGAGCAGTTATGGCGGCTCTCAGTCCTGTCCCCAGGGGCTCTGCCTCTCTGAGTCCCAGCACCCGCTGCAAAGCTCAGAGAGAAAGCTGCACTCGCTCTGACCGAAGCCAGACAGTCCCGCTTCTCCCGTTTGAGTCAGGGTCCCTAAAGACTCGCCCGGATCTGGAGCTCAGAGTCTGCGACTCCCTCCCGATTGAAAACGCCAACCTCGCCCTCCGCCGCCAGCCCGCTCCGCGCACTCCGCACCTCAGAACTTGACTTCAGCACTGCGCCTCCTCTGAGTGTCCGTATGCGTTTCTCTTTCCTCCTAGTTGTAGGACTTCCACTCAGCCAGCGTTCCTGTGGTTCTGGGTGATGTCCCTTCCGTTTTTTGGTTTCACTTTTGAAGTAGTTGTTCAAAGCAGCAAACTCCGGCGTTAACCTATGCCGCCATCTTGGTTCTCCTCCAAATTTTTTTTATTAAAAAAAAGTTTGTTTAAGAAATTCTGCCTCTCTAAAAGAAAGCAAAAGAGTCAATCCAGCATTCAGGTACAAGTTTGTTCTTGATTTTTGTACTTGCTCCTCAGTTAAAGCCTCAATGTTGCCCTGGCCGGTTTGGAACAGTGGATAGAGCCCTCAGACTGAAGGATCCTGGGTTTGATTCCAGACACATGTGGGAGGCCCCCAAGCGGATTGATATTTCTCTCTGTTGCTCTCCGTCCCTTCCACTCTCTCTTAAAAAAAAAAAAAAATCAATGAAGAGTATCCTCGGGGGAGGACTAACAAACAACAACAAAAAAGCCTCAAAGTTGAAGTCAGATATGTGTCTATTTTTTAAGGTTTGCTTTCTTCCCCAATGTTGATCAAATCTTAATATATGGCACAGATTTCAACCACTGTCATTCATTCAGGACAACATTCTGGCTGCATTGCATAATCACCACCATGGTCTCGGTTCAGCAGCCATGACTACGAAACCCTGTGGGGTGGATAATAGTAGCAACCAGCAGATGAGGCTGGCTTCTTCCCACAGCCATCCTGAGTTATAAAGTTTATTTCAACCATGTCTTACAATTTCCTTACCAAAACATAATTCTATCCAGATAGTCTGGATAATGCTCAGGTTCTTGACACAGATGTTTTCTACAATAGTTAATGAGGGTGTCATTCTACAATTTGGTGTTTATTGAGTTCTTATATTGTGGTAGCCCCTGGCCTACATCTAAAGTGCCTCATCACAGAGTATATACCAAGGATGGCCAACGTACAAGCTCTCTGAGGATGACCACATTGTAATGCTATTTTGTTCCCTAAGTGCCTAGAATGTTCCATGTCATAAAAACACTCTGTCCATGATATAGGGATGACTGTACCATGCAGTGGGAAAAGCAAGGGCTTTGAATGGATAGATCTGGAATTTAGTCCTACCTCTAACATTTACTTGATGCTGTACCAGTTACCTGAACCTTCTGGGTCTCACTTGTCTCACCTGGAAATGCGGGTCCTGATAGTCCCTTGGAAGCACTGCTGGATTGGAGAGTGGATGTGACAGGCCAGGTACATCACAAACTTTCAGGAAGTAGTTTCTTAAGATGACTTCCTGATGAACCAAGAGCTGTGTTAGGGATTTACACAAGTGACTAAAACATAACTCTAAAAAAACAATGTCTTCTTTAGGCGCTCCTGATTTAGGGGGCAAACACAGCTGGGCCAAAGCATTACAACCATTCAGTGGGGAAAGCAACCAGCTCTGAGTAGCTCCTCAAAACCACTTGAATCAAATCACTGTCATTACTGTGGATATAACAGAGGGGGGATATACAGTAACACATTATCACCGATTAATAATTGAACATGGGGAAAATCCACACCACAGGAGAAACCAAGATGGCGGCATAGGTAAACACCGGAAATTGCTGCCTCGCACAACCACTTCAAAACTACAACTAAAAGACAAAACAGACATCATCCAGAACCACAGGAAGGCTGGCTGAGTGGAAACTCTACAACTAGAAGGAAAGAGAAAAGCACACTGAGACTCAGAGGAGGTGCGGAAGTAAAGTGCAGAGGTATGGAGGCGCACTCAGAAAGGGCTGGCAACTGAGGACTCGGTTGTCTTTTTCAATTGGGAAGGAGACACAAGCTCTGACTGCTCTGAACTTTAGTTCCAGGCGAGTCTCTGGGGACCCAGACTCATATGGAGAGAAACTGGACTACCTGGCATCAGGCAGAACTTGAGGGTGGCTTTCTCTCAGAGGTGCTTGCAGCAATTACTGCGGGACACTGAGACCTGGGCCTCTTAGGGCAGGCTTGAGGATCAGCCATAGCTGTTTGCTCCACCCTGTTGATTCCCTAAGACCCTGCCCCACCCAAGCTGTGTGCAGAGGCTTTTGCATATGAATGGCCTGGCCCTTTGCAATCTAAACTTACCTAACAAACTGCAGCTGGGTCAGAGAGACCCAGAACATCCAAAAGAAGGTCCAAAGCCCCATAGCAGCTTTCATTGCTTCACAGCTGGGTCTCATCTGGGCGCCTCCAAACCCCAAACAAGGAAGAGAAATCTGCAGATCTCTCCATAGCTGCTGCTGGGTAGCCTCAGGCAGAGGCTAAATTAGCACATCCTTAGAGATCCAAGAGCCAGTGTACCCAGGGGTTAGAGTGGGACCATCCAGATTACAACTCCTCAGATCTGTAAGGGGAAAGACTCAGTGAGCACCAAAGCCCCACTGAAGCAAGTTTTGCCCCAGAAGGGTGTCTCCAGCACAGAAGTTCTCCCATCATAGACACAGCTGACTCTCACAGCCAATTGGCCTGGAGGTCAATTCCTCCCAGTGATACCAACTACAATCAAGGCTTACCTACAACAAGACTGTGCACATAGCCCACAAAGGGGTGCACCAAGAGTGTCCACCTCAGGTAATTGGGGAGGCTGGGCCACTGGGCCCTATAGGACACCTAGCACAGAAAGCCACTCTGTCAACACAGGGAAGCAGCCAAAATGCAGAGACAAAGAAACAGGTCACAAATGACAGAAATGGAGGAAAGCAAACTACTGGATATAGAGTTCAAAACCACGGTTATGAGGTTTTTCAAGAATTTTCTAGAAACTGCCGATAAATTTAGTGAGACCCTTGAGGATATGAAAAAGGACCAACTAGAAATTAAGCATATACTGACTGAAATAAAGAATAATATACAGAGATCCAACAGCAGATTAGAGGATCGCAAGTAAAAGATTTGAAATACGAAGAAACAAAAAACACCCAACCAGAAAAGCAAAAAGAAAAAAGAATCCAAAAATATGAAGATAGTGTAAGGAGCCTCTGGGACAACTTCAAGCGTACCAACATCCAAATTATGGGGGTGCCAGAAGAAGAGAGAGAGCAAGATATTGAAAATCTATTTGAAGAAATGATAGAAACTTCCCCTACCTGGTGAAAGAAATAGACTTACAAGTCCAGGAAGCACAGAGAACCCCAAACAAAAGGAATTCAAAGAGGATCACACCAAGACACATCATAATTAAAATGCCAAGAGCAAAAGACAAAGAGAGAATCTTAAAAGCAGCAAGAGAAAAACAGTTAGTTACCTACAAGGGAGTACCCAAATGATTGTCAGCTGATTTCTCAACAGAAACTATGCAAGCCAGAAGGGAATGGCAAGAAATATTCAAAGTGATGAATAGCAAGAACCTACCCAGCAAAGATTGCTCTACCCTGCAAAGCTATCATTCAGAATTGAAGGTCAGGTAAAGAGCTTCACAGATAAGAAAAAGCTAAAGGAGTTCATCACCACCAAAGCAGTATTATATGAAATGCTGAAAGGTATTCTTTAAGAAGAGGAAGAAGAAGAAAAAGGTAAAGATAAAAATTATGAACAACAAATACATATCTATTAACAAGTGAATCTGAAAATCAAGTGAATAATCTGATGAACAGAATGAACTTGTGATTATAATAGAATCAGGGGCATAGAAAAGGAGTAGACTGACAATTCTCTGGGAGAAAGGGGTGTGGTGGTTTGGAGGTGGGGAAAGAGACTGGACAAAAATCGTACACCTATGGATGAGGACAGTGGGGGGGGGGGGTACGGGCAGAGGGTGGGGTGGGACCCGGGTGGAGGGGAGCTATGGGGGGAAAAAAGAGGAACAACTGTAATAATATGAACAATAAAGATTTATTAAAATTAAAAATAATTGAACATGGGCCCTGGCTTGTGTGGCTCAGTTGGTTGGAGTGTGGACAGGTCCTATTCTGATCAGGGCACATGTCCAGGTTGTGTGGTTCCATCCTGATCATGGCCAATTGATGTTTCTCTGTTTCTCTCTCCCTCCTCCTCTTTCTAAAAATAATGAAAAACATAATCCTCTGGTAAGGATTTTTTTTAAAAGTGAAAGACCTGCTATCATAGACTCAAAGAGATGCCATCTGAGACAACTGGCCCAAGATAGATGTGTGCCTAAGAGGACCTTGGACCTTGCCGCTGCTTCTCAGGCATGGAAAAGGAGGAGGGATAAGAGAAGGGTGTGTGTGTGTGTGTGTGTGTGTGATATTTTCATTCTCTAACTCCTTCGACAAATATGTATCAGGCTCCTTCCTTTGCACAGGGCGCTGAGTTAGACAATGAATATTCATCCACAATCAACCCTCTGATCAAGTCAGACAATGAATGTGCTTACACTAGTAAAAAAAAAAAAAAACAGTACGAAGTGCTATGAAAATTGCCTAAGATAAACTGTGCCTGGCTTAAAGATTTCCTGATAGCTAGACCTCACTGCATAACTAAAAGGATACTGAACAAATATTGACTATCTTCCAGTCACGAACCTAGAATGAATGGGCTTGGATAATGGCGTCCACTGAAAAGATTGGTTGAACCCCCTGAATGAATGTGCCTTCCCCGAAGGCTGTGGAATTTGATGGAAACCGCGATGGACCCAGAGTCCAAAAGGCTATTTAACATGCTGCCCATTTGCCATATTAGAGCCAGGTTTCCAAAGCTAAAGCGCCAGGAGCGATCAAATACATCACTCAGATGACTTTGCCTTCTCTCAGCACTCTGCTCTTCTCTCTCGTGCCCTCTTTCCTCCTGATCCACAATCACTTTTGCTTAAATTGCTTAGAAAAACTACCCAACTTCTCCTTTTCCTTTGGCTACAGAAATGTGGTGCATCGGACCTAACTAGTTTCTAGAATAATTTCTCCTGCCTGTTCATTCACCATGTGCTAGGTGATTAGGTGCAACTATACTGTATCAGACATCGGTGTTGGGGCAACTAAACTCTGCAGAAATCCGAGGCCATAATCAACATTTAAGTAAATAGTGTTGTTTCTTCAATATGGAAAACAAGTATCAGTCTATGAAAGTTAGTTCTGATAAATTATTCACATATTAGTTCTAGAAAACCACCAAAAATGCTGTTGCAGTTGCATTTTCACAAACACACACACACACACACACACACACACACACACCCCAGAATGTAGAAACAAAATGTAGCTTTTTTCAAACTGTAGCTTAATATATTCCCTTTGATTGTTTATAATATAAATTATCCTTGTATATCAAGTATAATACAGATTTTCTTAAACATTGAATAAGCCATGGCTATGGGTTTTGGATATAAGCAGACAATGGTTAGAGGAAAAAGATCTGGTTTCTAATGCTTAAGCAAATTCAGCTTCAATGCCCATATCATGATTATAAAATCACTTTATAACCACTAAATTCTGTTATTTCGAATATATGGTAAACTGCTAAAAACTAAGTTAACTAGAATAAAATCTAGGAGTTCTTCCAACAAAGCCATAGTAAAAAAGAAAATTATATTGCTTTAAATCAACTTTAAAAGTCTACCATAGCCAAACAGTTTAGAAAATTTACTTGTAATTCTTACATTTTTTCTTAAATATATTGTTATATTTTGTGTTAATTATTATGACTAAAATTGCATATAACTATATAGACCACATTACTTTTGTGATGAGAATAATTATTTCAAGCTATTAATTTGCCAGGATGCAACACAACTAGTTAAAAGGTGCAAAGAACTTTATTTAACGAGAAGAAACTCCACGCAATGAGAAGGTGCAAATAAAAACTAAGGTCAATTGGTTTCCCATCACATAACATATCACTGGTTTCAGTTCAAATGCCTAATGCTATTATGAGTCACCAAAGCAAATATTGTTTTATTGCACTGTCTGCAGAATAACACTCTTAATTATCTTCATTCCAATGACTTTTAAATTGTTGGTTTACCTCCACTATTTTCTAGTCTATTTTGGTCTAAACTTTTTTAATTCTCATAAAGTGTAAGATTTCTCCAGGAAATATGTAATGCAAAAGTTTACATTTTTAAAATCACCTAGATGAGGACCACTCCAAGTCCCAACAGATCTTGTTAAAATTAGTGTGGTCATATTAAAAGAGTTTTGGGGCAGAAGAAAGTGGCTAACTGTTCTCTATTTCTGAGCGCCATAAAACAGGAAAACACGCACTTGGGATTTAAATTTTAAGAAGTAGAGGAAGAATTTCTCAGGAGTGCCAGGAATGAGCTAACTAATGTCTACTTACTTTAATGTAATGGAGAGAGCAGCAGGGCTGAGACTGGGAACTGACTCTGTGGTGTATTTCTGTGTTGGAGGAGGAGGGACTTTGGGACATGGTGAGGTAGACCGGGTGGGACGCGTGGGGAGAAAGTTCTGGAGGATGTGCACCCGATGTCAAGAGGCACATTTCTCACTTTGATCGTGGAGAATGCATTTCAGTTGCTTTCCCTCAGTGAAATACAGGGTGCTTGGTAGGGTCCTGGGCAGGCTGGGGAGTGGGCATCCAGGACAGCTGGGAGGTCTCCATCTGTCCTGTCTGTGGGGCTCAAAGGGAGGGAGGCCAGAAGAGGCTGCTGGGGGAGGTGGAGTCCTGCTTTACCTAAGCCAGACTTTGCACAGCATCAGGGAGGAGGCTGCTCTCTCCTTGTAGGTCCCAAAGCTATGTAAATGGCCATATATACATACATATATATATATATATATATATATATATATATATATATATATATATATATGATTTTAGAGAGAGGAGAGAGAGAGAGAGAGAGAGAGAGAGAGAAACATCGATAAGAGAGAAACTTTGATGGGCTGCCTCCTGCATACTCCCCTACTGGGGATTAAGCCTGCAACCCGGTCATGTGCCCTGACTGGGAATTGACTCATGACCTCCTGGCTCATGGGTTGATGCTCAACCACTGAGCCACACTGGCCGGGCATGGCCACACTTTTAAAAATCATATCTGAAAAAGGAAGCTGGGTTCTCCTCTGTTTCTGCCTCAGCTAAGTGTACCCAGCCAGCCCTGTTCCCCACCCTTGCTTCCTTCTCGACTTTCCCAGAGCACATGCACAGCTGTTTTATGGGAATACACTAGTTTGCACATCTGTTTCTCTGCACCGCTTTGAGACTTTTTATACAGAGACAGGTCTTCCTATTGTAATAGAAGCTTAGGAAATGTTTTGTGTGTGTGTGTGTGTACATCTATATATACATGTATGTATGTGTATGCACATACATACACTATTATAAACACATATATACACATACAAAAAACAAAGTCATTGCAATTCTGCAAACATCAATTTTTCTTATCTGGGTTAATGATGCTGCTACTGATGATAATACGATGTCAATGTACTGGGGTGAGTATTTTATAAATATCATCTCATTTGTCTCAATCCTGTGAGACAGAGCACCGTATTGTTCCTAGTTTTAGAGGCAAGGAGACCAGGGCTAATAGAGGATGGAGGATTTCCCCAAGGTCACACACAGAGGAAGAGGCAGAGCTGAAATTCATACTGGGATTGGTCACAGCCAAGGGGGCACCTTCCCTTTACACCCTTTTTGTAATCTCACATGTCCCCCCAGCGGCCTCCAGCTCCAATGCCATGACCCATGGGATATGACTATCTCACTGGATGATCAGATTGATGACTTCCTCTGAAGGTGTTAGGAAGGTAGGTACAAATGTCCAAGACTCTTCTAGATAGCATGTGAGGAGGGACATGGGGGTGCGGGTGGCGGGCTGACTCTGGTCCACCTCACCCACTCCCGTGGACCTTCCTCGACCAGCAGTGTGTTCGCATGTATGCCTGTGTGTATGCGTTTGTATCCTGCCTTGTCAAAGGGATCCTAAGCAACTTAAAGATTTTGTAGCAATACAACACAGTAAAAGAAAATGTATGTATATTAGAAATTAAAAACCAGCAGCTATGGATGAGGCTAATATAGAAACATATTTTAAAATTCTGTGTACTTGCTGAGGGGGGCCCTAAATTGGGCTCTAATCTTCCTTTAAATTTCAAAGTGAAGCGGGGAGCCTGGCCAGTTACATGATTGACAGTGTCCATAGTAAAACCAACCATTTCTGATACTAAGACCAGGAAGAAAATTCTACCTAAGAAAATTGTTCCCATTGTTGTGGAGAATATCCTCCCAATAGACACAGCGTCTGTCTCCTCAGGGTCTTTCTATTACTCCGTGATTGAATAAAAGGCCATTTCCTACTGTTTGCAGTTCTGCCAGGAAAGTGCCTCTGGCAACACTAAGATTCCTGTTAGAAAGAAAGATCTGAATCTGCTTTAACATCTAAAAAACAAATTATTGGGCCTCTTGTTTCTGCTCCAATGGCCTGATTGTGCACATGAACTTAACCCAATGCCTGGACCACCGAGGCTGTGGGCTTCCCCATCCCTCCCACCTACAGAGGCTGCACCAGGCTCAAGGAACCTGAAATGTGCCCCTTCCCTTCTCAGCAGGGGTCTTGTAACAGGGGTGGCTCACTGTCCAAAGCCGAGTACTCTATTTGCTGGCTCTGTCTTCTTTTTGCCCCACCTATACCCCAAAGAGAGCCGGGAGCTTTACTGACGTAACTCATCCTCATCTCTTGCAGAGAAGTCTCCAAGACCACAGTTTATTTTGCTTTGCTGTCTTCAGAGTGGCAGGATGTCTTGCTCTGATGTGTATTTTGTTGAAATGTGGCTTATAGTTTGGTCACACTGTCTCATCTTCCTAATTTTGTTTTCACTCAAGCTTTTGCATATATACAGTGGGCTGTGAATTAGATGACTGGGGTCCAAACCCTGGTACTGCCACTTCCTTTGTCCCTCTGTGGAATATGGCTGCCTTAACTCCTTGCTCCTGGATTTAAACTCACAGGTATTAATCGGTGTAATTTGGGTAGAAGCAACCATCACAGCTGTTGGCTCAGAGTGGAAGCTCAAGAAATACTTTTGAAAGAACAATTTGGAGAATGCATATTTCTTCTCTCATCCCTACATGGTTGCAAGCACCCAACAGAGGGTACACAACGATTGATGCTGTTTCATTTTGGGATATATTTGTCAGCAGGTTCAGGCTACCAATATACCTGATGAGAGTTCTAAGGACAAAGGGCATGAAAATCATTTGCCACAAAATAGTATCTAAAAATAGAATCTGAGCGGATTTGCCCTCTTTTGTGGCCTGATTTTCTAACCCTGACTATATTGAATTGTATGTCAAGAGGAAAAAAACAGTTTCACAATTAAAATTATAGTTCAAGTGCCTACTATTAAGTCATTAACTTTTATGTTTTAAAATTATAGAATAAATATAGCCTTGAAGCTACCTAAACCACAGCACTGTAATTCAAAGGCAAATCTATGGGAAAAGCCACACTGAGTATCATTTTTATTAGTTTTATATACTCTAAACTTTTATAAACATACTTAATAATATAACTTACAGGCCGAAACCAAACAACTAAACACACTATAAAAACAGCTCCCTTTCCCCGGAAACCTATATAACATTTTGTGTGTGTGTGGGTAAGTTTCATCTTAAAGATAAGTGTAACCTACTAACCCCTAAAAGTTGATATTTTTCATTTACCTTCATAATATTTCAAGTAAATTGATATTTAATCTTCTTGGGTTAGAACTGGCTCAGCTTTTAACCTTTGAAAACTTCATACCTTTTTATAATAAATGCTAACTAGGTTAAACCTGAAGTTTTTATTCTTTTACTAGAATCTTTGTTAACTACAAAATATAGGACTGCCATTACTTTTTCAATAAAACAAGTATTTTTAAATAATATTTTTCTGATTGTAAATTATTCTTTATAGAAAAATTAGAAAATGTGGAGAAGAATTTTCTAGGAATAAGTCATAAACTGAGGTGATGAAAGATCTTCAGATTTTGGATATACTCTTTTAAAACATAATAATTAATATTTATGTGTGTGTGTGTGTGTTTGCTTTTACATAAATGTTCTTGGCTTGGACATTGCAAATACCTGGCTGCCAACATTATTTTTTAATGTTTTGCTCATTTGTCTCTTTAAGAATATCTATGTACTTTTCTTGGCTAATTTTATTTTCCTAACTCTACATAGCATTACATTTATTTTCATGTTCTTTATCAAACTAACATTTCTTTCATTAGCTGATGCTTTATTGATGTCTCTTTCTTGCTATTCTTCTGCATGTTTCAGCATTCCATAAAAGTATGACGCATACAATATAATTTTAGTTGCCATGTAAGCCCAATAATGATGATAGAATAGATGTTTATACTTAATGAACATTTACCAGGTACTTGACACCTTGCATTGTTACAATGTCATTTAATCTTCCCAACCCTTCTTTGGGGATGGGTGTAACACTACTATCCCAACGTTACAGATGGTAAAATTGAAGCTCTGAGAAATTAAGCAACTTACCCACACATTTTGGTATCTATAGTTTGAAGGTAGAAATAATAGGACTTCTTCATGGATTTGATGTGAGATGTGAAAAAAAGGAGGAGTCAGGATGACTCCTGAGGGTTGGCTTGAGCTACTGAAAGAACGGAGTTGCTGTCCTTTGAATGAATGAACAAACAGGATCGAAATAGGAAGAAAGATGTTGAATTGGAGACATACTTGAAAAGCCTTAAAAAATGAAGGAGACAATAGTCCCTCTGTGAGTGAACTGAATGAATAAAATCTAAACATCTTGTCCTGAGTGATTTGGAGACATAAAAAAGACAGAGTGAAGGTGTAACAAAAACCTCATCATGCTAAACAAACCCTACAAATTGTTGAAGTTGTGTGCAGAAAATACTGCAATGTAGCCAGCAGCGTTTCCTTTAAATTACAGGATACGAGATTGGTATCTATTCTATGCACTAAGATACTATCGCAGTGGCTTAGTAATATCCTTCATCTTGATTTGGAGAGATACAGATGATTGACAATTGCAGTGATTCCCTGTGAAGCTCCATCTTTTTAAAGGAGAAAATATGTATTTTCTTTTATCACTAAAATGAAGAGAAAATAAAGAACTAGCAAGCCTGCATACGCCAAGATGCAGGAGTTTTTCCCAAGGAAGTAGGCTCCATGCCTGTGCTCATCTGGATAAACCTAACTAACCCAACTGATTAATCAAGTGTCTTGTATTTGGTAGCCTACCACCCCCCTTCCATTTCTGTGTAATTATGTTTCTTTAATGTTTTACGTTGCATGGCTTTGCCTTGTAAATAGTTCTATAATAAACGCTATAATTAGCTTAATAGCACTTTGACTACATTATATTTAAGGGTGTGCCCTCCTGCATCTTTTGGAGTCATGCCAAGGAGCTTCTGTGGAGGGGGAAACTTGTCAGATCCCCCCTAACAGATTAGTTGAAGGGTGGGAGGGGTAGGAGGGGGTGTAACCTTGGACTACAACTCAAAATGCTTCCCACATGTCTAATATTTGTCTTTAAGGTATACCACCAACAGGTTCCCAGGTTAAGGAAGGCAAACCAAGGGGGCCTGGAAGGGCAGGGCCCAGGTTGCCAGGTTCTCCTTGGAGACCTAAACAAGGGGCCCAGTGGGAAGTCTGAGGCTCCCATCAACGAAGCTTCAGGACATCCTCTCTCCCCTCCGATCTGTGGGGAATGAGGCCTCCAGTCCTGCTGTGGCTTTCAGGTCCTGGGGATAAATCATTTTCACTTCCATCCCTGGCAGAAGAGGTCTGCAATGCTGCTGGGGAAATGGGGACCACAGAGGGGTTGAGATTATTTTAGCACTGCTCTCTTAAAACTTCATTGTAAAGCTGCAGAGGTTCACAGGCACCACACTAGTAGAGCAGTTTTCCCTTTGGGGCATGTTCTAGAAGGAATTGCTGGAAGGAAATCCTCATGAATGTCCAAGTTCAATAGATCTGCCAGCCATTACTCAGGTTTATCTCTCACACCAGTCAGCCCATCATTACCTCTGAGTCTGCCCCTTGATAAAATCTGTTTGGTTGGTGATATGTTTCACCTAAGGAGATATTCTGATTTAAACACACATCTTCCTGTAAATCACCATATCTTCATTTTTATGGTTTCCATGGTGCCCTATTTACAGTCTAAACTTGGAAATAAATTCACCCACTTAAGAATGGACTGTCTAGCATGTGAAATCTATTTGGCATAAATGCCACTCATGAAGGAGGTGAGACTGTCCCTGTGGCTTCATTTGATCAAAACTAGAAAATAAGTCTTCCGGGGTCAGTCTCTGCCTTTTGAGGCCTTAAAACTCTTAACGATTTCACTTTGGTAATCTTTCGGCTATGAGAGGAGAGGTGGTATACACTTCTGCATGAGAGACTTTGAAAACCAAAGTCTATCTAATCATTCATTCATTCATTCATTCATTTATTCATTTATATATACACCTATTCATTCTAAATATATTTATTGAGTGTCCACAGTGCCAGGACCAAGAATATTAGCAGACCCCCTTGCATACCCCTCCTTGCCCTCAGAGGACTTCCAGTGTAGTGAAGTGGAGAGTCATATGATCTCATCAACTTTTGATAGCTATAAATAGAAATCATATTTGCTAGCAAGCAAGAAACCTTTTGAAGTAAACCAAATGTGGTTTTGCTTCCTGCAGCTTCTCCTTTCTGAACTTTCCAATCTTTTCTGGCCTAAGGTAGGTCCTGATATCTTTGAAGTCATGTGGTCATTAAATCAAATAAGTCAAACTTACAGCTCGGTTACAAAGATGGCATTAAGAAAAACGTTGCTATATGATTATTAAAACAAGAACCATAAAAGCTAGCCCTCTGGCATTCAGTTTTACTCATACACATCACAGCTTGAAACAAATTGTTAAAAATTAACAATGTTGAAAAATTAGTAATGTTGTATTTTAAATACAATTCTTTAAAATCTGGTACTACATGTCCTGGGGTGATAGCACCCAAAAAGATCTGTACAGTCTTTAAAGGACATAATAATGCAATAAGCTATATTGGCAAAACTAATCAATCAATTGATGTTGTAAAGTGTGCCTACAGGAAATTAGACCCAGTGTTCTTTGAGGATCCATTCTGTAGAAAACTGGATGCAGTTAGTGGTGAAGGTGAAGTTCAGAGTCCCCACGATAGAATTGTGGATAATCTGCCTCCAGCCTGTGATTTGTTGGAAAAGGCCTGTTCCCTTCATAGGCCACTTGAAATATGAGGGTGTGTGTTGTTTAAAATTTTAATATGATATTTTAATACAAAATAATAATTATTATTGTAAAAAACATAATATAGGCAATAATTTTTAAAATGTTAAAATTTACCAAACAGGTATGGCTCAGTAGATAGAGCATCGGCCAGTGGACTGAAGGGTCCCAGGTTCAATTCCGGTCAAGGGCATGTACCTTGGTTGCGGGCACATCCCCAGTGGGGGGCGTGCAGGAGGCAGCTGATCGATCTCTCTTATCGATATTTCTAACTCTCTATCTCTCCCCCTTCTTCTGCGTAAAAAATCAATAAAATATATTTAAAATAAATAAATAAATAAAATAAAATGTTAAAATTCCCTAACCCTGGCCTATATCCTTCATTCCAACTCAACATAGCCACTGTTAGCCATTTGTGTTTTTCTAGAACTTATTTAACACAAGAAAAATATGATAATGAGATTTAAAATACCTAAGAATAGACAATAAAAAGCAAATTTTCCACCCCCTTTGTATTTTACTAGCAGTTCCACTTGCCAAAGGAAACTACTACTTTGAACCACTTCTCTCTTTTATTTTTTTCTAATGGTTACCTCCATACATCTGGATATTTTGCTTTACCTGTCCTTTTTGATTTGTCAACTTCTAGTCATATCAAGTAAATGAGAAAAGAGAGCTCACTTGACTTACTTTCTCTTCTCTTTCCACTCCTTCCCAACCTCATGTTTATTTTCAGCTGTATTGGTTAATTTTATCCATTAAAAGAACATACTTAATCCTCTATTTTTTGATCCACTAGTTTTAGACTGTCTGTCTTGACCTTCTACTGTGTGATTTGAGGAATTTAGAGCCCCTACCTGTCCCTTCACCTGTCTGCTTCTCTACATACAATGTTCTTGACTTTTATATGTGTTCTTTAGCTATAATTAAGTCTTGACATTTCCATAAGTTTGCTTTTAAAATTCAAAACCAACAACCGACGTTATCATCGACCCTTCTACTGAATTTTTTAATTCAGTCATCATACTTTATGACTCTTGCTTGTTCTTTGAGGTCTTTTTTCAAAGCAGCTTTTTTTTTTTAATGGATGCAATATCTTTTCAAAACTCTAAACAGAATTTCTGGAGTTTCTTTTATGTTCAATAAATAAGCTCTGAGGTTGGTTGGTCTCTTTCTCCATCTTGCTCCTACTTTCTGGTGCCATTGTTTATCACTGAATGTCTGGTGGTCCTTCATTGTATCTGTGCCCAGCTGCTATCTCTCCACCAAAATCTGCTCTTCTTCCTGGTTCATGGCTAGACTTTTTTCCCAGATGTGCTTGCAGTTATGTGTTCTACCCAAGGTAATGAGCCTCCTTTAGGTGAGTGCTTGTGAGAGCATGAACATGACTCCTCCATGATCTCTTTCCCTCTTTCTGAGGCTGAAGTGGCCCTGACCACCACGAGTTGATTATGGCTTAGCTTCCTTGATTCATGAGAAGAGCCATCCACGAACAGGATGGCTTGTAATAGTGATATGAACTTGCTATGTTTCTTAGCCGCTGAATAATTGTTAGGCATCTTGTTACCACATCTGATCCTACCCTCACTCACACAGTAGCCTAATAAAGAAGCTTGCATGGATTGGATGGCTTCTAGATGTGGGTACTGTTTTCCCTCCAAACCTTTTCCCAAAAGAAAGGGCAGACTGTAAGAAATGTGTGTGCCTATAGGGCGTGTCGACTGGCAGGCTTTCTTCAGGGTATCTTGGCAGGAAGCTGGCAAAACATCTCTTTTCATTATGCCAAAATAAAGCTCTGGGTACCCACAGCCACTCTCGCTTCCATAGATCCCCCCAAGCAACATTTTCTTTGGAGAGCAACCATGTGATTTTAATCTGAGACTAAAGGTCCTCCTCATTTGTGAGGGGTGTGGGTAGAGGAGGAAGGTGCATTTGTGTAAATGTTCCAGAAACAATCCTTCAACAAACCACTTCCATTTCTGCCCATTTTTCACTCACTCCTGCTCTCTGTTGCCACTCCTGTTCTTGGAGCATCTCTCTTGCTTGCCCACCAAGAATGCTTCCCATGCCCACTGCTCCTTCAGGAACTTGCTGACCTGTTCTGCCCAGGATGCCACTCTATTTGACTCCTTCTGCTTCTCATCTTCCAGAAATTAATTAGTCTCTCTGGTCTGCTGATGTTTCTTCTTCCCCTTTCTCTAGAGTTCAATGATTTCCTTCTGGGGTTTTTGTTGTTGTTATTATTATTGTTGTTGTTGTCATCACACTAGTAGTCTGGAAGAAAGGTGAGTAAACATTTATATTTATTCTGTCATTTTGTACATAAAAGCAGAGCTCATTTTCAGAAGAACAGAGACTTTATGGGGAGAAGGAATCTGAATTCACTCTTCTCATGGAGGTCTTAGAAATTAATATTAAGGAGCAAGTTGTTCTGTAATCATACCCATTAGAAAGTAATAGTAACCAGTAACCCAATGCCCCCTACTTCGCTGGCCTGTATGTACAAATACAGTCATTTCAACATGAATGTCCAATCCCTTAGCTGCACTGTGGGAGCCCCAATTCCTTGGAGCTCACTTTCTTCCAAACATGTCTGCTAATTGACAAGAGGCATTTTACATGTTTTCTTGAATCAGTATAGTTGTTTTTGGCCAAGCCGGGGCTCTGCTACTGCTGGCCTTGACCAAACAACATGACTGCTACCTCAAGGCTATTAGAGCTGGAATTCAGCCCCTCCTGGCTGAGCCACTGTGGTCCCAGTGCCAGGAGAGCTGGCATTCCACTGCCTCCTCAGAGGGGACACCTGCCAACTCCAGCTGGCCAGATGATCTTGCGAAGTCAGAAGGCATACATTCCTTCCTTCTCTGTTATTCTCAATTAGAAAGGCTCTCTCTCACAGCAGGGTTGCTTTCACCCTAGAAATTTCAGAAAATTTCCAGGAACAGCCATCTTTCTAAAATGAGCTGACTGTGGCACCCATCAGCATGAGTTGCCTTCTTGATGCCAACTACCACCTTTTGACTAATAATGCTCTTGAGCTTCACAACAGTGCTGGGCACTGTCTTATGAGGGGATGCGGCAGATACTCCTTGTTCAGTTCATCTCTTGCTGGTTGAAAACAGGGAGGGTCGGGGGAGACAGTGGTCTCATAGTGGATAACTTGGGCTCAATGCACTAAAGGGTTTAGTGAAGCAACTCGTTCAATTCACATGAACAACAGCTCATTTGGGTAGCAACGCACACAGAAATTCCAACCCGTCTGGTTCCGAGGATCTGTTGTTGTCTGGCTCATTCTGTGCCTCTCCTTCCCTTGGCACAGAAGCTGGTTTCTGTCACCTCCCCCTCCCCCAAACCATCAGTGTTGATATGTCTAAGCACTAAGAATGGGTGGGATTCAAGTGTCTCCCACCCCCAAAAGGAGCTTCCTTAGTCCCATTAAATCAGTAAATGGAAATAGATCTGAGCGGAGACAGTGTCACTTTAGGCCACATACAGGATTCCTGGGCTTGAAAGAAGTTTCTCTCTCTCCAGACATCGTTTATTCTTCCTCTTGTGATCATCTATGCATTACCAATTCCCCCAGAATCTTGGGGATAACTGAATCAAAAAGCAATTCTCAAATATTAGGAAAGCCCACTAGTAGCCAGATAGAAAGAGCCCCATTATATAAAGTGCTCCCACCTGGGCTATGAGTAAGGCAATGTCTAGAGACTTTAAGCCTGTGCTCAAGTTTCCAGGTCATGGGGCACTATTTTCCCTACATGGGTGTCGGGGAAGGTGGCGGGTTAGGACCCCCAGGAGTCAGGGTGCCCAGGCTCTTTTTTATCTGCTAAAGTGGTTGAAGACCATTCCAATAGACAGCCAAACTCCACGGCCTGCCAAGCTCACCCACAACTTTGAGAATTTCAGCCATTTTGGACTCAGTATCTTCATCAAGAAAATAATGGATATGGACTAGATCAATGGTTTTCATCTTTTAAGCTGCAAAACCCTTTCTTCAAACAAAATCTATGTGGAAGTACAAAGTACAAAGCATATAAAAGCACAGTGCTCAGAGTAAAATAAGAGTGGGAATTCTGGAGGTGGCCTGCTCCCTCTTGCCCCTGGGCATTTCAGGAGCCTCTGAAGCACCCCGGGTTCTATGGAACACAACTTGAAAACCACTGCTCTAGAATATCTTTAAGGCCGTTTTGAGCTCTAACATTCTATGACCTCAAGTAATGGTGGGAAAAAATCTATCTTTGTTCTAGAGAGTAAGCACCATATTGGGTTTCCCGACGAAATGCCCTGAGGTTTCATTAGAGCTTACCCAGCGAAGGTGCTCAGCACTGTACACAGAACTCAAGAAGAGCAATGATATGGTACGGTGATTCCAAGCCCACATATGGCCTAAGGCAGAGGACCTGGGTTCAAGTTCCAACTTCATCGCCTATTACTCTGTGTATTAGTTTGCTGTAACGAAGTACCACAACTGAGTGGCTTAAACAGCAGAAATGTATTGTCTCACAGTTGTGGAGGCTAGAAATCCAAGATCAAGTTGTCCACAAGTTGGTTCCTTCTAAGGGCTGTGAGCAAGAATCTGTTCCATGCCTCTCCGCTAGCTTCTGGGGGTTTACTAGTGATCTTTGTTGTCCCTTGGCTTGTGATCACCCTGATCTCTGCTTTTATCTTCACGTGGTCTTCTGTGTGTGTGTGTGCGCGTGCGCGCACGTTTGTGTCCAAATTCCTCCTTTTTAGTAGAATAGTCTTACTCTACTCCAGCTTGACCCCATCTTAACTAATTACATCTACAAAGACCCAATTTCCAAATAAAGTCACATTCTAAGGTTCTGAGAGTTAGAATGCCAACTATAAATCAAGGGGCTGCAGTAGGGATGGAAAGAGAAATAATTCAACCCATCACATTCTATTACCTTGAACACAATATTTTACCTCTCTGTGCCTTAATTTCTAATATCTATGACTTTTGATTGTTGTGAGATAATAAGGCACTGAAGTGCTTAGCATAGCGAGCATTCAGTAAATGTTAGCTATCATCAAGAACATGCTTTTGTTTCATTTTCAATATTTTTGTGAAAGAGTGCCACTTGTTATTATTTTATTGCAGCAGTATGTGATGTCCATGTCCCTGGGGGACCATATATAGTGATGTCCTAGACCCTCATAATCATTACTTTACAGTTGCATGAAAACACCCTACAATTTTGTTGTCTCATGATACAGATTAATATATATATATATATATATATATATATATATATATATATATATTCTTCTCCCAGTAGACCTTTGAATCGGTAGCTGTGCGAAAACAGTAAATAAAAAACAACAACACTCAGTATTCAGCTAAAACCCACACATAGAGCAAGTGAGTAGGAGAGCTCCAAGTCCCTCTCACTCAGCCTTTTGAGTTCTCTGAAATTTCTGGTTGGTTGGTTGGTTTTGCTGTGGTATATCTTATCTTGTTATAATATTTTTTCTTTTTCTATATCTATCCCATATGCTAGCATACAGAAAAGTATTAATCCAGGTCGGTGCTCTGGACATATGTGATTCTTTTCGCTGCCTTGATGGACAATAATTGTGCATATGCTGTCAGTCTGTGTGTGACATCCTCACGTCTTGTGATTTTTGTACCCACCTCTTTTTCAGAGGATAAATATATTTGGACATACATCCAGAATTCTGCTATCTAACATAAAGAAAGGCATCCGGTGTTCGCTGTAAGCCTAATCCGAGATGTCTTCCTTGCTGACTGGGATGAAGGCAGCGTAAGTGGGCATGGCTGTTTGACAAATAGGTTTCCGATCCCTCAACACTCATCTCCAGGCCTTTAGAAATCAGTTTGACGTGGGATTTGTTTGCCTATGTGTATATTTGTCATTTCTGCCAGAGGAGCCAAGATGAGGCAGGCAGACATTTTTTCTTCTGTATCTGGAAAGAAGTGAATGAATCCTTTAAAAATAACCTAATGTCAGCCTTTCTCACTCTGGGAAATGGCTTCAAATGTGCTATACAGGGTAGCAGATCCTTTTTAAGAGCAAGAGAATAAGTTAAAGTTTTAAATTAAGATGATAATGTTTGGGAGTCAATTCTCCTAACACATGAAGAGGCTCTGTCAAATTCCCAGTTTTCGACATGCAGTAAGATTAGGAGATTTGAAGTACAGTTGATTTTGTGCTCATGACTTTTGGTAAAAATTAAATGTCATTTCTTCCCTTTTAATTTTCTTTCTTCCTTTTTCTTCTCCTCCTAGTTTTAATGAGATATAATTGACATATAACCATTTTCTTTCTGAATAAATCATACATTATTTAAAATAAACATAAAAGGATAATAATTCAAATGGAAATGAAACCCATGAAAGTAGAGAGGCCCCTGGGAATATATTTAATTACATACAGCATAGATGCAGGATAAAAGGAAACAAATCACGAAGACAGATTTTACTTTAAACTTCTTTAAGGATGTTGGATGGAATGAGAATAACAAATTGTAATTCAAAAAATGTAAAGCCATACCCCTCATTCAAAAATTTTGTAAATCATTGTTCTAATAATAATAATAATAATAATAATAATAAAGATAGCAGAAAAAAATAGCCTTAAGGGAATTACAGCTCTCCTCCAAATGCCTGCTTCTCTAAACCTACATACTCCCTGGGCGATACCGAAAATACAAAGAGGATGTCTAAGTCCTACAGAAAGTCACTGCTTTGGGAAACTTAGTGACACTTTCATATCTATTCTGAGAGAAGAGAAAGAGAAGGCTAGAGTTCTAGAGGTGGCTGAGTTATATGACCTCAATACATATCCAATGAATAGAATTAATAGTCTATTAGTAATATGTGTATATCTAAATTTTACCTTGCTTATATAAGCTTACAGGCTTTCCTTTCCTTATTTTGGGGAGTCAATATCAAATTGAACACCAGACATGACAGAGAATACTAAATCCATGTGTGTGATTACACAATGTATGTCTCCCAAATAACTAATATGTGTGAGTAACTATTTCCACAACGTGAAAAATTTCCTCCTTGCACATTCAGGGCACCCTGATGCCAACCAGCCATGGATAGATGACCCCAAACGCAAGAACTTCAGCCACATAGCATGCCGTTTCGCCAGATGTTGACTGCGTACTCATCATTGCCATTATAAATAATGACTTTCCTCCCATTCGAAACTTTTATTTAAAAAACATACAATATCCTCTGTAACCTTCAACCACACTGTGCTTACTGAACGAAGGCCTTCTATTTCCTTCTGAATAGAAACGCCTCCTGCCCAGCCCTTGTGTAGCTAGGGATTTGAGTGCAATAGACAATTTCAAAGACTGCTCTTTCCACTTAACAATTGGTGCATTAGGCTAAAATGTTCACACAAATGCAACAGCAACAGAAGGGGTTTGCAATGTAGTGACAAGGTCCTTCTTTTACCTGGATCTGGAGAATGATGAATGAGCATTAGCAGAATATTCTCTGGCCCTCCGGTTTACCTTGATCTTCTCACAGAATGCAAATTGAAATTATACCCACATTTCTATGGTATTTATTACCATGGTCGTGATGTGAGGGTTGTTTTTTTTTTCAATATGAATAGTGTAAAAAGGGGAAACGTATTACTGCGACGAGACGTTATTGTGCCGGGAATGTATAAACAGATGAGGAGAATGGAGCGACATGCTCATAATAGAAACTGAAAGCTCCTCATTTTGTCCCGATTGTCTCCCCTTCCTTTTTAAACAACCTCCCCTTTTTCCAGCTATCAATACAAAGTTCTTCTTTTCGGTAAAATGAAGTGCATTCATGCTGCTGAAAGAAGCTTTTAAAGTTGATCTGTGGCCACACAAAGGAGAAGCAGCGCTGGGTCAGACCAGGGGAGGAAGCCAGCCTGGCCGGGGTTCATTACTCATGGCTCCGCACGCTGGCCTCCATATCCTTTGGTAAAGCATCAGATAAACTTGGCTCGTGATAAACAACTGAAATAATTTTTCTTCGCTGTCAGCTCCCTTTCTCCCTGTCCCAGCCTGTTCTCACACCCTTCCCTGCTCGTCAAAGCAACCGAGCGCAGCTCTTGGGCCTGATAAATGTGCTCCTTTCAGCGGGTGGCAGGCTTCAGGAGAAAGAGATAATCCTGGATAATGTGGACACAGTTCTCATTTCATGTCACCCAATTAAACTGCAATTATCCGGGGAGCAGCAGCAGAAAACCTGGGAAGAATGGCCGGAGAGTGAGGCGCTGAGGCGCCCTGGGATTCTTTATACCACGCGCATCAGCCAAGATTTGTTCTGTCCCGATAATAAAGTGCCGGCCTAAGCACTGAGCCACGCTAACCCATGGCCGGCCAGGCCAGCTGCAACCTGTGGCTGCGCATGAGATGCTCCCGCAAATTCTCTGACAAATCGCAGTGAAGTCACAGTCACACTTTTTGTTTGGCTTTTTGCATTCCCTCTCCAGCACCCTAAGAGCTCGCCTCCCCAGACAGCTCCGGGCGGGATCGCCTCTCGGGCAAGAACGACATCCTTTCTCCATGGTGACAGCCTCAGCACCTCATGAAACACCACCCCCAAACCAACCACTGGATGCTAAGAGAGTGATGATAACTCTGTTATTACAAACACGTTTAATAAATCACACAGTGCTAGATTAGTCTGAAGCCCGAATAGTTATAAAAATTTCGGTGAACAGCTGGCTCATCAATTGGGAGGTTTTCCCTTCATTTAGATGGGATGATACTCAGGCCCTGCAAAAGACTACAACCATGGGTGACAGAGAGATAAAGGGATCCACCATCTTACATGTAGATATTATGCCATTTTACAGGGTCTCTGCTGGCATAAAACAGTGCACTTTCTGGGGAGGAAATGAGAAAAAATGCAAAACTTTAGGGTGAGGCTTAAATGTAAATAACTGTGGCCGTATCTGTACACACCGTTGAGAGAAGATTAGTAACGGCGAAACTCGCTGGAGGAAAAACAATGCGATGGAATGAAAGTGACCTTTGAGCGTGACATTGTCAGAGTACTGCAGATAAAATAAGGCAGGTCCCAAACTCCCAAACTCCAAAATAAAATTTTTATCACCCATAACGTAAATCTTTGGGTTTATTAATACCCTCCTAAAATAAACTGTACAACTTTACCAGCCGGTCTATTTAGCCATGAATCAACTCCTTTAATCTCATAAAATGATTCTCTCGTGTACCGTTTGGCTCTACAGCTCTTCTTCCTTCCTCTTTTGGAAATAGATCCCATCTTAATCTTTTTCAGAGTAGTCATTTGTGGCTCCTAAAGGTAGCAAAAGTGACAGGAGAGTCACTCAAAGCAGGTTTTAACCAGAAGGACTTCCCTGAGCGGGGCTGTCAGAGGGCCTGGGGCAAGCGCCCTCTGCCAGGTTCTGGCCCCACGGGGATAAAAACCGACATCCTAGAAGAGCCTGCCTGCCTCCCCTCTGCCCTGGGAGGTGCCCGAAGCCCAAGGTGCTCGCTTACACTGGGCCATCAAACGGATGAGAAAGAGCACACCATTGCAATCACACGGGAAACTTCAAAATAATTGGGGAGAGTTGTTGAAATGAATTTGAAAATTTGGGGTGTTCTTCAATAATCATAAATGCAACAATAATCCCAGTGATAATGCTAACACAAGACAACATGTACATGCCTTTCATCTGGGCTCAAAGCACTAGATAAATAATGGTCTGGGCTAGGCTCCCATCCTGCGTAGCTTTATGGGAGAATCCACAGTTACAATAACATAATGACACTATGATAATAAGAATAATAATACCTTATGTTTACCTAATGCCTATCTCTGGGAAACCTACAACAGTTTAGAGATGCTAATCTAATTAAACTCCAGGCCCCTGTCAGACAAGGAGGAGGCAGGCATTTTTAGTTCAAATGCTGTTTAGGAAATGATGGGAATACTCACATCTGCCACCTCCCTTCCTCCTAGGTATTCGTGAACATAAAGAAAAAAAAAGATAGCTCAGATTTAAATCTTCTAACTACATGGAAGAACAATGATAATCGTAGAATGTAATAATACTGTAGATCACTTTTCATCTGATATACTTGTCTTTCAAATTATGGGTTGAATTCATATCCTGTGTTCTTTCATGGGAGATTTTCACACAGCTTCCACACATGGGAGAAGAGATGGGTATACTCTGTGGAAGCGAGTCCCCCTCTCCCCCTGAAAAACCTCTCCTGGCTAGTTCCTTCTGCCACTCCTCTGAGGGCGTAATTTTAACCTCCCTGGGAACATCCTTCT
This sequence comes from Myotis myotis, assembly GCF_014108235.1. Taxonomy (NCBI): domain Eukaryota; kingdom Metazoa; phylum Chordata; class Mammalia; order Chiroptera; family Vespertilionidae; genus Myotis; species Myotis myotis. The sequence goes on from NW_023416335.1 coordinate 41,699,225, forward strand.
AAACGTTTCAGAGTTAGATTATATAAACCTGGATCCTTTGAAACGGATTTTTTGGATTTTGAAAACATTGATTTCAGGATATTTAAAAAATACTAATAATGAACCAGTAGTTTGGGCTCAACCTGGGAGGAACTCAGAATAAATAAAATTGCTAAGTGTAAAGACACCCTTTTAGAATTTTATACTTTAAATAGACAAATTCAATGTAAGGAGTTTGTAGAGTATCCTTTCCCTCCCACTGATTATGAAATGCTTTAAAAGAAAAATTTATTTTAAAAGAAACTCAAGCCTTAGATGGGAGACATAGCATTACCACAGTCTGTAATTATGTTGTTCACTTATTTACTTATTTATTTTCCCCCCAACCAGAAGAAAGCTCAATGAAAGCAAGGACTATGTATGTCTTATTCATTATTATACCCCTGTGATAACATATGTTAAGTACATAGCAGATGGTAAATAAATATTTCTTGAATGAATAGATAAAGAAAGAGGCTCCCGTATAGTAAAACAGCTAAGTACCGGGACTTTGCAATCAGCAGATCATAGTTTGAATCAGGACTCCACTTCTTACTCAGTTTGCAAACTTGGGCAAATCACTGAAGCTCTTTGAGCCTCGATTTTCACATCTATAAAGTGGGAATTGTATCTTTTAGAATTAGATAAGGATGAACTGAAATGAGGTAGGTAAAATCTTTATCACAGTGCTTACACAGTCAAAAATACGAACTATTACTTTCTTTTTTTCTTTTTCTTTTTTTGCTTCAAAAATAGAATGTTAGTTTGACCTCATTTTAAAGACCAATCTTGTACTTCTGAAATATGTTCCTCCCCCTTCCTCTTCTGCCCAGCTCACCACTAAGAAGCAACTTTGGGACGGGCATATGACTTTGTGCCCTGGCACTACAAGCCACAGCTCTGCTTCAAGCACAGAAAAGCAGCCTCAGTGTGTCTCCTGCCCCCATTCCAAGGTCCTGGACAGTTTCTGCTGTGGCCTCTATGACCTGTACTCAGGTGCTGTTGCCATTTAACCCCCTGCAACCACCAGGACTGTGGGGGCACCCAGATTGTGAGCTGATATTCTCTGATATCTTGGCTCTACCCACATTCAGGCTAAGGTAGGAGTCAAAGGCAGGAGCTTCCCATTATCTTCATTTCCTGCTTACAAACCCCCAAACTCACCCTCCTGTCCTGGATTGACTGGTGGGGAACAGATCATTTTAGGACAGAGACAAGGAGGGAGAGGCAGCATTGCCTTAAAACCACCCAGTGGCCCTGGCTTGAGAAGGGAGAAGTTCGACCAGCACCCTCCCTTCAAAACAAACCCTTCTGGGGAAACACATTAGCCTGGGGCATGGAGGGCAATAAAGATTGTGAAGGAGGCAGGAATCTCTCCCGTCATCATCTATGGCCTTATTTTTGTCAGGATGGGGACATTCTTGGCAACTGTCCAAACCTTGTGCAGCTGTTAACAAATCCAATTCTAGCTGAGACTGGAAGAGATAGGAAGCTTGGTCTTGATCAGTTTGCAGAAAATGTGAGCTGATGGCACACGCCCTACGGGGGTCAGAGAGAGAGGACCCTGGTCTCGTCTGGTCTCCCACATGAACCCGAATCAGGAGGAGGAAGCAGACTGAGTGCCTAGGAACACAGTCATGATGCCAGGCAGCCTCGCGCTGCTGCCGACAGCTGCTTCACACTTGGCATGTTATTGAACTTCCCCTCAGTTTTCTTATCTCTAAAGGGGAGATCATAACCTCTTCTTAAAAGATTGCTGTAAGAATTAAATGGGGTAATATGCGTAAAATGCACAGTACTGGTAGATCCAAGGAGAAGCAGCGCTGGGTCTATGGCTGTTATTTGTGGGCTCTAGTTCTATTAGCAAAAGAGGAAACAAGCTTAGTGACCACTGATGATGGACTGGTTAAACAATCTATGGTAAGTAAATCCATACCATCATAATTGGGTATGTACAATCAGGGCACATGCCCAGGTTGCTTGTTCGATCATTTGCTTCCATATTATCTATGGCTGCTTTCATACTTCAACAAATTGAGCTTATTGTCCTCAAAGCCAACATGTTTATTATCTGGTCCTGTATAGAAAACATTTGCCCATCCCTCCTCTAGAGCATCAAAGAAAGTCTGGGTTTCAGATAAGTCTCTTGTTTTCTGGAGCCATCTCTAGGCCCTACTTTGCATATAAAAAAAACCTATAGAAATGCCCAGTATAGACAGGCTTTGAGTATCCATTGTGTTTCCTGGCTTCTTCTTTCTTGCTTTCATTGATGAAGAAAAACCAGGTTCCTCATCAAAGCCTACAGAACAATAGACAAATGTAGTTTTGTTTTTAAACATCATCTTAAACCTGAGGTCCTACAAATACTGATATATTTCAAAGCAATTATGAAGGGCCATGGACAATAATCACTTGTAGGTAACCACACCTGTCTATTTTTTAGGAACATTTGCCTCTTTGACTCAGGGGCAGACTAATCATCACCAGCATCTATCATGTTGCTCTGGCCTAACACTAGCATGGTTGATGGATTGTTGGTTGGACATAGTCCCCATTTCATCTCATGTTAATACAGCCCGACACATGCTGGGCTACTGTAGACCAGTGATTCTCAAATTTTATCATCTCTAAAAATCACCCAGGAGGCTTATTAAGACAGATTCTGCCTTCCCCTCTCCCATCCCCCTAGATTCTGATTCAGTAGATCTAGGATGGAGCCCACGAATTTGCACTGCTTGTCATTTCCTAGCTCATGCTGGTGCTGCTGGTCTGGAGACCATGCTGAGTAGGAGTGCTGTTGGTCCCTGCAGTCCATCTTATCTGAGCTCAGCTATGAGCTGCCTCCCAGGACAGAGATTTCCATGGGATAGATCTGTCCATTCACCTATCCTTCTAAATCTTGAGTGATTTTTCTTCACCCATACTGCTAACATACCTAGTTATTCTTTGAGCACTTATTATGTATAAAGAACTTATGACTTTGAAAACTTAACCTCTTGGTTAAGAAGGTAAAACATACATTTACAAAGAAAAATAAACCACTCTGTTGAGTAAAGCTCAACTTAAAAGTTGTCAGCTGCTTCTAGGGGTGGATTCAGTGAGTCACCTGGGAGATACTATTTGTCTTGGAAAGAATCACTTTAATGACCTTTCTTAATTATATAAATGCAAGGCAAGTATACATGTATTGTCCTGGAAAGAATGATATTATAGGCCATATTTTTGTATGTTGACAAGTGCCTTTTTTAATATTCCTTTGTTAGGAAGTTGGCCAAAGAGGGGAGGGCACATTTGGCAGGACCTGGGTTAGTTTGTCAGGGACACTTGTTCTAACAGCAGAGGCCTGAGTCTGAAGGCCCGTTTCATCAGCACCTCCAATACAGTTGCATGTTTGGACAGCAACAGCTACAAGAGTGAGTTAAGTTAAAGAGTTTTGACTTTAAAGCTTGCTTTGGCCCAGGCCTTATGTGTCAGATAGTAACTGCAGGTGAGCACACCTGGTGGGAAAAGGCCTCCTGAGGAACAGTTGTTGCAAGGAGTGAGTCATGGTTGCATCGTGGGAGCACCTGTTTTCAACTGGTTTAGCATGTGGCACTGACAGATGCATTGACACCAGGAAGCAAGGGGCTGCCTTGTTTGAGCTGTAGCAGGTGAAGTAATATGTGCTAACCACCTTCTGAGCATAGAATAGGTAGGTGTTAGGTAGATAGATGGAAAGAAGGAAGGAAGGAAGGAAGGAAGGAAGGAAGGAAGGAAGGAAGGAAGGAAGAAAGGAAAGAAGGAAGGGAAAGAAGTTTGTGGATGGAGAAGAAATTGTAATTCTGCATATCATTTTGAATTGATATGATGAAAACACTTCATTTTTGGACAACAGAACTGCTTTTTTAAAAATATCAAAACTCATGCAGAATTACATAACTAGATATGTTTGGTAATCAATGTAACGAATCTTTTTTTGAGAGGAATGAAAACCTATCTACACTAATAAAAGAGAAACATGCAAATTGGTGTCACTCCACTACATCCACCAGCCAATCAGAGATACTATGCAAATTAACCCAACAAAGATGGCGATTAATTTGCATACACAGGCACGGAGTGAAGACTGAAGACTGAAGACTGAAGAGGCTTGGCTTCTCCGCTGTGGCTGGACCAAAGACCTGGGCCCTGGGTGCCAGAGGAAAACTGGTGCCGGCAGCCAAGGGAAGGAAGACCTATTGCATGAATCTTTGTGCAACAGGTTTCTAGTGCAAATATAAAGTAACAGATTTGATTTTTATGTCTTAGAAACTTTGATGGCAAGACCACAAGAGGAGATCTATGTGAACAATTTTATCAATGGAGGATAGCTTTGAAATAAAAATATGATTTCTTTTAAAGCTACTTATTCAAATTTTATATCATTGTTTTGAAATTTGGTAAAATAAAGGGAAGGGATCAAGCATTTATCCTGCCTTTCTATATGGACTATAGGAACCTCAGAATAAACAACTGATAGGGAAAGTTTCTCTTTATAGAAGAATTTCAACTAACACATGAAAACAAAATGATAGAATTAGAATATTAAAATTTTCTGCATCCCCTCATAAATTAATGAATCTAAACAAGGAAGTCACTGATGATTGATAATATTACAAAAAGAGAAGACCATAAGTCATGGGGATGTAATGCACAGTGTAGGGAATAGAGTCAATAATATCATAATAACTATGTACGGTGACAGATGGTTACTAGGCTTACTGTGGCAATCACTTCTCAAAGTATATAAATGTTGAATCACTATGTTATTCACCTGAAACTAATATAATATGCATGTCAACTGTAATTAAAAACATATTTAAAAAAGAGAGAAGAGCTAGGCATTACGTGCCTCCCAAAGGATGTACACTCTCTTGCCTATGAAGTAGTCTTGCCATAAAATCCACACAGACTGTGATCAAGCTTCTAGCTTCAAGTACCAATTTAATATGTAAGCAACAGAAGAACACACATACCACCACAGCTACCAGTTGGCAGAGTCCAGATTGTAGAAAATTCTACCAAGCAAACCATCCAGTTTCTCCAAATTAATTGCAAAGGGATAAAACAATAAAACAACAGATGATAGGGGAGATTTTAAAGACATATCAATTACCATGCATGGTCTTAATCAGATTCAATAAACAAACTGCAAAAATAAGTTATAATAATGAAAACTTTGAATACTGACTGGATAATCAATGATGTTCAGAAATTATTTTAAAATCTGATATTTTAGAAAAATATACCCAGTTATTAATGAAATAATAAGATGTCTAAGATGTCTATGAGTTGTTCTAAAATATTTAGTGGGGGAGTAGTGAGGACAGGTGTAGCTGAAGCACACTTGGTCACAATTTGATAATTTTTGGAAACTAGATGATGGATACATAATTCAGTACACTGTTCTAGCTACTTTTCTGTAAGTTTAGAATTTTGCATAAATAAAGCTTTTCTCAAGACAGAATAAAATGGTAGAAATAGGAAGCACATACACACACAAATAATCTGGCCTGAGGAAAAGTAGTGTTAGAGGACATGGTATATTTTCTATTAGTTTTGGTCTTAAGTGCTCTTATTAGGAAGAGTGAAAGGCTCAGAATGAAAGGCATGGGCATATAATTTAAGTTAGAAAAATAAGAGTATATTATCTTCCCCCCTCTCCAAAAAAAAATAGAAGAAACTATATGGTAAAGGTAAGAGCAGATATTACTGAAAATAATAATTAACAAATCAACAGTTGGTACTTTGGAAAGACTAATAAAATTGACAGATTTCTGGTAAAAATTTTCAAGGAAAAGAGACAGAAGATACAAATTTAAAATACTATTAGGAGTGAAATGGGGACATAACTACAGATGTAAAAAAAGATTTTAAAGAAAATAAGAGAGGAGAAACCAAGATGGCGGCATAGGTAAAAACACCTGAAATTGCTGCCTTGCAAAACCAGTTCAAAAATACAACTAAAAGACAAAACGGACATCATCCAGAACCACAGGAAGGCTGGCTGAGTGGAAATTCTACAACTAGAAGGAAAGAGAAAAGCACACTGAGACTCAGAGGAGGTGCGGAAGTAAAGTGCAGAGGTACGGAGGCACATGTGGAAAGGGCTGGCAACTGAGGACCTGGTTGTCTTTTTCAACTAGGAGGGAGTCTCAAGCTCCCGACTGCTCTGAACTCCAGTTCCGGGCGAGTCTCTGGGGACCCAGACTCATACGGGGAGAAACTGAACTGTCTGGCATCGGTCGGAACTCGAAGGCGGCTTTCTCTCAGAGGTTCTTGTAGCGATTACCAGGACACTGAGACCTGCCGGGGACTCTTAGGGCAGGCCTGAGGATCAGCCATAGCTGTTTGCTCCACCCTGTTGATTCCCTGAGACGCTGCCTCACCCAAGCTGTGGCAGAGGCTTTTGCAGATGAATGACCTGGCCCTTTGCAATCTAAAATTACCTAACAAACTGCAGCTGGGTCAGAGAGACCCAGAACATCCAAAAGAAGGCCCAAGGCCCCATGGCAGCTTGCATTGATTCACAGCTGGGCCTCATCTGGGCACCTCCAAACCCCAAACAAGGAAGAGAAATCTGCAGATCTCTCCGTAGTGCCTGATGGGAAGCCTCAGGCAGAGGCTAAATTAGCACCTCCTTAGAGATCCAAGAGCCAGTGTTCCCAGTGGTCAGAGTGGGACCATCCAGATTACAACTCCTCAGATCCATAAGGGACACACTCAGGGGCAGACTCAGTGAGCACCAAAGCCCCACTGAAGCAAGTCTTGCCCCAGAAGGGTATCTCCAGCACAGAAGTTCTCCCACCACAGACATAGACATTCTCACAGCTAATTGGCCTGGAGGTCAATTTCTCCCAGTGATACCAACTACAATCAAGGCTTACCTACAACAAGGCTGTGCACACAGCCCACAAAGGGGTGCACCAAGAGTGTCCACCTCAGGTAATTGGGGAGGCTGAGCCACTGGGCCCTATAGGACACCTAGCACAGAAAGCCACTCTATCAACACAGGGAAGCAGCCAAAATGTGGAGACAAAGCAACAGGTCACAAATGACAGAAATGGAGGAAAGCAAACTACTGGATATAGAGTTCAAAACCACAGTTATAAGGTTTTTCAAGGATTTTCTAGAAGCCGCCAATAAATTTAGTGAGACCCTCAATAAATCTAGTGAGACCCTCAATAAATCTAGTGAGACCTTCAAAAAATCTAGCGAGACCCTTGAGGATATGAAAAAGGACCAACTAGAAATTAAGCATACACTGACTGAAATAAAGAATATTACACAGAATCCTAACAGCAGACTAGAGGATCGCAAGAATCAAGTCAAAGATTTGAAATACGAAGAAGTAAAAAACACCCAACTGAAAAAGCAAAAAGAAAAAAGAATCCAAAAATATGAAGATAGTGTAAGGAGCCTCTGGGACAACTTCAAACATACCAACATCCGAATTATGGGGGTGCCAGAAGAAGAGAGAGAGCAAGATATTGAAAACTTATTTGAAGAAATAATGACAGAAAACTTCCCCTACCTGGTGAAAGAAATAGACTTACAAGTCCAGGAAGCACAGAGAACCCCAAACAAAAGGAATCCAAAGAGGACCACACCAAGACACATCATAATTAAAATGCCAAGAGCAAAAGACAAAGAGAGAATCTTAAAAGCAGCAAGAGAAAGAAAGTCAGTTACCTACAAGGGAGTACCCATACGACTGTCAGCTGATTTCTCAACAGAAACTATGCAGGCCAGAAGGGAGTGGCAAAAAATATTCAAAGTGATGAATAGCAAGAACCTACCCAGCAAAGATTACTTTACCCAGCAAAGCTGTCATTCAGAATTGAAGGTCAGATAAAGAGCTTCACAGATAAGAAAAAGCTAAAGGACTTCATCACCACCAAACCAGTATTATATGAAATGCTGAAAGATATTCTTTAAGAAGAGGAAGAAGAAGAAAAAGGTAAAGATAAAAATTATGAACAACAAGTACATATCTATCAACAAGTGAATCTAAAAATCAAGTGAATAAAAAATTTGATGAACAGAATAAACTGGTGAATCTAACAGAATCAGGGCATAGAAAGGGAGTGGACTGACAATTCTTGGGGGAAAAGGGGTGTGGTGGGTGCAGGAAAAGACTGGACAAAAATCATACACCTATGGATGAGGACAATGGGGGGAGGGGAGTAAGGGCAGAGGGTGGGGTGAAAACCGGGTGGAGGGGAGCTATGGGGGAAAAAAAGAGGAAAAACTGTAATAATCTGAACAATAAAGATTTAATTTAAAAAAAGAAAAGAAAAGCACTCTAAAGACAATTTTGTGAATATGTTTGAAATCTTAAATGTATTAATATACATATTTGAAAAATATAGTTTAGAAAAACTGGCACAAGGAGAATATAACTGTCCTGTAATTATTAAAGAATATGAATTAGTAATTTAATTTTCTTCCACACAGAAAACATCAAGTCCAGATAATTTTTTGAGGTAAGTTTCACCAGATGTTCAAACAACAGGTCATTTCAATTTTGTAATAATTGTTCCAGGGAAAGGAAAGAGGAACTATTGTCCAGTGAATCTGATTAGGTTAGTAGACTAGATAAGTATGAAAAAGGTGAATACTTCTCTATCTCACTACTAAGCACAGATGCAAAAGTCCTAAACAATGCAAACAGATCATGAGCGGAGTTAACCCCAAAAATATACAATTGATTTAACATAAAAATTTTATTATTGAAATGATTCTCATGATACTTTTAAAAATAGCCAATGCTGCCTGGCCAGCATGGCTCAGTGATTGAGCATCGACCAATGAACCAGGAGGTCACAGTTCGTGTCCCAGACAGGGCACATGTCTAGGTTGCCGGCTCAATTTCCAGCAGGAGACAGCCAATCAATGATTCTTTCTCATCATTAATGTTTCTATCTCTCTCTCACTCTTTCTTCCTCTCTGCAATCAATAAAATTATATTTAAATTTATATATATATATATATATATATATATATATATATATATGAATATGAGGAAACTTCAAATAAAGAAAGAGGAAACCCATTTTTACTCTTCCTACTGCTTCACTCTCTTCTGTCTCCTCTTCCTTATCTAATTCTTTTTTTTTTAAATCTTTATTGTTCAGATTATTACATTTGTTCCTCTTTTTTTTCCCCCCCATAACTCCCCTCCTCCCAGTTCCCGCCCCACCCTCCGCCCTCACTCTCCACCCACTGTCCTCATCCATAGGTGCACGATTTTTGTCCAGTCTCTTCCCGCATCTCCCACACCCCTTTCCCCCCCAGGAATAGTCAGTCCATTCCCTTTCTATGTCCCTGATTCTATTATAATCAACAGTTCATTCTGTTCATCAGATTATTTGTTCACTTGATTCTTAGATTCACTTGTTGATAGATGCATGTTTGTTGTTCATAATTTGTATCTTTACCTTTTTCTTCCTCTTCCTCTTCTTAAAGGATACCTTTCAGCATTTCATATAATCCTGGTTTGGTGGTGATGAACTCCTTTAGCTTTTCCTTATCTGTGAAGCTCTTTATCTGACCTTCAATTCTGAATGATAGCTTTGCTGGATAAAGTAATCTTGGTTGTAGGTTCTTGGTATTCATCACTTTGAATATTTCTTGCCACTCCCTTCTGGCCTGCAAAGTTTCCGTTGAGAAATCAGCTGACAGTCGCATGGGTATTCCCTTGTAGGTAACTGAGTTTCTTTCTCTTGCTGTTTTTAAGATTCTCTCTTTATCTTTTGCTCTTGGCATTTTAATTATGATGTGTCTTGGTGTGGTCCTCTTTGGATTCCTTTTGTTTGGGGTTCTCCGCGCTTCTTGGACCAGTAAGTCCATTTCTTTCACCAGGTGGGGGAAGTTTTCTGTCATTATTTCTTCAAATAGGTTTTCAATATCTTGCTCTCTCTCATCTTCTGGCACCCCTATAATTCTGATGTTGGTACGCTTGAAGCTGTCCCAGAGGCTCCTTACACTATGCTCGCATTTTTGGATTCTTTTTTCATTTTGCTTTTCCGGTTGGGTGGTTTTTGCTTCCTCGCATTTCAAATCATTGACTTGATTCTTGCGCTCCTCTGGTCTGCCGTCGGGAGTCTGTATAATATTCGTTATTTCAGTCCGTGTATGCTTAATTTCTAGTTGGTTCCCCAATATAAGATCGAGGGTCTCATTAGTTTTCTTGTAGATCTCATTAAGTTTATCGGCGGCTTCTAAACAGTTCTTGAGAGACCTTAAAAGTGTGGTTCTGAACTCTATATCTTCCATTGACAATTTTGTCCTGTTTCTTTGTCTCCGCATTTTGTTATGCTTCCTTGGTGCACCCCCTAGTGGTCTTTGTTCCCAGTTTTATAGTTAAATCTTGATTGTTGTAGCTAATTCCAGGGAGGGTTTGACCTCCAGGCCAAGTGGCTATGAGAATCAGCTGTGTCAGCAGTGAGAGAACTTCTGTCCTCTAGGGAGGTGCTAATCTAGCCTTTGCCTGTGTGCAGGGCTTGGGCGGGGCGGGTCGCACAGGATCAACAGGGTGGGCCGGAGAGAGCAGTTCTGGCGGCTCTCAGTCCTGTCCCCAGGGGCTCTGCCTCTCTGAGTCCCAGCACCCGCTGCAAAGCTCGGAGAGAAAGCTGCACTCGCTCTGACCAAAGCCAGACAGTCCCGCTTCTCCCGTTTGAGTCTGGGTCCCTAGAGACTCGCCCGGATCTGGAGCTCAGAGTCTGCGACTCCCTCCCAATTGAAAACGCCAACCGCGCCTTCCACCGCCAGCCTGCTCCGCGCACTCCGCACCTCAGAATTTGACTTCAGCACTGCGCCTCCTCTGAGTGTCCCTATGCGTTTCTCTTTCCTCCTAGTTGTAGGACTTCCACTCAGCCAGCGTTCCTATGGTTCTGGGTGATGTCCCTTCCGTTTTTTGGTTTCACTTTTGAAGTAGTTGTTCAAAGCAGCAAACTCCGGCGTTAACCTATGCCGCCATCTTGGTTCTCTTCCTTATCTAATTCTTACCCACCCTTCAAGTCTTCTCCTCAGTCCCCTGTTATATGTTCCCATCTTTGTAATAGTTCTCAAGTTTACCATACTGTAAATTCCTTGAAGATGGAAATCATGTCTATTTTATTCACCCTTGAATCCTTATCCTAAGCACAGAATTTGATACACTGAAGTGAATAAATGCATAATTAAATTGTAAATACACAAATATTTAATGCATAAATAAATGAAAAGTGATGTGCAACTAATCATTTGTATTTGTATCATTATTAAGTTCAGTGTTTACTATCTGGGAAATGCAAACTGAAGCTGAATTTTTGCAAACAAGCTTATTATATAATGTTTTACAATGATTTTAGACCCTTGATCCTGGCACCTAAAGCTCCAAAATAAATTGCCTGACTATTTTAAATTTGTCAAAAATTTCATGAATGTGGTTGAGAGAAAAGGTGTGTTATCACCATCCAAAGGTGCCAAAAAAAGAATTTTTTCACACATTTTGTCATTTTATTTTATTTTATTTTATTTTTATTTTTTTTTTTTTATTGCTTAAAGTATTACAAAGGGTATTACATATGTGTCCATTTTATCCCCCCGCCCTAGACAGTCCCCTAGCCTCCCCTATCCCCCAATGTCTTATGTCCACTGGTTATGCTTCTATGCATGCGTACAAGTCTTTTAGTTGATCTCTTACCCCCCTACCTCCTGCCCCGCAACCCTCCCTGGCCTTCCTGCTGCAGTTTGACAATCTGTTTGAGGCAGCTCTGCCTCTGTATCTATTATTGTTCAAAAGTTTATAATGGTCTCTATTATCCATGAATGAGTGAGATCATGTGGTATTTTTCCTTCATTGACTGGCTTATTTCACTTAGCATAATGCTCTCCAGTTCCATCCATGACGTTGCAAATGTTAAGAGTTCCTTCCTTTTTAGAGCAGCATAGTATTCCATCGTGTAGATGTACCACAGTTTTCTAATCCATTCATCTACTGATGGGCACTTAGGCTGTTTCCAGATCTTAGCTATGGTGAATTGTGCTGCTATGAACATAGGGGTGCATATATCCTTTCTGATTGGTGTTTCTGGTTTCTTGGGATATATTCCTAGAAGTGGGATCACAGGGTCAAATGGGAGTTCCATTTTCAGTTTTTTAAGGAAACTCCATACTGTCTTCCATAGTGGCTGCACCAGTCTGCATTCCCACCAGCAGTGCACAAGTGTTCCTTTTTCTCCACATCCTCTCCAGCACTTGTCGTTTGTTGATTTGTTGATGATAGCCAGTCTGACAGGTGTGAGATGGTACCTCATTGTTGTTTTGATTTGCATCTCTCGGATGATTAGTGACTTAGAGCATGTTTTCATATGTCTCTTGGCTTTCTGAATGTCCTCTTTTGAAAGGTGTCTATTTAGGTCCTTTGCCCATTTTTTGATTGGATTGTTTATCTTCCTTTTGTTAAGTTGTATGAGTTCCCTATAAATTTTGGAGATTAGGCCCTTATCAGATATGACATTGGCAAATATGTTTTCCCACACAGTGGGTTTTCTCGTTGTTTTGTTCATGGTTTCTTTTGCTGTGCAGAAGCTTTTTATTTTGATGTAGTCCCATTTGTTCATTTTCTCTTTCGTTTCAAGTGCCCTAGGAGCTGTATCAGTGAAGAAATTGCTTCGGCATATGTCTGAGATTTTGTTGCCTTTGGATTCTTCTAGAATTTTTATGGTTTCCTGTCGTACATTTAAGTCCTTTATCCATTTTGAGTTTATTTTTGTGTATGGTGTAAGTTGGTGGTCTAGTTTCATTTTCTTGCATATATCTGTCCAATTTTCCCAGCACCATTTATTGAAGAGACTATCTTGGCTCCATTGTATGTTCTTGCCTCCTTTGTCAAATATTAATTGAGCATATTGGTTCGGGCCGATTTCTGGGCTCTCTATTCTATTCCATTGATCTATATGCCTATTCTTGTGCCAGTACCAGGCAGTTTTGAGAACAGTGGCTTTGTAATACATCTTGATATCTGGTATTGAGATCCCACCTACTTTGGTCTTTTTCAGGATTGCTGCAGCTATTCGAGGTCTTTTTTTATTCCAGATGAATTTTTGGAGAGTTCGTTCTAGATCTCTGAAGTATGCCGTTGGTATTTTAATGGGAAGTGCGTTGAATTTATAGATTGCTTTGGGTAGTATGGACATTTTAATGATGTTGATTCTACCAATCCATGAACACGGTATGTTCTTCCATCTGTTTATGTCTTCCTCTATATCTTTTTTCAACGTCCTGTAGTTTTCTGAGTAGAGGTCTTTTACCTCTTTAGTTAAGTTTATTCCTAGGTAGCTTAATTTTTTTGGTGCGATGGTAAACGGGATTGTTTTTATAATCTCTCTTTCTGAAAGTTCACTATTGGTGTATAGAAATGCCTTGGATTTCTTGGGGTTAATTTTGTATCCTGCTACATTGCCAAATTCATGTATTAAGTCCAGTAGCTTTTTGATGGAGTCTCTAGGGTTTTGTATGTATAATATCATGTCGTCAGCAAATAAGGACAGTTTTACTTCCTCTTTTCCAATTTGGATGCCTTTTATTTCTTCTTCTTGCCGAATTGCAATGGCCAACACTTCCAGTACTATGTTGAACAGGAGTGGTGAGAGGGGGCATCCCTGTCTTGTTCCTGTTCTTAGGGGAAATGGTGTTAGTTTTTGTCCATTGAGTATGATGTTGGCTGTGGGCCTGTCATATATGGCTTTTATTATGTTGAGGTATGATCCTTCTACTCCCACCTTGCTGAGAGCTTTTATCAAAAATGGGTGTTGGATTTTGTCAAATGCTTTTTCTGCATCAATTGATATGACCATGTGGTTTTTTTCTTTCAATTTGTTTATGTGATGTATCACGTTTATTGATTTGCGGATATTGTACCATCCTTGCATCCCTGGGATAAATCCTACTTGGTCATGGTGTATGATCTTTCTGATGTACTGCTGGATCCGATTTGCTAAGATTTTGTTGAGGATTTTGGCATCTATGTTCATGAGGGATATTGGCCTGTAATTCTCTTTCATTGTGTTGTCTTTACCTGGTTTTGGTATTAGGGTGATGCTGGCTTCATAGAATGAGCTTGGAAGTGTTCCTTCCTCTTGAATTTTTTGTAGTAGTCTGAGGAGGATAGGTTTTAGTTCTTCCTTGAATGTTTGGTAAAACTCCCCTGTGAAGCCGTCTGGTCCTGGGCTTTTGTTTGCTGGAAGCTTTTTGATGACTGCTTCAATTTCTTCCATAGTTATTGGCCTGTTGAGATTTTTAGATTCTTCCTGATTGAGTTTTGGAATGTTGTATTTTTCTAGGAATTTGTCCATTTCCTCCAGGTTGTCTAGTTTGTTGGAGTAGAGCTGTCCATAGTATTTTTTAACAATCATTTGTATTTCTGTGGGGTCTGTTGTTATTTCGCCTCTATCGTTTCTGATTTTGTTTATTTGGGTCCTCTCTCTTTGCTTCTTGGTGAGTCTGGCTAGAGGTTTGTCAATCTTGTTTATCCTTTCAAAGAACCAGCTCTTGATTTCATTGATTTTCTGTATTGTTTTTTTGGTCTCTATGTCATTTATTTCTGCTCTAATCTTTATTATCTCCTTCCTTCTGCTCACTCTGGGGTTTTCTTGTTGCTCTCTTTCTAATTCTTTGAGTTGTAGAGTTAGATGATTTACTACCATTTTTTCTTGTTTGTTGAGATAGGCCTGTAGAGCTATAAACTTCCCTCTCAGGACTGCTTTCATTGTGTCCCATAGGTTTTGGATTGTTGTGTTTTCATTGTCATTAGTTTCCAGGATGTTTCGAATTTCTTCTTTGATTTCATTGGTAACCCAATCAATATTTAATAGCATGCTATTCAGCTTCCAGGTGTTTGAGTATTTTGGGTTGTTTTTATTGTAGTTTATTTCTAATATTATGCCATCGTGGTCTGCGAAGACGCTTTTTATGATTTCAATTTTCTTGAATTTGGGGATACTTTGCTTGTGACCCAATATATGGTCTATTTTTGAATATGTCCTATGAGCATTTGAGTAGAATGTATATTCCCTGGCTTTCGGGTGAAGTGTTCTGAAGATGTCTATTAAGTCCATCTGATCTAGTGAGTCATTTAGGATTGCTGTATCTTTGCTGATTATTTGTCTAGAGGACTTATCCAGTGCTGTCAGTGGTGTATTAAAGTACCCTACTATGATTGTATTGTTGTCGATGTCTCCTTTGATATCTTCCAGGAGTTTTTTTATGAATTTGGGTGCTCCTGCATTGGGTGCATATATGTTTACCAGGATTATATCTTCTTGTTGTATTGATCCCTTTAGTATTATGAAGTGGCCTTCCTTATCTCTTGTTATGGCCTTCACTTTGAGGTCTATTTTGTCCGATATAAGTATTGCTACCCCAGCTTTCTTTTCCTTTCCATTTGCCTGAAAGATATTTTTCCATCCTTTCACTTTCAGTCTGTGTGAGTCCCTTCTAATGAGGTGGGTTTCTTGTAGACAGCAGATGTATGGGTCATGTTTTTTTATCCATTCAGCCACTCGATGTCTTTTGTTTGGAGCATTTATTCCATTTACGTTTAAAGTTATTATTGAAAGGTACTTGTTTGTAGGCATTTCTGTTTTTGTGTGGCTGTTTTCTTTCTGAGCTTTTTATTTCTTATTTTTATACCAGTCCCTTTAGCATTCCTTGCAATGCTGGCTTGGTGGTGATAAACTCCCTTAGCCTTTTTTTGTCTGTGAAGCTTCTTATTTCCCCTTCAAGTTTGAATGATAGCCTTGCTGGATAGAGTATTCTTGGATTCAGTCCTTTGCTTTGCATCACTTTGTAAATTTCCGTCCATTCTTTTCTGGCCTGATGTGTTTCTGTTGAGAAATCATTTGACAATCTAATGGGAGATCCCTTGTATGTAACTTTCCGTCTCTCTCTTGCAGCCTGTAAGATTCTCTCTTTGTCCTGAACATTTGCCATGGTAATTATGATGTGTCTTGGTGTGGGTCTTTTCGGGTTCACCTTGTTTGGGACTCTCTGGGCTTGTGTGACTTTTTTCTTCCCCACCTCGGGGAAGTTTTCTGATATTATTTCTTCTAATAGGTTTTCTATTCCTTGTTCATCCTTCTGTTGTTCTGGTACCCCTATTATTCGTATGTTGTTTCGTTTCATGTTGTCCCAAAGCTCCCTTAGGCTCTCCTCCTGTCTTTTCATTTTTTTTCTCCAATTGTAGTACGTTTTGGGTGTGTTTTGCTTCCTTGTCTTCTAAATCACTAATTCGGTCCTCCGCTTCTCCTAGTCTACTGTTGATACTTTCAATGGAGTTTTTCATTGCAGCTATATCACTCTTCATTTCTTCTTGGGTCTTACTTAAGTTGTTGATTTTTTCATCTGTTTCTTCTAGCTTCTTCCATATGTTATCGATTTTTTCATCTGTTTCTTCTTGCTTCTTGCTGAGGTTGTCGATTTTTTCCTCCATCCGGTTTATGCACTCTAGGACCCTTATTCTGAATTCTTTTTCTGTCATGTTGCATGCCTCTGTATTATTTAGCTGCTTTTCTGGAGAGTCCTCCTTCTCTTTCCTTTGGGGGTTTCTTTGTCTACCCATGTTTGATCTCACTGACATATCTAGACGTTGAGTCGTTCAGTGGCTGCTCCCTTGGTGGCAGTGACTCCTTGGTCTGCGGTTGCTCTTCGGGCGGTTGCGGTAGCAGCTGCTCTTCAGTTGGCAGCAACTCCTCTGGTGGGTGCTGTTCACAGCTGTGGTGGCTCTTCTGGCTGGTGGGGTGAGGTTTCACGTACAGCTGCTGTTCCTCAGCAGAGGGTGTGGTGCTCAGGAGGTTGCTGTTGCTTGGATCTGCTGTGTTGATTTAAGGGCACAAAATACAACACAACAAGACACCACGTACCAGGCACTATACACAAATATATTCACGATATTAATAACCCCAAATAAAGGTGACCACCTGAATTAAGAGAATTAGGGGATAAGGAAGAAGGAAGAGAAAAAGATAAAAGAGAAAAAAGAAAAGAAAATTAGGGACCAAAAAAAGGAGTGCAAAAATGAAATTGGGAAAAAGGAGGGGGGAAAGTAAAAGCGAGAAAAGAAAGGAAAAGAAAAAAAAAGAGCAAAAAGAGAGAATGAAGTGGAAGAGGGGAAGAGACTTTTTTATATGAGGAGAATACTCCTTTAGAACAGCCATTAATCCCAACAAATTCCAGCAACAGCTCCCTGGAGATGAATGCAAACTAGAAACAACCAATAATATAACGATGAAAATAGAATGGAGAACACTAATCCCAAAATAAAATAAAGAGAAAATAAAATGGCACTTTAAAAAAAAAAATGGTAAAATGGTAGCAGTAATAATACTGGTTAAAAATAAGAAGGTAGTAATTAAAAGGGTAAAATCAGGTGATGGAAAAAAGAAGAAAAAAAAAGAAGAAGAAGAAGAAGAAGAAGAAAAGAAAAAAAAAGAAAAAAATTTGGTTTCTTAGTTAAAAGGTGAAAAAAAGAAAAAAAAAATATTGCAGTAGTGAAGGTCCTTTGGTTCTTCTATTCTTCAGTGTGGCTCGCCTTAGACCTGCCAGGTATTCAGGAGAGTGTTGAGTTTCCCTGCGATACACTGTTCCTCTGTGTTGTAAACCACAGTCCTTATTTTAAAGCAAGCCGCATTTGTTTCCCAGACTGCCTTATTTTGTGTTTAGCAAAGAGTCAGTTTGTGGGTCAGCCTCTGGGTGGCAGTGTTCTGGGGTTGGCCTCTGAGGCTACAGGGCCTCTCTGTCCAGTGGAAGTTCACTGCCCAGAGCTGGCTGCGTAAGAGTTACCAGTGCTGTGTTGTTGCTGGGATTGAAAATCCCTCTATAGGCCAGACCCTGTTAACTCCCAGGGACTGATCAGGTTATTTTAATCCTTGATCTCCTACAGGGTGAAATCTGGGTGTGGCTGTGCTCCTTGCCTTGGGGCTGGGGGGAGGAGTCTCACTCTCCGGAGAGAATGGCTGCCTCAGTCCTGGGCTCAGGGGTGTCTCAGCACTCAATTCGCTGCCACCTCTCCCGGCCCCCCTTCTCTCCTCAGTCTCTCCCCAGATTCCACTCCTCCACACACTCTCCCTCTCTTCAGCACAGGTGAGTGTCTGTATCCGAAATGTCCCATGAACAGGATTCAGTGAAAACAAACAAACAAACGCCGGCCGCGGAAACGGGGAAGGCTTGGTTTCTGTAAGCTTCTTCTCTTACCGGGACTGCATGGTCTGGTCAGCTCTTCAGGCTGCCCCCTTTAGGCTCAGTCCTCTGTGATCACAGACCGAGCTCTCAATTCCCCCGGCAGCGCCAAGAATCCCGCGGTTCTCCTTTCCCCTGTTAGGGGCTGTGCCTGTCCCAAGGGACGCGGCTGTCTGCCACGCGGTCTCCCTCCGACTCTCTGGGCTCAGAGGTCTGGCAAACTTTCCTGCCCAAATCCCTGTTTTTTTTTTACCTTTCCAGGGGAGTTCTGCTCTTCCCGGCTGCAAACAGTCTCGCCAGCTGAGGAATTTCGCCAATTCGGGGTGGATGTTACTAGTTTCAGCTGCTCACTCCATTTGCTCAGGTACACGACCTGGGACGCGTCTGCCTATACCGCCGCCATCTTCCTGAATCCATTTTGTCATTTTAAATAAAAGTTTAAAGTTGTGGTTTTTATCACTGTACTAGAGGCCCTGTGCATGAAATTTGTTCATGGGGGGCGGGTCCCTCAGCCTGGCCTGCACCCTCTGGCAATCCAGAACCCCTTGGGGGATGTCTGACTTATTGGGCCTAAACCAGCAGTCAGGCATCCCTCTTGCAATCCGGGACCGCTGGCTTCTAACCACTCGCCTGTCTGATTGCCCCTAACCACTCTGCCTGCCTGCCTGATCACCCCTAACCGCCTCTGCCTCAGCCCCCACCACCACAGCTTCATCTGGAATGACATCTGGAAGGTTGTTCGGCTGCCCAGTCTAATTAGCATATTATTCTTTTATTATTACAGATGCCTGTGCTAGGCATAAAGTGAGAGGTAATAGCCTGAATTTCTCTAAGTTAATAATGTTTTTGACCAAAGTTGCTATTTCCCTGGACTCTGACATAAAATGCTTCAAGCTGAAAAAATACTTTAAAATACATTTTTGAAAGTATTCTGGGAAGTGCTAATTTTTCTAAAAGATTTATAGTACAATTTTGAAGCCTGTATCTACTTTCACCTTATCTAACAGCAAATAATTTTGAATTTAAAAATGCATTCAAATATAAGGTATACTGGGATCAAATAATAGCAGTATGGAAAGGACATTAAGCTATTTGCTGAATGACCAAAGCTCAAATTCCAGCTCTGGCTCTAACTAGCTATATAACAAATGAATCAGTTAAACTCTCTGAGCCTTAACTTCTTATTAGAGGCAAAATAAAGAGACTGAACAAGTATATATATAATTCTCAATACCTGGTTGCAAAAATTCACAATAAAGTATGCTACAAAATTGTATTATGTATGTATGGCTAGCCCAATACCTTTGGAAAGATCTCTTCCAACTTTGTGTAAGTTGGAAGCAGGGTCATCCATTTTCATTTTCTTCCCCAGCAGGACCAAGGGGCAATTTTAATTCAAATACTTGGGCTATCAGTTCCAAAGACAGAGACTCCAGAGGTTTGCAGTTGTAGGAATCACTCCTGGCCACTTATATCCCCCCTCACCAGTGAGCCCACTGGCATCCGGGGACAGGAACCTGTAGCTGGGGCAGGGGCGTTCTCTGGACTGCTCCGTTCAGGAGACTGGCTGCCAGAAGTGCTTACAGAGACACTTTCCACAATAGCCACCATGCCCCGAGAACAGGACACTTCCAGCTTTCATGAATTTGAATGCAGCTATGTGAAGTTCAAAGTTTGGAGTGTTTATGTTTCTCCCGGTAAGAGCTGCTTGAGCACAGAATCCCCATTCTATCACCACAGACAAAAGCGAAGTGAACTGAGAACACTGTTTAAAGTTTCTGTGCCTTTGCTATAAAGAATGTATGTACCAAAGAGCATTTCTATGGCAGTCAATTTTCTTTTGTTCCTTAAAGGAATATAAAAGGGGGACTTTTGGATTTTTTATTTACATGAAGAAATGAATGTCACTTGTCTTTCAAATGGCTTGTTTGGCCTTTCAGTACTGGTGGGGAACTGTGGGGTGAGGGATAGAGACAACTGGAACAGGATTTGGTTTTGAGAACTGGTAGACAATAATTATACACCAGCTTCTATCCTCTCCACCTCCTCACATTCATATTCGGCCACTTGGAATGGTCAAAGAAAATTCACGATTAATTTCAGTTACATCTGTCATTTATTGAACTCACACGATATGTTAGCATTACCCCTAGTGCAGTGCAATAATGAAATAATTAATAAGTAGCAGCCCTTAAAGAACCGACAATCTATTGAAGGAAACTGACAAGTAAACAGAAAATGACAATACAATGTGATAAATTCAGGTGTGTGTGTGTGTGTGTGTGTGTGTGTGTGTGTGTGTGTGTATAAAGCATATATACTTTACATGTCTCCTGAAAGTCATGAAGATGTTTTGAATAATGGAAAGACAAAAAGAATCTTTGGACAGAAAGATTCATTATTCTAAATATAACTATCCTCCCCTAATTCATCTATAAATTTATCACAATCCCACTTAAAAGGGCAACAGAATTTTTTAAAATTAATTAAGTTATTTCCACATATTACATAGAAAAGTAAATGTTTAAAATACTCTTTTTTAAAAGTAGGGAAGAAGAACCAGCCCTACCAGAAAATAAAGTATATTATCAAGCTACTATAATTGGCATGAATATACAAATCAATGTACCAGAACAAAGTTTAGAAATACTAAAAAATGTGGAAAATTAGTACATGCTAACATGGCATTCCCAACCAGTAGGGAAAAGATGACCAATTTTATATCACTCATGGAATTAGCAGATATTC
Source organism: Myotis myotis (assembly GCF_014108235.1). Taxonomy (NCBI): domain Eukaryota; kingdom Metazoa; phylum Chordata; class Mammalia; order Chiroptera; family Vespertilionidae; genus Myotis; species Myotis myotis. Next base: position 41,720,231 of record NW_023416335.1, read on the forward strand.
TATTATAGTACACTAGTGGCCCAGTGCACGAAACTCATGCACGGGGGAGGGGCTTCCTTAGCCCAGCCTGCACCCTCTCCAATTGGGAACCCATTGGGGGATGTTCGACTGCCGGTTTAGGACCTATCCCACAGGGCCTAACCCAGCAGTCGGACATCCCTCTTGCAATCTGGGACCGCTGGCTCCTAACCACTCACCTGCCTGCCTGCCTGATCACCCCTAACTGCCTCTGCCTGCCTGCCTGATCGCCCCCAACTGCCCTCTCCTGCCAGCCTGATCACACCTAACTGCTTCTGCCTTGGCCCCCACCACCATGGCTTTGTCCAGAAGGAAGTCAGATGTCCGGAAGATGGCCAGTTGACCTGGTATAATTAGCATATTACCCTTTATTAGCATAGATAACTTGTGTAAGGACTTTCACTATCTGAGGCTACATTCGAATGATTTTACTAAACTGGTAGATGTGTTTAGATTAACACGCTCTTGTGCTGTTACAATTTGGATGGAATATGGTCCCAAGCTGACAAAGACTTTAGTTTGTGTCACATTAAGGTAGTCTTCCTCTACAGATTGGATTTTTCAAATTAAAAGTGATTATTGCATTTCTTTTAATCGGTTTATAGTTTGTAAATGACTATAAATGTCCGTAGTGTGATAGGATTGTTTTTCACATGCAATGCATGAAATAGACGCTAAATCTCGCTCTTTCCAATTTGATTTCAAAGAGTGATTGGAACCTGTAAAGGAAATATTTTAGCCACTAAATCTATATGTACTCAGTTCTAATATACAATAAAAACTGAAAATGCTGGAAATAGAGCAGTGAAAGTACTTAGGTCTCACAGGGTTTGAGAGGATTGATTCCAATTTTAAAAGAAGCTCTACTGCTGGCAAAATGCTATCAAACAGCATCATATGCACAAAGAAATGATTCCTGAAAAAGTCAATCACTGTGGCAAACTTCATTGTCTTGCTTTAAGAAGCCACCACATAGTCTATTGAATAAATGGTATTGGGGAAATTGGACAGATTTGTGCAAAAAAAAAAAAAGAAAGAAAGAAAGAAAGAAACTAGATCACCAACTTGCTCCATACACAAAAATAAACTCAAAATGAATTAAAGACTTAAATATTAGATGTGATGTTGTAAAATCCTAGAAGAAAACATAGGCCATAAAGTCTTTGACACTTCTCATAGCAACATTTTTTCTGACATATCTCCTTGGGCAAGGAAAACAAAAGAAAAATAAATAAATAGGCCTACATCAAACTAAAGAGTTTTTGCACAGAAAAGGGAACCATCAATAGAATGAAAAGACAACCCACTGAATGGGAAAACATATTCGCCAACGGTCCATCTGATAAGGGGTTAATATCCAAAATTTATAAAGAACTTATAAAGATCAACACCAAAAAAACCCCCAAACAATGCAATTTAAAAATGGGCAAAAGACCTGAATAGACACTTCTCCAAAGAGGGCATATTGATGGCCAATAGGCATATGAAAAAAATGCTCAATGTCACTAATCATCAGAGAAATGCAAATTAAAACCACAATGAGATATCACCTCACACCTGTCAGAATGGCTATCATCAATAAATCAACAAACAAAAAATGTTGGAGAGAATGTGGAGAAAGGGAACCCTAGTAAACTCTGGTGGGAATGCAGAGTGGTATAGCCACTGTGGAAAGCAGTATGGAGTTACCTCAAAAAATTAAAAATGGAGCTGCTTTATGATCTAGCACTTCTACTTCTGGGTATTTATCCGAAGGAACCCAAAACACTAATTCAAAAGGATATATATACCCCTATGCTCACTGCAGCGTTATTTACAATAGCCAAGATTTGGAAGCAGCCCGTGTCCATCAGTAGATGAGTGGATAAAAAGTAGTATTCCATTTACACAATGTAATAGACATTCTATAAAATAGCTGATTGCAAACTTTTCTTGTAACTCCAATTGACTATATACACAATGGAATACTACTCTGCTATAAAAAGGAAGAAAAATTTACCCCTTGGGACATCATGGATAGACCTGGAGAACATTATGCTAAGTGAAATAAGCCAGTCAGAGAAAGACAAGTACTTTATGGTTTCACTCATATGTGGAATTTTAATAAACAAACTGAACTACCAAGCAAAGTAGAGACAGACTCAGAGAGCAGGCAGGCAGTTCTGGTGGGGGAAAGGGTGTTGGGTGGGGTGGGGTGGAGGGATTGAGCAAAAAAGAAAACAGAAAGAACCCATGGACATGGACGACATTGTGGTTATTTGCAGGGGTGGGGGGAAAGGGTGGAGATGGAAGAGGGTATAAAGGGGATAAATGGTGATCTAAAAAATAAAATAAAATAAGTTTTATAAAAAAGAAACTGCCACAGCCACCTCAACCATCAACAACCATCGTCCTGATCTGTCAGCACCCATCAACAGCAAGGCAAGACCTTCCACCAGCTCAAAGATTATGACAGTTGAAGGCTCAGATGAGCATGTTTTATCAATAAAGTATTTTTTTAAATAATTTTTAAATATATTTTATTGATTTTAGAGAGGAAGAGGGAGAGATAGAAACATTAATGATGAGAGAGAATCATGGATAGGCTGCTTCCTGCACGTCCCCCACTGGGGATCAAGCTTGCAACCCGGGCATGTGCCCTGACTAGGAATCGAACCGTAATTTCCTGGTTCATAGGTTGATGCTCAACCACTGAGCCACGTTGGCCGGACAACAATAATGTATTTTTAATTAAAGTGTGTACATTGCTTTTTAGACATAAGGCTATTGTATACATAATAGACCACAGTAACATAAATATAACTTTTTATATGCACCAGAAATAAAAACATGTGTGTGGTTTGCTTTATTGCGATATTCACTTTATCTCGGTGGTCTGGAACCAAAACTGCAAATAAAAAGAAAACCTCAAATAATCTTTGTACATTCAACAACATTTACTGCTAAATGGGTACCTTGTCCTGATGTAGGATGCCGTGGTAGATTTATGCACACATTTAGTTTTTAATTTTCATAATTCACAGACTCTAAAATCTTTGTACCAGAGGCAATGATCTTGGGAGCAAGGAATAGGTTGAGGGATACATTTCTAAATCATAACGGACCACCTGGATTCCAAACTTAGTGGGTAAAGATGGAATCTTCTAGGAAAATAAATTTATTTGCATCTAAATAGCATTCATGTGATGAATGAAGGCTTTTTAAAACTTACATAGACATAAAGCAAAACATCAGAAGAACATTTGCCAAGAGCCAGGCTTGTATGTAAAAATCAACCTTCACTGCCAATCAAAAAAAAAAAAAAAAAGTCCTATAAGCTTGAATTGAACAAAAGACTCCTTTCATGTCTCTAAAAATTAGAGTTTTGTTTCAGAAATATTAATGCTACATCTGAATCAAGCAATATTAACAGGTTTGTGTTAAAAGCATTGGCCTTGATATTCACAACAAAAGAAATTATGGTTATTTATTTATGTTCCTTTTTGAAGGTTAAAAAGATATTTGTCAAAATGTTTTAAATTTCTAAATGCTTTGGATTCACTGCCCTTTTACCCCTCCCCACTGTGTATTTGTTAAAATGCTCCTTTTGACTCCCAATTATACAGAATCTTCAGGTTGAATATGGTTTAGCAGTACCTAGGCATTCTATAAAATAGCTGATTGCAAACTTTTCTTGTAACTCCAATTGACTACATACAGAAAAAAGATGAACTGCTTGGCCAGAGAAGATGGAAACATGATGAGTGAGCAAGGAAGACAAGTTAGAAAAGAAGATATTTTAAAAATTAGATTTCAAAGTGAACCTTGCCCTTATACACTCAATGAGGAGCCACAATTCTATTCTCAGTTCTAGATCAGACATTTTTATTTCCCCATGCACTTATCTTTCAGAGAAAATAGCTAAGCTCAGAATGCTTATTTTCCCATTGGGGCCATTTGAGCCCAACCAGTATATTTCTGGACTGTTTTGTCCCTTAATCTCACTCCTTGCTAAGACTCTTTCAATTACCAGTATAAATTTGACTGGATTGCATATAATTACTTATACATATAAGGAAAAAGAAAGTTAATAAGTCACTGGCTATGTTAACCTATTGTGGCAATCATTTTGCAATATATATGTGTATCTAATCTTCACAATGTACACTTTAAACTCGCATATGTTATATGTCAATTATATCTCAAAAAAGCTGGAAAATAAATAAATTATCTACCTTGATAAAGAATAAAGAGAAAAGGTACAAATAACCAAAATTAGAAATAAGGATGGATGAATCACTCTGATGCTGAGAAAATTCAAACAGAATCATGAGAAAATAATAAATCCATGCTGATTTTAAAATTTTGTATTCAATTTTGTTTTAAGGGACATTGCAGGTGTGATTAAAGACCTGAGATGGGGAGATTTTCCTGCATTATTCAGGTGGACCCAGTCTTATCATATGAGACTTTCAAATTAGAGAACCTTCCTGACTGCGGTCAGAGAGAGATGTGATGCTGAACGGAGGTCTAAGAGATGCATCGTTTCTGACTTTGAAGATGAGGGGAGTGAGGAAGGGAGAGAGGGAGGAACAAGCCAAGGAATGCAGGCAGCCAGGAGAAGCTGGAAACGGCAGACTCCTCTGGAGGCACCGGAAAGGAATGCAGTCCTGCCAGCATTGATTTTAGTCCAGTGTGACCTGAGTCAAACTTCTGACCTACAGAACTGGGATATAATAAATTTGCATTGTTTCAACCACCAGTTTGTGGCAGTTTGTTACAGCTATAATAGGAAACGAATACACTCACTTTTTACGTGTTTTTTAATATATATATACTTTTACTGATTTCAGAGAGAAAGGGAGAGAGACTGAGAGAGAAACATCAATGATGAGAGAGAATCATTGATTGGCTGCCTCCTGCACGCTTTCTACTTGAGATCAAGCCTGCAACCCAGGCATGGGCCCTGTCTGGGAATCAAACCATGACCTCCTGGTTCATAGATCAACGCTCAACCACTGAGCTACACCAACTCGGCCCTTTTTACTTTTTGAGTGCTTTACATGAACAAATACTTTATCTCATATCTGTCCAGGTTTTTTTGAAGAAATGCAAAACTTTAAATAAAAGCAAGTCAAAATAATAGAAAATTAGAAGTGGACAATTTCCAGCATTCAATGGTTAACAGGTCAATCCATGCACAAAAGCTAAACTTTCTAAACGTGTCTGAGACGAAATAAAATGAATAAAAACAAACCCCGAGAACATCAGTCTCTGCTAAGTAGTTGCTCCTCAAAATTGTCCAAGGCAATTTTTCTGGGGACACTCTGAAAGCTTACCATGGGCTCTTTTATAACGTTGCATTACACACAGACCTTGGCTCCAGAGCCCTGCTGTAGGTTGGACCAGTGGTCCATGTCTTATTTTCTTCTTGTCTAACCCTTACACTTAGATCCTCCAACAGAGCTCGCTTTCTTTCCCTCTTGGTAACTAACACCATCCAGCCTTCCCATTAGATGTGATTCCCCTCACCTGGTTGCAAGGTAGCCAGTCTCTCCATCGTTCCCACCTCCAAGCAGCCTCTGAAGACAAGCACAGGTCTCATTTTGTTTGCAGAATCTCCCCCTCTAACTACTATGGTGAATAGTAAGGCAGGAATAATATGACAAAGAGGGAATGACAAAAAATAGCAAATGAGACCTAGATGGTTTGGCTCAGTGAATAGAGCATTGGCCTGTGGACTGAAGGGTCATGGGTTCGATTCCCGGTCAGGTCATGTATCTCAGTTGCAGGCTTGATCCTGGCCCTGGTCAGGGCACCTGTGGGAGACTACCAATCAATGTGTCTCTCTCACATTGTTGTTTCTCGCTTTCTGTCTCTCCTCCTCCCTTCCACTCTCTCTAAAAATCCAGAGAAAAATATCCTTGGATGAGGATTTTTAAAATCATAAATTCTGAGAAGCAAAGCTGCAAAGGAACAAAGCTAAGGGTCTCTGACACACAAAGGATTGGGAATTACAATTTAATAATTGAGGAAATAATAAGTAACTGTGATGTTTGTGCCTGAATAGCTATTCTGTGCATGTGTGTGTACACCCATGTACATATATAATGATTTCAGCCTTGGACTTTTCTCTCTCTCTCTTCATGGTGGAATTGTACAGTTACACAATGACAATACTACAAGAAGCCATAGAGGTCATTTAGTGCAACCCCCACATTTTGCCAAGGAAAGATTGAAAGCCAGACAGATGGAGACTTGTCTGTCCTTTGACTTCTTTTTCTTTGCTTTTCAATCTTTTCCCATCAGCAGCACATCAGCCAAATGATCAGATGAGATTATGTAGGCTGGGGTCTGGCTATCCCTTATTCTCATTGACCATGACAATCTCTCCCTTTAGTGCTTTTCCTTCCTATCTAATCTTCAGTACTATTAATCCAGTTCTTTCATGATTAGCCTCTGCCTGATTTGTCTTTTATAGATAAACTGAGTCATCAGCAGGCATTTTGCTGGAAGTCAGCCTTGCTATAGGTCCAGCTCATAGAAGTCTGTGACTTTCTATCTTATCCTATCTCCTGGATCAAAGGTTTTTGTTGAACTAACTTCCTTATTGTGTCAAGTGTTAATCTTCTTTTAGAGATAGAGAAATTGCCAAACTAAAGTACTTTGGAGAAATGAATACACTGACCTGTCATTTCAAAGTCCTCACATAACCAGAGTCCTAACTTGTCCTATAGGCACATAGCTACTGAAAAGGTGAAGGCAGTGTACGAAGTCTCCAGAGTCACAGAAATCTTATAATCCTCCGAAAGAATCCGCTGAAAAAAATTCAGTGCGACAATCTGAACGTGGTATTAAAAAACCCATTAAAACTAGTATTTATCCAGTGCTTTCAATGTGCTCGGTATTATTCTAAGCACTTTACATATTTCTACCAAATATTCAATTAGTGATTATTTGATTTGTGAGTATTATATATACATAATACTTTTCCTGATGGGCAACACGAAATTAGGCACTGCTGCCATTTGTTAAGGCTTTCTAAATGCCAGGTTCCATGCTTGGCATTCAGGATGTGGTGTTAAACAAGATCTTCCTTCATGAAGTGTATATGCTTTAGAAATGGGAAAGACAGACACACACAATGATATACTATCATGTGATAAATGCTATGAGTAAATGATGAAATGAGACTCTAATGATGGAAATAATTACTATTCTCTGGGAGAATATGGGAAGAGGTAATATAAAGTGAGGGTGGGAGTTGAACCAAAATATAGGTCAAAACTAGATGGTGACAGAAGTTATATGCCACATAAAAATTTTTGTATTATGTTGATAGGAAGAAGCAAGGTAATTAAACATAGGAAGGTCATGGTTACCTCTGTAATTGGGAAAAATGACTGGCGTAGGTAAAGAAAGGTGGGCACTAATTAAAAGGTTACTGAAGCCCAGCTGGCGTGGCTCAGTGGTTGAGCGCTGACCTATGAACCAGAAGAGGTTATTGGAGTGGTCTAGTATAGAGATGATCAATGTTTAAATGGGTATAAGGGTTCTGAAAAGGAGGGCAGGAGATGGACTCAAGGGCCAGTTCAGTAAAATTTACAGAATTGGTACATGGGTTGGATTTGACATGAGGTGCAAAGGGCCTTAGTTAATTTGTAGATTTCTGGCCTCTGTAACTTGGTGGATGGCGGTGCCCTTTATAAAATAAGGAAAAAAATGTGTCTTGCTTTAGTCCAAGTTGGAAATAGAAATCAGATGCTAGAAAGAGAGGCATTTGCTAAATAAATGTGTTGAAAATAATTCCCAAAGTGGTGTTATTCAAACGTGTAGATGTGTACTGGGCTTCTACTGGCTTTGATTAGTGAACATTCCATTTGGCAGTTCAATATTGGCCAAAGGGAGCCCTGGTTTGGGTAGTTTGTATGAGTCTGTCATATTATTCATGATTCCTTAGGGGACTAACTTCCACTGGAGAAAATGAGGTTTGTTTTGCAGCTGTGCTTCATGGTTGACATCTGTGTGTACAACCCAAGCTGCCTCAGACAGGTGGTCCAGTTCCAGTTCTGAGCCACTGCAAAATGAGACTCTAGACTTCAACAAAGTCACAGAGAGGCAAGAGCTGACCCAGAAGTGTGCATCCCATCCAAGTTAGACCTTAAGCTGTGAGCGAATGTCTAAGAATCAGCCAACATCCTGTAAAGTGCACCTGAAGTTGTGAAGGCAGCTTAAGAGCAGTCATTCCTGACAACGGGCTCTGGAGTATGAGGACACGTTCCTCTGGTTCCTCCTAAGACAGAGAAGTGTGTAGCCTTGAAACCTGCTGTATACACGTATTGGAGCCTGAAACGATGGCATCTCCATTGGTCCATAGGCCACACCTCCAAAGATTCTTTTTCCAACTACTAAATGTGAGTGGAGGCTGATTCGTGTTAGCCACCTATCAGAAGTGGCTTGGCAGAGGAGGTTAGGATGTGAGATTTAACTTAACTCTCTAAATCTTGATACCACTGTTGTCTTTCTCTGACTTTTGGGCAAATAGCTTACCTGCTCTGGGCTCACATTTTCCCATACATGAAATGGTGGCACTAATAGCACTTAACTCATAGGATTAAATGAGACAATATATGAAGGTCAAAAAAATCATTTCCAGAGATGAACAGATAGAGAAATGTGATCCATACACACACACACACACACACACACACACACACACACACACACCCTCCATACACAATGAAATATTATTTAGCCATAAAAAGAAGGAAATCTTGGTATTTGTGACCTCATAGGTGGGACTGGAGGGCACTATGCTAAGTGAAATAAGCCGGACACAGAAAGACAAGTATCACATGATCCCACTCATATGTGGAATCAAATGAACAAAATAAACTGATGAACAAAATAAATCCAGAGACATAGAAGCATGGAACAGACTGTAAAATCTCAGAGGGAAGGTAGGAGGAGAGTGGGTGAGTGGGAAGAGATAAACCAAAAAAAAACTTGTATGTATATATGCATAACCCATGGATACAGACAATAGGGTGGTGAAGGACTGGGGCGGGCTAGAAGAGATCAATGAGGGGGAAAGGAGAACATATGTAATACTTTCAACAATGAAGATTTTTTTTTAATATATTTTATTGATTTTCTACAGAGAGGAAGGGAGAGGGATAGAGAGCCAGAAACATCGATGAGAGAGAAACATCGATCAGCTGCCTCCTGCACACTCCCCACTGGGGATATGCCCGCAACCAAGGTACATGCCCTTAACCGGAATCAAACCCAGGACCCTTGAGTCCACAGGCTGATGCTCTATCCACTGAGCCAAACCGGTCAGGGCAACAATGAAGATTTATTAAAAAAAATTAAAGTGCACACAGTACTCTGTAAGCCTTTAAGAAATAAATAGTAAATAAAAATATTCTTCACACACATACACACACACACACACACACACACACACACACAGTTAACTGTGTGAGGTGATGGATGTATTATATTGACCTTGGTAATCATTCCACAGTAAGTATATCAAATCATCACATTTTATACTTTAAACATATACAGTTATATTTGTCAATTATTTTTCAATAAAATTGGGAGAAAATAAATAAATAAATAGTTTTTAAAAATCGTGGATTTTGAAGTTAGATACCTGGTTGAAAATCTGAGCAATGAGGCATATTAGCTAAGTGATCATGGGAAAGTCAGTTAAGCTTTCCAGTAGGTTTTCCATCTGTCAAATGTGGATAATAATATGCCTCATGGGTGGGATGACGATTACAGGCAAGATGCATGGGTGAAGAAATTTAGCTCTGTGACCAGCACAAGGTTCATTTTTAACAGGTGATCCTGTGGCACAGCAGTTGGCAAACTCATTAGTCAACAGAGCCAAATAGCAACAGTACAACAATTGAAATTTTTTTTGAGAGCCTAATTTTTTAAACTTAAACTATATAGGTAGGTACATTGTTATTAACTTAATTAGGGTACTCCTAAGGCTTAGGAAAAGCCACACTCAAGGGTCCAAAGAGCCACATGTGGCTCATGAGCCGCAGTTTCCCGACCACGGCTGTGGCAGAATGACTCCTATGGGCTAACTTGGATAATTTGCAGCCTTTCAGTTCTTTTTAATCCTGCTCTTGTAACTTGAACTGAATTTAACACTCTACAACCAGCCTCTTAATAAAAAAGAAGCTCACTTATTAGCTAGATGGACAACAAAATAGTAAATATTAAAACTGCTGCAATGAATGAGACTCCTCTTTCCCTACACCTGGTCCAGGGATCCAGGCATTCCCACTGGAATGGAAATATGATGGATCTGATAGTTGGAGGTCATGGGGTATAGATCCCCATATTTTCTGTGTAATAAGCATAGATATAATGATTACGATCTTGGATTCTGGAGCCAGACTAACTAAGTTCAGATCCCAACTTGCTAACTGCGAGCTGCATGCCATGGGAAAGTTTCTTAAACTCTTGGCCTCAATTCCATCATCTCTAACATGGGCTAAAAGGAACACCTACTGTGTAAGGTTGTTGTGAATTTGTGAAGTCAAAACAAATAATATATTAGATTGGTACTTAGTGTATATAATAAGTGCTCAAAAATATTCAAGTGACTATATAACTTACCATCAAACTGGGACATTTGTGAGAGTGAAAAGGTATGCTATTAATAGCTCGGCTTAAACTGGTCAAACCCAGATGCATGATCACTCCAGCTGTGATGGTGTTGAAGACAATGATGTCAGCAGTGAAAGTGACAGGAACTTCCCCACTAGTCTTAGTGTATCCAACTGATACACCAGCTCTAGTCCAAGTTCGGAATTCAGACACAATCCTCCCTGTCCCCACTATTTTCCACTATGAATCATGAACAATTAGCACCTACATCAAACCAGAGGGAAATGCAATACATGCTTATATCCTCCTCAGACCCAAGCAGAAATGCTAAGTTTTAAATATTACTGTATTGAATCAGTTACTTTATTTTATTTGGAGAGTCCAGTTTAATAAATCACTGCTGTGGCTGAAACTTGCTGGTCAGTATAAATTTACCCTTTCACTCACAATGCATATTTTTACCTACATTTCTAAACCTTAATATAGCCATGGCTTCTTTTTTTTCTTTTCCTCCTTTTTAAACCATGGCAAGAAACCAAATGTAGATGGAAATTCCCAACCACAGGTTAAAACCTGCTTTACCAATTTTATCCAACTTACACAGTCAGACAATCACATTAGAAATAAGCAGTTTATCATTATTAGTGAGCATCTATTATATACCCAGTTCTGTGCTAGGAAATATTCAAGATGTGGTCCACAGGGAGTCTTGGCCAGGTGACACAGTTAGTTGGTGCCATCGTCCCATCTACCATAAAGATTTTGGGTTTGATTGCTGACTTATGAGGCTATGGGAGGCAACTGATCGATGTTTCTCTCTCACATCAATGTTTCTCTCTGTGTCCCTTCCTCTCTGTAAAATTAATAAAAACATATCCTCAGGTGAGGATTATAAAAACATAGAAGAAACATTTGTGCAACAATGATGATGAAAAACTATGCTTAACAGAGATAGACCTGTGATATAAATAAGTTTGGCAAGAGACGAAAACCAGCCCCGGCTAAAGGAAGCCTGGTGAAGGAGGCCTTAAGGATGGCTGAAATCTGGAGAGATGGAAAAAGGGGGAAGGTCTTTTTCTGCTTCTACCAGCGGGGGAGGTGATTGCAAGTTCAGACAAAGCAGAGAGTTAAGACTGAGAAAGTCTTTGACATTTTGGAATGAAATAAACCTATTTTTAGGGTCACTTGGGCAACTAAAGGGGTCAGGCAACAAGGAGAGAGCCCAGTGATTGTAAGGTTTCACTCTAGGTTTATTTGATGACTAGCAGAGCTGCCATTCTAATCCTACAGGATTTTTGAAATTTTAAAATAGGCAACAGCATTTGATAATTATAATTGTTCCTTTATTAGCTCTTTTCTCTGTTCAGAAAGGGAACAGGAGAAAATTCTCCCCCAGGGAGAAATGCCTCTCAAAAAGAAGCATAAACCCTCACCTGTAGTGTGACGTCCCAGCAGAAGTCAAATAAGGTCATCCAGTTTGAAATGTGGCTGATTTCAGGCTCAATGTCCTTAAAACATACCAATATTGCAAATACATTGGCTTCCCAGTGAGGGAGAGGTTTATTGGAAGAACAGCTTTCAAATCTGGCAAATAAATCAGTTTCTGCAATGCCCGCCCCTGGCAGTCATTCATAGAACTTTACTACTTGGCACCTTGATTCAACCACATATTATTGCTTAATTAAAAGTGCTTCTTTTAATAGATCAATGGCGTTGCCTTTAGGAGTTGCTCTAATGCCACATGTAGTTTTATTCAGAGTGGTAAAAGGTAGTCAGGAAGGGTGACACACGGGCTCAATGAAGTCTGAGCTAAAATGTACAGGATACAACATGTCGTTTTCTGTCAGGGTGCACGTAACACAAATCATAGCTCTTTGAAACAGAAAGGGAAATCCGAGCCAATTCAAACTAATGACCTGGCTCTTGTTCTGAAGTGGGTGGGGGTTTACACGCAGCCTCTGCCTGCTGCTCCTGCACAGGGTGAGCGCCCGAGGCCCGGCCTTCTTGCACCGCAGCCAGAGGGCTTGGCCAAGGCCAACCGAGGAGGCTGAGACGGTAGCACAGAAGGAGGAATGCGATTGCACGCGCTTTTTCACTCTCTGAAACCTCTGTCCTGGTCTTTCTCCCTTTTCACGTACACTGCTGTGTCTTTCTCCTACCCGGTTTTCTGTTCTTTCCTTTCCTGGAAAACGGGTTGCCAAAGAGGGATTCTTCTTCACCTTTTCTAGGGAAACAAACCCCTTTGAAAAAATGACCTAAACTGTGTTTAAAAACGAGCATAAATGGAAAAACTTTGCAGAAATGTCGAGATCCACAAATCCCCTGAAGTCCATGTAGGCCTCCAGTTACGAACCCTGCCATAAAGTGTTCTCCAGGGACATAGAACACGGAGGAAGGACAGGCCTTTCAGGTTCTCCAGACAGGTACTAACTCTGAAAGGCATTTTGTTCATGATCCATAGCTTAAACAGAGGAGCGAGTCCATGGCTACCTGGCTGGTCAGCTTGCCAAGTGTTGCTTCACCTACATTTATCCTGACTCTGAGGAAGTCCTGTGGATCTGGGAAATTTCTCTACCCCATCTTTGGGCAGTGGCCATACCAAAGTTTATTCTGAGGACAGCCTGCCATTGCTCTGCCCCCAGCAGCCATAGTCCTCCATAAAGAAAAGAGTGTTTTTCTAGATAAGATTCTATTTACTCACTGAAAACAGCTTTTTGGGGGGATATTTCATTTTATTATGTATTTATTTTTATTTTTATTATTTTTTTAAATCCTCACCCGAGGATATTTTTCAATTGATTTTTAGGGAGAGTGGAAGAGAGAGGGAAAGATAGAGAGAAACACATTGGTAGGTTGTCTCCTGCATGAGCACCAACCAGGGCCCCAGCCAGGGAGGAGCCTGCAACCAAGGTACATGCCCTTGGTCAGAATTGAACCTGGGACCCTTCGGTCCACAGGCCGACCAACGCTCTATCCACTGAGCCAATGCGGGTAGGGCTGGGAGGAGGTTTTAGATTTTTAAAAAAAATTCAATTTTAATGTAACTTTTTCTGGTCACATCCCTTAAACCCAAAGTGAAATCCAGGTTTCTAATCCTAACATCGGTGTTGGTCTGCCTTCTCAATATCTAAAAGCCAATGCTCCTTTCTTCTTGTAAGTATACAATATGCAACAGGACTCTGATTAACAGGAAAAATGGGATGTCAGGATGGTCCACTTACCTGTCAGAGGCACACCTGTGTGTGACTTAATCACCCCATAAAACGGGGTTGCTTCTGTGACTCAGCGTGGGCCATCCAGTGAATACACTGTGCTGTGGAGAACCGGCCTCCCCGACGGAGACCACCGCATGGTTATGTGTGGAGCAACGTCCTGCCCACAGGCTTTGCTGGCCCATGTGCTAGCCCCCCTTCATCGCAGGCCACCGTTCTGTTACCAGATGAAAGTAGCTAAGAGTGGTCAGTTGCTGAGTGCTTAGTGTAAGCTGGCTTTAATGCCTGTGCTCAATCTGTCACCTCCAGTTTCAGACCCCCCTATTCTGCCTATTGTACAGATGAGAAAACTGAGGCTTAGAGAGGGCCCCGCATCAGTAGGTGAGGTTGTATCACTTGAACGGCTGTGCTGCTTTCCCAGGCCTTTCCAGGCCCAGGCTTCCAGTCACAGGGCATGCAAACCTTCAGCAGCTCGACAGAAGGTTGGCTGAGGTGCGAGTGGGCCTTCTCTTCCAGACAATGGAGACCCTCCAGGCATGAGGGGTGGGGCAGTCCTGTGGACCTTGTATCCATTTCTAATTCCATTTGGTGGAAGATAAACATAGAATTCCCAAGTGTAGTGATGTTTCCATGCCCTGTAGGAGGTTTTAATTTGCTATTTCTGCTCTCTTCAGGGAATACCTTTAAGTCATAGTAAATAAATGGTCTTTCCATTCATTAAATTATTTTTGAAAAGAGAACATATAATCAATTTCAAGACTTTGTTTTTTTACCTAAGAGAAGTGTAAAGCAATCCAAAAATAGCATGGAGTAAGTTCCTCAAACAAAAACAAAAACTAAAGGTTAAAATACCAGGAAAGTGGAATTCAATGAAATTCATTCTTGTTCTATATGAGCCCCTAGACCCGATTATTTTTGTCTATTCCTTTTTAAACTCATGTAGCCTCTCCCTTTCACAGGGCACCCACTCTGATGGTCTCTGTCATTTCCTTTGTCAATAACTACTAGGTCCACACACACACACAAAGAAATTTTAAAATAAAGAATAAAACCCCATGTGTCTGTAAGAAGTTTCATTTCCCATGGCGCTGCCACATGGCTTCTCTCATGTCTGGTCCCTTCAGAACCGCTCTGTGAAAGAAGAGTTTTACAAAAGTGCAGGGCACACTTCTAATTTACCTTGATGTCAAAGGGAAACCAAATACTGGGACAGAAGAACCTCTAAACAAAGTGGGGAATTGTGTGAAGGTACATTGTTATCAGTGTGTGTGTGTGTGTGTGTGTGTGTGAGAGAGAGAGGAGAGAGAGAGAGAGAGAGAGAGAGAGAGAGAGAGAGAGAGAGAGAGAGAGAATGCATTTACAGGGAGCTGACAGGGAATGGTTTTAATGAGGAATTACTGTTTGTTGTTTTAAATAGATCATCCCATAAAGAAAATTAATCAAGCCAGATTAAATATTCATGAAGGGTGTAATTTTAAAAACCACATCTGTAAAACCACACTTGAAATCCAACACTTGGGGAATGTGCACCTTTTGTTAGTATCTTGCCTGACACCTTTTCTCCCACACTGATCTCCAACCACACACACAAGTCTGCTTTTTTCCATAATGGGTAGCATTGCCTGCAAAATTGTCTGGCAAGGCAAAGGAGGA
Source organism: Myotis myotis (assembly GCF_014108235.1). NCBI lineage: Eukaryota > Metazoa > Chordata > Mammalia > Chiroptera > Vespertilionidae > Myotis > Myotis myotis. Next base: position 41,735,728 of record NW_023416335.1, read on the forward strand.
TTTTTTCAATTTGTTTATTAAAATAAACCTCCATTGAGTTTTTCTTTAGCCTACTTAAATGCCATTGCCATTGTTGAGATAAACGTAAATAATCTTTGCTCATTTCATTCCTCAAATTAAGGTCATTTAATATTAACTAGTTTCACTGCTACCACTCTCAGCATATAAAGAAATGTTATAAAAATTAGCTCTAGAATTTCTTTTCTTCTTAATAGGCCTTGCTGCCAGAGTCAAAAATACCCTTTTTTTGTTCACTGGGTGTGCAGTCTCAGTTATGGGGTGAATGCGGGTTAGAGATCTGTTGTACAACCTAGTGCCCACAGTTAACAACACGTGTTTTGACCTTAAAAATTTGTTAGGAGAGTAGATCTCATGTTAAGGAGTCTTACCACAAACAACAAAAAGGGGGACACAAAAAACTTTTGGAGGTGATGGATTTATCTGTTCCCTTGATTGGGATGGTAGTATCATGAGTATATGTATAAACTCATCAAATTGTATGCATTAAACATGCACAGTTTTCTTGTTTCTCAATTGTACTTCAGCAGAGCTGCTAAAAACATCACTTTGAATTTCCAACAGACTTTCATGAGAACAGTGGCCATCAGTTAGATAAATCATTACGTAAATATAGAAATGTGCATATAAGCATATCCCTTTAATTGTACTAACCAGCATGAGAATGCATGTCACACACACACACGCGCGCACACACACACACACACACACACACCCCTTATTCTTAAAACTTGCCATTGGGCTCTATTCCCTGAAAGTGAGTAAAGGAAAAGCCTGAGAAATCTGTAAAAGATGTGCCCATTTTATGTTCTTCTACTTGTTTAGATATTGACTTTTCTGTGCTCTGATTTTTACAATCACCAGCAAGCTAACCTTTTACAAAAATGCAGTGCTTCCTAAGTCTTTTCCAGTGCCGAAGCTCCCCTTTGGAGCAGTGTGCTGTCCTTTTTAGGTGTGCCTGACCGGAGAAATGCTGGAATGCAATGGCTGGCCTGTTGGTGTCAGAGTGTGTGCACACGTGTGCACGCACACTCCCAACACCCATAGGCAGTCTCCGTATTCTTGATGCTGGGCAGTTTCATTAAAATTGCATTTCAGTAGCCAGTTGTGACCTCAGTGTGTCCAAGAAGAAAAGGAAAAAAATGGCTGATACAAAAGGGAGTGAAAGTAACCTTACTGAACAAATAAACTGGCAAGTGTATCTAATAATTGCCTGGGTTCAGCATTTTTCTGCGATAAATGAGTAAACTTTAAATGTATCTCTGAGATGCACTATCACAGGCATTGCCATGGGCAAGTTTTATCCAATGATGAAACAGCAAGGCCTAGTGAGATAAAGATGATAGAAGGGGTGCTATCAGGTGGCAGCCGGGTAATTACAACTCTCTATTTGGGCTCTGCAGTGATGCTGCATGCGATAAGTGGGGAATAATGAAGAAAAAGGAGTAGTGATAATGCAGGCACTAAATGGGAGAAAATAGCCTATCATAGCCCACAGCCCTGCGAGCGCCTGTGGGGACTTGGGACTATCTTTTTCAGTTTTCATCCACAGAAAAAAAAAGTACTCTCTCTCTTTCTTCTTCTTTCGCTAAATTTATGTCTGGTGGGACAAAAGGAAAAACTGAAAAGAAATCGAGGGTATGTGAAGAGAATATGACCTTTGAAAATAACTCTGAAGGTCACCATGTAATTATTCTAAAATAAAAGTATCCTGTAATCTCCCCCGTACTCACAAAAGATGCTAGAGCATTTTAAAATTTGATTCTGCACAATTTTGCTGGGGATCGTGGCTTATAAAAGGTCAAGTAAAGTATTTCCAGTGGCAGCCTGTCGAGTGGAGCCTCATAACACTCAGCCATTTATTTACTAGAGTCAAATTTGGCTTACAACACAAGCCAAGCCGAATGGAAACAGACTGCTTCTGGATGGTATTTTAGGGCCAGATTTTTAAAACAAAATAGCCTGTGTAAAAGTTGAGGTGTTTTAACCTTGCCCCTTTTGTCACCTAAAGCAGTCTGGATTTCACGCGGGCCTAAATTTGGATTAATTTTATTTGTTTGTTTTCGTTTTGCTTGGAACCATTCTAAACCTCATATTGACGATGAATTAAATCAAGGGGGCAAATTGTGTATAGTATGTGTGTACATGTCTTGTACAAATGTGTATAGTATGTGTGTGTAAATGCACATATGATGGTTAAGACCCTTTTAAAGGTTTGTTTTTTAATTGTGGACAAAATACACATAATATAAAGTTTACCATCTCAAGTTCACTGTTGTTAAGTACATTCAGATTGCTGTGCAAGAATATCCAGAACTCTTTTCATCTCACAAAATTGAAACTCTATACACATTAAACAACATCTCCCTGTCCTTCCCTTCCCTCACCTCTGGTAACCGCCATTCTACTTCCTATTTTTATAAATCTGACTATTCTAGGAACCTCATATGAGTGGTATCATGCAGTATTTTTCCATTTGTGATTGGCTCATTTCACTTAGCATAATGTCTTCAAGTTCCATCCATGTTGTGGCATGGACCAGAATTTCTTTCCTTGTAAGGCAGAATAATATTCCATTTTCTGTATATACCATATTTTGTTTTTCCATTCATCCATCAATGGACATGTGGGTTACTTCTACCTTTTGACCATTGTGAATAATGCGACTATAAACATTAGTGTACAAATAGCTCTTTGAGATACTGCTTTTAATTCTTTTGGATATAATCCCATGAGTAGTATTGCTGGATCACATGGTAATTCTATTTTCCATTTTTTTGAGGAATTTCCATACTGTTTTTTATGGTGGCTGCACCGTTCTACATTCCCACTAGAAATGTGTAAGGACTTCAATTTCTCCTCATGCTTGCCAACACTGGTTATTGTCCCTTTCATTTCTTATGTAACCATCCTAGTGAGTGGAAGTGTTATCTTGCTGAAGTTTGATTTACATTTACCAAATGACTAACGATGTTGATCATTTTTCATGTGTTTATTGGTTATTCTTCTTTGGAGGTATGTCTATTCAAATCGTTTCGCCCATTTTTTCAGTTGGGTTATTTGTCTTTTTATTGTTGAACTATGAATTCTTTATGTGTTCTGGATTTTTGACCCTTATCAGATACAGAATTTTCAACTATTTTCTTCCATTCTGTAAGTTGTCATTAACTCTCTTGGTAGTATCCTTCACTTTCAATTTTGATGAAGTGCAATATATATATTAGAGGCCTGGTGCATGAAATTCGTGCACTTGGGGGTGTCCCTCAGCCCAGCCTTCACCCTCTCCGATCTGGACCCCTCCAGGTATGTTCGACTGCTGGCAGTCGGACATCCCTCTCACAATCTGGGACTGCTGGCTCCCAACTGCTCGCCTACGTGCCTGCCTGATTGCCTCTAACTGCTTCTGCCTGCCAGCCTGATCACCCCCTAACCACTCCCCTGCCAGCCTGATCGACGCCTAACTGCTCCCCTGCCAGTCTGGTAGCCCCAACTGCCCTCCCCTGCCAGCCTCGTTGCCCCCAACTGCCCTCCCTCCCCTGCAGGCCTGGTCACCCCTTACTGCCCTCCCCTGCAGTCCTGGTCCCCCCCAACTGCATTGGGCCTCTAATATATATATATTATTTATATAAGATATTATATATTATATTATTTATATTTATATAATTGTTGCTTATGACTTAAGTGTTATATCTAATCCAAGTCACAAAGATTTACAACTAAGTTTTCTTCTAAACATTTCATAATTTTTAAAATTCATTTTTAAATGCAATTTTAAAATGTTTTAACTGGACCCTAACTGACAATATCTAGAACTTGGAGTCCACATTGAAATCTACATGGACAGAAATGTGCCTAGCTAAACAGACACATGTAGTAAGTCACTCTGCTATTGCGGCAGCTATGAACTGGACTCCTGGGTATAGAGGGGACTAAAACACCATTGCAGCCTTGAATAAGCTTGTGATGTGGTGAGAGAAAAGGCTTCTGAAAAAATTCATTATAAATGTATTAGTCTGTTCAGGCCACAACAAAATACTACCAACTGAGTGGCTTACATAATTTAAATATATTTACCCAGGGTTCTGGAGGCTGAAAGTCTAAGTGTCAAGGCACCTACAGGATTGATTGCTGGTGAGACCTCTGTCCTTAGCCACATGGCCTTTTCTCCATGGGCTCATACAGAGAGCTCTCTGGTGTCTCTTCTCCTCCTCCCCCTCCTCCTCCCCCTCCTTCCCTTCCTCCCCCTCCTCTTCCTCCTCCTCCTCCTCCTCCTCCTCCTTTTCCTCCTCCTCCTTCTGTCTTCTTCTCCTCCTCCTCCTCCTCCTCCTTCTGTCTTCTTTTTCTCCTTCTTCTTCTTCTTCTTCTTCTTCTTCTTCTTCTTCTTCTTCTTCTTTCTTCTTCTTTTTAAATGTATTTTTATTAATTTCAGAGAGGAAGGGAAAGGGAGAGAGAGATAGAAACATCAATGATGAGAGAGAATTATTGATGGGCTGTCTCCTGCACGCCCCCCACTGGGGATCAAGCCTGCAATCCGGGTATGTGCCCTGACCAGGAATTGAACCATGACCTCCTGGCTTATAGGTTGATGCTCAACCATTGAACCGCATTGGCTGGGCTGTTTTCTCTTCTTTTTATAAGGGCACCAGTCATATTGGATTAGAGTCCCACTTTTTTTTTTCTTTATTGATGAAGGTATTACATATGTTTCCTTATCCCGCCATTGCCGCCCCACCCTCCACCCCCCACTCATGCCCTCACCTCCCTGGTGTCTGTGTCCATTGGTTAGGCTTATATGCATGCATACAAGTCCTTTGGTTGATCTCTCCCCTTTAGCCCCATTCTCCCCTACCTTCCCTCTGAGGTTTGACGGTCTGATCGATGCTTCACCGTCTCTGGATTTATTTTTGTTCATCAGTTTATGTTGTTCATTATATTCCACAAATGAGTGAGATCATGTGATATTTATCTTTCTCCAACTGACTTATTTCGCTTAGCACAATGCTAGCCATAGCAATTAGACAAGAAGAAATAAAAGGTATCCAAATTGGAAAAGAAGATGTAAAACTGTCATTATTCACAGATGACATGATACTGTACATAGAAAACTCTAAAGACTTTATCAAAAACTTATTAGGCTTAATAAATGAATTCGGCAATGTAGCAGGATACAAAATTAACACCCAGAAATGTATGGCCTTTTTATTCACCAATAGTGAACTTACAGAAAGAGAGATTTTAAAAAAAATCCCATTTACCATTGCACCAAAAAAATTAAGATACCTAGGAATAGACTTAACTAAGGAGGTAAAAGACCTGTACTCGAAAAACTACAGGACATTGAAAAAAGAGATAGAGGAAGACATAAACAGATGGAAGAATATACCGTGTTCATGGATTGGTAGAACCAACATCATTAAAATGTCCATACTACCCAAAGCAATCTATAGATTCAATGTACTCCCCATTAAAATACCAACAGCATATTTCACAGACCTAGAATAAACTCTCCAAAAATTCACCTGGAATAAAAAAAGACCCCGAATAACTGCAGCAATTCTGAGAAAGAAGAACAAAGTAGGAGGGATCTCAATACCAGATATCAAGCTGTATTACAAAGCCACTGTTTTCAAAACTGCCTGGCACTGGCACAAGAACAGACATATTGACCAATGGAATAGACTAGAGAACCCAGAAATCGACCTGAACCACTATGCTAAATTAATATTTGACAAAGGAGGCAAGAGCATACAATGGAGTCAGAATAGTCTCTTCAATAAATGGTGTTGGGAAAATTGGACAGATACATGAAAAAAATGAAACTAGACCACCAACTTACACCATACACAAAAATAAACTCAAAATGGATAAAGGACTTAAACGTAAGATGGAAAACCATAAAAATCTTAGGGTCCCACTCTTATAACCTCATTTAAACTTAATTGTCCCCTTAAAAACTCTATCTCCAAATACAGTCACATTGGGATTAGGGCTGCAACATATGAATTTGGAAAGGTGGAGGTGGGGCCGTCCATAACAACATTATAAAGGTCACCTCCCTTACCTTCTCTAATCCTTACCTTCCTGTTGAGATGGGTATTACAGATGTGAACATAGCCTCAAACATGAAGCCCTTTCTCCAAAATCCTGAAGCATGATGGGATTTGAATCAAGATCTGCTTATGTGGTTGATTACTTGGCCACTATTCTGTCTCATGCTAGTCAAGGTAGCATCTTCTCTTTCTGAGACCCTTGCCCTGGCTTCTTAACCTTTCCACTCTTACCCACTATCATCCCTTTTTCTCTCATTAGCTGGAGTGACCATCTTCAAATATACATATCAGCTCTCCATTCTCCCTGCTAAAATTCTACAGTGATTTCCCATTGGAACTAGAATAAAACCCATACCATTACCATGGCTTACAAGCCCTTGCATGAGTCAGGTTCTACCTAACCCTCTGACACCAAATTGGATCACTTGCTCCATGCTCTTTACTCAAAACAAACTAATCTTTCTTCTTCATGTTCCTTAGCCATGAGGTGTAGATTCTTTTTGCAATTATGATCTCATTTGCTTGAAATACACACACACACCCAAGCTCTTCAGACAGCCCCCTCCTTCTTCTAATTCAGGTATCAACTCAAGCATCATCTTCTTTTAGAGAGGCTGCCTTAGACAACCTGGTGGAAAGCAGCTCCCTTCATCCCTCTAATTCTCTCATGTCATTTGTGCCTCATCTTCACAGCACTTGTCATTATCCCAAACTTTTTAAAAAAATTATTTACTGGTTTATTATCTGCCTTTCCCCATTAAATTATAAACTCTACAAAGCAAGGACTTTGATTTTCTTATCCATTGCTCTCTCACCCATCCCTAGAATACTATCTGACACATAGTAGCTGATTAATAAATATTTGTTGAGTTAATTAATTACAATGTTCATAATGCTTAGGAGACAATAGAAATTAACTACTGGTGGGGCAGGGAGAAAGGCAGAACATGAGGTGTTAAAAAAATCTTCAGTGAAAAGATAGTTTGGGCATTTGAAATTAAAGGATAAAGTTGTGAGAGCCCTAAGAATAGAAGTGGGATGAGGACATTCCAAGATGAATAGCATATGTGATGTCATAGGGCTGGGAAACACTATTGTAATCTTACTATTTTACTTTTATTTTCTCTTCACAATTTGAAAGCATTTCAACATACATGATTTTATTTTATCTTCATTCCTATTTTGAAGATGAGACAATTACATCTGCAAAGCTAACTGACTTCCCAAGTACACACAGAAACAGTCATTTCTGCCTTGTTTATTTCTTTTAGGTATCTGATTTCAATACTTGGAATACTTGAAATTCTGTGAAAGTCACAGAATTTCAATACTGTGACTGGCTCTTTTTTAAAAATGTTTTCACAAAATAAATAATTACTAAAAAGAAAGTAATGTTTACTGTTACAGCTAGAGAAATACTAACTGCTGAAACAAACGCCCCAACATTTCAGTGTTTTAACACAATGCAAACCTATTTCTCATTCACTATAGGCCAAGGTGAGCATTCCTGATGCTTTTCCTCCATGTGGTGATTCAGGGACCCAGTCCTCTATTCTGTGTCTCCACCATACCAGAGGGCCTTGTCATTCACTACCAGCCAACAAAAGGGGAAGAGGTGGATGAGGCACATCATCTTAAAGTCCTTGACTCAAAGAGTCACACATCATTTCCACTCACATGCCATTAGTGAACAAGAGTTACATGGCTTTATCTATCCATGAGGGCAGCTGGGAAATTTAGTCCCCTGCTTGGCAGCTATTTTTCAGTATTAATATTATCCTATGGAAAGGAGAACCTAAGTTTTGGCACACCAATAACCATTTCTGCCTTGTTTATTTCTTTTAGGTATCTGATTTTAAGGTTCAACAGTCTCAGAGTATAACTCTGTGAACCTAAACACGGGGAGCAGGTGAGAGAGTGGGAAGACTCCCAAGATAAAGGAAGAGGACAGAAAGAGTAACTTACAACATTTAAACATTCTTACTGATGACTGAACATTGTAGGAATGTTCTGGGTCTGCAATTTAAAGGTACATTATCCTTCTTAGCTATACTATGAACATAATATACACAACTGTCCATTAATACTCTACATGTCTATTTCCCATAGTTAGTTCTACCATTTTTATTAAATTGAGCTTAAGTAAATTATTATCAATCAGTTGTTTGCCTGAACAGGCTGGAACTACCAAACTTCCTAACCAACTCTGCATACATATAAATTTTCAGTTTTCTTCTTTAGTAAATAAACAATAAAGTTCATGAGTGCTAGCAATTAATGGAAAGAATTGTAACTAATGTTGGAGGGCAAGAAGAGGAATTAGTGATCATACCACTGATTTTTCATTTTTGCCCTCCTAGAACTTGTGTCATCTTCTAAGTCCCTTAAATATTTAAAAGAATGAATCTTTACCTCCCAAACTCAAATGACAATCTCTCCCTTGTCTTTACTCTCTCTTTCAAACTCTCATTTCTCTTCCTTAGCCATCGTCTGAGATAGCCTCTTGAGGAAGTAAAACTTCACACCTGTCGCAATCATTTACTACTCCCTCACTGGTACTTTGCCAAGTTGATTCTTTTAAATACATTTTTAGACAGAAATAAGTTTTCCCTCAAGTCTACATTCTTCCCTTAAGATATTCATATGTAACCTTATTTGATTTCAGGGGGTGATACAGACTTCAGAGCACAAATAATTAAGTTATGTCTCTTTTATGAAAAAATTTTAGTATGTTTTCTAATTTTAAAAAAAGCTAAAACTGTATTTGACTGAAAAAAAGTTGTTTAAACTTCTTAAGTTTTTAAATTTAGTCCCATTAAAAGTGTACACTTCTTGTGAGAAATATAGTTGATGATGATAATAATCATACCTAACACTTACATACACGTTATTATGTGGCAGGTACTATCCTAAGTACTTCATATACATTTAAATTATTCCATTCTCACAGCAATCTTATGAGGTGATTAGTATTTTTATTTCAATTTCTGGATGAGAAAACCGTTATACAAGAAGTTAAGTCTAGAACCAAGATGGCGGCATAGGTTAACGCCGGAGTTTGCTGCCTTGAACAACTACTTCAAAAGTGAAACTAAAAGACAGAACGGACATCACCCAGAACCACAGGAATGCTGGCTGAGTAGAAGTCCTACAACTAGGAGGAAAGAGAAACGCATACGGACACTCAGAGGAGGCGCAGTGCTGAAGTCAATTTCTGAGGTGCGGAGTGCGCGGAGCGGGCTGGCGGCGGAGGGCGCGGTTGGCGTTTTCAATCGGGAGGGAGTCGCAGACTCTGAGCTCCAGATACAGGTGAGTCTTTAGGGACCCAGACTCAAACGGGAGAAGCGGGACTGTCTGGCTTCGGTCAGAGCGAGTGCAGCTTTCTCTCCGAGGTTTGCAGCGGGTGCTGGGACTCGGAGAGGCAGAGCCCCTGGGGACAGGACTGAGAGCCGCCAGAACTGCTCTCTCCGGCCCACCCTGTTGATCCTGTGCGACCCGCCCCACCCAAGCCCTGCACAGAGGCATTTGCCAGATAGCCTCAGGCAAAGGCTAGATTAGCACCTCCCTAGAGGACAGAAGTTCTCTCACTGCAGACACAGCTGATTCTCATAGCCACTTGGCCTGGAGGTCAAACCCTCCCTGGCATTAGCTACAACAATCAAGGCTTAACTACAAGACTGCGCACAAAGACCACTAGGGAGTGCACCAAGGAAGCATAACAAAATTCGGAGACAAAGAAACAGGACAAAATTGTCAATGGAAGATATAGAGTTCAGAACCACACTTTTAAGGTCTCTCAAGAACTATTTAGAAGCCGCTGATAAACTTAATGAGATCTACAAGAAAACTAATGAGACCCTTGATGTCATGTTGGGGAACCAACTAGAAATTAAACATACACGGACTGAAATAACGAATATTATACAGACTCCCGACAGCAGACCAGAGGAGCGCAAGAATCAAGTCAATGATTTGAAATGTGAGGAAGCAAAAAACACCCAACCGGAGGGGCGGAATGAAAAAAGAATCCAAAAATGCGAGGATAGTGTAAGGAGCCTCTGGGACAGCTTCAAGCGTACCAACATCAGAATTATAGGGGTGCCAGAAGATGAGAGAGAGCAAGATATTGAAAACCTATTTGAAGAAATAATGACAGAAAACTTCCCCCACCTGGTGAAAGAAATGGACTTACAGGTCCAAGAAGCATGGAGAACCCCAAACAAAAGGAATCCAAAGAGGACCACACCAAGACACATCATAATTAAAATGCCAAGAGCAAAAGATAAAGAGAGAATCTTAAAAACAGCAAGAGAAAGAAACTCAGTTACCTACAAGGGAATACCCATACGACTGTCAGCTGATTTCTCAACAGAAACTTTGCAGGCCAGAAGGGAGTGGCAAGAAATATTCAAAGTGATGAATACCAAGAACCTACAACCAAGATTACTTTATCCAGCAAAGCTATCATTCAGAATTGAAGGTCAGATAAAGAGCTTCACAGATAAGGAAAAGCTAAGGAGTTCATCACCACCAAACCAATATTATATGAAATGCTGAAAGGTATCCTTTAAGAAGAGGAAGAAGAAGAAAAAGGTAAAGATACAAATTATGAACAACAAATATGCATCTATCAACAAGTGAATCTAAGAATCAAGTGAATAAATAATCTGATGAACAGAATGAACTGGTGATTATAATAGAATCAGGGACATAGAAAGGGAATGGACTGACTATTCTTGGGGGGGAAAGGGGTGTGGGAGATGCGGGAAGAGACTGGACAAAAATCGTGCAACTATGGATGAGGACAGTGGGTGGGGAGTGAGGGCGGAGGGTGGGACAGGAATTGGGAGGAGGGGAGTTATGGGGGGGAAAAAGAGGAACAAATGTAATAATCTGAACAATAAAGATTTAATTTAAAAAAAAAAAAGAAGTTAAATGACTTATCCAAGCCATTTGGCTTAGAAGTGGGGTAGCCAGGATTTGAATACAGCTTGTGGATTCTGTTGACTTCTATGGAAACTTGTATTTTGAAAAGACTATAAAATTATTAATATTAGATATAGAAGGTTATAAAGATCATTTTGCACCTAAGACAGTTTTCCTTATTCCAAATCATGCGGATAGCTAACAATAAAGCTAAAACTTGCAACCTGTGCCTCCATTGTTCTGTTCACAGCCTGCCATGCTGTTACCACATAAGACAAGTTTCTAGAATGCAGAAGCTACCACCCATCATGGGTTTTTAAACATTTCCAGTACATGAATTTCTATATTGACCTAGAGAAACAATTTGGATGTTGATTTTTCCTTTCTGTCTTTAATTCAAGGTTGTTGGCATATCTGTTAGTTGAGATAAATATTAGAGATACTAAAGCAATACCTACTCAACATTAAAAAATAATATTTTTAGCCCTAGCCAGTTTTGCTCAGTGGATAGAGAATGGGCCTATGGACTGAAGGGTCCCAGGTTTGATTCCAGTCAAGGGCACATGCCCAGGTTTCAGGCTTGATCCCCAGTAGGGGGCATGCAGGAGGCAGCCAATCAATGATTCCCTCTCATCATTGATGTTTCTATCTCTCTCTCCCTCTCCCTTCCTCTCTGAAATCAATAAAAACATATTTAAATAATAATAATAATAATAATAATAATAATATTTGCTTACAATGCTGCTCCTAAATTTAAAACACAAAATTATTTCTTATGCTGCAGTGAAAAAAAGTTAAATTGTCTTTGTTTCTCCATACAGCTGCCTACAACCGTCTTTCCTCTCTTCTGCCACCTTCACTGAAGTGGATGGAGGAAGTAAAGCCAGAAGACCATTATCACATTATCACCTCAATGCTTCAAAAACAGGGTTCATTACCTTCCCTAAAAACAAAAACACTTGTGCTTCTTCATGTATTCTTCATTTCAGTGTTAGCACTATCATTCACAGGGGCATGCAAGCCAAAAATCTGGTATGATTCTTCTTTTTTTTTTTAATCCTCACCTGAGGTTATTTTTTCCATTGTTTTTTTTTAATTTAAATTCTTTATTGTTTTAAAGTATTACATGAGTCACCTTTTTTCCCCATTGACCTCTCCCTGGCCGCTCCCACCCTCCAGCACATGCCCTCACCCCCCTACTATCTGTGTCCATTGGTTATGCTCATATGCATGCATATAAGTCCTTTGGTTGATCTCTTACCCCCTCACCCTCTGCTTCCCCTCATTGGTTGGACAGTCTGTTAGATGCTTCTATGTCTCTGGCTCTATTTTTGTCATCAGTTTATGTTGTTCATTATATTCCACAAATGAGTGAGATCATGTGATATTTATCTTTCTCTGACTGGCTTATTTCACTTAGCATAATGCTCTCCAGTTCTATCCATGCTGTTGCAAATGGTGAGAATTCCTTCCTTTCTTTTTATTGCTTAAAATATTACAAAGAGTATTACATATGTCTCCTTTTTTTCCCCCCTTGACATTCCCCTGGCCTCCCCTACCCCCCAGTGTCTTATGTCTATTGGTTATGCTTATATGCATGCATACAAGTCCTTTGGTTGATCTCTTACCACCACCCCCAACCCTCCCCGGGCTTCCCGCTGTAGTTTGACAGTCTGTTCAATGCTGCTCTGTATCTACTTTTGTTCATAAGTTTATAATGGTCTTTATTATCCATAAATGAGTGAGATCATGTGGTATTTTTCCTTCATTGACTGGCTTATTTCACTTAGCATAATGGTCTCCAGTTCCATCCATGCTGTTGCAAATGGTAAGAGTTCCTTCCTTTTTACAGCAGCATAGTATTCCATTGTGTAGATGTACCACAGTTTTCTAATCCACTCATCTGCTGATGGGCATTTAGGCTGTTTCCAAATCTTAGCTATTGTAAATTGTGCTGCTATGAACATAGGGGTGCATATATTCTTTCTGGTTGGTGTTGCTGTTTTTCCATTGATTTTTAGAGAGAGTGGAAGGGAGAGGGAGAGACAGAGAGAAACACCGAAGTGAGAGAGACACATGGATTGGTTGCCTCCAGCATGCCCCACCTCCACCCGCCAAGGCCAGAAGTGAGCTATGTGCCGTTAACCAGAATTAAACCATGGACCCTTCAGTCCGCAGGTTGAGGCTGTATCCACTGAGCCAAACCGGCTAGGCCATGGTAGGATTCTTCAGTCCTCCCTTTCTCATGCCTTCCGTCTCTAATTAATCACCAAACTCTATTGATTTTTACTCCATCAAAGATTTACATATATGTCAACTTTTCCCCATTCCCACCCTCTTTAAGCCATCCTTTACAGTTGAAATGATCTTTCTCAAATGGTTGTGTTCTCTAAATCTCCACTTAAAATAATTAGTGATTTTTATTAACTTTAAGATAAAATCTGCCCTGGCTGGTGTCACTCGGTTGGATGTCATCCTGTGCTCCAAAGGGTTGCTGGTTCAATTCCTGTTAGGAAAAGTTCCTGGATTGCAGGCTTGATCCCAGTGGGGGAGGGTCATGCAGGAGGCAGCAGATGGATCTCTCTCTCTCTCTCTCTCTCTCTCTCTCTCTCTCTCTCTCTTTCTCCCCCCTTTCCCTTCCTCTTTCTCTAGAAATTTTTTTCAAGATAAAATCCAAGCTCAGTTTCCCCCAAATCTCATTGTTCTCCAGACACGCCAAATTTCTTAAACTATTAACATAAAAGTTATTACCCTTCTTTCTCTAGCTAACTCTTCATTACTTGGCCCACCTACTCTTTCTGTCCCTTTTCCCTTCTCACCACTTCCTTGAACCAGGCACCCCTGCTCCAGTGCAGGTGCTTCTTTCTGAGTTCCATTCGTGTGCTGTGTATATTTCTATCACAGTAGTTACCATAAAGTATTTCAATTGTTAACCTATTTGCCTTCTTTCTAACTAGGCTGAGAATTACTGAGGGAAGAAACTCCATGTACATAAATTATTTCTTATGCTGCAGACTGATAAATAATCTAGAAATATTGAAACATGGAAAAAGTAATTTCTATTAAAAGTATCTCACAGAATTGGATATACAAATGTATTGAGCTAAGGATCAAAACCTGTAAATGGTCAATAGAGTAGATTTTTGCCAAATTATTCTCTTAAATGATGGTTGATTTCCATAGAGTAAAATGTTCTGTATCAGCATTGTGATAAGAAAGACATAAATAAGGAAAGCATTTCACTTTTTTTTTGAGAGTTATCTTGCATCTTGTTCACAAAAGCTGATATCATTTACCTTCCAACTTTGCTGGAGATATTTTCACTAAGCTCCAATAATTCAATTGGCTTAAATCCTTAATAGTTTAAACAAAGCTATAGATCAGCTAGGACTATAAAGGAGCTAAGAATCCTGTTAAGAAACTTCAAGATCATCAAAACAACCATTACTCCTGAGAGGTTCCATAAAACTAAAATAATAACCAGCAATCATAATAACAATAATAATCGTGATTATTAATCATAATACGCTGCAGTTATCTCATGCCTTTCATCCATGGATCTGAAAGCGCTTTTTATAATCATTATGACTGACATTCTTGTGACCTAAATATTCACTGTCCAGAAAATCAACTGAACTACTGTTGTTGATGACAATAATTCAAACAGGTCCAAGCTGGGGTGGGATAAGTGACAAGCTCCAGCTTCCCCAACAAATTCTAACTATAAACTCTGTTTTCCATTACATTCAATGGCTAAGGATTTCCAGGACACTGTAAATTGGCAGAGACAATGGCTGATAGCTCTATGGAATTCAGGGATTGTGTTAGAAGTGATTGCTTGACGAAATCCTGATTAGGAGAGTTTCCCATGAAAACAGTTCTGCCATGGAAAGGAAATTTGTTCTTAGTGGCCCAAACTCATCCTATAGATACCTTCAACTTTCAATACCCCCCAAAATTTGACCCTGAAAAATTATTTTCAGTGTTGGTTTAACTTAAAGGATAAATTGAATTGAGTATTTTTTTATTATTAGTTTGCACTTGGAATGAACAGACACACTTCTGTGTTCAGAATGAAGTCTTGGAAATCTTTAAAGGAAGCTAGTTTCCTGTGGTTCATCAACAGCTTAGTGAAATAGATGGATTAGGAACTGTCACAGAGGGAGCAGGAAGGTACCTGGGTGATCAATTTCTTAAGATGCTGCTCCTAAATTTAAAACACAAAACAAAACCCCAAAAACCAAAAATGAAAATGAACCAAAAATGGGAGAGGAAGGAAGAATATTAGTGTAATGCAAAAAGAAGGTATTTATTCATCCAATCTGTGGGAAGAGCTCAGGAGATTTATCTCAGTGCAGTGGCAGATGCAATGGCGTGAGCACACCCCGCCTATACAAGCTTCCTCGGCACACCGGGAAGTGGCAGCGCCCGCCTGAGTAAGCCCCCTAGAGCCCCTACATAGTACCCTGATCTTTCCTACCATTGGTTGCCCTAAGGATGGTGTAAACTTCTGATTGGTCTGGAATGTTATATATGTTGCTGCACTTACACAATAAACTCAGATCTGCATCTTGAACCGGTCTCCGGAGTCGGGCATGCTTTGTTAGGACCCCGTCGGCCTCACCCCCGCGGGACCCCCTGCCTCACCAATCAACCAATCTTTTTAAAAAAATATGATTTATTGATTTTAGAGAAAGAGGAAAGGAGAGGAATAGAGAGATAGAAACATCAATGAGAGAGATACATCAATTGGCGGCCTCCTGCATGCCCCCACCGAGAATCAAGTCAACAACCAGAGCATGTGCCTTGACCTGGAATCAAACCAATGACTTCTTGGTTCATGGATCAACACTCAACCACTGAGCACACCAACTGGGCCCAACCAATCTTTTTTGAGCATCTACCAAAAGCAAGGCATTTTAAAAGTTCTATATGCATGTGTTAGTGCATAACAGATTATAAAAATAATCCCATTTTCTTTTACTAAATGCGTTGGTATTGTCTCATTCTCACTATTTTGGGACAGCAGTTTTTGTTTAGATCAGAAGTTTAGTACAAATTATCAATGCATTAATCTGTTTCTTTAAGAATGTCATTTTAGCCCAGCAGCGTGACTCAGTGGTTGAGCATCCACCCATGAACCAGAAGGTCACGGTTCAATTGTGGTCAGGGCATGTGGTCAGTTAGCCTATGGCATATGCCCCAGTTACAGGCTCAATCCTGGTGTGGGGCGTGCAGGAGGCAGCCGATCAATGATTCGCTCTCATCATTGATATTTCTATCTCTTTCTCTCTCTCCCTTCCTCTCTAAAAATCAATGAAAATATATTTTAAAATAACAAATTAAGAATGTCATTTATGTCACTTTCTTCTAATGCAGGATTGCAAGGGGATATGATACATCTTTTGGACCTGAACACACAACAGGGAATGGAATATCATCAAGTTAATTTGTAGAATTCACTTGATGCATGTGTTTAGGCTTTCATGAAACCCCATATTAAATCCTTCATTCTGCATAGAATGAAGAACACATTCACCCACACCCTTTGGCCTGTCCCCTACCTCACTCCCTGTGCATCTGGTACCAACTTTATCATTCTTGGCTTTTTCGTTTACCTGGAAGGGGTATTTTAATGTATACAGAGATTTTATACTTTCATGGAACAGAAGAGACTTGTGGAGATTGGAGTCTTACCTAAGGCCATAGGCTAACTGATGAGAATTTGACTAGAAATCAGAACTTCAGGTCACCATCCTCTGCTCATTCTGCTCTACTGAATGAAAACCATGGCTGACTACCCTGCCGTCAGTCTGGAAATTAGGTCCTTTTGAGACAAACTTTGACAACCAGCCTCTCCATAGGCTTCACTAGTAAAGAGTAGGATGAAGCACTTAATAAAAAGCAATACAACAGAGATCAGCCTAAAGTCCCCATAGCCAATCTATGTTACTTTGATAAATTATATTTGCCTTCAATTAATCCTTATACTTGTCCCAAAGAGAAAAAGTCCCTTTACCTTCAATTTTCAGGCTCATTAGCCAGGAAACTACTCTTGGTAAATACCAGGGTGGATGAAAGTAGGTTTACAGTTGTGAGCACACAAAACACAGAGTTTATTCTTGTACTGTTATTTGTTAATTATTGTATTATTTTCCATAAGAACAATGGAATTCCACTTTTGCCCATGCCTATATTTAATATTTTTCTTGAGTATTTTATTTTCAGCTCATTCTCCTCCTTTATGAAATAAGCTGTTTAAAACTCTAGTAACTAGTAATTTCACTTCCCTAGATACCAAATCTATGCTTCCAATCTATCTCTCTAATCCATGACATACAAATTTTTGTCATTTATTCCTTTTTCTTTTCCACATGTCAAAATTTCTTGACAAGCATCCTAGCCATGTAGCTAACAGGCATACATGTGCAGTAAAATTTTTTCCAAGTTTCAATTTTCCATTAATTTAGCTATCTGAACAGTTCAGTTCAGAACATCTTTTCATTCAATCGTAACTTTATGAGATGAGCTGTGTGTGGAGAAGTCCATTGGAAGAGTCCTCACATAAATTTATGGAGGAAGGTTTGTACATTGGTTTCCAAGGGCTGCTGTAACAAATTGCCACAAACAGGGTGATTTAAAACAACAGAAATTTATTAGTTTGCAGTTGTGGAAGCCAGAAGTCTGAAATCAAGGTTTCGTCAGTGTCCTGTTCCTCCGAAGACTCTGGGGAAGAAGTCTTCCTTGCCTCTTCCGAACTTCTGGTGGTTGCCAGAAATCCTTGGTGTTACTGGGCTTGTAACTACATCCTTCCTAATCTCTGCCCCTGTCATCACGTGGCCATCTTCCCTCGGTGTGTCTGTGTCGGAATCTCCCTCTCCTTTCTCTTATAAAGACACCAGCCATTGGGTTTAGGGCCCAACCTAAACCAGTATGCCCTCATCTTAACCAATTATCATTGCAAACACCCTATTTCCAAATAAGGTCACATTCTGAGGTTCTGGGTGGACATGAACGGGAAGGGGGGTGGGGAACTATGCAACACAGCAGGGTTTGCTTCTTTCATTCCATTTTATAATTCCCTGCAGGCCTTTCAGATGCACGGGGACCAACATGGCCATTCAAACCTTCTCAGGAAAGGAACCAGTCACCTTAGGAGGTGAAGCAGCGCAGAGTGCAAAGAATTCACACAACTGGGATTGGATCCTACCTCCACCTGTTCTGGCTTTGGGACTTTGCACAGGATACATAGTTTCTTCAGGCCTCACAAGCCTCCTCTTCAAATTGTAGTAACACGTCTATCATAATGGCCACATCAAGGATCAAATGAGATTGCAGAACCAAGTATCTTATATTTAGCAGAGGGTGGTGCTCAGTAACTTATAGCACCCTACATTCTGTTAAGAATTGATGAGCAGGTTTATACTGGAGGAAGCAGAGACAAGAGCCCTCCCTCTACCTAGGAGTAAGGAATGTTCTGGAAAAAGGAAGACTACAGACAGCATGCCTGGGAAAGTTGACTGATGCTTGTCATTTTTTAAAAAGGTGGCTAGGAAAAACAAACTGAACTCCTGGTGGATGATGATTATATTGCTACATTGCACTTACACCTGACACATGGTGCCTGACATCTGAGAACCTCAAAGCTTTTAACTAGCGTTAACTCATTATTCCCTGTGGGGTGGACAGCAAGTGGTCATCAAGCCTGCTTTATAGCTGAGGAAACTGAGGCACACGAGATTAAGTGACTGATTTAAGGTCAGTACCCAGCTGGCTGCTACAGGGACCAAGTGCAGCCATTGGGAGATGGAGGACGAGGGCTTGGGTGCAGTAATTTAGCTGTTGTCTTTATCTGTTCCCTCCCATGGATACAGAGGTATAGGCAACATACTTCCAGGGATAGAGTGTTTTAGAAGAGAACATGATAATAAAGCAACTACAATCAACAAAATGTGGTCTACTCACAGAATGAAGTGCTGACACATGCTATAATATGGATGAGCCTTGAAAACATGATGCTAAGTGAAAGAAACCAGACACAAAAGCACACATATTATATCATTTAATTTATATGAAATATCCAGAATAGGTAAAAACACAAAAACAAAAGGCAGATTTGTGGTTGTAATGGGCTAGGAGTGGTGGAAGAAAGGGAAGTAATTGATTTAATGGGTTTGGGGTTTCCTTTTGGGGTGATGAAAATATTCTGGAACCAGGAGGAGGTGATATTTGGTCAATACTACTGAATTGTGCAATTTAAAATAGTTCGTTTCATATAAATTTTACCTAAATAAAAAAATAATGAATAAAGAATCTGAAATGAATGCTAGCCACACCACTTAGGATGATTTATGAAAAGCACCTAAATTTGCAGAGGCCACACCTTCCACTTAGCTAACTGTGATTGTGTGATCTTGGGCTAATTTCTGAGTTTGTTTTCTCAGTTGTACAATGGTATCTTACACCAAATAAGTGGTTTTCAAACTGCTGCTTTTTAAAGCTGCTTAATATCTTGTTCACAAAATCGTATGTAGAGCCTTAATATATAAAACAGATGAAAACCAAGCTACTAGTAAGTGAGGAGTCTGTGTAGTCCACTTCGCACTCTCACCTGGCAGTCCCAAAGGTACCCTCTGAACTATGGTGCTCTCGGGCAAAGTTGAAAGTCCCCAGACTAGGTCATTTCTAAACTCACGATCCCATGAACTGAAGGGAATGCCTTCCTCCCTGTTTAAAAGCAAAACAGTAGGATGAGATGCAAATGTCAGCATTAAGTGTAGTGTTGTTGATAAATACGTGTCCTAGTGAAGACTTAGGTAGGAAGAGTATGAAACTGAGCGCGACAGGTGCAGCAAAATGTGGCTGAGCTGGGACGCACAGCAGCTTTGGATGTGTTGGCAACTCTGAGGAGTCCCCACTGCTTCCACCTCACTCACAGTCTCAGACGGCCTGATGGGCCTGGCCCAGGGGACCAAGAACGTAGTGAAATTAGTGAATGTTACCCAGATGTTTGGAAAGTTGACTGAATAAATAATGAGAAAGTTACTGCCACTTGCTCAGGGTCTGAGATTCCTCTGGGCCACCAATGGGGAGAGCTGAAGACCTTTCAGGCCTCCTGTTGATGAAGGAGATGGTGACTGGATATGGAGAAAATTTACGGGAGAGTGAAAATCAGAGAACAAAACAAAAAGCCGAAGGACGTTGATCTGGTCACAATGACTTCTCCAATTTCTTCTCACATGTGACATGCATTAGGGGTCATGCTAGAGTTATTGTCCTCCACAAAGACATCCAAACATCTATATGCAGAGCTCACAGACAGACTTTTAGAAACTGCTAGATTTAAAAATCTTTGGCATGACCAGCATTTTACTGGCCCATCCATTTACCAACACTCCTGCACAATTTTACATGCCAAGGAGCTATTCTCCCCACCTCCCCCAAAAGACTTAAGATCTGCCAGGAGGATCTTAATAGGGGACATGGAGGAGCTGGGAGCTGTAGTACAGTGGAGCTGGGTTACCACTTAACAGTACACAAGTGAGCCATGAATGAAGACATGAAGATGACTTTCACGTGTTTTCAGATGTGAGGGAATTGCTCTGACTCTCACAGGGTCCAAATTTTGAAAGTCAACACTGGGATGAAGGAATATAAAGTACATTTTCTTGGTGCTAGTCTACATGGCCTTTGACGAAATTACCATAAGGAGAATCTTCCGAGGAAGTTAGAAATGAGAAAGTTCATATTCATATTATGTTGAGACACACTAAAAGAGTTATGGGTACATCAAGGTATTCTAGACCCAGTGGTTCTCATAGTGTGGGCATCCCCTGGGAACTTGTTGGAAATACAAATTTTTAGCCCCACCCCTGACTGGCTAAATCAGAAACTCTGGGGGCGGGCCCAGCAATCTGTGTTTAATCAAGCCCTCTGGTGACTCTAATGCACATAACCAATTGAGAGCCCCTTTGAGATCTTTTCTTCCAAAGAATTCCCTAATTTTATTTATTTATTTATTTATTTATTTATTTATTTATTTATTTATTTAAAATATGTTTTTATTGACTTCAGAGAGAAAGGGAGAGGGAAAGAGAGAGAAACATTAATGATGACAGAGAATCATTGATTGGCTGCCTTCTGCACGCTCTCCACTAGGGATTGAGTCTGCAACCCGGGCATATGCTTTGACCAGAATTGAACCCTGACTTCCTGGTTCATAGGTCAATGCTCAACCACTGCGTCATGCTGGCTGGGCATGAATTCCCTAATTTTAGATGAGGAAACAGAGGTCCAAAATAAGTAGGTGGCTTTCCCATTCTCACCCAGCTGAACGTATGAGCTAGAAAAAAGATGAACATTTGGAAGTGTTACAAGTTAGATTTTTAAAAAGAAGCTATGTTTCTTTTCTCCAAAGATTGGGAGAGATTGATGGTTCCAGTTCAAAACCGGCTTTCTGATTCATCAAATGCTAACATGCACAATTCTGAGGAAAATCCCATCAGAATTCCCACGCTCACGGCCGTGTCCTCAGCACCTGTGACACAGGTCTGGCAAATAATAGTCACTCAACAAATATTAGTTATGATATTAATCAGTTCACACAGAGACTGTTGGCAAGCACTTTATCCATTTCCTTGTATGATCACTGGGCCTCTGCCCAACTTGCAGAAACCTGCCCAAGGTGTAGCGATCCCAAGACACCATATGCTCTTGCAGGAAATAATTTTGACAAGCAGCTCAGTTTCTCCCCAACGCCACCCACATACTTCCAAAAGCAGACGGAAAAGGAGGCGCCCTTTGTGAAAGCCGAAAGGCTAAGAGAAGCCTCTGAAGTGCTACTCATGTAGAAATTTCCCCTAACTTTTATCCGGTCAACTGTCATAGCATCTGGGCAACTTTCACTCATTTTGAACAGCTGAAATTGAGTTTCTTTACTTTACCAGAAAACAAACTGAAAAGGCAGGCTTAGCATCTATGAAAACATTTCTTTTTTTAAAAAGGGACGAGAGATTGAAGCTAAAGTGAAAGATCTCGGGGCCAGAGGATTTAAGAAACAAGACAAATTTTTCCAAAAAAAAAGAAGTCAGAACACTAATTAGAAAAAAGTAACATCAACGTTAAGCAATTATAAGTGATATAGCTAGTCCATATTTTCTCTCCATAGCAAATTCTTGACTTCTTCACTTGAAATGTTGAATTCAGAACGGTTTCTTTTTTCCCCCTCTGAATTATTTGTCATACATGAAGAATGTTATTTTAAATAGTTTCTTTTTTCTCACTATTATTTTTTCTAAAAGAAAAAAGTTACGTCTATACTAAGAGACATGAGGGGCATGTTTTATTGGTCCAATAATATTTACATCTGATGGTTAAAGCTCTTGGCATCACCATGTGTTCCAGGCTTATATTACTATTAAAAGTTTTTATTGAAAGGTAACAGCAACCAAATTATATAATACAAAATCTTACAACTATACCTAATAAAAATACTATACAATTAAGCCATTTATTTAAGAACCACATGAACTTTGTGATCAAATAATTCGTGTCAACCTCTTTATATGGGACACCTCATTTACTGACAAATGCTAGACCACAAATACTTTAGGAGACCAAGAAAAAAACTTTTGGTCTGTTTTTCATATTATATCTTGTATCTCAATGAACAAAATCAGCTATTATAGGTTAGGGACACTGCAGAACTGACTTTTTTTGGTATGTAAATGGTTTCTCGACCCTGATCCAGAAACTGCCACTGTAGCCATCACACTCAGAAGGAAAGGGTTTGTCTAGGAAACCAGCTATACTGAACAGTAAATTTTCTCAGGGGCCCATTTTTTCTACCAAGGAATCATCCTTGTTGAGAGCACGAATTCTTCCAGCCTTAGAGGAACAATGATTTCTCTAATATGCCAATCAAAGCAAACAGCTCATTTTTGGGGGAAAAACAATAAGCCCTAGCCAGTTTGGCTCGCTGGTTAGAGTGTTGGCCTGTGGACTGAAGGGTCCCAGCTTCAATTGCAGTCAAGGGCATGTACCTCGGTTGCAGGCTCGGTCCCCCGGAACAGGGAGGCAACCAATTGATGTGTCTCTCTTACATAGATGTTTCTCTCTCTTGTCTCTCCCCCTCCTTTCCACTCTCTCTAAAAATCAATGGAGAAAATATCCTTGGGTGAGGATTAACAAATTATTATTATTACTAGGGACCCAGTGCACAAATTCATATACCTTGAAAGGAACTGTGGGCCACAAGACTGTGGTGGGCACAGGGGCAGGTCTCTGCCCATCCTCCATGCCCCTGCCCGGCCCCTCCCGCCACAGCCCCTGTCCCTTGTCTGCTGGCAGCCCTGCTCCCACTACCACTCCCACGTGCTGACAGCACTGGAATGATTGGGGCCAGCACCGGCAGCGGATGCGAGTGGCAGCTCCTGCCCCAATCGCCCCTCAGGAGCAGGGGGAGGTGGAGAAGCCCTCAGGGGCGATCAGGGCTGGCAGCTCCCGCTCCACCTGCTGATGGCGTCGAGTAATCGGGACCGGCTCCGGGTGCCTGTAGTGGGTGCAAATGGTGGCTCTGGTGCTGGCAGCAGGTGCAAGCAGGGCCAGCACCAGCAGCAGGTGCGAGCGCCCAACGGGAGCAAAGAATTTTCAGTAACCACCAAAGGCTCATCCTGATGACAGTGACTGGCGCCCCACCTTGGTCTGGTACCCCCCTCACCTGCTCCACCATCCCACCAAGGCCGATGCCCACCATGTCCCAGGCTCTGCGTCTGCTGCCAATGCCCGCCATTTTCCGCACGCTCCCCCCACCCCACCCCAGTGGTCAGTGCACATCATAGTGACCGGTTGTTTGGTTGTTCTGTTGTCCCACTGTTCGGTCTATTTGCATATTAGGGTTTTATATAGAGAGAGATGATGATTATTATTATTATTAGCTATCATCAGCAATGCAGCAAATTCTCCAACTAGGTGGCAGAGATTCAGGTTGTCCCATTCTCATTGCCCCTGGCATTTAGGGATCTATTTTAAAACTCTATAATGAAACAACTTTCTCTGTGCTTTCATAGTAAAATACAAACATAGGACAAAGACACCACAGAAGCCATAAGTAAATAAGAAGAAAATGGTCTTAAGAAGAGAATACCCACCTTCATGAATGACAGCTCTAAAAGTAATCCCTCTGGCCTTATGACACTCTGAGAGCTGTCCTAATTCCCACCTTCAAGAAATGGGTGAATTAAGCATACCTGTCATCACCTCAATTCTTCTCTGACCGGCATATTTAACAGCACTTTTCTGAGCCTTGGGTACAACTTTCTTAGCCATCTTTGAATGCCCAGATTTGGGGATAAGCATGAAATCCTACATATTAAATAGTATTGTATTGGAGGTACAAATGTACTTAGGTGAGTTAGATATGCAAAAAAAAAAAAAAAAGGCTTCTTTTTTTATCCCAATATAATTGATCTGCTCTTCATTATTGGCAGTATAATTAAACTCAGTCTGACCCACTAACCGACTTATTCTCTTTTGGGCAAATTCTGTTTTTTTAGATTTCCTGTCCCTCCTGCTGCTCCAAAATGGCAGCTCTGGGCATTTATCCAGGTAACAGGGAAAAATAGGGGCTTGGATCTATCAGCACAGACAGATCCCGTGTCCGTTGCTGGCACTGGGGGCTCATGTGCTCAGCCTGGGCTCCACACTCCTTCCTGTCGAGGGGCCTCCTCAGACCTCTGGGTGCCGTGCAGTCCTGAGAGATGGCCGTGACCCCCACTGATCTCTGTTTATGACGGTTCTGCCTGGGAGACACAGATCAAGGACCTATCAGCCCAGTGCAGTCACCATCTTTCCACAGACCCCTGGAGAATTGGGGGTGCCTTCCCTGCCTCCACACAATAGTGGACTGAGAGATATTTGGGAGAACAAACGCAGGTCCTCCTCTGCCACCTGGGGGAGGCGGGGTTGAAGCTCCTCTTGCCTGTCCCTTCTCTGAGTGTCCCCCGGCTCATGTCCTCCTGCTGCCTTGTCCCCACCTGTGGGCTGTAATCGTGAAACCCGACTTACCAGGAATAGACTACACCTGGGATGAATATTTCCAATATTATCCTGATGACAATAAGAATTTCCCAAAGGAAGGATCTTAAATCTTTCCTTTCCCAAAGTTTTCAAACTTATATTCGTCCCACCCATCCCCTAGGCCAGTGGTTTCCAACTGGTTATCAGCAGCCATGAGGAGCCTTGTAAAAATATAGATTCTGAGCTTACCCCTTCTAAATGAAATCGAAAAACAACAACAACAAAACAAAACAACAACACACCCAAAACAGAAAAAGCAAGGTGCAGACTAGTGCCTACACTGTTCTGCCTTTGGGCTAAGAAAGGAACTCATATTCACATTGGCTTGTATTCATCCAAAGACTGGAAAGAAGCATAAAAACAACTTGAAGTAGGCTTTTGGTGTTAGTGAGGGTGTGAAAGAGAAAGGGGGTAGTTGATCTTTTCCAATGCTTTTGAGTTTAATGTTCTCATGTTTAACTTTTGAAAATAAATAATATGGTTTTTGCTTCTGTTTCGTGGCTTTTAGTCATTCTGATGAGGAGCCACGTCTAGGAGGCCCTGAGCAAGGCTGTCTGACAGGCTGTTCTAAACTTAAACTGGATCACATCACACTGCTAAACCCTTTTGGTGGCGTCAAGTCATCTTTTCCGTAAAATCTAACCCAGTTAGCGTGAGCCGTGAGCTAGTTTTGATCTGAGCCCGCCCTTGCTTCCCGACCTGTGCCCACTCCTACCCCGCATTCCAGCCACCCCTCCAAGTCTTTGCACCCTCCTTCTTCCTGTCTCCTTCCTCCTGCCTCCCCCTCCCCACAACTCTATATGATTTTCCCTGCAAGGTGCAGTCTGGCATCACCCTTCCTTCCATCTGCCCTCTTCAGAATTCACCAGAATAACCAAGATTCTCCTCTTGTGTCACACTCCACAATTTTTCTGTATTAGTCTTTCTTCCTCCCACCTCTAGCCCAGGGACAATAGCATTCTCAGTGCTGTGGTATTATTTGAATAAATGACTAAATGATTTTCAGTGTTAATGAAAAGATTAACAAAATACATGCAGACAAAAACTCATTAGATCACTGGAATCTGTGACTTTTTAAAGGTACACTGGTATGTGTGTGTTTTAGTAAGAAAACATAGCAAAATTATGGTCAGGATAATGGGGTATAAGTGCTGGAGTGACTGCTAAGTCTGTTAATAGATAGATAAGGATCATTTGTAATTGGCATGTTCTTTGTATGCCAACAATGCCACTAACTGGTTTCTCAGGCCCTAGACAATGTTAGGCCTCACTCTTAAGTAAAGAAAGTATTTCCCTTGTTTACACAATGAATTTGCTTAAGGAGCTCTGTTTTCATGGGTAAAACAATAGTGGTTTTACTTCCCTTCACACCCAAATTATCACAAATTAGAAATGAATCTGAATGAGGTCTTATGGTGTTTACAAACATGATATGAATTCATCTCATGATGGAATGTTAACTGGTTATCTACATGATAAGAAAATAGCTTATCATTTTCGATAGGAAAAAAATTGATAAAATATTGTCACCTCATCTTTTTCTGTCCTGCTTTTCAAACAAATCCTAAAAGCACACAATTTGTAATTATTATGGAATATTGGCTCCTTATAGAATTTTATTTTGTATTTTTTAAAAGAAATTTATAGTCCTGAAAAGATGCATGTGTCATCTCAGTTTTACATGAGATCTTCATCAAATTAACAACTCAGATATAGCCAGTTAGCCTGGAGGTCAAATCACCCCTGGTATTGCCGACAACAATCAAGGCTTAACTACAACAAGACTGTGCACAAAGACCACTAGGGGGTACACCAAGAAAGCATAAAAAATGCGGAGACAAAGAAACAGGACAAAAATGTCAATGGAGGATATTGAGTTCAGAACCACACTTTTAAGGTCTCTTAAGAACTGTCTAGAAGCCGCCGATAAATGTAGTGAGATCCTCAAGAAATCTAATGAGACCATCGATGTTATGATAAAGAACCAACTAGAAATTAAGCATACACGGACTGAAATAACGAATATTATACAGACTCCCGACAGCAGACCAGAGGAGCGCAAGAATCAAGTCAAAGATTTGAAATGCAAAGAAGCAAAAAACACCCAACTGGAAAAGCAAAATGAAAAAAGAATCCGAAAATATGAAGATAGTGTAAGGAGCCTCTGGGACAGCTTCAAGCGTACCAACATCAGAATTATAGGGGTGCCAGAAGATGAGAGAGAGCAAGATATTGAAAACCTATTTAAAGAAATAATGACAGAAAACTTCCCCCACCTGGTGAAAGAAATAGACTTACAGGTCCAGGAAGCGCAGAGAACCCCAAACAAAAGGAATCCAAAGAGGACCACACCAAGACACATCATTAAAATGCCAAGAGCAAAAGACAAAGAGAGAATCTTAAAAGCAGCAAGAGAAAGAATACCTTGTAGGTAAGCAGTTACCTACAAGGGAATACCCATACGACTGTCAGCTGATTTCTCAACAGAAACTTTGCAGGCCAGAAGGGAGTGGCAAGAAATATTCAAAGTGATGAATACCAAGAACCTACAACCAAGATTACTTTATCCAGCAAAGTTATCATTCAGAACTGAAGGTCAGATAAAGAGCTTCACAGATAAGGAAAAGCTAAAGGAGTTCATCACCACCAAACCAGTATTATATGAAATGCTGAAAGGTATCCTTTAAGAAGAGGAAGAAGAAGAAAAAGGTAAAGATACAAATTATGAACAACAAATATGCATCTATCAACAAGTGAATCTAAGAATCAAGTGAATAAATAATCTGGTGATCATAATAGAATCAGGGAAATAGAAAGGGAATGGACTGACTATTCTTGGGGGGGAAAGGGGTGTGGGAGATGCGGGAAGAGACTGGACAAATATCGTGCACCTATGGATGAGGACAGTGGGTGGGGAGTGAGGGCAGAGGGTGGGGCGGGAACTGAGAGGAGGGGAGTTATGGGGGGGGAAAAGAGGAACAAATGTAATAATCTGAACAATAAAGATTTAATTTAAAAAAAAAAAGTTAACAACTCAGGTAGCTTTTGAAATATACTTACCTAGCTAAGGCCCTGCTTCCTGAAGAAGAGATTAACAGCTACTTTTGAACCTGGAGAATGCTAAGCCTGATGGTAGGTCAAAAAACAGATAAATAAGTCTGGAGCAAGGTAAATTAACGGTACTTTAATTTTATTTTTTTTTCCATCACCATTTATCCCCTCTTCCACCTCGACCCACCAACCCCCACAATCACCACACTGTTGTCCATAATTCTTCCAAGAACATGTATTTCAATCCAGCAACCACCGGTAAGAATTGTGCCCCCCGATCTGAAATGGAACCCAGTCTGCAATCCCCAAATACTGGGTCACCAAGACTGATCCACAAAAAAGTTAAAAAAAGAGAAAGAAAAAAAGGTACCAGAAGTGGACTTAGCTCCCTGCTAGGTATTAAATATGGTTCTAATGAGAGAATTAATTTATTTTGCAAGCTATGAATCCTTTGAAATTGGAATCCAGAAAATTATATGGGGGAGACACTTCTTCCTTTGCTAATTAAGTAGGAGCATTGTCTTCACCGTCTGGCTGGTTTCTCAGAAACTGAAGTGGGCCTTCCCTATAAATATAATTTCACTTTATGGAGTAAGTTCTCCCACACCGCATGCCTAAGCTTCTTTAGATGTCAATGGCACGGCCATGAAGGCCCGTCTTCCCAACCGAAGTGTGAAACCAACCTTTCCAAATGGCTTCATATTAAACTATGAAGACCAACAACTGCCTAAAATAAAAGTCCTTGGCATAATAACCGTTTTCACGAAACTAATTCCCTCAAATAGGCAGGTCCTAATGGACCAATAAAACTTGCCTTGTCGTGTCTGAATGCAGCATTACGGCCATTTAGAGTTGGCTATAATTGGGAATCACCGCTCAGTGAAAGTGGGAGGTGGGGAGACTTTTATATAATCATACATTATACTGGGCTTCCACAGGGCCTTTCATCTGAAGATCTCAAAGCACTTGACAAACACTAATTAATACTCATGACACCCCAGTCAGAGAGGTAAGTATTATTACCCCCATTTTACAGAAGAAGAAACGGTGAGGTTAAGTTGGGTAACCTGGTGAGTCAGGGGAGGAATGAGGAGTTCCTAATTCTTAGTCTTGTGCTCACACAAGCATTACAAGGGGCTGCCACTGGCAAGATGAAAGCAAATGCACCTCATTTTCAAACACCCCAGGTGAGAGCATCCATTATAAATGGGAACACAATTAAGACATCTGATTTTAACAGCAGTGATGCCATTTTGTAATCTTCAAACTTTATTTTAAAATACCCCCAAATGATTAAAAGTTGTTTCTTACCCTCTGAAGTATAAAATAAAAATTATTTTTTCATAGGAGAAGCAATTGTAGACATTTATATTGAGGAATTTGATAAAGTAGCTCAAAAGTTTTACTTTTTTAATTTTTTAGGATGGTGGGTCAGATTCTTACAACGGTCCCCAGCTTCCTGAGGGCAGAGAGCCATCTTTTTAGATGATTTATCCTCGTAAGAACGTATTTGGCACATTACTCAATAAATGTTTGTTAAGCCAACAAAACCTACTAAGTGCCACGGTGCTAGAGAAGCTTGTGAAGATGAATAGGATAGAATCCCACCCCCAAAAGGACGGGGAGTTTAATGAGAAACATAAGATACAAGAAAGTAATTAAAAATTGAGCAGAGAATAATTTTTTTAAAAAAGAGAAGAGAGAAGATGGGGTGGGCCAAATGTTCAGTGTGAAAACAACAAAGGTCTAGGTTCAAACTGGAATGATAAGGTTTTGATGAATTCCCAGATAAGAAGACTGTTGCTTCTGGGTGTTGCATTAACTCTCACAAATCATTGTGGCAGCTGTCTTCAGTTAGAGTCAGCTGGCTTCTAAACAGCCGACTGGGTTTTTTAACTCATTATTTTGGATGCTGAGTAGTACAATAAATATTCTTTGGTCCAAGAAAAGACTTGGAAGTAGCTTTGAGATGAGCAGGGAGCCCAGCATACTGGCCTTCTTTTGTTTTCTCCAAAGTCTCTCTGCCTCAGGGCCTTTGCAGATAGATGATATTCAGTCTACCCAGACTGCCTTTCCCCCTTCTATCCCCAGCTTCTTCACCTGGCAAACTCCCACTTATCATTTGGATTTCTGCTCAGGCATCGTTTTCTGACTTTAGATTAGCTCTGTGGTTATATCTTCTGAAAACTTTCTGTACTTTTTCTGCATAATAACTATTATGTCTTGTAATTACATATTTGTGTGTTAGTTAAATTAATGTTTTTTTTTAAAAAAAAATTAATGTAAATTCCTGTTTCCCTCTCTCTTCTACCCCCTCTGGCTTTAATTTTCAAAGGATTTCACATGTGCTTTGACCACTATACTACCTCAGCATATAGGAGGTCCTCTATAAATACTAATTGATTAAAAAAACAAACACATATTGCTAATTACTGAGAAACAGGTAGCATTTGGGAGAGTTGATCCTAAGAAAGGAAAGCAGCCCCACCCAAGCAAGCCTGGTACTATCAGGCCCCGGGGTTAACTCCAGCTGGCCTGGCACTCACAGTAGGACATGGTGTTCTCCAGTTGAATATAAACAATTGCACAAGAAGCCAATGTCATTCAAGGTCATCCTGTGACCATGATAGATGAAGAGAAACACAAGATCACTCCATAATCATGTCTGGACTCAGACAAAAATACGGGTATTGTCCAAACAACACAAATATCTGAACAGCTCCTGTTCTCGCTGATATGAGTGACTGCTGCTTCTTTGCCAATTATAACTTTAGCTTTGCATGTTTCATACCCCCCTTTTTTAAAAAAAAAAATTTATATAATAAGAGAGGAATATGCTAATTAGCTGTTATGCCCTGAGGCATAACGACCAAGCACATCATAACTAGATCACGAATCGGCAGGAGGATGGGCCAGCGAGGTACAAGCAGGCTGTGGAGAGCTATAGGAGGGGGCAGGGCAGCAAGCTATGAGGGGGAGGAGGAGGGAGGGAGGCGGA
Source organism: Myotis myotis (assembly GCF_014108235.1). Classification (NCBI taxonomy): domain Eukaryota; kingdom Metazoa; phylum Chordata; class Mammalia; order Chiroptera; family Vespertilionidae; genus Myotis; species Myotis myotis. The sequence goes on from NW_023416335.1 coordinate 41,766,847, forward strand.
GGAGCTACAGGAGGGCGGCAGCAACCTACTGGCACATGGATTCGCGCACAGGGCTACTAGTATATATGTATTTAAATATATTTTTATTGATTTCAGAGAGGAAGGGAGACAGAGAGATAGAAACATCAATGATGAGAGAGAATCATTGATCAGCTGCCTCCTGCATGCCCTCTACTGGGGACTGAGCCCACAACCTGGGCTCATGTGTCCTTGACTGGAATCGAACCCAGTACCCTTCAGTCTGCAGACCGATACTCTATACATTGAGCCAAATCAACTAGGACTCATCTCCTTTTGATATAAAAATTTCAGTCATGAAATCGTCCCTACTTCCTCATAGCATTCTTGAACTCCCCCTAAAATCACCTAATACAAGCCCAAATCCTATAAGATATTTCTAACATCCTCCTACTGAAAAGGCCATAGTCTCCCATGGTGTGAGATATCCCTCATTGCAATGAGTCAATCAACACAATATTGCCCATAAACCAACTTGACTTTTCTGGAGATCTTTGACTAGAAGGCATGAAACATGCAACATAAAATGGGGCAGAATGGGTCATTTCTAAGAGAGTTTATGGGACTAAAACCAGAAGCTCTTAACGCTGTGACCTAAAATTGAAGAAGATCTCCATAGGATGTAATAGACACTCAATAGTGTCTATTTTGTCCTGAAGAGATATATGATAAAAAATAAAAATAAAAATAAAATGGGGCAGAAAATTAATATACAGCAGCTCAAATATGTCTCTCTGTCTAGAGAATTATTTAGAAACTATAAATATTTAGCTTCAGGTAATTAATTCCATTTTCAAGAGATTATTGAAATGCTGTATTAATATGGGTCACCGCAAATTATCAGATCACGAAACATCTCTTTCATACTGAATTTCAAAAAGCAAACTGTTAGGCATTATTATTTTTATAGCATAGTTTCTTAATGCTTTTCCACATATTCATAAATGAAAATCAGTATCTAATCCTTGGAACTGTCAACTAAACTCCGTGTGAAGTAATCAGCTAGAAGAGGGAAGCAAGATATGTCTGAATTGCCAAGGTGACCCTGCAAAAGACACAGATCACAGCTGGATATTCAAAAACTGATTAAAGTTTTTTTTAATTAAATCTTTATTGTTCAGATAGGAGCTCCAGTGGTGCAATTGGTTAGCGCGCAGTACTTATACATTATATTGTTCAGATTATTACAGTTGTTCCTCTTTTTTCCCCTCATAGCTCTCCTCCACCCAGTTCCCACACCACCCTCTGCCCTTACCCCTCCCACTGTCCTCATCCATAGGTATACAATTTTTGTCCAGCCTCTTCCTGCACCCCCACACCCCTTTCCCCCCAAGAATTGTCAGTCCACTCCCTTTCTATGCCCCTAGTTCTATTATATTCACCAGTTTACTCTGTTCATCAGATTTTTTATTCACTTGGTTTTTAGATTCACTTGTTGATAGATATGTATTTGCTGTTCATAATTTTTATCTTTACCTTTACCTTTTTCTTCTTCTTCCTCTTCTTAAAGAATACCTTTCAGCATTTCATATAATACTGATTTGGTGGTGATGAACTCCTTTAGCTTTTTCTTATCTGTGAAGCTCTTTAGCTGACCTACAATTCTGAATGATAGCTTTGCTGGATATAGTAATCTTGGTTGTAGGTTCTTGGTATTCATCACTTTGAATATTTCTTGCCATTCCCTTCTGGCCTGCATAGTTTCTGTTGAGAAATCAGCTGACAGTTGTATGGGTACTCCCTTATAGGTAACTGACTGTGTTTCTCTTGCTGCTTTTAAGATTCTCTCTTTGTCTTTTGCTCTTGGCATTTTAATTATGATGTGTCTTGGTGTGGTCCTCTTTGAATTCCTTTTGTTTGGGGTTCTCTGCGCTTCCTGGACTTTAAGTCTATTTCTTTCACCAGATGGGGGAAGTTTTCTGTCATTATTTCTTCAAGTAGGTTTTCAATATCTTGCTCTCTCTCTTCTTCTGGTACCCCTATAATTCGGATGTTGGTGCACTTGAAGTTGTCCAAGAGGCTCCTTACACTATCTTCATATTTTTGGATTCTTTTTTCTTTTTGCTTTTCCGGTTGAGTATTTTTTGCTTCTTCATATTTCAAATCTTTGACTTGATTCTTGCGATCCTCTTGTCTGCTGTTGGATCTCTGTATATTATTCTTTATTTCAGTCAGTGTATGCTTAATTTCTAGTTGGTCTTTTTTCATATCCTCCAGGATCTCACTAAATTTATCAGTGGTTTCTAGAAAATTCTTGAAAAACCTTATAACCATGGTTTTGAACTCTATATCCAGTAGTTTGCTTTCCTCCATTTCTGTCATTTGTGACCTGTTTCTTTGTCTCCGCATTTTTTATGCTTCCCTGCGTTGGTAGAGTGGCTTTGTGTGCTAGGTGTCCTATAGGGCCCAGTGGCTCAGCCTCCCCAATTACCTGAGGTGGACACTCTTGGTGCACACCTTTGTGGGCTTTGTGCACAGTCTTGTTGTAGTCTTGTTGTAGTTAAGCCTTGATTGTTGTAGTTATCACTGGGAGGAATTGACCTCCAGGCCAATTGGCTGTGAAAATCAGCTGTGTCAGCAGTGGGAGAACTTCTGTGCTGAAGACACCCTTCTGGGGCAAGACTTGCTTCAGTGGGGCTTTGGTGCTCACCGAGTCTTCCTCTTGAGTGTGTCCCTTATGGATCTGAGGAGTTGTAATTGGATGGTCCCACTCTGACCACTGGGTACACTGGCTCTTGGATCTAAGGCGGTGATAATTCAGCTTCTGCCTGAGGCTACCCAGCAGGAGCTACGAAGAGATCTGCATATTTCCCTTCCTTGTTTGGAGTTTGGAGGTGCCCAAATGAGGCCCAGCTGTGAAGCAATGCAAGCTGCTTTGGGGTGTTGGGCCTTCTCTTGGAAGTTCTTGGTCTGTCTGGCCCAGTTGCAGTTTGTTATGTAATTTTCAAATTGCAAAGGGCCACGGCATTCATATGCAAAAGCCTCTGCCACAGCTGGGGTCTCAGGGAATCAACAGGGTGGAGCAAACAGCTATGGCTGATCTTCAGCCCTGCCCTAAGGGGCCCCGTGTCTCAGTGTCCCAGTAATCGCTGCAAGCACCTCTGAGAGAAAGCCGCCCTTGAGTTCCGAGTTCTGCCTGCTGCCAGATAGTCCAGTTTCTTTCTATGGAGTCTGGGTCCCCAGAGACTTCCTGGATCTGGAGTTCAGAGCAGTCGGGAACTTGTGACTCCCTCCTGATTCAGAAAGACAGCCACGTCTTCAGTTGCCAGCCCTTGCTGCGTCTGCCTCTGTACCTCTGCACTTCTGCACCTCCTCTGGGTCTCAGTGTGCTTTTCTCTTTTCTTCTAGTTGTAGAATTTCCACTCAGCCAGCCTTCCTGTAGTTCTGGATGATGTCCGTTTTGTCTTTTAGTTGTATTTTTGAATTTGTTGTGGGATACAGCAATTTCTGGTGTTTACCTATGCCGCCATCTTGGTTTCTCCTAAAGTTCTTTCTTATAAGGAGCCACTCTCCATGCTTCTCTCAACTGCCTCATGTACACTCCTCCTCAGGGGAAACTGCATTCTATGCTTTCTCTATTTGGTGTTTTGGGTTTTTTCTCATCTATTCAGATGCCTAAAGACAAGTACCTAATGAATCCCCTCTCCCTGCTTCCCGGAATTGTCCATCTCTTTAGAATAGTGCTTTTGGTCAAACCTGGTGTCATACCAAGAGTGTCTGCCTAATGTTTTGATTCCATTAAATAATCTATATTTCCTGTTGCCCTATGGATCCAAAAAGAGCCTTTGCCAGACTATTCTGGAAACATCCTTCCCATGTGTCTCCCACACTTCACTTCTGGTCTAACATCTCAGCTCTTCGCCCATGGGTTTAAGTCTTCTTTCCCATCTCACTACCTCCTTTCTTTGTTTGTTTATAAAGTGCATCTCAAGCACAGCTCATTTAAAACCAAACTCATCATCTGCTCTTTCCCATCTCCAAACTAAGTCCTCATACCCTGCCTCTTTAACTGTAGGTCTCTTTGTTGATTCCCTTCCCATTTCACTTGCCCTTAGCATTAAAGCAATTTTCAAACCCCATCCATTTCTCTTTCATGGTCTCTCCTATTTCCCTGCCCTCCTTTCTATTCCCTTGGACCACTCCCAATGTTTATGTTCATGCTCACAGATGTGCTCATCTAACTGACAGCAATAGCCTCTTCTCTCTGCTTGTCTTTCTTCTCTCCATTCAGTCTGCTAGATCATCACCAAATTAATTTCTGCCAAATCTTATTTTGATCATGTCATGCCCTTTTTGAAAGAAAAATTTAATTAAAGAGACATCTACTGATGTAGTTCAGACTCTAGTTTGTAGTTTAGGGCGGCTGTGCCTAGAAAGGAAGAGGCTACCTCCCCAAGCCTTCAGGGGGTAAAGCAGAGAGTCTTTGGAGAAAGAACCAGGATTTAAGTGCAAATTTTTCTGACTCTAATCTTCTCTAACCACAGGCTAAGTTACTCCCTTGCTAAACTTCTTCAAATAGGTTTATTTCATTTGTAAAATTAGACATCCCTCTCACCCTGCTAGAAGGGCCACATAATGAATGTGTTTATGAAGAGCCCATGGCCAACAAGGACCACTTGTTCAGGTCCTCTGGTCTTTCCTCTTCTTCCTCAGTTTTGCTAACAATGTGAAACCTGACAAGAAAAAGACAGATATGAAATCACAAATAGTACACTATCCCAACACCAGGTCAGGCTGCCAGTCAACACTGGCAACAGTCGTGGGCACTGGTGAAGTTCAGGAATTGTTGTTAGATGAATATGCCTTCTGAGCTCATCTCCTCTAACCAAACCTTCCAGAATGGCGCCTATGCTATTGTAGCAAAACAGCATCTTAGCCTGACTGACGGAAGCATCTATCAACTATGTCTTGATTGTCCTACCTGTGTCCCACATGTAATGACTGAAGGAAGAGTGAAGTCTATAGTCCTTCAGTTGACTTAGGAGTGACTTTAAAATCATTAGAAATAATTACAAAGAATGGACATTTTTAACAAAGAATATAAACATCATGATTATGAAAAGTTTTAAATGACAGTAAAATACTTGTAAAATCATCTTAAGTGTTAAATGCAAAATACAAATTGCATCACTGCGTGATCTCAACTTTGTAAGGATGCACACAGATATATCTGGAGGACTGCATGAAAAAGATTGAAGGCAAATATGCCAGAATGTTTACAGTGATTGTCCCTAGAGAGGGAATTGTGAAGAGTTGTTTTTATATCTCTGTCCTTTTGTTTTCTTTTTAAATGTCCTATAATAAGTAGGTGTTTCTCTTAGAATTATAATAAGTAACATATTTTTCTTTAGATATGTAACCTCATTTTTTGAGTTTGCAGATGTCTTTGTAGGGTAAACATACAGAAATGGGATTTTTAGGTCAAAGTGTAAATGATGCATTTGTCTTTTATTTTGCAAAATTTTAAGATTTACTCTTAGCAACTTTAAAGTCCTCAATATAGTAGTATTAACTAGGGTCACATGTTGTACATTACATCTCCATGACGTATTTACTTTATAACCAGAAATCTGTACCTTTTGACTCCCGTTACCCATTTTTTCCTACTTACCAGGCCCTCCCTGCCTTTGGCAACACCAACCTGTTCTCTGAATCTATGAGTTGTTGTTTTTATTTAGCTTACACACAAATAAGTGAAATCATATGTTATTATTCTTTCTCTCTTTGACTTGCATTTGTCATTTTGATAGATTACCAAATTGTCCCCAATAGTAGCTGTACTATTTCGAACTCCCATCAGTAATATATGTGAGATTCTGTTTCTCCCCTTGCCAACATGTGTATTGTCTAACTTTTGTAATAATCTAATCTAATAAATTAAAAATTATATTAAAGCATAGCTTCAATTTACATTTTTCTTATTATGGAGGTAGATGATATTTCTTCACATATTTCAATGAACCATTTGTATTTAGTTATCTGTTTGGGTCCTTTACTCATTTTTCTAATAGATCACTGATTCTTTCCTTCTCTTTTCTTTGAAGTAGAGATTAGCACTTTGTTTCATTAATTGTAAATTGTATTTTTGTTCAGTTTGCTATTTGTATGGTACATCATATACAAACTCACCTAGCAGTAGGTATTGGGGATTTCTTTTAAATTAAGTTGAAATTATCAATCTCTTTTTAGTGGAGTTTGTGTCATAGTTAGAAAGGCCTTCCCTACTTCAAGTTTATAACATAATTTCTGCATATTTTCTTCTAGCACTTCTATAATTTTAGTTTTTACACTTAGTTGTTGTTTTTTACCCTCTGGAATTTTTTGTGCTCTACAGTGTAAATCTCAAGACTCTAATTTTATGTTTCTTGGATGGGTACACCATGGTCTCAGCAAAATTTATTAAATTTTTAAAAGATCATTATATCACACCTATATGAATTCTGATTTTTCTTCATATAATTTTTTTAAAAATAATATATCATTTTAAAGAGATAAAGAATGCACCATGGGAGCTCAAGGAAAGAACTCTTTCAGATCAACTAATTGATGGTTCAGAGAAAAATAATGTGTTGTATTTCTTCAAAATAATATTTATTACATTTTTCTAAATGTAAAGAAAATATAAAGGAATTGAAATCTATTTTGAAGGGGGGATTTCATTTCTAATCCAAGAAATTACTTATTTGATCCCTGTGGAAATTGTGTTATCATACACACCTTGGTATAGATCCAATGTTTTCTTCTATGTCTTATATAAATAAATAAATTACATATATTCATATGTTATACATACATAGGTAAATTATACATATACAATACATATATATTATACACATATATAGCATATGCACAAGCACTTATAACTATTTGAAAAAGCATTTTTCCAAGAAGTTTCAAAGAAAGAGGGTGTGAGTTTGAAAGAGACTGCCTGATACTCAAATAACAAAGATGGGATTAAAACTAGCCTAACACAATGAGAGTGGTTAAAGCCATTGAAATCACTTAAAGCAGTGGTTCTCAAATTTATGGAGAACCAGAAACAGCAGGAGGTCTTGTTAAACTACAGCCTGGTGGGCCTCACCCCCAAAGCTTCTCTTTCTGTTGCTTTGGGGTGGGATCCCAACATTTGCATTTCTATTCGCTCTCAGGTTATGTTAATGGAACTTAAGGGGGGAGGGGGTGGCACACTTTAGGAGCTACCAGATTAGAGTAAAACCTAACCAAGCACTTGAAGACTCAGATAAAATAACTATTTCAATTTAGGATAAATAAATGTCAGCAAGAAATTCCTTATTTGATTCCTGTGGAAATGTTTCCAAAAGGTGTTAATCTTCTTCTCACCTAAAGAAATAGAATGAGTGCTCTAAGCATAATTGAGGTCTTCTTGGCGAGGCTTCTGAGGGACACCCAGCATTTCACCAAATAGTAGATGGAGATGATGCCTGAACATAGGCTGTTTTAGTTTGGATTTTAGGAGCTACCAGGGAAGTTCATCTTAAGTCCTACATTCATGATGTTTATCTTAACTTTCTCAAAAATAAATAAATAAATAAATAAATAAAGCACTTACCTTCTACTACAGTGCAAGGAGACAGGTAGTGAACCTATAAACCACAAGTATAATCATTTTGATCATGCTACATTGAACATTATTTTTTTAAAATATATTTGTATTGATTTCAAAGAGGAAGGAAGGGAGAGGGAGAGAGAGATAGAAGCATCAGTGATGAGAGAGAATCATCTATCAGCCACCTTGTGCACGCCCCCTACTGAGGTTCAAGCCCTGCAACCCAGGCATGTTCCCTGATCGAGAATCAAACCATGACTTCCTGGTTCATAGGTCAATGCTCAACCATTGAGCCACACTGGCTGGGCTTCATTAAACATTATTAACTAGGGTCTTACAGGAAAGCATATATCTGCAAGTGATTTACAGAGGCTCTGATGTACTCTTGGAAGAGCTGTTAGTTAGCTGCTGTGAGGAGGCAGGTCTGTGGAGGGGCACGATGAATGAGGGAGGACAGAGAGGAGGCTACAGCAAACATTTAGGTAAAAAACAATGCTGTATGGACCAGAATGAGAGCAGCTGAGAAAGACATAAAGGAATTGCAATATATTTTGAAGGGAGAATGTAAAGGAGCTGCTGGTAGATTACATGTGGGGGTAGAGAGCCAAGGAGAGAGAAAAAAACAAGTCCATAAATGGCCGTACAAAATGAATATGAATAAAAAAATAAGTGGGTTTGTGCACTTTCAAAAATTAGAAACTTCTTCTACACGGACTTGAGAGATGAAGTCCAAAAAATGGACACCCCACCCCAGATGTCCTCTGCAATGCCTGCAACCTGGAAAGTGACCTTATTTGGGAAAAGGGTCTTTGCAGATGTAATTAAGTTAAGGGTCTTCAGATGACATCATCCTGGATTTCATTTAGAGTGGACCCTAAATCCAACAATAAGTGTCCTCATCAGAGAGGCAGAGGGAGACCTCACCTAGACATACAGAGGAGCAGACAATGGGATCACCGAGGCAGAGGTTGGAGTGTTGTGGTCTCAAGGAATACTAGAAGCCACCAGAAGCTAGAACAGGCACAGGATTCTCTCCCAGAGCCTTCAGAGATTGTGGGGGCCTGCCAGCACCTCATTTCAGAGTTCGGTCCTCCAGGAAGATCAGGGAATAAATTCCTGTTGTGTCAAGTTGCCAGATTTGGGTAATTTGTTATAGTTTACCCATGCAAACTAATGCAGGAGAAATGGAGAAATGTTTCTTGAATATTATTTTACTTCTTTATTTATTCTTGGGATAGCTTCTCCATTTTTCCCTCAATTAATAGGTTCCATGATAACAATGATTGCTCTCTGTTGTTTCACCACGGTGTCCCAGAATCTAAAAAAGTTCCAGGTCTATAGTAGGCAGTCCATATATACTTGCTGAATAAAGTAATAGTGGAGGATGTGATTGGAGATATTTTTGATATATGTGATGTAAAGACTGAAATGAGGAGAGGACATTTATTCAAGATGGGACAGATCTTGATACAGAGGCAGAAGGCAAGAGCCCTAAGCTGGGTGAGCCGACCATGGTTCTGCTGGTTTGGAGCGTTCTGGCTGAACTGCACGCTTTAGAGCAGACCTCAGGATGGGTCTATTCAGCAGGCAGTGGGGCACAAAGAGGGTTTCTGAGTAGGGAACTGATTTGACAAGAATGGTATTAAGAATTTTATCTGCTCCTCTACTTGGCACAGATATTATTCTTTATATCTTATAGAAGGTCAGTTCTTCTTTTTCTAAGTCTTGCTGAATCCTATATAATAAAAGGCTAATATGCAAATCGACCAAATGGCAGAACGACCGGTCGCTATGATGCGCACTGACCACCAGGAGGCAGACGCTCAATGCAGGAGCTGCTCCCTGGTGGTCAGTGCACTCCCACAGCGGGAGCACCTCCCAGCCAGAAGCTGGGCTCACTGCTGGCAAGCACAGCAGCAGTGGCAGGAGCCTCTCCTGCCTCATGCATCAGTCAGTAGGACATCCCCTGAGGGTTCCCAGACTGCGAGAGGGCACAGGCCAGGTGCAGGTCAAATCTCATGCACTGGGCCTCTAGTTTGTCTATAATTAGTCATTATAATTAGTTGTTATTTAATGCCATCATAACGCCAATGGAAAAATTTATTGTTTTCCAGTTCTTTTGATTTAGCATTTATCCTAGTTTCTCAACATTTTCATGCCATCCATGATTTCTTTGTATTTTGCCTCAGCTGTTCTAAATACCAGCTCCCATTTTTTTGTGATTAATAAACACTCTTTTTCATAGGGAGTATAGTTAACAATATTGCAATAACTTTCTGGGGTGCCAGGCAGGCACGTGATTTATCGGAGGGAACACTTTATCCCGTATATAAACGTCTATCTGCTCTGCTGTAAAATAACACCATGTACAGTAAAATTGGGCACCTAAAAAGAAAAAAGAACAATAACAACAGAAACACACCATTCAGAAAAATAAAGTAAAATAAATGCTCTTTTCCCCAATTGCCTTGATCCAATGCTGAGCTGGTTGTTTTTGCTTTTGTCAGTTCTTTCAGTTACAAAACATGTGGCTTTGTCATGGCTGATTATAACTGACTGGCACTATTTATGTAACATTTCATCTCCAGGGCTTTTCCACATTTCTTTAAGACTTCTTTCGTGGGCTTCTTTTTTTTTTTTTTTTTCTTTTGCATGCATTGTATTCAAGTATCAATTTTTTTTCCACTTCATTTTCCTGTCACCTTTTTTTCCCTTTTAAATGTCCCTTATTAGCTATTCTTAAACTCCAACCCTTCCTCTTTCCAAGGTGTTTCAGCAATTGCTGTTTATCAGTTTCTTACAAGAACATCCCCCAAATTATCCAGGTTCTCCTGACCTACTTGGTTAGGAATCAGCCTTTAGAGTCTTACAAAAGCATAAAACAAACAGCAAGCTTCAATATTATCTTTTTCTGAGACTTTGCATTTATGCCATAGTACAGGTCAAGGCTCATTGTTATTGATTGATTGGGGAGGGGAACATCGATTTGTTGTTCTACTTATTTATGTCTTCATTGGTTGATTCTTTTTTTTTTTTTTTAACATATTTTATTGATTTTTTACAGAGAGGAAGGGAGAGAGATAGAGAGTTAGAAACATCGATGAGAGAGAAACATCTATCAGCTGCCTCCTGCACATCTCCAACTGGGGATGTGCCGGCAACCCAGGTACATGCCCTTGACCGGAATCGAACCTGGGATCCTTCAGTCCGCAGGCCAACGCTCTATCCACTGAGCCAAACTGGTTTCAGCTGGTTGATTCTTGCATGTGCCCTGACCGGGGATCAAAACTGTAACCTTGTCATATCAGGAGGACACTTTAGCCAACTGAGCTACACCGCCAGGCTAATTTTTTAATTTAGCTTTAGCGCTTCATGTTTTTTCTCCAAATAGAAATAGAACTGTATGCTCCTTCTGAAGACAGACAGCCCTTCTAAAACAAATGCATGGACCCTATACTTTACATTTCACTTGGAAAATATATATGAATTTTAGAAAATTGTCCATCTTTAGTTGAACCTCTAGAGAGAAAAGGGATAACATGATTGTTTCTACAGTATCATTCTATTTTATTTCCAGTATTAAAGATACTTTTTTAAGTGTGAAAGCATTAGAGCACAAATCATTTTTTAAAGCCCAGATTTCTGCCTATGTCTGAGAACAAAGAGAAAAGATGTATTTCTCTTAGGAAATCAAGCCCCAAAATGCTATGATCAAAACAACTGAATGAATGGTTTGGGAACCAGCACAAGCATTTTGCTATACAGATACATAGATAATTGTATGTTTTAAAAATATGAGTATATGGGGAAACCCTCTGCACAACTCTGTAAAGAATATGCCTTTCCAGCCCTAGTTGGTTTGGCTCAGTGGATAGAGCATTGGCCAGCGGACTGAAGGGTCCCAGGTTTGATTCCGGCCAAGGGCACATGCCCGGGTTTCGGGCTCAACCCCCAGTAGGGGGCGTGCAGGAGGCAGCCAATCAATGATTCTCTCTCATCATTGATGTTTCTATCTCTCTCTCCCTCTTCCTTCCTCTCTGAAATCAATAAAAAAAATTTAAAAAAAAAAGAATATGCCTTTCCAGAATGTGAGGTTGAGTTCAAGTTATAACTCTGCCACTAAGAAGGTGCAACCAGCCATTTAACAGCCATTAACAAACTTCTCTTTTATGAGAAACAAAGGGAAGGTGGCTCCATTTCCCTCCTGGGACCTGGAAGGCACCAGTTAAATGCTCTCTTGGGCAACAGAAAATTTTATTTGGTCCCCTTATTTTTTCTTTGTCAGAAAGATTTGTTATTTCTATCTCATAATGAACTTTATATTTAACACTTGAGCTGAAAGGTAGAGGTTGGCATCAAATATACTAAATTGGAACCATACAGAAAAGATTAGTTAGCATGGCTCCTATGCAACAGGGAATTTTAATGGCCAGGGTCACCTCATTGCATTGTTAGGGAGAAGGTAGTATGATCTTGGTGACTCCGCTGTTAAAGTGAGAAAAATCCAGAATGGCTATTATCAATAAATCAGCAAACAACAAGTGCTGGAGAGGATGTGAAGAAAAGGAAACCTTAGTACACTGCTGGTGGGGATGCAGATTGGTGCGGCCACTGTGGAAAACAGTATGGTGTTTCCTCAAAAAATTAAGTATGGAACTCCCTTTAGACCCAGCAATCCCACTTCTGGGAATATATCCTAAGAATCCTGATCACCAATCAGAAAGAATATATGCATTACTATGTTCATAGCAGGGTTATTTCCAGTAGTTACGATCTGGAAACAGCCCAAGTGCGTCAGTAGATGAGTGGATAAAAGAGCTGTGGTACATTTACATGATGGGAGAGTATGTGGCTGTAAAAAAAGGACCTCTTACTCTTTGCAACAGCATGGATGGACCTGGAGATTATTATGTTAAGGAAATAAGCCAGTCAGAGAAAGACAAATGCCAAATGATTTCACCAATATGTGGAATCTAATGAACAGAATAAACAGATGAACAAAATAGGTCCAGAGACATGGATACATGGAACAGACTGACAAGTGTCAGAGGGGAGGAGGTAGGGGATTTGGGGGACTGGATAAAAGAAGGTGAAGACATTAGCCAGAGAACATATGCATAGCTCATGGACACAGATAATAGCATGGTGAAGGCCAGGGGAGGGCTAAGGTGGGGACTGGATGGAGATGGACAAAGTGGGAGGGGAATGGGGGACATCTGTAATAGTGTCAACAAATAAAAGAAAAAAAATTCCCATTGTCCCAGGTAGTCCCAATTCACGAGAACTGTCAGATGTCCTTTCCTCACCTCCATGAAGAAATCCTAGACCCTATTTTCTTTCATAACAATAAAGAAGGATGCTCTTTAGCAGGAGTGAGACAGATACTTTTCTCTGCTGATAAGTGCCACTCTTATCAACAATGCAGTCACTCTTTAAAAAAAAAATACTTTTATTGATTTCAGAGAGGAAGAAAGAAGGAGAGAGAGGTAGAAACATCAATGATGAGAGAGAATCATTGATCGGCTGCTCCTGCATACCCCCCACTGGGGCTCAAGCCTGCATCCCAGGCATGTGCCCTGACCAGGAATTGAACCGTGACCTCCTGGTTCATTGGTTGATGCTCAACCACTGAGCCACACTGGTTGGGCTGATTTGGTCAGCAAAAGATTTTAGAGTCAGCAAAAGATTAAAGTTGATATAAAAAAACCACACATAAAACATTCCTCTACCAGAATGCTTTCCTGTGGGGTTGTGCCTACTCTTTGTAATAAAAAAGAACACAGTTTTACTGCTAAGCCCAGGCAGGCTTTCTGGGCCAGCTCTAAGGGCCCAGAATGAAAATGTTGAAGAAAAACTAAGACTGGCTTCCTGTTTTGTCTCATTCATCAGAATTGGTTACCCCAGGTGCTCAAGTAAGTACATGGAAGTTCCCTGGATGTAAGAGAAAGAAATGGGAAGAAGAGAATGAGGGTGGGGGTTGTGGGGAATGTTAATAAAATAGATTTCATGAAGGGACATGAGACCAATCGATCATTTGGAAACTAGTCAAGAAAACAGCAATTGAAGGTACCTACATTTTACTGTGAACAAGATTAAAAATGCTTCCTTCAAAGAGAGGGCTTTGTTTTAAGAGAAAAGGAAGGAAGGAAGAAAAAGGAAGAGAAGCAAAAGAGAGAGGAGGGCACAGGATGGGAGGAAGCCATCAGTAAATGGAAAAACCAAAGAACACGAGAAGCAAGTCAAATACCAGTATAATAGGATCTGAGCCTCAGAAGAAGAAAGACTATAGGAAATAGCATACTACTAGGCAAGGAGAAGAGATGCAATACCCAGGCTAGTTTTAAGAGGAAAATCTGAGGGCTCTTTTAAATCACAAAATATGGTAAAAATAATAATTTGAAGGTTCGACCTATGCTAATGTTAAATTATGTAAAATTTATGCCTAAAAGCTAGAGATAAGTCTGCATACTCAGAAGAAAAACAATGTAAACTTTGCTATAGGAAATGAAGGTAATTTATTTGTTAAATGTAGTTGTTCAAAAATATAGGATCAGGTTAAGAAGATATAAAATTATTAATAAGAATTGGAAAAGACAAAAGAATCAGATTTCAAATTCAACAACTCTTTTTTTATATATATTTTATTGATTTTTTACAGAGAGGAAGAGAGAGAGGGATAGAGAGTTAGAAACATCAATGAGAGAGAAATATCGATCAGCTACCTCCTGCACACCCCCTACCGGGGATGTGCCTGCAACCAAGGTACATGCCCTTGGCCGGAATCGAACCTGGGACCATTTAGTCCGCAGGCCGACGCTCTATCCACTGAGCCAAACCAGTTAGGGCCAAATTCAACAACTCTTAATTAAGCATCTACTATAACTTGGGTCTGTGCTAGGACACACATCTAGAAAGAACTTGCATGTGTTTTGGAAAATGATGGTAGACTTGAAACTAACCTAAAAGTAGGCTTTGAAGCTTCAAATATAGAAAATCAATCTGAAAGAATGGAATTAAATGATGTCTAGTTATATATAATATATAACATTTGCCCTCCCCTGCAGGCCTGATCCCCCCAACTGCCCTCCCCTGCCAGCCCTCTTGTGTCTGTGGACACCACCATCTTTGAGGGTGTGGCCGTCAATTAGCATATTCCCTCCTTATTGGCTGTGGGCACCACCATCTTTTGTGATGGTGTGAGGGTCAATTAGCATATTCCCTCTTTATTAGATAGGATTTATACTTACACACAAAAATATATATATTAGTATCTAAAAATTACAGAATGGATTTTGATGTTTACCTTCAGTTTCTCTTCACCAAGAGGCTTCTGGGGAGACGCATAAGGCCTGATTAGGGAATAGCTTCTGTTGTCCAACACTCTGGACTTGCCTCCTCTCTGTTTTGTCAGTCGTCTCCAATGTATCCAACACTAGTGTCTTCAGGACATTTGTTTTGGAATCATTATGTCTATATCCTAACCATTATTTCCTACATTTTAATGAGAGTGTTACACAAATTGATGATATCTCTGCACCATTATTGATTGCCAGCATTTGATCACAAACATTTATGTCTTCCCAAAGAAATAAATACTAGAATGAAACTATAATTGATATGCTCATCAGAGCAAATAATTAAAAGCATTATGTGTCATCATAAACACTTTTAGGTGTCACAAAAACAAAGCAAGAAATTTTACCCAGGTATTTTGGATGCAAATAAATATTAAGGCAATAATAAGTCATGCTTCAGTACAGAATAAGGGAGAGTAAAAAGTTCACCAAACTGTGACATAGTTATTGAACCTTGTCAAAAACCCATATCTATTTTTTCCTCCCATGATTTTTATTTCTTCTGCATGTTAGTAGCAACGTGTGGGGAAAATATAAATTACTTTAAAGAAATGGAAATTATAAGACATTTTTGTCACTCCAATGCTTACTGAAAGCTTTAAAGCCTGTTTACTATTTCATGTGTGGAAACTGCAAGTTAAATATTATTATGAGTTAAGTTTAAAATTCAAAACCCATAACTAAGAAAGATGAATCAAGAGCACACATCATTGATACTTTTAAAAAATAATTTTTTAAAAGTATCAATGAAATTAATTATATATAAAAATAAAATTTAGAGAAATATATGAAACAGAGTGTATAAGCATGCAAAATGTAATATTTGGCAATTGGTCCTATTAAATTCCAGTTTATTCCAGAACATGTGTATGTATGTGTATATTTTCTCTGTATCAAGAATAATACATTTATAAAATGCCCTGGAATAGACATATTTTATGGTGACTGAAAGGTTAAACACGAATCCAATTCTAGAGGTATTTGCAAAACATGTTTGTGGGGGAGAAACCCTGAAAATAGTGCCTGGTACCCTAGGACCCAGTTTTATGGGTTGTTATATCCAAAGTACTCACTACTTGGTGATTTATGTGGTCTGGTGTAACATGGTTCCAGACTTGGTTCCCTCTGCTAATGTAATTGATCAGGGTGCTAAACTCTGCCAGTCCTCTATTCAGTTTGGTGAACATGGGCTTGCCTATCACCCTTCATTATGCTTCTTCAAAGAACAGTTGCCACCTTATCTGGTAACAGCTTTCTTTTCCAGTGCTACTCATGTGAAATAATCTTTCACCAATGAAGCCACTATTTCCTTAGTTCAAGAATAGACATTTATCTGCCACTAATGGATAATTAATTTTAAAAATGTATATTATGACACAATTAGAAAAGAAAGAAAGCGGCAAGCTGGACAATGAGACTAAATGTCCCTTCCTCAAATTGACTCCTATTCAGTTCTTCCAATGTCATCCCAAACACAGATAACTTTTCTTTCATGAATTGTTCTCCTGAATGATTTATATGTGTCATGTTATCTGAGGCTCTCTCCGGGTCCCCTGGTGGATTTCGCCAGCCATCAGCTGCATAATTGTTAATTTTAACACTATAAAAGGTTCTGATGCAGAAGAGATAAGGTGTTGGTGGAAGAATTAATTGAAATGTATCTCCCAATCACACTAGGCTCCTACTAGGTTTCCCACACACACAAAATTATACTTTAGATTTAAGGTTAAAATAAATTTACATCTTTGCCACTCATAAAGCGTTGGGTTTAGTTGTGAATGGAAATGTTAATTGTCTCTAATACTCATGAAGGATTGTCACCCTGAGAACAATTCCGGGGGCTGTACGGGTCATGGTCCAATGCACATTTCCATAAGTAGAGAAGCTCCTACAGTCAAAAGCAGACAAGAGATGGGTGGGGTGGGAGGTGATGGGAAAGAAAGTGAGAGGGAGAAGACAAAGGAGGAAGATTGAGAAGAAATAAAATAATATGGGTGATTTATTACTAAATCTGTAACCCTCTTTTTATACCCCTCAACACTAATTACATTTTTCCAGGCTTTCTATGCAGCCCAGAAAAGCAATATAAGCTAATATGTGCAGCACATCGGCCCCTACATTTCGTAAGAATGTGAGTGTACATGAGATGGTCTAAAAAGGCCTTTGGGACAATTATCCAAAATAATAAAGAGGTAATATGCAAATTGACTGTCATGCCCTCGCCCAAGATGGCCACCCCCATGTAGTCACAAGATGGCCAGCAGGGGAGGGCAGTTGTGGGTGATCAGGCCAGCAGGAGAGGGCAGTTAGGGGCAAGTAGGCCAGTAGGGGAGGGCAGTTGGGGTGACCAGGCCAGCAGGGGAGGGCAGTTGGAGGCAACCAGGCCAGCAGGGGAGAGCAGTTAGGGGCAACCAGGCCAGTAGGGGAGGGCAGTTAGGGGCAACCAGGCCAGTAGGGGAGGGCAGTTGGAGGCAACCAGACCAGCAGGGGAGGGCAGTTGGGGGTAATCAGGCCAGCAGGAGAGCAGTTAGGGGATAATTAGGCTGGCAGGTAGAAGCAGTTAGGGGCAATCAGGCAGGCAGGCAGTCAGGCAAGTGGTTGGGAGCCAGCAGTCCCGGATTGTGAGAGGGATGTCCGACTGCCGGGTTAGGCCCGATCCCTGGGAGTCCCAGATTGGAGAGGGTGCAGGCTGGGCTGAGGGACACGCCCCCCCACCCCAGTGGGGTGTCAATAAAAGCAACAACCTGTTAAGTGTATGTTATTGGTCGTTTTGAATTTTCAGTCTATAAGTCTGAATGCTTCTCTGTCAATCAGGCAGCAAATTCGTGAGTATTTATGATTGTCTAGGCACAGGAAAAGGTGTGGTCCATAGAGCTCAGAGATGGGAGAAAAAGCATATATCAAAATAAGCTCATCCTATTCATTCATTCACTCACCACTCATTTCATTCAACAAACATTTTCTTATCACCTAGTAAGTGCCTGGCGCTGAGCCACATGAACCAGTCCTTGTCCTGAAGGAGTTCCCAGAGCCACAGGGCAGAGGGGCCAGGAAGGAAACAATCACAGGGAGTGGGAAGCCAGGGGAGGGACACCTGACACATTTTAAACTCACATTTCTCATTGTTGCAAATGAAAACACCACCAGATTTTACAAATCAGGCCAATTTCCAGATACATTTTCCTACATACCCAAACCTTCACCAGTGCCCATTTCTTCCCAGCTTGCAGTTCTAAATTGGCATACCATTTCGGCACACTGTAGGCAGATCCTCAACCCTGTAAGGAAGAGCTTTCAAAGCCCCCTTCCCTTTGGCTGGATGTAACCAGTCCATTGAGTCTGTTTTTCCTTAAACATGAATGCCAGAAACTTCAAAGTGGGGGTGGATCACTTGAATGACATTTGTCACTTAGTACAATACTAAACACATCGCTTCCATATTGCATATTGAGTCTTCAGCAAACTGAAGGAGCATGCCTCTCTTCTCTCTCTCTCTCTCTCTCTCTCTCTCTCTCTCTCTCTCTCTCTCTCTCTCTGCCACACAGCAGATTCAAGGATTATGTGCCTATAATTTTAGGACACAAAGACTCAGCTTCTTAAAGCCAAAAGAATTGCCAACTGAACTGTGAACATGTGTATTTATTATGTATTGTATTAAGACATAAGAGTATCACCCAAGTCTTTCTCTAGTAAAGCTCAAAGATGGCCTACCAGGGTCAGGAATGGGGGTTACTCATTACTCTTGGTAGAATATAATTTTCTGTTCACAGCAATTTGTGTCTTTAATTGCATTTTCTTTTTTAAAGCTCAATGTCAGTAGGTAGATCTATAGACAGAATTATAATGCAACAATTGAGAACCAATGACTTTCTAAGCCAGAGATACTGGGTATTTAATTTTGCTTTTTAATCCATGCTATGGTGGGCTCTTATGAGTACAATAGAGAAGGAGTTATGTCCTAATCAGTTTATAAGACAGTATGGAGAAAATGCATAATAGACCAACCAGATGTAGAAATACAATAATACAAAGAAACCTAATCTACTGCAATGCGGTAATTTAATCCTTCTATAACGCAGGGTATTGAAAAGTGGCTTACGAATAGCTCAGGAATGCATAAACTGTACTTTACAGCCTTGGCTCAGTTAAAAATCTTTAATTCTAATTTACAGTTTATACTGTAAAAATTAATGTTTAACTTTTATATGAGGAAATTATAGGTTATACCTAAAGAAGAGATTATTTATAAATAATAAATATTTTAAAATAGTGCAAGTTCTTAATGTCAGCAAAGATGAAAATGATTTGCACATGCATTAGGATCTGTGTGCATATGTGTGTTTGCCTAACAAAGGGTAAAGATGAATAACTATAATGTGAAATAGTAAAAAGTCACCTTTTAATATTTTATTATTTGATGTGACTAACAATAATAAAAGATAGCCAAGATTATATTTATAAAATAATATCTACAAAACAAAATAGCCTTGTAACCAATGGAAATACTATTTAACTTCTTTCTCCTTAAGAATAATGAAAAGCTGAGCTAATGAATACAATGGGTCTTCAAAATAGGAGCATAAAATAAAGAGAAATTTGTTATGATTTTAGCAGAAATTACCTTTTAATTAAACTCAATGTTTATAATTTATAAACTTTTGTTAGTGCGCTTTTGAGTTACTCTTCCTGAATTAAAATTCCATGCTAACAGTACTTTACTTTCCTCGTGTTCCTTGTCTTCATTGGTGTTTCTCATTGTTTACTCAGTGTCTCTTGACTGTCTTCTTTTTAGCCTTCCCTTATTCTCTTTCTTCTTTTGACCCTCTTCTCACCCTGAAACTGAATGAAGTTGTAACAAACATCATTTCATTAGCCTTCAACAGCACTTTCATTTGTCCATACATACCAGAAACATATGGAGAGTAGATAAGAGGAGAGTGCCCAAGAGAAATGGCCTTCTGAATTGCACCTCCTTGCTCTCCTGTGATCCCTTTCTCAATCCCCTGTAAATAAGGAAGTGTGGATATGTCTTACAGGAGTATTCCCAGGAGCATGTATATTGTATATACATTATAGTTACCTGATCAATAATGTTGCACCTATTAAAAGCCAATTGTGTGAAAGTCAAATATCCCAGCTGTTGTGTTGGTTTCATTACATTACTGGATAATGTTACTGCCTATAAGAGAAGGAAAACTTCTCAAATGGAATAAAGCATAAATACCTACTGCATCAGAAATAGATTCTGGTTATACAAGTGGGGATAGACATATATAGTGTACTCTGAAGTAAAATGGTCATGTGTTTATGATCGTGGTGAAAGAGGTGATGGATAAAGGATTTTGGTCTCTGCAGATCATGATCATGTTCTATGCTCTATGTTCAGTACACATGTGACTCCTGACTATTTTTAATCTCTCCATAGCAACTCTAAATATGCCATCAGTTTAGCAGGAGTTCTGTTCGATATCTTTATATGTGTATGTGTTTCAGAGATCACCCACCTTGCATTCTTATTGCTCATAATATTCTTCTGAGCAATCTAAAGAGACTTCAATGTCATCAAATTAAGAAAATATAAAACAGTAACAACTGATACACCAAAATGATTTGGTAAAATTTGAATCAAGAAAGAGTAACATGATTAAATTGTATAATTTATGATTTTGTGTTTTTTTAAATCTCAAAACCCACATGGAAATTGGAAAAAGGGGCCGGGGGGATGTATAAACTCAAGATGTGGCAATGCACTCAAATCACTTTACCAAAACTTGTTTGTAGAATGTAACTGTTATTGGGTCTCAAAAATAATACAACAGCCCTAGCTGGTTTGGCTCAGTGGATAGAGCATAGGCCTGCAGACTGAGGGTCCCAGGTTCAATTCCGGTCAAGGGCACATGCCCGGGGTTCACCACTATATGTCTTCAGTGCAATAAAAAGAAAGCCCTTTGTGTGCATACCTTGAGTTGAATCTGTGATGAATTTCCCTTGCAGATCATTATATGGAGGTGTATTAGTCTGCTGGGGTTGCTATGACAAAATACCATAGACTGGGTGACTTAAACAACAGCATTTATTTCTCATAGTCTGGAGGCTAGAAAATACAAGATCAAAGTGCCAGCAAAGCCTTGCTGGTGTGGCTCAGTGCTTGAGTGTTGACCTATTAACCAGGAGATCAAGGTTCGATTCCCAGCCAGGGCACATGCCTGGGTTGAGGGCTGGATCCTTAGTGGGGGGCGTGCATAAGGCACCCGAATCGATGATTCTCTCTCATCATTGATGTTTCTATCTCCTCCCTCTCTTCCTCTCTAAAGTCAATAAAAATACTTTTAAAAATAATAATAATAATAAAAAACACAAACAAACGAAGTGCCAGCATATTGAGTGTCTGGTGGGAGCTCTTTTCCCGGCTCGTAGATGGCTGCCTTCCTGCTATATTCTCACATGACAGAGAGTTAGCTCTTATAAAGGCACTAATGAACTCACCTAAACCTACTTACCTACCAAAGGCCCTACCTCCAAATACTATCATATTGAAAATTAAGGCTTCAATATATGAATTTGGGGAGGACCCAAACACTCAGTCCATAAGAGACAGCTACTATTATTGTTGTTGTAAGTGTTGCTAAGAACCAAAAATTGGAGAAGAACTAAAAGCAAAAACAATGGAATGTCTTTGAATATTTGCCTGGGAGTAAATTCTGGAGCTACACTGGACCTACTGGTAGGGGGTTAAGTAAATGGGATGGGAGCACAGGAAGTCAAATGGGCCCATATTAGAACCAGTAAGTAATTTTGTGAGTAGAGAGTGGGCTGCAGGAAGGAGGCAGACCTATGAGTGAAGCTTCCAGGAACATGACCCCCTAGTAATTCAGTTATTTACCTAATGCACCTCAGCTCTGAACCACCCTTCTATGTTCTACCTATAATGCTGAAACTAGGATTCTGCACATTTAATTTCCCAGACTCCTGTCATCTGGTATCCTTGCTATGGTATCTGGAGGCCTAGGGGCAGATTGAAAATCAAAGAAAAGAAAAATCTGTACCTCCATCCCTATTTTGGGTATTGTCAGCATGACCCCAGCAACAGCAGTTGAGTGGGGAAAAAAAGTCTGTATCTTTTGGCTTCAACTTCTATCTTCTTTTCATGCAACCAGAACCAGCCTCATCATTCCAGAGATATCAGCAGCAGACAAGGGCTACACCCTACTTAGAAGTCTGAGAGCCAATTCTGTGGGATCCCTCTTGGGCTACTAGATTCTGGTAACCCCCATTTTCTTTTCTTTTTTTCTTGTAGGAGTGGCAGTGTATTCTGTTAATGTAAAAAAAAAAAAACATTGAAACCTGTAAAGAATTTTTGTGAGTTAATTTGAGCCAAACTGTCCACATATGCAGGGAAGCAGAACCTCAACGAATTGAGATAATGCTCCGGAGAATGGCAGGTTACATCTGTTTTTATACATTGCAATCAAAGGAAAGGGACGTAGGTAGGTTACATGAAATCCATTGGTGACAGACTAGAGAGGTGGGAGAAAGCAAAGCTGGGAAACTCCTGGGATTGGATAAAAGTAAAATGATAGACGCATACTTAGGTGGGTGCAGGAACAATTAACATGATAACAATAAAGGAATCTGTGGTATCTGTCCTGGCGCCCAGCACATTAGGTTGTGCCCCAAAGGGTCCAGAAAAAGGGAAGTTACAAGTTATCCAGAAATTTCAAGGGTATGTTATTATAGATGCAAAAAGACAGATAGGCTCAGTTAAGGTAAAGGTTGACCTTGTCCGTGAAGATACTGGCCTAAGATGTAACTACCCACCATAACTGCTTTTAGTTAAAGTTTAATTTCAGACCATCCTTTGTGGTTACTTTAGATCTCTGAATTTGCAAGGCTGCCATGCAGGCTTTCCCTGAACCTGTCAGGTCAGCATGTGGCCCCTTTCATCCACACTTCCTATACTTAGTATCTATGGTCACTCAATGGTCCCTGTTTGCTCTTTCAGTTTCTCTTTATCTGTGTAGCAAATTCCATGTCAATAGTCCCTTCTAATTGAAAAGCCTAGTGTAGTTTCTGTTTTCCTGATGGGACCTGACTTCACTTACATTCCTGAGGTCCCATCATTTCCTCAGATGCCTGAGTCCCAGATACAGCATGGAAACCACAGAGGGCCCCTGAATCTGAAAGGTCAAATGTCACTGCATAAAACACAGGGATTTGACAAGATACCCACAACAACTGATGTTAAATGTCCTGACACCCTGTCTGCCTTCAAAGCCTAGGACAAGTTTATTCATAGGAGAGAGAATAGCAGTGCTTATTACATACTTGAGAGTACACGTTGAGATGAAACCCAACTATATTATTATTAAAAACCATCTCTACCAACAAACATTCTTTCTTCTGAGTTCTCCACATAATCACAAATATGCCAAAGTTCCCCAAATTTGTGATTCATTCTAAAAGAATAGGAATTTAGAGCTTTCATTCCAAGAACTAATCTTCCTCCTACCTGCGACTTTTTAAGTTCTTATTTTCCCTGGTCCTCAATTTAGAAAGCATGTAAATATGTTTTGTGCAGCTAAGTCATAAGCATATTTATGTTATGCTAAATAATTTTTGACACAGCATAAAGTTCTTAATTTAGTAGCTATTTAATTAGCCTTCACATCCAATCTATTAGCAAATATTATCCACTTAATGTTCTGTATATCTTTCAAACCATCCCCTTCTTTCCATCCTCACACACAACCTAATACCGATCATCTGAATAGTTGTGTGGACAAAAGGGGCCACATGCTGACCTGACAAGCTCAGGGGAGGCCTGCATGGCAGTCTTGCAAACTCAGAGACCTTAAGTAACCACAAAGGATGGCCTGAAATTAAACTTTAACTGAAAGCAGTTATGGTGGGCAGTTACGTCCTAGGCCAGTATCTTCACTGACAAGGTCAACCTTTACCTTAACTGAGCCTATCTGTCTTTTTTGGGTCTATGATAACATACCCTTTAAATGTCTGGGTAACTTGTAACTTCCCTTTTTCTGGAGCCCCTGGGGCACAACCAAATGTGCTGGGTGCCAGGACAGATACCACAGATTCCTTCATTATCATGTTAATTGATCCTGCACCCTGTGTCCATCATTTTACTTTTTATCCAATCCTGGGGGTTTCCACTGCTTTGCTTTATCCCTCCTCCTTAATCTATCACCAATGAATTTCATGTAACCCACCTATGTCCCTCCTTTGGTTGCAAATGTATAAATACAAATGTAACCTGGCCATTCTCCGGAGCATTATCTCAATTCGGGAACTGCCCCTCTCTAGAATTTCAGTATATTCCCAATGGACTCTTCAAAAAACAAACAAACAAACAAAAAATGGGCTGAGGTCTTTTATAGTTGCCTCTACCTCCCTTTGTCTGGGGGAATCTTCTATGAAGATAAATCAGAGGAATGCTTCCTATGGGAAAAAACAGGATGTAGACATTTATTAACTTCAGAATAGTTCTGAGACAGTCTCTAAAATTTTTTATTAATTTCCATCTTATTGGAAGAAATTTTTTTCTATGCTTTTCTTTAGAAGCTTCTAATTTCCAAATCAATATATGCTTCCCATATACTCATTCACTTTAATTTCAGAGCCGGCATTTTCTAATTTCTGCATGCAAAATATTAACATAGGTACCCCAAACAAACTGCATCTTGGCCATTTCTCAGTTAAGGTAAAGGTTGACCTTGTCAGTGAAGATACTGGCCTAGGACATAACTGCCCACCATAACTGCTTTCAGTTAAAGTTTAATTTCAGACCATCCTTTGTGGTTATTTTAGGTCTCTGAGTTTGCAAGACTGTCATGCAGGCCTCCCCTGAGCTTTTCAGGTCAGCATGTGGCCTCTTTCGTCCACAATTCCTAGGCCTCCAATTTCCCCTCTGCTTCACAAAGTCATCCTTTTAAAGACAAATCTGATTTAGCTCAGATATGTGCTAATGTCCATAGGTGCTGTACCAATCTCTTTAAGTGGCTGGCCTAAGGTTTTCTGTGATCTCCCTTCCTCCCTCTCCAACCTCATTTCTATTTATTTTCTGCCTTAAATTCTGGCTATACGGGACTTCTATGAGTTCCTCAAATCCCTTGGACTATCTCTTGTCCTTGGGCTTTTAACATGTTTTTACTACATCATCCTCTTTTCAACTGTCTCTTTTCAGTTAACTCTTACTCATCCTGCAAGTTTCAGGAGGAAAACCTTCTCTGAAAGACCCTCTATCCAACTAAGATTTGTTAGAAGATCCTGACTTATATCTCTGTAGTACCCTATGCTTTCTCTGTCATGAAAGCCATGACTCTTGTTATTATTTGTTTTAATGTCTGCTACTTTCATGAAAACAGGAATTATGTCTACCATGTTCACTGTTCCGAACACAATGCTTCACACTTAGTAGATAATCAATAAATATGTACTGAATTAATGAAGAGATGATTACTCTAACTATGCAATTTATATTCATGGAATTTTAGAGCAGGAAAAATATTTATAGAGGTGACCAAGTCCAATCCTTTTATCTTATCAATAACGAAATTAGTTTGTTTAAGAAAAGTCATATAGTTCCTCACAGTTATTATAAAGTGTTTTAAGCATAGTGAGTAAATAAATGAGTGAGGAAATATGGCAGAGGTATATCTACTATCTACCTCTAATTTTTAAATAGCATCCTTGGAGATTACATGTAATTCCATGAACATTGATAAATTATACCAGCTCTAAGAAAATAATTACATCAACTAATAATCGAGGATCTTATAGCTTTTGTAAATTATATGTCAGCTTTTCACAGGCAAATATTCCTTCTTAAGTTAATTCTCAATACATTCGATCATAATATTTTTAATATTTAAGCAGAATTTCTTGTCTCATGTAATAAGGTCTGTATTTCCTCTCTGCATACTTTCATGCCAAGATAATAGTTCTCTTTTCTTATTTTTTTAATCTAATAATATCTCCCTCCCATTTACAGAATGCCTGAATAATTCACCCCATGATGGTGACAGATTTATACATATACACCATTCTCTTCTTTTTTTTTTTTTTTTTTTTTTTTTTTTTTTTTTTTTTTAATTAAATCTTTATTGTTCAGATTATTACATTTGTTCCTCTTTTTTTTCCCCCCATAACTCCCCTCCTCCCAGTTCCCGCCCCACCCTCCGCCCTCACTCCCCACCCACTGTCCTCATCCATAGGTGCACGATTTTTGTCCAGTCTCTTCCCGCATCTCCCACACCCCTTTCCCTCCCAGGAATAGTCAGTCCATTCCCTTTCTATGTCCCTGATTCTATTTGTAATCAACAGTTCATTCTGTTCATCAGATTATTTATTCACTTGATTCTTAAATTCACTTGTTGATAGATGCATATTTGTTGTTCATAATTTGTATCTTTACCTTTTTCTTCCTCTTACTCTTCTTAAAGGATACCTTTCAGCATTTCATATAATCCTGGTTTGGTGGTGATGAACTCCTTTAGCTTTTCCTTATCTGTGAAGCTCTTTATCTGACCTTCAATTCTGAATGATAGCTTTGCTGGATAAAGTAATCTTGGTTGTAGGTTCTTGGCATTCATCACTTTGAATATTTCTTGCCACTCCCTTCTGGCCTGCAAAGTTTCTGTTGAGAAATCAGCTGACAGTCGTATGGGTATTCCCTTGTAGGTAACTGAGTTTCTTTCTCTTGCTGTTTTTAAGATTCTCTCTTTATCTTTTGCTCTTGGCATTTTAATTATGATGTGTCTTGGTGTGGTCCTCTTTGGATTCCTTTTGTTTGGGGTTCTCCGCGCTTCTTGGACCTGTAAGTCCATTTCTTTCACCAGGTGGGGGAAGTTTTCTGTCATTATTTCTTCAAATAGGTTTTCAATATCTTGCTCTCTCTCATCTTCTGGCACCCCTATAATTCTGATGTTGGTATGCTTGAAGCTGTCCCAGAGGCTCCTTACACTATCCTCGCATTTTTGGATTCTTTTTTCATTTTGCTTTTCCGGTTGGGTGTTTTTTGCTTCCTCGCATTTCAAATCATTGACTTGATTCTTGCGCTCCTCTGGTCTGCTGTCGGGAGTCTGTATAATATTCGTTATTTCAGTCCGTGTATGCTTAATTTCTAGTTGGTTCCCCAATATAAGATCGAGGGTCTTATTAGTTTTCTTGTAGATCTCATTAAGTTTATCGGCGGCTTCTAAACAGTTCTTGAGAGACCTTAAAAGTGTGGTTCTGAACTCTATATCTTCCATTGACAATTTTGTCCTGTTTCTTTGTCTCCGCATTTTGTTATGCTTCCTTGGTGCACCCCCTAGTGGTCTTGGTTCGCAGTCTTATAGTTAAATCTTGATTGTTGTAGCTAATTCCAGGGAGGGTTTGACCTCCAGGCCAAGTGGCTATGAGAATCAGCTGTGTCAGCAGTGAGAGAACTTCTGTCCTCTAGGGAGGTGCTAATCTGGCGTTTGCCTGAGGCTATCCGGCAAATGCCTGTGTGCAGGGCTTGGGCGGGGCGGGTGGCACAGGATCAACAGGGTGGGCCGGAGAGAGCAGTTATGGCGGCTCTCAGTCCTGTCCCCAGGGGCTCTGCCTCTCTGAGTCCCAGCACCCGCTGCAAAGCTCAGAGAGAAAGCTGCACTCACTCTGACCGAAGCCAGACAGTCCCGCTTCTCCCGTTTGAGTCTGAGTCCCTAAAGACTCGCCCGGATCTGGAGCTCAGAGTCTGCGACTCCCTCCCGATTGAAAACGCCAACCGCGCCCTCCGCCGCCAGCCCGCTCCGTGCACTCCGCACCTCAGAATTTGACTTCAGCACTGCGCCTCCTCTGAGTGTCCGTATGCGTTTCTCTTTCCTCCTAGTTGTAGGACTTCCACTCAGCCAGCGTTCCTGTGGTTCTGGGTGCTGTCCCTTCCGTTTTTTGGTTTCACTTTTGAAGTAGTTGTTCAGAGCAGCAAACTCCGGCGTTAACCTATGCCGCCATCTTGGTTCTCCTAAATAGATTTTTGACCACCATTCTCTTCTAACCCCATCCAAATTATCAAGTAATTTAATATAAGAAATTAAAATGCTAGACTAGAAAATATTCTCTTAATGCAAAAGTAGTTGAGGAAGAATAGAGCAACAAAACCACATGAAGCATATAGAAAGCAAAAAGTAAATTGGCAGACAAATCCAAGTATAACACTAATAACATTACATTTTAATTGGTTAAATTATCTAATCAGCCCTAGCCGTTTAGAACTGATCAGCAGACAGAGCGTCCACCTGAAGACCAAAGGGTCCCAGATTTGATTCCGGTCAAGGGCACCCATGGTTGCAGGCTCAATCCCCAGCCCTGGTTGGGCATGTGTGGGAGGCAACTGATCGATGTATCTCTCTCACATGGATGTTTCTCTCTCTCTCTGTCTCTCTCCCTCCCTTCCACTCTCTCTAAAAAGCAATGAAAAAATATCCTCAGGTGAGGATTAACAACAACAAAAATTGTCTAATCAAAAGGCAAAGATTATCAGACTGGATTTTTTTTAAGACAAAATCCAAATATATGCTGTGTATAGGGAGACACATTTCAGGTCCAAAGATTCAAATGGGTAGAAAGTTAAAGGATTAAAAAAGATACTTATGCAAATAGCAATCTTAAGAAAGCTGGAGTGGCTATATTAATATTAGACAAAATGCAAATTGGAAAAAAACATAATAAAGTTAAATATGAAGATTGTATAATGATAAAAGGGTCACTCAATCAGGAATATATAATAGTTATAAATATATGTATATGTACCTAAACAACAAAACTCAGAATACATTAAACTAAAACTGACAGAATTGAAGGAAGAGATAGACAATTTAACGATAATATTTGGAGACTTTAATACCCCATTTTTGCTAATGGATAGAACTAGAAGATCAACAAAGAAATAGAAGAGTTGAATAATACTGTACTAACTAGACAAAACAGACATCTATAGAACACTCCACTCAACAATAGCTGAATGCATATTCTTTTTAAGTGAATATGAAATATTCTCCAGGACACCATATATAGGTCAAGAAATAGATTTAACTAGATTTAAAAGAATTGAAATCATACTAAGCCATGTTCTCAGATCAAAATGGAGTATAATTACAAATCACTAACAAAAAGAAAATGGGGGAATTCACAAATATGTCAAAATTAAAAATATATATATTCCTAAATAATAACAAAAGAAATCAGAATACTCTTTTTAGAAAAAGATAATTGGAAAGCAGATTTTATAAATACATTTTATTTATTTATTATTAATCCTCACCCGAAGATATTTTTCCATTGATTTTTAAGGAGAGTGGAAGAGAGAGGGAAAGACAGAGAGAAACATTGATATGAGAGAAGCACATTGATTGGTTGAGTCCTGCACGCACCAGGGCCCAGGCAAGGGAGGAGCCTACAACCAAGGTACATGCCCTTGACCAGAATTGAACCCAGGACCATTTGGTCTGAAGGCTGACACTCTATCCACTGATCCAAACCGACTAGGGCGGGAATCAGAATATACTTTTTAATGCATAGAAATGTAAGAACAATGTAACAAAACATGGCTTTCAGCTAAAGCAGTGCTTAGGCAATGGTTCTCAACCTTGGCTGCACATTAGAATCACCTGGGAATCTTTTTAAAATCCTGATTTCTGGGCCTCATCCTCCAGAAATTCTGTTTCTTTGTTATGGGGTGAGGCTACAACATTAGTAACAAAGAAACAAAATTTCCGGAGGATGAGGCCCAGAAATCAGGATTTTAAAAAGATTCCCAGGTGATTCTAATATGCAGCCAAGGTTGAGAATCACTGGCTTAGAGGGAAATTTATAGCTGTAAAAGCCTATATTAAGAAAGAAAGAAAATCTCAAATCAATAACCTAACTTTGCACTTTAAAATACTGTGGGGGAAATGAGCAACCTAATCCTAAATCAATAAGAAGAAAGAAAATAATAAAGGTTAGGCTAGATATCAGTGAACTAGAGACTAGAAAACAATAGATAACATCAACACACCAAAACTTGTGTCTTTAAACAGATCAACAAAATTGTCAAGCCTTTATCTAAACTGATAAATAAAAAAAAGAGAGAAGAATAAAATTACTAAAACAAGAATAAAAGAGGAGCATTATTTCCAACCTAACATTACTAATGGCTTATAAAAGTTAAAAGGATTATAAGGGAATACTTTTTTACAGAGAGGAAGGGAGAGGGATAGAGAGTTAGAAACATCGACGAGAGAGAAACATCGATCAGCTGCCTCCTGCACACTCCCTACTGGGGATGTGCCCGCAACCAAGGTACATGCCCTTGACCGGAATCGAACCTGGGACCCTTGAGTCTGCAGGCTGACACTCCATCCACTGAGCCAAACCGGTCAGGGCCCTTTCGTTTTTTATGTTTGTTTGTTTTTTAAATATATTTTTATTGATTTCAGAAAGGAAGGGAGAGGGAGATAGAAACATCAAGGATGAGAGAGAACCATCGATTGGCTGCCTCCTACATGCCTCCCACTGGGGATCGAGCCCATAGCCCAGGCATATGTCCTGACCAGGAATCAAACCATGACCACCTGATTCATAGGTCAATGCTCAACCGCTGAGCCACTCTGGCCGGGCGGTAAGGTTTCTTTGTATAGTGATTAAAAAAAAAATGGCCAGGCCCGTGTTGCTCAGTTGATTGACCATCATCCCATGCACCAGGAGTTTCTATTCCCAGTCAAGGCACATGCCCAGATTTCAGGCTTGATCCCCAGTGGGGGGCGTGCAGGAGGCGGCTGATGGATTTTTCTATCTCTCTCCCTCTCCTTTCCTCTCTCTGAAATCAATAAAAACATTTGTTAAATGATCTAAAATGTATTGTTACAATGGTTGCATAACACTGTGACTATACCAAAACACATCGAGCTGTATACCTTAAATGGGTGAGTTGTATGGTAGGTAGATTTTATCTTAATAAAGAAGTTATAAAAAAATAACAAACCTCATCATATGACTTGACAGCTCACTTTGATAGATGACTGAGTTATGGAACAAGTGAAAGAGAAGGGGATTGAGAATCAGAGTGACTATGGTGGAGACAAAGTAAACAAGCCTTACAATGGATCTTCAAACTAAAAAAAAAAAAAAATCCTGAAGGAAATGGAGCATCAACAGTTCTAGCCAATTCAACCTCAAGAGTTTTCTCCCAGCTAGTCCTAATGTCCAGCCATCTTCCCCCACAGCCCCGGGCTAACTGGATACACTTCTGTCTCTACTCTTGGTTTGGCCACTTAATAAGCATTTTATCTGAAAAAAATAACACTTTACCATTTATTTGCATTGGCTAGTTGCATTCTAATCTTCTAAACAACTTTATGAGTTAGCTAAGACAAATATTATCATTTTCATTTACAGATGAAAAGATAGAGGCTCCAAATGTTAAGCTGGCAACTATTAGAAAGCAATATGGAATTAAAACACAGAACACGTGATTCCCAGTTTAGAGTTCCTGATACTGTGCTGCTCCTACCTGCCTTTTTAATACATATTGATTATTCTGGAAGATAGTGTTCTATTCAGACTGTTTATAATTAAAAACTCATGAATTGCAGTATGCATTTTAATTGATGGTCTCTGCTGATGTCAGAAACCACAAAACTACTGATTCATCAAATTGAGTAGGAGTCCCGTCAGCAATGGAATTTATTAATCCATGTCTGCAGACATTACTAATATCTTCCTTAAGGAACATATCGCTGAAAAGAGATGAAAGTGAACTGCTCATGGCTAAAGCAAAGGGGGCGGAACCCTACCAAATAAATTTCATCGGTGTGTGTTGTTACATGTCAATTTTTTGGTGAAGCTTTTGTGTCCTCTAGCAATGTCTTCTGCTTCTACTCCTTTTTTAAAAAAATCCTTGCCCGAGGACATCTTTTTTTCCCCATTGATCTTTAGAGAGAGAGTGGAAGAATGGGAGAAATGTGTGTGTGGGTGTGTGGGGGGAGGCACAGAGAGAGAAATATTGATGTGAGAGAAACACAGCAACTGTTCGCCTCCTGCAACCAAGGTACCTGCCCTTAAGCAGTAATCAAACCTGAGACCCTTTGGTTCATGGGCTGATGCTCTAACCATTGAGAAAAACCAGCCAGAGCTCTTTATTTTTCTTCTTTATAACAGTATCATCATGAGATGTGTAATTGGCTTTCATTAAATAATACATTATTTTCTTAGTCAAATGAAGTGAATTTATTCACATATATGTCAACATAATAAAATCTAAAATTAGGAGTTTAAAAAGAAAAAGAAATCTAATTCTGAACATAACCTCTAAAACTAGGGCTGTGGTTAGTGACTCTGGAATCTTCCTGACACTAGACAAATATTACTAAGAAATATAAAATATTCAAAGTCAGCAGATTTGTCTTAAAAATTATATATATATATATATACATATATATATGCATAAATATATATATATATGTATATATATATATATATAATGTTTTTGTATTGACTTCAGAGAGAGGAAGGGAGAGGGAGGGAGAGACAGAAACATCAGTGATGAGAGAGAATCATTGATCTGCTGCCTCCCGCACCCCCCCCACTTGGGATTGAGCTTGAAACCCGGGCATTTGCCCTGACTGGGAATAAAACCAGTACCTCCTGGTTTATGGGTCAACACATAAGCATTGAGCCACTTTGGCTAGGCTCATTTTTGCCTTCTTAATTAAGACATTTTAATACTCTAGATTTGGAGCATTGATTTTTTTTTTAAAGCATTTACATTAAGCTATAATTATGCAGGTGAAAAGTGACATGTGATCATAGAAAGTTTGTCTCTCTCCTTTGTAGAAACAAAAGGTTTATATCTGACTGGCTACTCCCAGAAAATTTAGAAGTAAAAACAAATTTATTGCCGAAACCGGTTTGGCTCAGTGGATAGAGCGTCGGCCTGCGGACTGAAAGGTCCCAGGTTCAATTCCGGTCAAGGGCATGTACCTGGGTTGCGGGCACATCCCCAGTGGGGGATGTTTCTCTCTCATCGATGTTTCTGACTCTCTATCTCTCTCCCTTCCTCTCTGTAAAAAATCAATAAAATATATTTAAAAAAAAAAAAAAGTAGTCATCTATAAAAAAAAAATTATTTAGGCAGTGACTGAAAAAAAGGGCTATTTTTTTACAATCAGGATTGAAAGTTAAGGTTTATTACTGGGAACCAGAAAAGGTCACAACATAGTGATCCCAGCTATCTTCTCTCTCCCCCTCCTTCCAAAAGTGTCTGTACAGTAATTTCACACAAGGAGGCGGCTGTCAATTACAAAGTTTCTTCAGCTGTTGAGCCATTCCATTTGCACCACAAGAAAGTCTCCCCTGCAGGCTTTACAACCTGTGTGGTTTTCTCCTTTACTTCAAATCTGGCTTCTTCAGTTTGAAGGGAACTAAGGAACTTCAATAGAATCAACGTGTAAAGTAGTAGGTTAGTTTGCTTAGTAATTATTATAACTGAACTTTGATATCCAGATGAAGGTTGTTCCAGTTATCTATTGCTGTAGAATGAGCTATTTCAAAACTTAGTGGCTTGATACAGCGTTTTTTTTATATCTCCCAATTTTGTAGGTCAAGTGTTTGGGCTGGGCTCAGCTGGGTGACGCTTCTGTCTCGCATGGCATGACAAAGGTCATATGGGGGTATTCTGCCTGTGGAAGAGCTGCTCTGGAGGATCCAGACAGTGTTACTCTTGTATCCAGCATCTTGATGGGAATGGCCAAAAGGCCTGAACCAACTGGTACT
Organism: Myotis myotis; assembly: GCF_014108235.1. Taxonomy (NCBI): domain Eukaryota; kingdom Metazoa; phylum Chordata; class Mammalia; order Chiroptera; family Vespertilionidae; genus Myotis; species Myotis myotis. The sequence continues at coordinate 41,800,579 of NW_023416335.1, forward strand.
GTTTATCAAAGCATATCTCTAACAGGTAGTCTCAGAGTAGTTGAAATTTTCATATGGCAGCTCAGAGCTCCAGAGACCAAAAGACCCAGGTGGAAGCTGCAAGCTTTATTACAACCTAGAACAGGAGTTCCGAAATGACACTTGCTGTGTCCTATTGGTCAAGCAAATTACTAAGGCAAGCCCAGGTTCATACACTGAGTTATTAGACCTCTCCTCCCCGTGAACGAGTAACAAAAAATTTGGCTCAGTCTTTAATCTACCATAAGGTCTGTAGCCATTGAGCACAAGTTGCTGGAAACAGCTAATTCCACGTCTATGGTAGCACAAAATAAAAGGTTCCTAAAACCCTCAGTTTGTCATCCCAAATCCATGTAGACTTGATCCCAATAATTCCTTAAAAGTAGTGCAGTGTGAATGCTTATACTAGCTTCTTTACTCCCCCTGCAACCCCCAATGCAAATCTTGACTCTCTGTTCATCACCCTAAGCATTGTAGAGTCACCCAGTATTGCCCTGCCTCAAAGACCGCCTCCTCAGACTCCCAGATATACTTCCTCAGTCCCAGCTCAGAATCCCCATTCTGCATGACTAAGAAAAAAAGATTTAAAAACATACCAGTTCTCACCATTCATTTTGTACTTGTACGTGAAACCTGCATACTCTGGGGATAATAAAGGACATTACTTCAGAATGAAAACTTTTATTTCTGGGGTTATGTGGAGCAAAATTATCAGTGGATTATTTTTATTGGCTTTTCTGTAATAAAAATAATACCAAAAAATTGTTGTAAAATATCAAATATTATAAAGGTATGTATACAGAAACTGGGTCAGCTTGAGTTGCCATAACAAAATAACTGATACTGAGTGGCTTAAACAACATAAATTTATTTTTCTCATAGTTCTGGAGGCTGGAAAGATCAAGGTCCCACCAGAGTTCTCTCTTCCTGGCTTGCACACCATGGTTTTGTCCTCACTGGCCTCTGAGTGCACGCACAAAGAGTGAACGAGCTCTCTGGTATCTCTTCTTACAAGGACATTAACCCTATAAAACCAGGACCCCATCCTTATGATCTTATTTAACCTTAATCACCTCTTTAGAGGCCCCATATATACTAATAAAAGCCTAGGTGGCCCTCACGCCCTCACGTCATCACAAGATGGCTGCCACGAGATGGCTGCCACAAGATGGCCAGCAGGGGAGGGCAGTTGTGGGTGATCAGGCCTGAAGGGGAGAGCAGTTGGGGGCAATCAAGCTGGCAGGGGAGCAGTTAGGCGTCAATCAGGCCAGCAGGGAAGTGGTTAGGGGCAATCAGGCAGGCAGGCGAGTGGCTAGGAGCCAGCAATCCCAGATTGTGAGAGGGATGTCCGACTGCCGGTTTAGGCCTGATCCCCAGGATCGAGCCTAAACCATCAGTCGGACATCCCCTGAGTGGTCCCAGATTGGAGAGGGTGCAGGCTGGGCTGAGGGACACCCTCTCGCCCCCCCCCCCCGCCCCCCAGTGCACAAATTTTGTACACCAGGCCTCTAATATCCAAATAAAGCCACACTGAGGGTTCCATATTCAATATATGAATGAGGGGGGTCAGGGGTGGGGGGCACAGGTCAATTCAGTCCATAACAGAGGTTCAGAACAAAATCTTTATTCAGGGGCAGGAGGGAGTAGACTATACTTGAAATAGCCTGATGATAGAAGGTGAGACTGTGGGAGTTTTACTAGGGGTATCAGAAACATTATTTAAATCATCTCATTTCCAACACCACTCTAGACTTCATTAGGAATAATTAAATAAATAAGTAATTAAGAGCAGCTTAATAATCCTGTATCTGAAGCATGCAGTTAAATCCTCCACCTCTCCTTGGCTGTGCACACACAGATTTGGAGCATATGGCTGATTCATTCCTTTAACAGTTTGTTGAATGCTAGGCTAGGTGCTGAGCTATAAAGATCAATATGATATGGTCTCTGTCTGTAGGACGTTTACAATTAAGTAAGGAAGCAATGAGTTAATAGTTGCAGCCAAGAGGTAGTGGTGCTGCAAGGTATGAAGAAGCATAATGCAAGGAGTGGTTTGGAGGTATGTTTATAAGAGAAGCAACTCCAAATTATTATTAATGAATTATTATTATCTGACAAGATAATATTTTCTTGTCAGATTGTTGCCAGACTTTTAACTCACTTCCATGTGTTCTAACACAAAGGCAGAATTTTATGAAAAATCAAGCCCCATGACACAATGCCCCCCTTTGCCTCAAGAAAATAAGCAAAGACACATTTTTATCAAATATGGGGCTTTGTTTGACGGCAATAGATGTATTTGCTAGTGGACAATGCACGTGCATTAATGTCAAATACTATTTTAAAAGTGCATTGAGAAGCGGCACTGCAGGCATGCCTATGATCATAGTCTGGCCACTCCTGACAACTGACTGGAATGTGGAATTGGAGGCTGATAATGGACAAAAGGACACGGCAAATAGGAAGTTAGTGTATAGAAACACTTTAGTGCACAAACAAAGCATTGAAATACAATGCAGCTTTCCAAATACTAGGGGGGGGTGATAAGTCCACTGAGGTCATGAGTCAACTTTTCAGGCAGCTGGAATAATCAGGTGCCGATTGCTATCAGGTCAACCACTGCTCTTCAGTGCTTCTGGGTTCCTGCCATGTGCCCTCTTATCAAAATCAAGTCACAAAAATTAGAAGGAATTGTGGCGTTTGCTTGCTGGTAGGTTATTTTACCTTGCCTCTAGAGAAAGGGAACATTATGCTGCTGGGTAAAACAAATGTACTCATTTAGGCATGGACTGTGTGGTGTGATAGGGGACTCAGCCTGTCCTCAGCACATCAAGCACTGAGCCTGGACCGAGCAGTCACCCTGTGCATAGGTGGTGTAAGAAACAGGAAAACTGGCCCCGTTACTTAGTCCCTCATGGGGCAGACAGAAAGGCTAGGGTACCTGATGCAAGATGCTAATAGCACAGTGGCATAAAAACAGGCCAGGGCAAATAGTCTAACCTAATAACCAGGCAAGGGGTGAGCAACTATATTTGGCAAAAACCTCTGCTAAGCTGACAAAGGACTGGCAGGTAGAGGAATTTGTACCAATGGAGCTTTTCCTCCAGTGTGCAGAGTTCAGGGACCCAACCAGGTGGGATTCTTGTTCTAGAGATAAACCTGGATGGCTTGGTGGATCAACTAACTGTCTGTACTAAGAAAAGCATAACCAAGCAGAATTCCAGGGAAATGTGGGAGGTGAGTCATTGAGGGGCAGTGGGACCAGGGCTGAACTAGATCATTAGAAGCCCCAAGCTCTGCAAAGAGTACCATGACCCCGCCCCAATTATGCCATACATGGGTAAGGAAAAAGACAAGAATGCCCACCATTACAATTTCTGTTCAACGATGACCTGAAGAGTCTAGACTAGACAGTCCAGTAAGACAGGAAAAAGACATGTAATATATTACAATTAGAAAGGAAGAAACCTCTCAATAGTCACAGATGACATAATTTTGTATGTAGAAAATTCTTTAAAAAATAACCTAGAGCCCTAGCCAATTTGGCTCAATGGATAGAGCGTTGGCTCTGGGACTGAAGAGTCCTGGGTTCAGTTCTGGTCAAGGGCACGTACCTCAGTTGCAGGCTCAATCCCTAGCCTTGGTCGGGCTGTGTGCAGGAGGCAACCAATCAATATGTTTCTCTCTCTGTCTGTCTCTCCCCCTCCCTTCTACTCTCTCTAATAATCAATGAAAAAATATCCTCGGATGAGGATTAACAAAACAAAAACAAAACAAACAAAAAAACACACATAAAAATCTATAAATAAATTAATTGAATTAAAAATGATTTTACAAGGTTGCCACTTACCAAATCAATATAGAAAAATAAATTGTATTTTTATATATCAGCAACAAACAAAAAAATCATTTAAAAGATATTCTCTTTTAAAAACGATGTCATCTTAAAATATGCTCTTTATGCTGTAACCGGTTTGCCTCAGTGGATAGAGCGTCGGCCTGCAGACTGAAAGGTCCCAGGTTCGATTCCGGTCAAGGGCATGTACCTTGGTTGCGGGCACATCCCCAGTAGGGGGTGTGCAGGAGGCAGCTGATCGATGTTTCTCTCTCATCGATGTTTCTCTCTCATTGATGTTTCTAACTCTCTATCCCTCTCCCTTCCTCTCTGTAAAAAAATCAATAAAATATTTAAAAAAAATATGCTCTTTATAATGGTATCAAAAATAGTTTTAAAAAAATGTAAGAATAATAGTTGAATAAGAATTCTACCAGAAAACTATAAGATGTTACTCAGAGAAACTAAAGAACATCAATATAATGGAAGAATGCCAGGCTCATGTATTAGAAGTATTAAAATTGTAAAGATGTTAATTCCCCCAAATCAACCTAGAGATTCATAGCAATCTTCATTTAAATTGTTTTTAAAAAAATATTTGTATTTTAGTAAATCTTAAAAGTCCTCATCACAAGAAAAAATTTTGTAACTGTGTGTGGTGACAGATGTTAACTAGACTTACTGTGATTATTTCATAATGTACAGAAATATCAAATTACATTGTACATCTGGATCTAATATAATGCTGGGTCAACTATACCTCAATTAAAAATTAAAAATTTCCATTTCTAGAAAATATTTAGAACCTGACAATCTTTTCTAAAATGTATATAAAAATGCAAAGGTCAAGAGTAGCCAAGATATTTTTTAATAAGAAGATGCAAAAATTTGCTCTGTCAGAATTAGGATAGTGCAATATTAGTGCAAATTTTAAAAACTATGAAGCAAAATAGCTCAGAAACCAATTTATTTTGTGTGGCAAAGGGAGCGAGAATGAGCAGTATAAAAAGGCAGTCTTTTCAATTAATCGTTCTATAAAATTGAGTATCCATATGAAAAGGAATCAAACTCATACTATATACAAAAATCAATTTCAGATGGATTCTAGAAATGCAGAAACAGCTCCTATAAGACCAACCCTCCCGTGGATAATAATCATAAACTTCGGACAGAGTATTAAAAAATTACACTCTGAACGCCTGAAGGAAATTCAAATGCAAACAGAAACACAAAGAGATACACTTGGAAAAGGGTACAGCACTAAGTGAGTTTCCCATTTTTAGTTTTGCCTGTAAAATCTCTTGCATGTGTACAACAGTAGACAGGAGCAAGAATGCCTATAGCAGCCAGTACACATGGTTAAAAACCAGAAACAGGAGAGTATAAGCAAATACATAACGGTATATTTACACCATTGACTATTCGCTAACAGCTAAGATGAATAAACTCAGTGACATGCAGTCATATTGAGTCCAAACAATATAATTAAATGAAAAATTTCATCAATAAGGATTTTCTACAAGAGTCTTAACTTATAAAACTGTTATAAGTTAAAAACAAATTAAAATTAAAATGTAGTTTTAAAGGATTCATATAGATAAAGCTGTATTGCTAATACAAAAATCAAGGAAACGGAAATGATTACATTGGGTTAGGAAGGCAAGAACCTAGTTTACTGAGAAGATCATTTTGTTTGATACAGGTTTATCGGCAGGTTTTCTTTTTCTTTTTTTTAAATTTATTGTCTAAAGTTTTACAGATGTCTCCTTTTTCCCTGCTTGACACCCCCCCTGCCCCCCCACCCCCCCCCCCGCCCCCCTCCCTGCCCCCCTCCTCCAGCCATTCCCACCCTGGGCAAGCCCCCACCGCCCCAGTGTCTGTGTCCATTGGCTATGCTAATATGTGTCTGTGTCCATTGGTTATGCTAATATGCATGCATACAAGTCCTTTGGTTGCTCTCTAACACCCTCCCCTGCCATTTGTCTCTGGATCTATTCTTGTTCATCAAATTATGTTGTTCATTATATCCCACATAGAGTGAGATCATGTGATATTTATCTTTCTCTGACTGGCTTATTTCACTTAGCATAATGCTCTGCAGTTCCATCCATGCTGTTGCAAATGGTAAAAGTTCCTTCTTTTTTATAGTGGAATAATATTCCATTGTGTAGATGTACGACAGTTTTTTAATCCACTCATCTTCTGATGGGCACTTAGGTTGTTTCCAAATCTTAGCTATTGTAAATTGTGCTGCTAAGAACACAGGGGCGCATATATCCCTTCTGATTGGTGTTTCTGGTTTCTTGGGGTATAGTCCTAGAAGTGGGATCACTGGGTCAAATGGAAGTTCCATTTTTAACTTTTTGAGGAAACTCCATACTGTCTTCCATAGTGGCTGCACCAGTCTGCATTCCCACCAGCAGTGCACGAGGGCTTCTTTTTCTCCACATCCTCTCCAGCACTTGTCATTTGTTGATTTGTTGATAATAGCCATTCTGACAGGTGTGAGATGGTAACTCATTGTTGTTTTGATTTACATCTCTCAGATCAGGGGTCCTCAAACTTTTTAAACAGGGGGCCAGTTCACTGTCCCTCACTCAGACCGTTGGAGGGCCGGACTATAGTTTAAAAAAAAACTATGAACAAATTCCTATGCACTCTGCACATATCTTATTTTGAAGTAAAAAAACAAAACAGGAAAAAATACAATATTTGTATTTGCATGTGGCCCGTGGGCCGTAGTTTGAGGACCCCTGTCTCAGATGATTAGTGACTTTGAGTATGTTTTCATATGTCTCTCGGCCTTCTGTATGTCCTCTTTCGAAAAGTATCTATTTAGGTCCTTTGCCCATTTTTTAAATTGGATTGTTTATCTTCCTTTTGTTAAGTTGTATGAGTTCTCTGTACATTTTGGAGTTTAAACCTTATCTGAAATATCATTGGCAAATATGTTCTCCCATGCAGTGGGCTTTCTTGTTGTTTTGTTGATGGTTTCTTTTGCTGTGCAGAAGCTTTTTATTTTGATGTGGTCCCATTTGTTTATTTTCTCCTTAGTCTCCATTGCCCTAGGAGCTGTGTCAGTAAAGATATTGCTATGACATATATCTGTTATTTTGCTGCCTATGGAGTCTTGTAGGATTTTTATGGTATCCCGTCTTACATTTAAGTCCTTTAGCCATTTTGAATTTGTTTTTGTGTATGGTGTAAGTTGGTGGTCTAGTTTTATTTTTTGCATGTATCTGACCAAATTTCCCAGCACCATTTATTGAAGAGACTCTCTTGACTCCATTGTATGCTCTTGCCTCCTTTGTCAAATATTAATTGAGCATAATGGCTTGGGTCAATTTCTGGATTCTCTGTTCTGTTCCATTGGTCTATATGTCTGTTCTTGTGTCAGTACCAGGCAGTTTTGAGAACAGTGGCTTGGTAATATAGCTTGATATTTGGTATTGTGATCCCTCCAACTTTGTTCTTTCTCAGGATTGTTGCAGCTATTCAGGGTCTTTTTTTATTCCAGATGAATTTTTGGAGAGTTTGTTCTAGATCTTTGAAGTCTGTCATTGGTATTTTAATGGGGATTGCATTGAATCTATAGATTGTTTTGGGTAGTATGGTCATTTTAATGATGTTGGTTCTACCAATCCATGAACATGGTATGTTCTTCCATATGTTTATGTCTTCCTCTATCTCTTTTTTCAATGTCCTGTAGTTTTCCATGTGCAGGTCTTTTACCTCCTTAGTTAAGTCTATTCCTAGGTATCTTAATTTTTTTGGTGCAATGGTAAATGGGATTGTTTTTTTCGTGTCTCTTTCTGTGAGTTCACTATTGATGTATAAAAAGGCCATAGATTTCTGGGTGTTAATTTTGTATCTTGCTACATTGCCGAATTCATTTATTAGGTCTAGTAGTCTTTTGGTGGAGTCTTTGGGTTTTTCTATGTATAGTATCATGTTATCTGCAAATAAGGTCAGTTTTACTTCTTCTTTTCCAATTTGGATGCCTTTTATTTCTTCTTCTTGTCTGATCGCTATGACTAGCACTTCCAGTACTATGCCGAACAGAAGTGGTGAAAGTGGGCATCCCTGTCTTGTTCCTGTTCTCAGGGGAAATGAGTTTAGTTTTTGCCCATTGAGTACGATGTTGGCTATAAGTTTGTCATATAAGGCTTTTATTATGTTGAGGTATGATCCCTCTATTCCCACTTTTCAGCAGGTTTTATTTTGGGTGGTAGATTCATAGGTACTTGTCGTATTATTAAATAAATAAATAGACCATTGGTGGAGCAATTGTGAGAGTGCATCATGAATCAGGCATTGTACACTGGAGTTTACAAAAGAAAGGTAGAAAGAAATCGATGAAGGGGGGAAGGAAAGAGAAGGAGAGGTGGGATGGACAACTAGGGTTGAGGGAACACAAAGGCTGAGATTAGATATCATTGTTATGAGATTTCCTTTTAGCAGCGCTTGGCTATCAGAGAAAGGGTAGGAACTGGGTTCATTCAGGGCTGGCAATTGTTCTGTGTTTGCAGTGGGAGGCCCACAGCATGAGGCATAGTAGATTGCAGCTGAGGCCAAATCTATGCTGACAACCCGGGGAGCTGGGGCAGTCTGGCTGTGGAGCAGCTAAAACAGGACTTTGAGAGACTATCTCTGGTGATTGGGGTGTTGTTGTTGTGGGTTTGGAACGCATTATTGGAGAGATTGCCATTGGGCACTCCCTCAGAGAGGGGGTGGGGCATGGAGTGAGTCACAGAAGGCTTGAGGAAGTAGGTGGAATTGAGGATCTAAGCCAGGAAGGGGTTGCGCCTTCCACAGGGACTCAGAATGGAGACGGTAAAGAACATCAGCTTGGTTCAGATCCCACTTCTTCCACTTTGGGTTGTGACTTTGGGCAAGTTCCTTACTCATCTGCTCCAAGGCTCATTTCCCTGATTGCAAATAAGGTAACTCTTGCCTCATAGAGTTTTCCTAAAAATTAAATAAGATAATGTATGTAAAAGATATGGTATCTTAAGAACTCAAATGTTGGCTCTAAAACAATCTGCTTAGCAAATGAGTTCAAAAGCAAACACATCCTTAGAGAGAAGCTGAATCTGAGTGGCAGGAGCACACAGGGCAGGGCAATCTGGAAGCTGGAAGGGAGGACAGCCAGACAGAGGGACATGGTAAAGCCGGAAGCATGACCTATTTACCACCCTACTGGAATACTGCAGGGGTACTCCCTCTTTCACATTTGTTCTTGCTCAAAAGCAAAAAGAGCATATGTGGTGATGAAATGTACAAGTAACCCTACTGCACCAGAACCCAGTCTCATTTAAATACTATGGACTGGAGGGTTTTTCATTACACAGGCCACATGATATGATGACTGTCCGACCCTCCTCATTCATTTCTGTGTTTGCTCAAGGCTAGCTTCCTTTCACTTAAAAAAGCAGTCATCCCGGGAGAAATAAATCTCTCCATTGCTTTTATGGTGTTCTTTGGATCTGAAATCGGTACTTTGTGAAGTTGTCTGTCTTGGATTATCTGTATTGTCTTTTTTCCCTTAGGTGTCTTGGGGGGGGGGGGGGGGGAGGAGTGAGAAGTAGTTTTTTACTTTGTTTTTCTACCTCTGTCATCTAAGTAAAGCTCCTTTTAAAAATGTTAGCCTGTGCCCTAACCGGTTTGGCTTAGTGGATAGAGCATCGGCCTGCGGACTGAAGGGTCCCAGGTTCGATTCCAGTCAAGGGCATGTACCGTGGTTGTGGGCACATCCCACACACCAGTAGGTGGTGTGCAGGAGGCAGCTGATCGATGTTTCTCTCTCGTCTATGTTTCTAACTCTCTATCCCTCTCTGTAAAAAATCAATAAAATATATTTTAAAATGTTAGCCTGTGTGAAGACATCACTGCAAAAAAGGAATGAGAAAAGTTGTCTCTATAATTGATCTGGATATTCTCAGTTTCCAAGTATGGCCAGAGCAGTGAGAATAAAGGGACAGAAATCTCATAAAGATGAAAATACAGCAGTAAAAGGCCACTTGTGCAGCTGTTCTCTCCTGCCATGACTGTCTGATTCAACTCCTCTTGCCCTCCCTCTGGCTTTATGTGGACCAGGGGTTGGGGGCTGATAGGAATGTGGCTGATGAGAGTAGAACTAGGGAGCTGGAGTAGAACTCCGAGAACTGAGACAACAGCCTAAGGTTGGCTTTTGTCACAGTTTGCTCATTTCCTTCTTAACAGGACTAACAGGCTGTATTACCTTTCCATTCAGGTATGAAAGCTTCTGAATTCTTTCATTGTATTTGCTTACGACCACAGCCCCAAAGTTATCTAACTATAGTTGCCGACTCTCAGTGTTCCAGGTGTGATGCCTTGGCCTCCGCATTTTGAAGATATCACCTTTGCTGCCCAGTCCCTTCCGTGTGGTATACCACCTCCATGGTTCCAGAAAAACATGATGGTGAGCCATCTGGGGGAAAATCCAGTGAGAAAGTGGAGCCAGAGAGGGTGGAGGACAATGATTTCCTTCACTCTGCTCCCGTCTTCCTTTGGGACCAAAATATTCTCCCCTCCTTTATAAAAGAGGGGAAGAAAGAGAAAGCCAGTCAGACTGGTATGGCCAAGGTATTTTTTTATTCCCCAACAACCTCATTGCTGCCTCCTAGTGAACGTTTTAGAATTGAAAAAAAGACCATTTACTGGGGAGGATTTGGGGGTTGAGGGGAAGAAAATGAATTTGCACGGATTCACAAACTGTTTCTGAGAGTATCTCTGTCTGTCAGTTTCTGATTGGATATATTTGTGAGCACAGGCGTATCACTGTGGCTACAAGGAAAATACAGAACCCACGCAGACTCTACTGATCAAGGTACACTTTTCTGTGGGAGCTCACAATCAAGAGTTGCCAATAAAAGCCCAACAAACTTATAGTTCTCTTTCAATTTATTTCTCTTTCACTATTCACTCACACAGGGTAATCTCTTTCCCATATCTTGGTATTTTTCACCTTTAGGTAAAAACTGCATAAGAACAAAAGTATAATATTATGTTTATTCAAACATAAAATTTGTGGAAATATATGCTGGTACATAAAAAAGATAAGGCACGGAACTTACTTTGTGGGAAGCTCAACCAGACTGAGGCAAGAGGCGTGAGGTTGGTTAATAACAGCAGTGCCCGCTGCCTTCCTTTCATGCACAGCTTACTGTGAGGACCTTGCCTTGGTTGGCAAGAGTTTAGGCCAAGAATATTGGTCCCCTAAAAACTGAAATCAAAAACCAAATCTCTTCTATTTTGAAATGTGTGCGATTTTATTTGGTGAACAGACAAACAAGCAGACCAACAGCCATTTTCTTTTTAGGTATGAAAAGCACCTTTGTTTTGCACAGGTTAACATTCTTGGACTTAAGAACTTTGAAATTTTGTTTATTTAGTACCACTAAACCGTCGATATTGCACAATTTACAAAACTACCAAGGACGCATATGTGTTTTATTTTTATACACTATTGCACAGATAAGCATACCTTTCAATCACATGTACAAACCTTTCTTTCCATTGTATTAGTGCACTGCAATATATTTTTAACTTACACTTGAAAGGAGTACATTATAATTTAACTAACCAATATAACATATCTTTTCTCAATCCTTATCCTTTTGTATATGTCAAGATAATTTTTATGATTAGACTCAACTGTGTTCACAATGTTTAGTGACTAACAGTGTTTCATATCTTGCATCCCCATGCATATGGTCTTTGTATAACAGTGGATCATATTTTGTCTCAAAACTACTATACAAATTAGTAGGTTAAAAGCTCAGAGCGGATAATTTTGTAGTTTATCATCACAAAACAGTATATTTACTATTCTAGTCAGTGTAATTACACCTGCTAGTGTTTTAATGTTGCTCCACCGAGTCTGAGTCTGTGAATGACAGAGTGTCTTTAGAGAGCCTGTAAGGGAATATGGTTCTAGAGAAATCAGTCCAATTGTTGTAGCAATACAAGGGCATTACTGATACAAAGTAAACATTGGTAAATGTGATAGCTTAAGAAAAATACAGACTCCTACACATTTCACTGCTGGTTTCCATTTCTAAATTAAAGCAACAATCTCTGTTCTATTTATTAGAATGAGCAATAAAACAAGCCCACCTCTTAAATTTTATTTAAGTCCATAACTTCAATCAATGCTCTGGGTCTGAGTTTGTTTGTGAGCTGAACATATATCACAGGGAAGTCCTGAAGAATCAATCACTTACAGAACTTCCTACTGGCTGGCACACACCACAGGGCTAGGTAAAATTCAAACAGCCAAAGAAAGAAGGCAAGCAAGTTCTCCCTGACGGGCAGGACAACTTATGAATGAAACTCCCACACTGATCATGTTATAAGTATGCTGCAGTGTACCAAGAAGTGAGAAAAATATGCAAACAAAATCATGCTGTTTGATTTTTGCATCATGTCAACTATAAAGAAAAAAAAACTGCTCTTAAGAAAAGTGTGTTTAACAACATAGAAATATTCCAGAATGTCATGATTGGCATGTTTCACTTTTTTTCTTTTATAGAGAAACATTCTATATTTCTTTTATTTTGAACGCCTTCACCCACACTCTGCATTTAAGTGAGATACTGTAAGCTAACTGTACCTTAAAGAGATCAGCATATAGATGGCTCTGAAGACCGGAATAGAAACAAAACAAAACACCCAGAATTTTTAAAAAGTTGAACAGTCATCCAAGGACGCCTAAAAGGTTGCCAAGAGCATGCTCAGTCCCTCCTCGGTTATTTTTCACATTACTACCTCTGACTGCGTGCGTCACCGGCGCAAGAAAATGCGGGAAGCCTCTGTTCCAAGTAACATCTGAACATCCGAGGAAAATGAGCACATTCTTGCTAGGAAAAGTCTCCAAAATTTTCTAGGGTGCATCCGCGAGACTCTCCCTGGGGCGCTCCTCCTTCCTCTGGGCAGAGGATCCCAGAGCCTCGACCAGGGCTGCTCCGGCTGGCCAGGGTAGCAGGGATGACTCCGGGGGTTGCCCACGCCAAACAGCGCGCAGACTCCGCGGCGCATCCCGACTCTCCACTTGCTCCCAAGTGAAAAGCGGTGGGAGGAGGAGTAAGGAGGAGGGAGGTGGAGGGAGAGGTAAAAGGGATCCTGTTTAATTCGAGGTCCTGGGGGTGTGGGAGCGGGAGGAGGCTCCTCTGGTCCCTCCTCCCTCATGGAGTCCTGGGCTCCACCTCCTCCACATGCCCCCAGATATACACACGCTCGGCCGCGGCCGGACATGCACTCCCAGCGCCGGCTCCGGGCGCGCGCACACGCAGGTGGCGACACACACCTGAGCCGGTGCCCAGGGCTCCCGCCGGGTCGGGAGCGGCGGCGGAGCGGCGGCCGGCGCCGGGAAGGGGCCCACGGGGCCGCGGCAGCCGGGGACGCGGGAACAGCCCCGGCGCGGATCTCCGAACTGAGGTGACGGCGCGGTTTCCTTCAATCCCCTCCTCCGGCACCTTCGCCTCCGCGCCTGCCGGGTTCTGGCCCGAGAACCCTGGAAAGAGGGGCCCCCGGCTCGGCGCACCCGCGGGCGCACACTGCGAGGCCGGCGCGCCGGCGCGCGAAACTTGGGCGAAGTTAGTTGCCAGGGCCCGGCGGACACCCAGAGGAGCCGGGTGGGGACGCGGCCGGGCCGGGCCAGCCGCGCCGAGGCGGCACCGCCTTCCCCGCTCCGCGCTCTCCGAGATCCCCAGTCGGCCGGCGCGCCCGGAGGGGCTGGGAGCGAGCGGAGCCGGCATGGCCCCGGGGACTGTGAGACGCGGCGCCTCGGCTAGTCCGGAGGATTTCCTCTGAGGCCCGGGGACCCCAACCTTGATCAAGCCACATCCTACCTCCTCCGACCCGCAGCCGGAGAGGAAGACCCGCGAGGCAGGTGCTGGGGTGGCAGACAGTGCCCCCCTTCCACAAAACCCAGCCTTCTGGGGGGAGAAAGAGAGGGACCCCATCAGCGCGCCCCGCCCGGAGCCAGGAAGACCGGCTGGAGCTGCTGTATTTGTATTGACATCCATTGCTGCACCGTTCTCGCGTGGTGCGCCCGGACCCTCCTCCGTCTCCCCCTCCTCTTCCTCCTCCGGGGCCACCTCTCCTCCTCCTCCCCCACCCCCATCTGCTACTGTCAAATGAGAAAGTCACCGCGATCCCAAACACTCCAGCCACCGAGAGCCCCCTTTGGCACTGGGCAGCACGCGGCGACGGGCCGCGCGGCTCAACTTGGTGGAACCTCCGCGACGCAACTTTCCGGGCTGCTGTGCGTGGAAGAGAGAAAAGACTGACCCGGGGCCGAGCTCTGCCGGGCAGAGGAGACCTGCAGGGAGTTCGCGAGAAAGCGCCACCGGACGGGGAGGAAGGACAAAAAGAAAGCAGAGGGCACACTGCCACCGTGGGGTGGGGGCACCGCCTGAAAGTTACCGCGCTCCGGAGAGTTCTCCCCCGAGCGCGCGGCCCTGGGCTGGTCACCCGGCCCCCTCCTCCCGGGCGGGAGCGCCGCCGGGCCGCGCGTGTCCCCGCGGGCAGCCAACATTGATTTCCTCCGGGCCCAGGGAGACGGCCCGGGCGGCGGCGGGCTGCAGCCGCGGCCCGGCGAGAGCATGTCCAAGCCGGTGGACCACGTCAAGCGGCCCATGAACGCCTTCATGGTGTGGTCGCGGGCTCAGCGGCGCAAAATGGCCCAGGAAAACCCCAAGATGCACAACTCGGAGATCAGCAAGCGCCTGGGGGCCGAGTGGAAGCTGCTCACGGAGTCGGAGAAAAGGCCGTTCATCGACGAAGCGAAGCGCCTGCGCGCCATGCACATGAAGGAGCACCCCGACTACAAGTACCGGCCGCGGCGCAAGCCCAAGACGCTGCTCAAAAAGGACAAGTTCGCCTTCCCGGTGCCCTACGGCCTGGGCGGCGTGGCGGACGCCGAGCACCCGGCGCTCAAGGCGGGCGCCGGGCTGCACGCGGGCGCCGGCGGCGGCCTGGTGCCGGAGTCGCTGCTCGCCAACCCGGAGAAGGCGGCCGCCGCCGCCGCCGCCGCCGCCGCTCGCGTCTTCTTCCCGCAGTCGGCCGCCGCCGCCGCCGCCGCCGCTGCCGCCGCCGCCGCGGGCAGCCCCTACTCCCTGCTCGACCTGGGCTCCAAGATGGCAGAGATCTCCTCGTCGTCGTCCGGCCTCCCGTACGCGTCGTCTCTGGGCTACCCGACCACGGGCGCGGGCGCCTTCCACGGCGCGGCGGCGGCGGCTGCAGCGGCCGCCGCGGCCGCCGGGGGGCACACGCACTCGCACCCCAGCCCGGGCAACCCGGGCTACATGATCCCGTGCAACTGCAGCGCCTGGCCCAGCCCCGGGCTGCAGCCGCCGCTCGCCTACATCCTGCTGCCGGGCATGGGCAAGCCTCAGCTGGACCCTTACCCCGCGGCCTACGCCGCCGCGCTATGACCCCGCGGGGCCACCTGGCGAGGTTCGGTGTGCACACATGTACATATGTATAGGTGCGAGCTCTGCGGCCACCCGGTGCGCCCTCCCGCCACGGGGGACCGCGGGTTGTTTGTACATAAGATGTATAGGTGCCAGGCAGAGGCAGAGATGCCAGTCGGGGCGCGAGTGCGCGTGTGAATTCACAGGATCATTTCGGAACCGCACTTGGGCAGCCAGCTTTAAAGTGGGCAGTTGTATTCCGGCAGGAGTTGGCGTTTGTTTTGCACTTCGGAACCTGTTGCGTTTTGGCCCATAGAGGTGGAGTCACTTTTTGACATGTTGGGCACTCCAGTTTTGTTTGTTGGAAGTTTATTGTCGGTTTTATTTTTGTTTCTCATTATCTTTCTCTCATTTTTTCCCCCCCTCCTGGTCTGCGTTGCATGCACACTGTTCAAATGTTAGGTCTGAAATGGCTGACACCAGGGAAAACCAGATCTATGCCATTAGTTTCTTTGGAGCGGGAGGGTGCTAAGCAACCTTGCTCCCTATTTGTCCTATTTGAACTTTGCCAATCTCTGCTCTCTCAAGCAGAAACCCCAGACCGGATCCATTCTTGACCAGTGACCAGCTCGAATCTGGCCTTTTGTATGTGAGATGATCGCGGTTTCTTTTGTTTCTCACGCCATATGCAAATCAGAGCAAGAGGTCTTTCTCAAGAGCAAGGAATGCAAACAAGAAATATGTGTGCGATTGAAAAGTTGTCAATTGGATCTTCCCCCTTAAATAAAAACAAAACAGGTGGGAATCACCCTGAGTCCACTCACTTGGATTGCTGACACAATTTATAGACAATGTAAAGGCCCTGTTTCTATTTTCCCCTATGGCCGAGATTGTAAATGTGTACATGTTCGTGCAAACATTAAGTCTGAGAATGTGTTATTTGCGTTGCCCTAAATTTGAGTCGATTTTAGACTCTAAAGCATTTTGAGCAAATATCAAAGTTAACTTTTTAAAAATTACAATTTGAACTAAGATTAAATCGGACTTTTTTTTGCCTGAGTGGCAATTATATATTCATTATTTAGCAAAACTGAAAAAAAAAAAAACACCCGCAGAATTGTTTTGACAGATGTCTCTCGTTGTCAGCCAGCATTTCTCCACCAACTTGAACCGTTTAAATGTGTTTTGGAATTCCCTCCCTAATTAGCTTATTTTTTAGATCATCTGCAATTCATTTGCAATTTATGATAAAACACATTTTAGAGAAAAGAACCTTCCTCAATTATAGCTTTTGTGTTTCTTTTTAAATGTATATATTTTGACTAATGTTTGTGAATGAAGTTGGCTAACATGTATTTAGTTTCATTTTGGCTTTATGTAATATACAGTTTTTAAAAGTTTAAGTATTGGTTTTAACCTTTATGTGTAAATGGTTTTCTTGTGTGATCTTCTAATTTAATATTAGACATCTAAACTATATCTGTAAATTAGAATCCGACTATCACTCTGTTCATTTTTTTGAACAAAGAGTTTAAATAAAGCCTGAACCAGGGAAAAGAGAAAATCCTCTATTTCTTGTTGAGTTCCTAACAAGATTTTTATCTGAATTGCCCTTACGTGCCTGGTCCAGGTGAAGTGTAAGGTATCCTCCAAAGGCAGCCTTTGTTTCACTTTTGAATAGATTTACTAGGAAATCTAAATCAAGCCATTGTTATTCAGAGCCAAAAACCTGATTTATCACATTTTTAATCGTGAATAGGAAAGAAGATTTAAAAACCCAAGTAGTTGTATTATCTTGAGGGGGGGGGGGGGGAGGCATTCATGAACCAGTAGAACAGAGCCCATTGAAAACATCCAGACCGTTCAAAGCATTTCAC